>NC_077234.1:90669697-91374955 GCF_027887165.1 Monodelphis domestica | reverse complement strand
AGCTCCAGTGATAGCCTTTTTCCCCCTTTAGAAATCAATAACTATTTCAAAGGAACCATAACTGATTTAATGAGCCATTCAAAGTCTCACTGTACTGGATATGTGTACTTAGCTATGCATGGCTTTCTCTTTGAGACAAGTATATTCTGCCTCAAAGGCGGGCTATGCTCCGTAGCAACAAATATGAAATTTGGAGAAAAGACCAGAGTAAAGAATGCCATATAGAAAATGCATAGGTTTGCAAAATCCTTTCCTTATAGATAACTCTTAGTAATGTAGGCAGTATAAAGTATTTTACATTTCAGGAAACTGAGATCTAGAAGTATAAATTGAGATGCCCAAAGTTGTAATTGTTTAGGAATTCTGGGTTTTGGATCTGGGTCTAAGTCTAGGTCTGGTTCTTCTACTGACTCTCAAGCCACTGCTGTCTACACAGTACCTCCATTCTTGACTTCCTCTACAGCATACTTGATAGTGGCTCAATCAATATTTGCTGAATGAATGAGTCAAGTCAACGAGTATATATTAAGCACTTGACTATACATGCTAAATCTGGTTTGAAGAACAACCTTGATTGAGGAACATCAGGAGGCCAGAATCACTGGATCATTGACTATATGGAATGAGATAAGAAAGGAAGGAAGGAAGAAGGAAGGAAGGAAGGAAGAAGGGAGGGAGGGAGGGAAGAAAGAGAGAGAGAAAGAAAGAAAGAAAGAGAGAGAGAAAGAAAGAAAGAAAGAAAGAAAGAGAGAGAGAGAAAGAAAGGAAGGAAAGAAGAAGGAAGGAAGGAAGGAAGGAAGGAAGAAAGAGGAAGGAAGGAAGGAAAGGAAGGAAGAAGGAAGGAAGGAAAAGGAAGGAAGGAAGGAAGGAAGGAAGGAAGGAAGGAAGGAAGGAAGGAAGGAAGGAAGGAAAGGAAGGAAGGAAGGAAGGAAGGGAGGGAGGGAGGGAGGAGGGAGGGAGGGAGGGAGGGAGGGAGGGAGGGGAGGGAGGAAGGAAAGGAAGGAAGGAAGGAAGGAAGGAAGGAAGAAGGAAGGAAGGAAGGAAGGAAGGAAGGAAGAAAGACCCGCACATTGGGTCAATGCATGAATGAAATCTTCCTTCTTTGCTTACAACTCAATGAGTCTAACTTAAAAAAACAAAAACAAAAAAACACCTTCTGTCTTAGGATCAATCAGTTCCAAGACAGAAGAGCAGTAAAGGGCTAGTCAATTGAGGTAAATTGGCTTGCCCAGAATCACACAGCTAGGAAGATTCTGAGGTCACATTTGAACCCAGGACCTCCTGCCTCTAGACTTGGTTCTCTAGTAGACCATCTAGCAGCCTCAAGTCTAACTTTAAGGGGGTGCTAATAACATATGCATCATGAATAGGATACTGGACTTGGAGTCAGAACATGGGTTCAGTTTCTGTTTCTTATGTTTACTAGCTCTTAACTTCTCTGTTTCTCAGTTCCTTAAGAATAATCAACTAAATCATAGACTGAGTTATCTATCACTCATAATCTTATACAATCAGTGCTTTTTACCCTACCAGAGTAAAGACTCCAGACAGATATGTCCTCCTGAGTCTAATCATGTCACCATAACAAGGACCTTAATATCCCAGCCCAGTCCTCTAGTTGACTTTTAGACCTTCCCCATTTTGCCTCTTTGGATCTTTCCCATCTTCTTATACTCTCATCACTCTATGGTCAGTTATGCTAACCTGCTTGCTAATCTAAAAGCATGATATTTTATCTCTTGACTCTTTTGCACTGACTTCCCACCCCCTCGTACCTGGATTGTTCTTGCCCCTCTCCTATAATTTCTGTTTCCTCAGCTTCTTTCAAGACAGCCCAAATTCCAACTTCTGACCCTTTCCTATACCAGGTTATTTTCATGTTTGACTTTTCTATTAGAACAGAAGTCTATTGTGGACAAAGGACTGTTTCCCCCCTTTCTTTGACTTCGTATCCGGCAACAGTAAGCACTTAATAAATGTTTTAGCTGACTAACCTTCCTAGGCGTTGGTTGCTCCCATGATCAAATGATTGGACTACATTATCTCTAAAGTTCTTTTCTGCTCTCTTTACATTGTGCAGATTTTTCTACCTCCTTCCTTTCTCTTGTCATCTCTGTTTCCTCCATTAATGTAGGATAATGACTCTGCTCTGGGCCAGGGACTTTGGGAATATGAAAAGGTAAGTTTTCAAAGTCACTTCATGTTATGACAGACCATGGGTTAAATGCAATTCATACCTTCCATTACCCGCCCCAGTATCATCCCCAGTCTTCAAATGTGTAAGTTAGCTTTGCCCTCCCCAATTTGCTTTTAATCAGACCTCCTTAGTCCTGGCCACAGCTTCATGCTGCTCAGACCAAAGGTATGAGGAATCAATCCTTTCTTCATCCAGATGCCACAGTCTTACTGCTTACTGTCCTGTAATGGGTATGATTCATGAATCCACCCCACACTTGGCCTCACCCCTTATACCTGAAAAACTGGGCAAGTCTACAAAAAGGGTTTTAATGATTCTGGCCTGTGATTAATGTCCCCTAGACTTCTCCCCCCCCCCCCCCAACTTGGTTGCAGTTCAATGTTCAGAGCCCTGGGAAGAAGCTGGTGAGACATTTTCCACGTCTGGCATTCCTGGGTGGGCCACTTCACCATTCTGTTGGTTTTGGCTTGTCCTTTTGGTTGCATTCCTCCCAACTGCTCTTGTTAATTCTAATAGACTATGGTCCTTGAAGCAGGAGTTTGGAAGGAAGGAAGGAAGGAAGGAAGAAGGAAGGAAGGAAGGAAGGAAGGAAGGAAGGAAGGAAGGAAGGAAGGAAGGAAGAAAGGAAGGAAGGAAGGAAGGAAGGAAGAAAGGAAGAGAGAAAGAGAGAAAGAGAGAAAGAGAGAAAGAGAGAAAGAAAGAAAGAAAGAAAGAAAGAAAGAAAGAAAGAAAGAAAGAAAGAAAGAAGAAGAAAGAAAGAAAGAAAGAAAGAAAGAAAGAAAGAAAGAAAGAAAGAAAAAGGAAGGAAGGAAGGAAGAAAGAAAGAAAGAAAGAAAGAAAGAAAGAAGAAAGAAAGAAAGAAAGAAAGAAAGAAAGAAAGAAAGAAAGAAAGAAAGAAAGAAAGAAAGAAAGAAGAAAGAAAGAAAGGAAGGAAGGAAGGAAGGAAGGAAGGAAGGAAGGAAGGAAGGAAGAAAAAGGAAGGAAGGAAGAAAAAGGAAGGAAGGAAGAAAAAGGAAGGAAGGGAGAAAGAAAAAAGAAAGAAGGAAAGAAAGAGAAAGAAAGAGAGAGAGAAAGAAGGAAAGAAAAAATAGAGAAAGAAAGAGAGAGAAAAAGAAAGAAAGAAGGCAAGAAAGAAAGGAGTTTGTAACCTGGGGCCATGAACTTGGGTTTCTAAATAAATTTATAGACAATATTTTAATATGAGTTTCCTTTGTCATCCTATATACTTTATTTTATGTGTTTAAAATCATTATTCTGAGGAAGGGTTCATAGGCTTTGTGAAGCTAATTGCCAAAAGGGCCATGACACAAAAGAGGTTACAAATCCTTGTTTAAATGAAGCTTTCTTTTTCCTTTGAAGAAATGAAGGAAGAATATATGGTTCATCAGTTCTCCCAAGTGAAACTTGGATGGAGATGGAGATGTATCTATATGAATTAGGAAGTAAAATTAGGAAGTAAAAATAGTTAACTTATCTATGTATCAGATTTTTACAATTTGCTAAAAGAAGAAATCTGTTTCTGTCTTGGCTTCACCAAAATATCATTTTGCCAGCTCTCACCGGCTTGAGAAAATGAGTACCTGCTTATTTAACTGTGTGCTGACCTGCCATTGGAATAGGGAGGTGTATTTGGCTCCCAAGTCCTGTTTCCATTGAGATATTATTTCAGGCACTGTTTTCTACAGGTTCATCCTAATGCTTATATGTTCTATACATGCTTGGAATGTCAGTAAATTTGAATTTCTTCCCTCCCTGAAACCTGCATCCTCCTAATTAAAAGTGAAATAATAACTTTCATTTGAATCTTTTCTGAATCTTTTCTGTTTTCTTCCAGTACATATGTTCTGTCAACTTCATTCATCCTCACGACAACTACACATTTAGTTAAGCTTAATATATACTTCAAACTGGAGAGATTGAGATACAGACTTGCTTACAATCATTAGACCTAAAAATAGTGATGGAGTTGGGACTATAACCCAGATCTCTTGACCCATAGTCTCCCAGTTCAATGAGGTTCTTTTCACTTATGCCCTGCCCCTATTGATTACCCTAATTCCACCATTAGGCAAGCCATTATTATGATTATTCTACAATCACACATTTACCACCCAGCTAAGGTCAAAATTAGCCAAAGGGGTCTGTATAATCTCAACTCTAACAATTTGCTTTTTGTATTTCTCTAGGTCTAGGCACCATTATTGTCATCGGTAAAAATATATTGCTATCTTACCTCTAGGCAGAAAGAGTTAATGGAGTTTAGCCATATTCCCACTTGAAAATGTATACAAAATTCCCCAGTTCAAGTAGGTTTTAAATGACAGCCTGTTTTGCAAATGGCATGTAAATGGCAAATAGTTGGCAACTAGGTATTGGATGGATAGAGTGCTGACCCAGAGTTAGGGAGTCCTGATTTCAAATTCAGTCTCATACATAAACTATGTAACCCTAGGCAAGTCATTGAACCTCTCTCTGCCTTGGTTTCTTCACAAGAAAAAAAAAAATTGCACCTACTTCTCAAGGTGTTGCGACAACAAAAATGATTTGTAAAGCACTTATTAAATAAAATATAAAACAAATTTAAAAGATAAAATATTTGTAAAGCACTTAAATTCTAGCTTCTTTCTCAGTATATAGTATGAGCCCCTTGAGAGGAGGGATTATTTCTTTGTCTTTCTTTGTCTGGCGTAGTAGATTTCTTTTTAACCCTTAGCTTTCTTCTTAGAATTAATACTATATATTGGTTCTAAGGCAGAGAAGAGCAGGAAGGGCTGGGCAATGGGGATTAAGTGACCTGCCTAGGGTCACATAGCCAGGAATTTGAACCCAGGCCCTCTATCTCTAGACCTGGCTTTCTATTCAGTGAGCCAACTAGCTGCTCCCACCTAGTAGATTCTTAATAAATATATATTGACTTGATTTATTTACTGTTAGCATCTGACTAGTAGGATGTAGTCTACTGGAATGAGGGAGTAGGAAATGGACAAGCTCCTACGGTACACCAGAAGTGGAAATTTTTGAAATTTGCAACTAACTACAAGACCATTTGGGAGAGAGGAGAGGCACTTGAATACCAGGCAAAAGACTTTGGATGCTATTTTCCAAATTAATCTCTCCTCATTCCCCTATGAGAAATTTGTAGTTATTCACTTGCAAGAAACCTGATTCACCTCTTTTTCTCACTTTGCATCCTTAAAACTCAGCATGTTTGCCTGAGTAGCAATTATAGAATGAAAGTTTCAGTGCTGAAAGGGATCTCAGGAATCATCAAGTCTAACCCCTTTATTTTACAGATGGGGAAACTGAGGCACACAGAGGGAAAATTAGTTGATCAAGATAACACAAGAAATAAGTAGAGGAATTAAGATTTGAAGTCAAGCCCTATGACTCCAAATCCAGGATTCTCTCCTCTAACATAACTTCAGTAAAAATGCTTGTTGCCTAGGCAGGAGCTAGTAATAAACAGTAGGGAGTGTGCTAGACTTTGAGTCAGGAAATCTTGAGTTTAAGTCTGAACTTTGACACTTATTAGTTGTTCGACCTCTGACAAATCACTAAACACTTCTCAGCTTCAGTTTCCTCATTTATAAAATGAAGATAATAATAATAATACTTACTTCCAAGGGCTGTTGTGAGGATCAAATGAATTAATAATAGTGGCATTTATATAACCCTTTAATATCTGCAAAGTACTTCACAATATCTGTAACATAAAATATTTTCCAGACTTAGGACTGGGAATGCTATCCACCTCCAGAGAAAGAACTGTGGAGGTCATCCTTCATATCAGTGTATCTTTCTTTGGCGGGGGAGGGGGGGGGTTGCTTAGGTGTGAGTTTGCTCTTACAACAATGACCAATATGGAAGTGACAATAAAAATAAAATTTAATTAAAAAAATTTAAAGCCATCTTTCACATCTTAAAGTACTATGTAAGTGCATGTTTTCATTGGCTATTATTATTATTGGGCTGATATTAAATATATTCAACCATAGTTTTTTACTTCAAATAGCAAAGACCTGCAATTGTTAAATTTTCAGGGTTTTGATTTATTATCTAGTCTTCCTTTGATCTAAAGTTAGCCAGACCCTTCTGTTGACATTAACCATATCTTAAGATCAGGAGTTCTTAACCTTTTTTGTGTCATGATTCTCTTTAGCAGGTCCGGTGAAATCTATGGATCCTTTCTCAGAATAGTTTTAAGTACATAAAATTACAAAAGTAGTCAATTATATTAAAATAAAGATATAATTTTGTTTTTAACTAAATTCCAATATTCCCTAAAGTCTATCCACAGACCCTTTAGGGATTCTATAAAACTCAGGTTAGGAACCCCTATCTTAGAGCTTATTTATGCTGTTGGCATCATATACTTCAAAACTTCAAAGATAGGTATCAATGTATTGATTAAACAATAAATTCACATCTAGATGGAGACCAGGCTGTGCAGCCATGAAGATTTTTCAAGCCATGTGGAACCAAGTAGAGCAATAGATTTTCTTCTGCTCTATCTAGAAAGACTTCATGTGGGTAGTGAAATTTCATAGGTATAGTACAAGGATCAAGTCACATCCATGAAGTGTCAAGATGGATGGGGATGTGGGAAATGGGGATACTAATACACTGTTGGTGGAACTATGAATTGACTAACCAGGGGAAGGAGGAAGCACTCCCTTTGGGCTGCTGGGCAGAGGGGCTGATAAAGTGAAAAAATGTCCTCAGGCATGATGGAGTGGGGGAAGGGAGTAGTTCTGCCAAATCCCTCTGCCTTTATAGTAACAAACTGTGGTGGGGAATAGCACATGTGCCCACAGAGAGGGCTCTGAGTGCCTTCTCTGGCATGTGTGCCATCGGTTCACCACCACAACCTTAGACCAAGCATTACCATTGCTGGTTCTGTTTCCCAAGAAGATCAGGGGGAAATGAAAATAATCTATATGTCTCAAAACATTTACAACAGCTCTTTTTGTGGTGGCAAAGAACTGGAAATCGAGTGGATGTCCATCAGTTGGGGAATGGCTGAACAAACTATTATTTTATTATTATGATGGAGTACTACTGTGCCATAAGAAATTATGAGCAGGCTAATGTTTTTTAAAATGTTGAAAGACCTACACAAAATAATGAAGAGTGAAATGAATAGAATCAAGAGCACATTATGTACAGCTACAAAAATAATATTTGATGAATTACATGTAAATGTTCACTTCCAAAGAAAGAACAGATAAAATAAAAACAGGAAAGGCATAATTTGTATATGCATATCTTTTTTTTTTAAACCCATACCTTCCATCTTAGAATCAATACTATGTATTGGTTCTAAGGCAAAAGAGTGGTAAGAGCTAGGCAATGGGGGTCAAGTGACTTGCCCAGCTTCACACAGCTAGGAAGTGTCTGAATCCAGATTTAAACCCAGGACTTCATTTCTCTAGGCCTGGCTCTAAATCCAGTGAGCCACCCAGATGCCCCTGTATACATATCTCTTTGTCAGGTGTTACCTTCTGTGGTGTGAGGAAGAGAAGGAAGGGTTGAGATACCTAGGAATAAATTCTGTGAAAAAGAAAAATTTTTAAATAGTATGATGCCACCTACATGTCTAAATAATGATGATGAGAGATATAGATAATAGCTAGCACATTTATTAACAACTTATCATATTTTTTATTTTATTTTTCTTTCCAGTACCAAGCATTCACTTTCCTTCCTATCTCCTACTCCAGAAAAAAAAAAAGAAATTCAGAACCCTTATATCAAAGAAGCAAAATTAAGTAAAACATTCCCATGTTTGTCACCTCCAAAAAAAATTTCTTATCCTGGAGATAAGTGCATCATCTCTTTCATGAGGTAGGCAACATTCTTCTCTATCAGTCCTCTGGAATCATAGTTGATCATTTAATTGATGAATTCTTAAGTCTTTCAGAATTATTCATTTTTACAGTATTGACGTTATGCTAAAACTTGTTCTCACTTTATTCCATGTCAGTTTATGCAAGTCCTTTCCATATCTCTTTGAAACTGTCTTTGCACTCCCAGAATAGAATTTCATTATAGTGATATAACATAATTGGTTCATCCATTTCTCAATCAATGGCCACCCCCTTAATTTTCAGGCTTTTTCACTACAAAAAGAGCCATTATAAATATTTATATACATATGAGACCTTTTTACTCTTTCTTTGATCTCCTTGGGGTATAGATTCAAGCTGGATCAAAGTTTATGCCCTGTTTAGTAAACTTTTTGTATATAATTCCAAATTGCTTTCTCAAATGGCTAGACCCAATAGTTCATCAATATGTTTGTTTTCCAGTCCTTCAACATTTTCCAATTTCTTTTTTTGTATCATCTTTGCCAATCTGATGGGTATGTGCTTGGTATTGTATGAAATGCTGTTGATACAAGTACAAGCAAGCAAGAGAGGGAGAGGGGGTTGGTGGATGTTGAGGTAGGTGGAAAGTGTAATGGAAGCCTAGTTCTAGGCAAAATAAGAGTGAAAGCTTTCCCTAGCAGAGCCCTTTCTTTATTTCAGAAGTGGAGTTCAAGGTCTTGGTTATGGAAAAGAGTGAAGAAGATGGGGATGAGAGCCTGGAGCAGAGATGGTCATGATGCTACATCAATTAATTATAAAGGACTGAATCCAGATTCCAAAATGCATGTCCATGATTTGTTGGACTTGGTCAGATTAGACAGAGAAAAACATTTCTCCCGAGGGACTAGTTACTTCTATAAGAGGAAGAAAGCCCCGGCAAAAGAGGCTAGAGATGTAGCCAGCTTGTACCGGGGTCACTGCATCTGAACAATTTGCTAGGCTGGTGTAGCTCAGTTTAAGTGATATAATTTATACAACTGAATATCTCAGGATGGCTAAGTACTATGTAATAAGTGTGATAACGTGAAGCCCCTCTGGGGAGAGCTCAGGAACAGCTGTTTGCCTCACCTGGGAATGGCACACAGACTAATCCGATCTCTTTGACAACTCTAAAGTCTCCCTGTCACTGTCACTCACACACAAAATTAATGACTAGAGGGGAGGAAGAGAGGAAATGCCTGCCTAGCCACTGAAACAGAGAGAGAGAGAGAGAGAGAGAGAGAGAGAGAGAGAGAGAGAGAGAGAGAGAAGAGAGAGAGAGAGAGAGAGAGAGAGAGAGAGAGAGAGAGAGAAAGAAATGGGAGAGAGGGACAGAGCAAGCTAATAAATAAAACAAGAGGCTGAAGGGAAGAGCTGCTTTGTCAGAATATAAATATTTCCCTTCCCCTTTTATCTTTAATGTAGTGTGAGAAGCTTATTAAAGGGAAGTGCATCTCTGTCCCTGGAGCCCATCCACACAGCCACGCAGGGGAGCTGAATACAGTACTGCCAGGCTAGCCCCATGCTTATAAACTCTTCCCTGCTGGAAGCGAATGTAATGTACAGAGTAATAAAGGAGGGCTGGGGGAAGAAAGGGAAGCCATTGTGGCCATTAGAATTCTTATCTTGATGGGCCTGGTGTCACATTATGTTAATCACAGGGTGATGCTGAGAGACTTAAATAGGAGGAATGCCTGCTCAAAGACCTGGGCTTGAATTCCGAGGGTAGCTGACCGTCTAAGTGCATTACTAGAATTACACTCTCTGCTCCATTACGGAGAACAATGTTCCGATTTAGACAAAGGGTAATTTGTCTCCAAGAGGAGGGCAGATAAAAGGAGAAGGAGGAAAGGGGGGAGGGAAGAGCCCCTGGCAGCGCTACTCGGAGAGGCCCCTCCGCAGCGGGGCACACCTCTCCTCTCGGAGACTTTCCAGGCCGCATAGGGTGGGGGTGGGGTGGGGTGGGGGGCGCCGAACCACAGCTTCTAACTTTCTTCGGAAGCCTGCGCACTCTTCAAGGACAAAGTCCTGCCAGAAGGAAGAATTCGGTCCTCCACATCCTCCTTCCACAAATTGATCCCCTTGCCCCCAGAAAGGAGAAGGGGAACTTTTAAAGCCTCACTGAGACTGGCAGGAGACTCTTGATTCAGGGATGATGATGGCTTCTTGTTTTCACTGTTGCCTCTCTTCTAGTTCTCTGGTTTCCAGGCGGGACTTAATTTCCGCTCCAAGTTTTGGTGCCATCACCTTTTCTGCTCTCCTGACAAGATGGACCACCATCTGGCTACCCCCATCTAAGTTAGTCATCTTTCTGTCCATTGTGCATCCTTGCCAAGAAGAGTAGGGTGGGGGTGGGGAGATGGGGTTACAATTTTGAATGGCAGCCAGGAGATGTTTTTCCTCTCTGCCTATGGATTTGAACACTAGATGTGAAAGCTTAGCCAAGGGGATGGATACTCTCCATTTTTGCTCTTAACTCCTGGATAAAAAAATGCTACTGAAATCAGGATGTGCATTTCTGCATCTCTGTCAAACCAGAGTATTCAGACTGGGCTATGTGACCTAGAACAAGTGAATTAACCTCTCCGAGCCTTAGATTTCTACAGCACTGCTGTGAGGAAAATGCTCTACAGAAGCCATAAAACACCATACAAATGTGAGCCATGATTATTCCAGTGTTTCTCAAACATTAAATAAGATCTGTTTTCACTTTTAAAAAATATTATTTTAAGTGTACCCCAAAATGTGTGTGGACATGGCCTAGATGATGATTTAGAATCTTTTTTAGTAAAAACAATTTACAAAGAAAGAGGAAATGGACCTATATCTACCAAAGTATTTATAGCAGTTCTTTCTGTAGAAGCCAAAATGGAAATCTTGGGACTGTCCTCATAGTGGAGAATGGTGGCCCAAACTCTGGTATGTGAATATAAGGGAAAGATATGAAGAAACTGGAAAGACCTGATTTATGGATGAATTGCAAAATGAACAGCTACAACAACTGATTCAATGAGAACAACATTGTTGAGGGAGGAAAACTTTGAAAAAATTTAGAACATTGATGAAGGCAATAATAAATCACAAGTCCAGAAGACTGAAGATGAAGCACACCCTCACCATCTATTAAAGAGTTTGTGAGCTCAGAATTTAAGGAGATAACTAGATTGAGAGAAAAGGGGGGTGGGAAGGACCTGCTTATACAAAAATATTTATAGCAGCTCTTTTTGTGGTGGCAAAGAACTGAAAATTGAGAAGTTCACCAAGTGGGGAATGGCTGAACAAATTATGGTATATGATGGCGATGGAACACTATTGTACTATAAGAAATTAGCAGGATGCTGGAAAGATCTATATGAACAGATACAGAGGGAAATAAGCAGAACCAATAGGACATTGTACACAGGAACAGCAATATTGTACAATAATCAACTGTGAAAGACTAAGCTACTCTCAGCAACACAATGATTCAGGGGACTTCTGATAACCTTATGACAAAGAATGCTATCCACCTCCAGAGAAAGAACTGTTAGAATTGGAATATTGATCAAAGCATTCAATTTTTCACTTTAGTTTATTTGAGTTTTTATTTGGGGGTTTTGGTTTTAAATGAGAATTCTCTTACAACAATGACCAGTATGTTTTGCTTGAAAATACATGTACAATTCTGATCAAATTGCTTACCATCTCTGGGAGGTGGGGAGGGAAGGAGATCATTCAGAGCTTATAATTTCAGAAAAGATGTTCTGAAATTTGTTATTATGTATAATTGGGAAAAAATTTTTTTAATTCAGAAAGGGAACTCTTTAGGGACATGGCCAATGTGGAGATATGTTTTGCCAAACTGTCCATGCTTATGATAAGAGGTTTTTCCTTTCTTTCTTTTTGTTTGTTCAATGGTGGGGTAGGGTGAAGCAGGGGAGAAAGAGTCAGAGGGATAGATTATAAACAGAGGAAAATAGAAATAAATAAATTTAAAGACAATTATCTAAAATCTATTCTTGCCACTTTTGTGGTTCTGACTCATCCCCTCTGAACTCCTACATAGAGCTAAATAAATATTCTGCTCCATAGTCAGAAGCAGGGACTCATTGCTATTCCATTGTACTCAATTACTTCAAGAACCAAAATGGAGAAAATGCCCAAAAGTGTGAGTAGAGAGCTACTACCCAGGTGGTCTCTGTATCTCATAAGGGTTCAGATTCAATTCAATAAAAGTTTGATTTCTTTCAGTTGACAAATAGTTTAGATTTATTAGTTTATATTTTTTATTATCAAGCATCCATTTTTCTCCTTCCCACTATCTCCAAACCACTAAAAAGGAAGGAAAGAAGAAAAGGAGGGAGGAAGGGAAGGAAGAATGGAGGGATAAAGAAAGGAGATGAGGGAGGGTAAGAGGGAGGGAAGAAATAAAGAAAGAAGAGATGGAGAAACTGAGGAAGGGAAAGAGATGGATGGAGGGAGAGAAGAAGGGAGAGAATGAAAAAGGGAGGGAGAGAGAAGGAAGGAAGGAAGGAAGGAAGGAAGGAAGGAAGGAAGGAAGGAAGGAAGGAAGGAAGGAAGGAAGGAAGGAGGGAGGGAGGGAGAGGAACCCCTTTATCCTGTGAGCACAATCAAGCAAAGCAAATTCCTACATTGGTTATATCAAAAAATGTTTCTTATTTTTCATATTAGTCCATCATTTCTTGGTCATGGGGTAGAAGAGTTCTTCTCTTATCAGTTCTCTCAGATTATGGGTTGATCATTTAGTTGATCAGAGTTCTTAAATCCTTTATAATTGCTCATTTTAATAATATTGATATTATGATATAAATCATTTTTCTGGTTCACATTTCATTCTGCATCAATTTATAAAAGTTTTTTCATGTGTTTTTGAAACTGTCTTCATTTCTTAAAGCCCAAAGTTTTCTATCATATTCATATTCCATTATTTGTTCAGCCATTCCCCAGTGTATGAGCATTCCCTTAGTTTTCAAGTTTCTAGAGCTGCTACAAATACTTTTGTACATAAAGGACTTTTTCCTCTTTTTAAAAAAATGTCTTTTGTGGGTATAGGCTTAAAATTGGTCAACAAATATATACAAGTTACTATGCTAGATCCTGGGTATAGACTCATGATAAATCTTTAAGGTCTCATAACATATAGCATTTCACTTATGATAAACTTAGGAGAGATTCCTAACTGCCAAAAATCAGCTTGCTGAAGATGCAGTTACTCCCTGGAATCCAGTTTAGGTTGCAGAAGTACAAGTGACAGTAGGCAATAAGCTCAAGTTAGACAAGGAAGCAGGTAATGACCACCTTTTTCTTTCTTCTTAAGAGCAAATACATAAATAGGTAGTTCCAAACATTGAAAGGATAGGCTAGAGATCTATTTATTTGTAATTAGCAAATTACATGCATCTAAGAAGCTTGTCAGTAGAGCAGGAAATTGGCAGCCCCATGGAGAACGTTGCCCATTTCCCAAAGAGATTATAAACGCAGGTAACATAAAGCAGGAATAAAATTCTTTGTTATTATGTGGAGACAGAGCTGATAGTCTTGACTGGAGGAAGAGCAAAAGAGCCAGTTTTGTGAGACTTGTTATGGCAGAGCAGAGGAATTGGGGATGGGTATCTCCTTTTTCTGCTTCAAAGACCACAGGCAGTTTTCAGCACAGTCCAAAACACAAAATATTCTGGGGGACATACACAGAGGTTTGGGAAGTGTCGGTTCTGTGATAACTTCGTAGGATATCATCCTTATACTCTTGGGTATGTTTGTGTCAAAGGTCGTAGAATCCTGACAGTCAGAGATAACAGTGGTATCCTTTATGAAATTTTTGCTTGGGAGTCCTGAGTTTCTAGCCTCACAACTGTTACATCACCTCATCTTTTCACCAAAAAAAAAAAAAATTTTTTTACGGGCCACATTAGAAAATTAAACCAGCCTGAAACTGCTGAGGTTTGAATGTGACATGGGGATTCTTGGCAGCTAGCCATAGAGATGACAGGTGACGGAAGCCCAAGGCAAACTAATATCACTTCCAACATACCACTAAAGTTCATCAGAGCAAATGAAACAGATTCAGGTTAGTTAGGCTTTCTAGATCTTGGCACAAATCTCTAACACCAAATGATATATTTTTTTAAAACTCTTACTTTCTTTCTTAAAATCAATACTATGTATTGTTTCCAAGGCAGAAGAGTGACAAGGGCTAGGCAATAGGAATCTAATGACTTGCTCAGGGTCACACAGAATGTGTCTGAAGCCATATTTGAACCCAGAACTTACTCTCTCTAGGCCTGGCCCTCAATCCTAACTAAGTCATCTTGCTGTTCCCCAAACTGTTTTCTTATGGCCTCAGAAAAGAAAGGATGGTAACAAAGGCACTGAAAGCAATACTTCAAGCCTACATCAAGTTTTGTCTTCTCTATGTAGCTTTCTTTGACTGCCCTAGCATGCCATTCATTTGTCACATATCACACACAGTCTCATATTGTTGTCTTTTTATGAAAGTTTTTTGGTGTCTTGTCTCTTCTACAAAACTGTAAATTCCTTAAAGTAAAGAGTCTTTGTGGAATGGCAAACTACTTGGACTCTAAAAGTCCATCCCTTCTAGATTTAACTCTTGCCTTTGTTTTACAGGCAAAGAAACCATGACCCAAAAGGGTAAAGTGATGATCCCCAGCTATGGGGAAGTGAGACTTAGAACTCAGGTCTCCTGGTTCTCCTTCCAAGACTTTAATAAAATCTCCTCTTAGTATCCTGCCCAACCCCTATTCCTGATGACCATTTAATAAATATTAATTTATTTATACATATTCTAAGTAACCTATCAAGGACATAACTATTGGATAAATATTTCCACAGATTCTTTCTCAAAATTATTTTCAAACAGTTTTGTATCCACTTTTTCTTTAACCCCTTACCTTCTGTCTTAGAATCAATTCTGTGTATTGGTACTAAGGCAGAAAAGTGGTAAGGGCTAGGCAATGAGGGTCAAGTGACTTGACCAGGGTCACACAGCTAAGAAGTTGCTGAGGCCAAATTTGAACCCAGGACCTCCCCTCTCTAGGCCTGGCTCTCAATCCACTGAGCCACCCATCTGCCCCCTCCACTTTTATAATAGATTTTAGTGATCCTTTGCTTTCACATTGCCTAAATTTCCCCCTGCTACAAAATAATTTCTTAGAATAATTTTTAAATAAAGAAGAAAAACAAAGATTAAACAAAATACATCAATATATATATTTTTTAAAACCCTGACATTATCTTCAGTTTTCTATACCTATGGACTCCTCCAACCCTATAAAGAAGGAGTCTTTTCATATCTCTTCTTTGGAGCCATGCTTATTCTTTGCAACTTTAAAATTTTTATTTTTGATTGCTTCATGGTTGTTTATGTTATAGTCATTTGTGTATTTTTCCCTTGACTTTGCTTACTTCACTTTGTATCAGTTCATTCAAGTCTCTCTATGCTACTCTGTTTTCATCACAGTCATAGTTATAGTATGGTAATATTCCGTGGCAATATTTGTTTAGCCTTTTCCCAGTCTACAGACTTTTATTTTGTTTCCAGTTCTTTACTAGCCTCAAAAGTTCTGCCATGAATACTTTGGTGTATAGGAAGTTTTCCTTTTTGCCAATGAACTCCTTTCAGTAAATGCCTAGCTATGGAATCTCTGGGCATTTTATTGATGGAATTCCACATTGCTTTCCTAACCAGTTGTTTTCCTTCATAACTCCCTGAGCACCAGTGCATTAGTGTACTTCTCCATAACTCCCTCAGCACTGACTAGTCTGTCTCATCTTTTGTCACCTTGGGCAATTTGCTGGGTATGAGGTGAAATTTCAAGCTTCTTTTGATTTGCATTTCTCTTATTGTTAGTGATTTGGAGCATGCTTTCATGTTGCTGGTGAGAGTTTGCACATCTTCTTTTGAAAACTCCTTAATAATATTCTTAAGGAGAAAAGCTTTATTCTCCATAAGAAGGCTTTTTAAGGTCTACATAACATTTTTAAAAATTCAGTGTTTTAGAATTATAAACAATTAGTTAGTCACTCTAAATCCTTATCATGATTCTTTGCTTTTACATTCCTTCTCATTCCTCTTCCCTCTTACATAGTTGTAATTAATGTGCATTCATTTTTCTGTCTCTCCTTTCTTTGCATTGCATTTCCTAAAGGTCTTTCCAGATTTCTTTGTATTCTTCATTCATTCATCATTTAAAATAGTGTCATGACATTACATTATATTAACTTAATTATTTAACTCTACCTTATTGTTGAACATCCAAATTGTTTCCTTTTCCCTCTCCAAATACACAGAATGCACAATAGCATTTTCACAACCAATAATTTTCAGGGACAAGAAGAAAGCCAAGCCCTTGTTTACATTCTGGCATTGGAGATCTCAGGCATGATAAAAATTAATAACAACAGAACATATAAACAAACACATATTCCACACATACCAATTTGTTGGCAGTGCTTATTGATTTTTACCCTGCTGTGGCAAGTTTGCAATTAATGCATATTTGACCACAGAACCTTGAAACAGCTTCACACAGCATTTTGTGGAGAAACAGAGGAAGGGAATAACCCCAACAATGATCAGGACACTTCTAATAGATGTTTTTGAGGATTGGTGATGGGGGCTAGTGTCCCCCACACATACAAGGGAGGAAGAATAACAAGTGAGGGCTCCCCCTCACACTTCATTAGCAGTTTAGCCTCCCCAAGGCTTTGGAACATGTAGATACTTTGCCTCAGTGGAACCCCTGGAAATGGAAGACTGATTAATATTGCTAATACTCATTTGCACTTAGCCCACTTTGCTCTGAAAGTTCCATGCATGAAGGACACATGTTGGGGGAAGGGGAAGGGCTCTGGGGAAATAAAAAGGAAGTCACAAAATGTCTTTTATCCATAGATCCAGGATACGAGGTGGTTTCAGGTAAAAAAGAAAGCTCTCTCTTCAGGCGCCCCTGTGATCTGTAGCAAATTCCTAATGTCACTCAGCAGCCTCAGCTCACCAGCTCATTTGAAAAGCTCAGATGAAAATATCTCCCCTCCCTCCTCGTCTACTACCCTGGTATCTTGGGTCTGGAAATAGTAAGGGACAGAGATTATACTGCTTCAGTCCTTGAACAAACTAGAGCCATGCTGTCCTAATCTGCCTAGATCTGGTATTTCCTTCATTATCTCTTTTATAGAAAGATATTGTTCCAAGAATTTTCAGAAAGTAACAACAATGCAGACCTAAAGAGATTCTAAAGAAAGGACCAAAATTTGCAATGTAGTAGAAAGATAGTTAATTGGGTTTAGAGCCAGCACCCCCAGGTTCACCTTCTAACTTGGCAACTTTTCTATTAGTGTGACTTCATTGAACAAATGACTTTATTTCTTTGGGCTTCAGTGTCTTCCTCTGTAAAACAAAGGGGTGGTCCAATTCGTTTCTGCGGACCCTCTTAGCTCCAAGGTTATGAACTTTGGGTCTCCTTCTTTCTTTTGAGTCTGTACTCAGAGTCCCTGGAGTTGGGAGAGAGAAAAACCCAGTTCTGTGTAGACAGTTGTCTCCTGCACCCCAAGTCCTCACCTAACCACCTGCTCCAACAGCACTGCCATGCCAGGAGGGAGGTGGATAAAAGTTCTGACAGAAGCTTCAAACAGAATGAGGAATCCCCTTTTATCTACTCACTCTCTGGGGGGCTCTGCCCCTACAAGGCCTTTACAGGGGTTGGATAAATGGCAGGAATAGCTCATCATGGGCTCACTTGTTTCCCTCCCCAGTCCACCCCCCTCCACTGCATGCTGTTCCTGCAGTAACTGAAACCCACTAGCCAGCCCCCCTTAAATGGATCTGTCAGAACTCTGCAGGCCACCCCCGAGCCTCTGGGCTCAGGCAACCCTGGCCCTCAGAACTAGGAAAGTAAAACAAAACAAAACAAAAAAAAAATCAAAAGCTGTTACTTTGCTAGGGAAATATTCTAGGCAAGAGGAAGAGAAAGGGTGAAATTTCACAGCTCGACCTGGGCAATTTTTGCTACTGTGACAAGTCCATCACTTTCCTCTATTTATTTTCCCTCACAATGTTTCCTCTCTTGCCTCCTGTGTTGTTTTCAAAACCCCTCCATTTTGGTAGCACCTCTTTACCAATTTGCTGGGGCAGCGTCAGCTCTGCATCTAGCCCAGCCACAGCTGGAAGAAGCCAGTAAGCATTCAACCTGATGGACAGACGGCCAGACGAGACTTAGTGATTAATGAAAAGAAAACTCTCCCCAGATCTCTTTCTGATGTCACAGCTGTGACCACATCAGCCTACATGAGGATTTGCAGCATCTACAGGAGACATGCTATGACTGGCTTGCCCTGAAGGAAATTAGGGGAACCAATCTTAACTTTTCAAATGCCACGGTAGAAAAGATCATTGGATAACTCCCCTCCATCAATCCAGCCCTTTTCAGAGTTTGGGTGGCCAAGGGAAGGAAAGGTGATTCGATTATTTTGTTTTGTTTGTTTGCCAGACATTCTCACCATTAAGTAGATAGGCATCTTAAAGTGAATTCCGAAGCTACTTTAAGAAGGAAGCATGGCAGTGGATTTGAATCTAGAGGACCTGGGGTCAAATCTTGGTTTCATCCCTTATAGGCTATACAAGGCAACAATTTCATTTCTCTGGCTCACAATTCTCTCCTTTGTAAAATGAGAGGATTGGATTAAATGACTTTTATTCTCCAAAATTTGTGTTTCTAAATTGGAGGAGGGAGAGAAAGCTGGTTTAGAGCTGTGATTTCATCACAATGTTGGGAATTTCTTGTGTGAGGACATGCTCCAGGGATGTAGGTCAACAACTCATCTGTAACTTACTCTGACAGAGTTGCCTCTGGCACACTCGAACTGAGAGGTCCTTATTTGCCTATGGCCAATCACAGTCTGCCTGTGTCAGAAGACAGGACTTGAACTCACATCTTTCTGCCTCTGAGGCTGACCCCACTATCTGCTTCCCACTTCCTACTGTCCCATTCCTTTCCACGTTCTCTTATTTGCTCACGGCTCAGGCTGCCTTTAGCTCAAAGTCAAACTCTCATGATGACTTGGATGCAATTTGTGGATGCGAAACTGAACCAGTAGCACACTTATTGAGAATAATGATCAGGACTAGGTTATTTTTCTCTTCTTTAAAGTTACTGTTCTGTCACTTCAGGTATGTCTAACTCTTCATGAGCAAATGGGATTAAGTGGTTTCTCTAGGGCTAGGGACTTGCCCAGGGTCATACAGCCCGGGTGTCCAGATTTGAATTTAGGAAGATGAGTCTTCCTGACTCTAAGTCCAGCCCTCAGCTTCAAAGACCACCCCCTCTTCAGATTTGTGAAAAGTGGAGATTCCATTTGCCCTTCAGTTCCAAACTGTAATCAGATGGTCAGGCATATATGGAATTTCTCAAAAGCCTTAGTGTAGTTTTCTGCTATTAAAAACTTAGGATTTCACTAAAACTTTTGGGGAAATAATTCACTGAAGTAAAAGAAGGCAATCAATTATCATATATCTACTAATGTTACTGCTCTGTGCTAGGCAATAGGTGTTGGGTGCTAGGAACACAAGGCAGAAACAAAATGGTCCTTTGCTCAAGGAGCTAGCATTTTTACCTGACAAGGCATGTACATTTATAAATATATTGTAAATGATATGGCTTTTGAAACCCATAACTAGTCAAGATTTAAATGAACCTCTGTTCCATGTCATCTTGGAAGTGCTGGTGACTGAGCAGATGCTAGTGGCAACAAGAGATCCCTCAACATACTGGTAAGTAATTAAAATTTATCCTCCTTGGATTTCAGTTTCCCCATCTTTCAAATGAGGGATTGTGCTAAATAGCCTCTGAGGTCCCTCCTAGCTTTAGGTCTATGACTGTATGAATAAACCAGGTATATTAGCCTCCCAGTTTCCTCATGGATGACCAAGGGGAGTTAACTTTTACTTTATCAACTTAAAGATTTCAAATCCCAAACTAGCCCCGTCTGAGCTGGCAGCCCCAAGTCAGTTCAAAGGATAAGCTCCTAGACTGGGAGAGAGTAATATTTTTAATGGCTTCCTAATTCAAAGAAAATATCTGTGCATTCTGTGGATTAGAGCTGTGGCCACCAAGCTCTCGCTCTCTTCCTATTATCAGATGAGTCTCCTCCTCCCCTCTGTCTGCTTTCCTTTGAACCTAACAAACCTGTGGTCACAGTCCCTCCCCTCTCAGGTGAGGCATCAGACAAATTAAATCACAAAGAGGTGGCCATTCCACAATGATCTGTGTTTATTTAGTAAATGGTTTGATTGCCCTTTATTGGTGAAGATTAAGGGTTATTTTCCCTAAGCAAAAGGAGATATCAGTAGATGGCAGCCCTACTTAATTAGAAAGGAAAAACAAAATTAAAATGCCTCTTCCCCCTTCCTCTTCCTCCCTCCCCTTCTCATCCAATTTTGGAAATGCAATCTTAAGTAAGTTCTACCAGTAACTTAATCACAGGCCCAGCTCCATGGAGGCTCTGGTGAAGGGGGAAGGGAGGATTTTGTAAACAAAGGCTTAAGAATTCTTCAAGCCCCTTTAAACTGACATCTGGCAAAATCGGTATCAAATAACAGTTTCTCTCTCTCCCCCTCTCCTGGCTTTGTAAAGCAAATGTTTTGAGATTAGCTTTCTCTCCCATTCACACAGTTTTAAAATCAGGCGTACTTACGTAGTGCCCCTACTTTGTCTGCACCTGAATGAAGAGCTGAAACCTGGAGCTAAAGTGCTATTTATACTATTGGGGGATGGGCGAGAGAAGAAAGTGAAAGAAAAGTGAAAAAGTGAAAGGGAGAATTGCCTTTTTTTTTTTGCTTTTTTTAAGAGGAAGAAAAGCAATAACCAAGTGGCCCTTGTTAACAGAGCTTTCAGTGGAAAGAAGAGTTGTGCTTTATCAACACATGGGCAAGACATAGAGCAGCATCAGTTCTGGCTTTCTTTTAGAAAACTGAACTCTGGGCCCAATGGCCGACCAACAGAGGGAAATCCTTCCTCAGTTCCTGACCAGAGGAAAGAGGACCAAGGAATCTACCTGAGATCTCTGACAGTGAAACTGGGTTCAAAGCGAGTCTAGCTTTTAGTTCTCAGGTGGTTTCCACGTAATCTGTAAGAAAGGTGATCAAGGCAGTAAATCACGGGAGGTTAAAGAGCCCAGAAAAGGATCTGAGATACCAGAAGTGGTTTTTTAAACATTTATTTTGTTGTTGATAAAATTGGTTTCACTACCTCATACAAATCACACCTACCAGATTTCCCATTCAATCTCCCACAAAGTATAAATCTCCCCAAACAGTTAAATAAAACAACATAAGAGAGTAATGCTTTAACTAGGAGCCCAGGCAACTTTATACTTGAGTAGAAGAAAGAAAGGTGGTGTGTGCATTCTAAGTTGAATTAGCATTGCCTGAGGTTTGTTTTTTGTTTGTTTGTTTGTTTTATCTGAGTTTTGTTGCCAATAAAGTTGGTTTCATTTAACAGTTTGGGGGGGTCTATTAATCTTTGGGTGTACTCCCCTCCTATTCTCTGCAACAAGCACCACTGGCCGCCTGGATGTTTCCTTCTCCAGCCTTCTCACTGACCACCTCCTGTACATAAAATACTCTCATACATTCCACCTCCTGGATTCCTTTAAGTCTCAGCTAAAAAAAATCTCACCTTCCTCCAATCAGCCAATAAATATTTATTAAGCATCTACTATGTATGTGCCAGGCCCTGAGTTAAGCATTGGAACTACTTAAAAAAAAAAGGCAAAGCAAAAACAAAACACCCTACTATCCTCTAGGCCCTCACAGCCTAATGAGAAAGACAAAATGTAAACAATTTTGTACAAACAACCTATATACAGGATAAATTGTAGCCCATCAGTAGAGGGAAGGCACCAGAATTCAGTGGGATCAGGAAAGGCTTCTTCCAGTAGGAGGCAGGGTTTTATCTGGCACTTGAAGGAAGCCAGAGAAGCCAGGAGGCAGAGATGAGGAGGGAGAACATTTTGGGCATGGGCGATAGCCAGTGAAAATGCCAGGAATAGGGGCAGCTATGTGGCTCAGTGGATAGAACAACCAGTCTGGAATTGGGAGAGCCTAGCTTCAAATCTGGCCTCACACACTCCTTAGAGTCACCCAACCCCAATTAACTAGCCATTAACACTCTTCTACCTTAGAACAGATATTTATTATCAGTTCTATGACTGAAGGTAAGTGATTTTGTGTTTTAAAGAAAAGAAAATGGCAGGAATTTGGGGGGATGGAATATGTATTGAGAGGAACAGCAAGAAAACCAACATAATAAATCATAGAGTTGGGGCATTAGGAAGTTGGAGGAGTAGAATGTAAGGTGGAACGAGATTGGAAAGGTAAGAAGGGACAAGGACAGGCGTAAAGGACCTTGAAGTGAGATAATCAAATGGGAGCAAATGGGTATTTGTAAAGTGCCCTATAAGTACTTAACAAATGTTGATTCTAAGAGAGAAGTTAAAAGTTTCAAAGAGAAAAAAAGATACATGGGAATGGCAAATAAATAAGCCAACAAATAAAAATCTATGTATACATAAAGAAATAGATGAAATAGATGAATGGATAAATAAATAAATGTCCAGAAAATTTTCCAAATGGAAGATAGCTAGTTCCAAACAGTGGCCTCAATCCCAACATCCATGTCTGTTTTTAAGCTTGTACTACTTCTCCAAAGGAAGCTGTCTAGTGCAGTGAGAAAAGCAATGATTGTGTATTAAATAACCAGCACCAAAATTTGAATTCAGGTCTTCTACCTCTTTAACCTGGGACAAATTGCTTCCCTCTCTGGGTGTCAGTTTTATTATTTATAAAATGAAGAGGTTGGACCAAATAATCAATGAGCCAAAGTACTAATTTCTCTTCTGAAACTGATTATTGATCTAAAGGTTTAATACAATTATATATTTATCCGACAAAAGGAATGTATAATGTGACCTAGGGAACTCAAGGTATTAATCTTAGGGAAGGAGATGGTCCTAGTCCTGGTCCAGGGCACTGTTTCTCAACTCAAGCAATGCAATCAATCCTTTGGGTATATAAAAAAAGATGTCCTTTGTTTGATGTCAATTAAATATATATCTATATCTATATATATACACACACCCATTACATACAATGTGCTATATATATTATATACACATATGTATATGTGTGTGTCCTCCAATGGATGTAAGATCTAATTGATTAAGTTCCCTCCAATAATGCATATTGTACACATCAGAACCTTTTCATATCATCTCAATCAATGTAGTGCTCTAGACTCTGGCCAATCACCTCTCATCACTTGTTCTTACTACATGGCCAACTCATCTTCTCTTTCTGACACAATTCCCTGATTACATCCTCTACACCATCTCTTCTTTGAAGTTCTTTGTTGGTTCTCTGTTGCAGCCTGCTCACACCCACCATGCACTTTTCCATTGCTATCAATGTGTTTCTCATCTTTAATTCTTTGAAGGCAGTGCTATTCTAGGTCATATAACAATGCTGGTAAAAATGTTTGTGTTGATAAAGTGGGTCTTTGCCATTGTGGGAAGGTCAAGACCAATAAAAGAGCACTGAAATTTCCAAAAAGTCATCCAGCTCAATCCTGGACCCAGCTCACTGTCCAACTGTGCTATCCTTGATACCCATACTTGTTGGACAAGTATTTATTACATCAAATATGGTTAATAGTTGGGAATATGGGCAGACAGATGGCTGGGTTCAGATTGGGGACAGGGGGTGGAATGCCACCCCTTTATTCAGTAAATCTGCAGGTGTATCAAATTGAAAAAGGTTAAGAAATCACTAATGGAGACAATATTCTTATTGTTCAAAGTCTTTTGAGTTTAATTTCCGGCCAGTTATAGGCCAGTCTATCAATGTCTTCATGACTAAATGGGAAGAGGGGGTAATGCTTGGAAGGGGAGGAAAGGAAGGGATTCATTAAGTGGTTTCTCAAAAGGGTCACTGTAAAAATCATTGTAATGTATATATTGACTTCAAGACCAGTGTATTATCCACCATGCCACATTACCTCTACAAAGTTGTTCCCTGTGAAGACAGAGGTATGAGAAAACCATTGACACCTTTGATTTTATTGAAGAAGTTTGAAAAAGCTTGATGTTCAGGTTGTCATCCACTGAACATTTTCCTTGTCTTCATTCTTCGACAACCTGGACAATCTTGGAACCCTTCTCCTCTTCTTCACCCTCAAATTTGTACAAAGGTCATTTGGGAACTTGCAAAGTTAGTGTGAAGACCACTCAGAATCTATGTGTTTCCTCTTACAAGTAACTTTAAAGTACAATGAGAATGCCAAATGATTGCCTACAAAGATCAAGGCAGCACCTATCTTAGGCAATAAGCACTACAAAATGCCACTGTGATGAAAGGCCATTACAATAAGGTACTAATCCGGTCTTTCATTTCATCAGTCATGGTAGTATTTGGGTCCTACATCATAACCCTTTCACCCCAAGATCCCAAGTCATTTTGTAAACAGCATCTCATTGGTTTTCGTAACACCCCAGGGAAGTGAAGGAAGTTCAATGACTTATTCCAGGCACCTCAGGAAATCAGTGGTGAAGAGCTGGAATGAACTTAGTCTATAATAACTACATCTGCAACCTGGTATCTTTCTGCTAAATACTGTAAACATTGTTTAGGATGGTTCTAGAGATATATGTAGCAATTAGCAGAGGTGCTTCTTTCCCTTATGATTTAACTTTTTTAGAAATAATCTGTCCCCATGCATACCAAAATACTTATAGTAGCACTTTTAATGAAAGCAAAGAATTGGAAACACAGAGGAAAATACTCATTGGTCAAGGAATGGTCAAACAACTTGTAGTATATGAATGAAATGAAATGAAATATTACTGTGCTGTAAGAAATGATGTGTGAGAATAAAAAGAACCATGGAGAGATGCAGAGATATATAGGAACAGATCCTGAATAAAGTAGAGACACGATAACAACATACACCATGATTATGATGTATATGGAAGAAATAACCATACACACAAAATCAAAAATGAATGTTGCAAAATTATAAAGAGCAACCTTAACTCAAAAAAAAGGGATATGAGAGAACACCTCCAACTTTCCCCTTCTTGGAGGTGATCAGTCTATACATGTTGTACATTGCACAGGGTTTAGACTTTTTTAGTGTATTGGCTTGTGCTGATTTTTCCTCCTTTTTGTGCTTTTCTCTCTCTCTCTAAAAAACTCTGTTATATAGGGGCAGCTCTTTAGGAAAGAGAGGGGAGGAATGCTATGTGTGTGTGTGTGTATACACACATTTATATATAATGAGGGGAGAAAACAAACAAAAAAATGAACAAAAGACATCCCTAAAGACTTTTTTAAAAGTAATTTGTGACCTAATCATGCTATTCTTTGTAAATAAAAACAGAACTGCTCCCTCCCCAACAACCCTGATTCAACATTAAGTGATTTTTTCCAGAAGTGGTGATAAGCCTCGGCCAATTCAGCCTTAATCAGTTACTTGGATGAAATTTGACTAGTGGATGATACAAAGTTAGGAAAGGGGAGGGAGGGCTAATTTTTTAGATAATGAACCAAGATCCCAAAGGATATAAACAGATTGGAATAACAGGGTAAATCTGATATGAAGAAATTAAATAGGAATAGATGTGAAATCCTACATATAAGTTTTGGTTAAACCAAGTGTACAAATATAGATGGAGAAGACCCAAGTAGACAAAAATTCCATTGAAAATGCCCCAAGATTTTAGTTGACATCAGACTATGAGTCAATAGTGTTTGTTATGTGGTTGTCAAAGGCCAATATGAGTTTAAATCTCCTTAACAGAAATATGTCCAGAATGAAGAATATTATAATCTCAATGCATCTTGTCTTGGTCACAGGCTATCCTTACAAGATTATGTCCAGTTCTGGGCATTCCATTTTAGGAGGATCATGGACAAGATAGAGTATGTCCAGAAGAGGGTTATTAAAATGGTAAAAGACCTACAAACCATCATAAAAGTGTCAGTTGAAGGAAGTGGCAACGTTTTGCATGCAGAAGAGAAAACTTAGGGGGCATTTGATGATCACCATCTTCAAACATCTGAAGAACCATGTGACATGGAAGAGGGAGTAGATTTATGCTGCTTGGTCAGAGGGTACAACTATAGCCAGTGGAGAGAAGATGCTATGAAACTGATTGGGGATTCATATAGAGAATAAAATTTTTCTTTATTATTTTTAAATATCCTTTACTTTCTGTCATAAAGCTCATACTAAGAATTGGTTCCAAGGCAGAAGAATGGGAAGGGCTAGGTAATTAGGGTTGAATGAGTTGCCCAGGGTCACACAGCTAGGAAATGTCTGAGGTCAAATTTGAATCCAGGATCTCCTGCCTTCCCATTCCTGACTCTTTTTCCACTGAGCCACCTGCCTGCTCCAAGTAAAAACTTTCTAACAATGTTTGCCTAATAATTGATCTGAACAGAATAACAGAAGGTAGTAAAATGTTTTCTAGTTTTTTGAAGCAAAAGCCAGATGACTGTTTTGGGGATACTAGATGACCTCCCAGAATTGTCTACTCAACTAAATGATCTATGAGGGGGGCAGAGCCAAAGATGGCGATTTAGTAGCAGCAAAAGCAGAAACCTCTCCAAGAATTCTCTCAAACCAGTCTTAAAATAGCACCTCGAAACGACAGAAGTCATAAATAATCTATGAATTCTTTCTCACCACACCCCATATCTACCCCCCAGACACAAACACTTTATCTTCTGTGGTCAATTTTATACCAACCTATATATGTCTACCAATACCTGCACAAGAGAATTCCAGTTTGGGGAATAAAGTGGCTATTGATTCTGACTATATATGCTAAGTAAAAACAATATATACACAAAGGGATTAATGAAGGCTTGATACTTTCTCAGTGTGATTCAGGCTGCCTAAATCTATATACCTCCAGTTTTCATATGTATCCAATGCAATGTTTCAGTGATAATGATGTTGTTATTATTTGTTGGTTTGAATCTATTCTTTAGCCCAAAATAGGAGAGTCTAACAGCAACACAAAAGTTGCAAATTTCAAGGCTTTTATGTCAGAGCTCTAATTATTTGATTGAATAGAAAGCAGAAAAGGGAAATCATTTTAAAAAGGGATTTTGTTCCATCTTACATACTTCTTCACATCTGAAGTCCTCTATAATCTTCGAATTTTAGCATAGAAAAGGGAGGTGACTTTTCAAATCTGGCCTGACATCAGGATATAATTAAAACCTGGGACTTGACAAAAAAAAAAAGTAGCACTTGAAAATTTGAAGTCACTGAAAGGTCTTTACCATTTTAAAGGATAGGGACAATGAGTTTTGCAGCAGACAATTCAAAAACTTTCCATCCATAGCTTTTCTAAGAGAAGTCCAGTTAGTGGCTTTGGAGAAAGATTTAAAGGAGAGTGACCACTCATACCCCCCAATGACCTGAACAAAAGAAAAATAAATTGATCTATGATTGAAATAATTTTGAAGGATTCATGCTTCAGGAAAGACCCCTAATGCCCCTTCCAACTCTAAGATTCCCAAAATCAAAAACAAATTACTTTCCCAAATAGTTCTACTTCTCTAAGGAAGCCCCTGTCCCATGCCCTTCATTTTCCCATCCTATAATTTTTTGTCTTATAGTTCCACTAAATAGCTTTACAACCGTCCACCCAAAAAAAGGAAAGGAAAGGATTTTTTTTCCAGAAGGAAGGGAATAAAAAAGAAAGCAAAGCAAAGAAAAAAGAACACTTTTTTTTAGGAAAGGAAAGAGGAAAGGACAGGGAAAAAGAAAATTTTTTTCTCCAATTTAATAATCCTGTGAGAGTAGATTTAAATATATATATATATATATATATATATATATATATCTTCCATTTTATAGATAAGAAAATGGAGTTTCAGGGAGGTTAATCAATTTTTTAAAAAAGCATTTATTATCTTTATTATCTGCCAGAATTTATGATATTCAATTGGGAAACAAAGGCAAAAAGGAAATAGTTCCTGCCCAAGAAGCTTACAATTTTATATATATGTATACACACACACACACACACACACACACAATGGATACAACTTAGTTTAGGAACAGAACTAGATAGGGTTTTTTTGGGGGGGGGGACCAACAAAGGTTTC
The DNA here is from genome assembly GCF_027887165.1 of Monodelphis domestica. Lineage (NCBI taxonomy): Eukaryota > Metazoa > Chordata > Mammalia > Didelphimorphia > Didelphidae > Monodelphis > Monodelphis domestica. The sequence goes on along the minus strand of NC_077234.1, from coordinate 91,346,721 downwards.
ATATCAGTAGCAATGGAGCAAAGTCTTAAGAATTCTCCTAGGTGGAAATGAAGAAGCAGGACATTCTAGGCATAGACAATGAAAAGAACAGGTGATGAGAAATAGAGACTGATATATTCAGAATAGCAAGTAGACCAACACAGCTGGACTATTTAATGGATGAAAGGAAGTAATGTATTAAAAGGCTAGATAGGTAGGTTGGAGTCTTGTTCATCCTGCTGGCAAATGTCTGAAATGTGGATTTGAACTTGGGTCTTGTCTCCAACTCATTCTGCTGTAGCCTGCTTTCTCCTATAAAAACAGTAAATTAGCTTGGGGAAGAATACAATCAAAAAATCACTTTTGAAAAGCCAATATGCTTTTCAGAACTTCACCTTTACTTCCTTGGGGTGGGGGGTAAATTTTCACATAGAATAATTTGTTCATGTCCTCACACAAGCTTGATTTCAAAATCTCAGTTCCTTTCTTCCCTTGCCAATGTTACAAGTTTTCCCAATTTCTTATCCCTATTAATAATAGTAATAAGGGAGTTAGAGGATGGGGGAGATTGAATTCACTTATCCCTGAAGTCCTTTACAGTTCCAAATCTATGATCCAATGAAGCAAAAGGATTGAGGATCAATGAAATATTTTATAAATGAGTCCACTGGACCAAGAAAACCTCCTAAGATAGTGAAGGCTAACTGAAAGGAAAGCAAAGTTTTGTTTTCCAGGCATAACGAAGAAAGAAAACTATAAACATTATTCTCTTAGGGCCCAATGTGTAAATAACAACAAAAACAAAAAATCCTCTGAAGATGAAAAAAGATAGGCCTTAGTAAAGCATTCTTTCCAAGAGCAAAGTCTTAGATTCACTTTTAGGCTTCAAGTAATAAAAATTAAAAAAAAAAAAACCTCAAATAAGCAACACAGTATCATTCTTCATGTGTAAAATTCTTGCCTTTGATTAGCGACATTTAATCATTTAAACCTTCTTGATAAGGGGGAGGCAAATGTTACAAAAGCTTTATCAGCTCTCCATTAACCCAAAATAAGCATGGCTGGGGGTGGGGGGCAGGGAGGCAAAGGTGGGAGGTTATCTAAAAAAAAAAAAGCCTAAAATCACAGTATTGGATTTTTGTTTTCTTGGGCTAGGAGGGGAGTTAGAAGGGTGGAATATAAACCCTCCATGATCAGTCTAATCCTGAAGTCTGATATTGAGTAAATTCATTATATTATTACTGCTAGTAGACCCTCCAAAACAACAGTCTGACATCACAGTTGCCAATGGTAACCTGAACACAAGCAAGGGAATATTAAACTGAGAAAACCTCTCAAGTTTTCTAACTTGATCAGAAAATCTCCAAACAGAAATGATAACCCAATTTTGTCAGGAAGATTCTTCATACCACATTTCTATGGGGGGGGGGAGGGGGAAATGACTAAAAAGGTAGAAAATAAAAAGTTGATCCACCCTTTTACGATGTAGAATAAATTCTGGATGGCCACTTAAATTTTCAGACCCTCAATTTCCTCATTATAATTTGAAGGAATTAGATTAGAATTCTCAAACTTTCCATCTTATGATTCCTTTACACTATTAAAAGTTTTTGAGAACCTCAAAGAGTTTTGTTTATATGGATACTAATCAATATTTATCATATTAGAAATGAAAACAGGTAAGTTTTAAATTTTATTAATGCACTTCAAATGACAATAATAAATAAATCCATTAGATGTTACATAATAATATCTTAGTGAAAAATATATTCCCCCAAAAAAATTTAGTGGAATTTTAATACTTTTTTTTGCATTCCTCTTTAATGTCTTGCTCAATAGAAAACAACTGGATTCTTTTATCTGCTTCTGCATTCAATTTAATGCAATTCTTTTTTTTTTTGGTTGAACTATATTAAGAAAATTATGCCTTACACAGATATGTAATTGGAAAAGGGAGGGGTATTTTAAGAGGTAAATAACATGAATCATAGTAGCATTATGAAAATAGTTTTGACCTTAAGGACCCCCTGAAAAGGTCTCTGGGACCATCAGGATTCAGGGACCACATTTTATAAACCCTAACCCAGATAATCCATACTACTGCTATCTTATCTCTAAGAATACTTCCCATATTCACTGAATATAATTTGTAGGTTTGGTTATTTGTAGCTTGCCTCTCATTAGAATGTGAGCTCCTTGAGGTCAGGAACCCAGTTTCTGTCTTTCTTTGTATCCCCAGGGCTTAGCACTGGGCCTGACCCAGTGGAGGCACTTAAATCTTCTTGATAGTAATGAGATATACTCTAAAATCCCGTCTCCCTCTACAAGTTATGAACTAAGTACTCCTGAGGATGGTGATGGGATTCTTTTGCAGGTTTTGAGCTTATTTTGAGAATTTGCACTTCTCCCCTCAGAGAGCCCTCCCCTTCTCTATTTCATGTCTCTCTGTATGTCCCTCCCCCACAAAGCAATATTTAAATTTCCAGCTAACCTCAATGCCACAGTACTAAAGGACTTCTTAAACTGGGGACCTTACCCCCCCCCCCCCATTTTGATAGCTATTTCCATATGACTGGATTTCTTTTTGGTCATCCTATGTATTTTATTTTATGCATTTAAAAACACCATTCAGTGAAGTGTTTCTTAGGCTGCACCAGATTGCTAAAGGGGTCCAAATCCAAAAAACATTTAAGAACTCCTGAATTCCAGGGTCTCCAGCTTGAGCCTAGAACAGGGGGCACACAAGGAGGGAGAGTGATTGGTAAGGTCCTAAAGAACATATGGATTCATCACACCCACATTTTCTCTATTTTTTCAGAAGTCAATAAAAATTTTTGAGAGCCTACTATGTGCCAGGTCCTGTGTTAAATTTTGGAGATATAAAGAGAAGGAAGGAAGGAAGGAAGGAAGGAAGGAAGGAAGGAAGGAAGGAAGGAAGGAAGGAAGGAAGGAAGGAAGGAAGGAAGGAAGGAAGGAAGGAAGGAAGAAAGGAAGGAAGGAAGGAAGGAAGGAAGGAAAGGGAGGGAGGGAGGAAGGGAGGAAAGGGAGGGAGGAAGGGAGGGAGGGAAAAAGAATCCTTCCTCTCAAGTAGCACAGTCTAAAGGGGGAGATCACAAACAACTACATACAAATCAGCTATTTTACATGGGATTAATTGGAGGTAATCAACAGAAGAAAGGAATTAGAATTAAGGGGAATCGGGAAAAGCTTCCTGCCTTTCTCCCGCCTAAGGGAGCAGGCACCACCTCCCAAAGCTAAGAAGGGGTCCAGGGGTCCGGAGAAACGAATTCCAACTCTCAACATTCCCTACAGGAAGACTACATCTCAAAGTGTTTCTCTTCCAGAGGAGGAGGGAGATGGGGAGAGAAACAAATCTCTCTTCTGCCGCCAAGAAGTCCGGCTGGGATACTCATGCTCCTCCTGGAGACTAGCAAGGATCCTCATCTATGGAGAAAGACTTTTTCCTTCCCTCTTCCAAATTCCTTAAAAAAAAAAAGACTGAAAAAAAGGGGAGGGAAGGAGAACATTTGGTGGTCTCACGTGGTTGGCCTGGTGCTGAGTTTAAAGCAGAAAGAAATCCGAATAGGGTTCCTGTTTCCCAAACTGAGCCAATCCTACACTTTAAGAATAGCCCTGGCTAACCAGTCATGCCACCCGCCTAAGCTCGGAGCCTATTCAGCGTGACTCGGGCCCTTCCACTCAAGTCTGACTCTCCTTGGGAGAGTCCTTCCAACCCTTTTCTTCTCCCATCTCAGACGAATAATTCTCCTCTTACTCTCTAAATGGGTATTTTAATATACCTAGAAGGAAGATGAATCTTTCCCAAAGAAAGATAAAAGTGGAAATTCAATATGCCTTACAGTGAGTTTCTTCCCCAAAGTGAATAAGGGGTACGTTAAAAAAAAAGTTTCTTAAAAGTTTCCTTCCCCCCTCCTCCTTCCCCTCCCCTAAGGAATCCGCCCAAAGCGCTCCAGACACAGCCTCCCCCTAAACCCTCCCCCGCCCCCTTTCGACTTCTGACCAATCGAAAGAAAGCTACAGAGAAAACAAAGGCTTCCATTGGATTTGGCTGAGTCGCTGAGACCCGCCCCCTTGGGTGGTTTGTGAATGGGGTGGAGGGGAGCAAAGGAGGCGGGGCTCCCTGGAACACAGCGAGATATACTCTTCCTTTGGGGAGTGCGGCGAGTTGGAATTCGTTCCTTTGGACCCTTCGATCCCTTCTCGGCTCTGGGAGGTGGCGCCTGGAGCCGCCGCTGGGACCGAGTGGCAGAAAGGGCCTGGGGGCTGCACGTCGGACTGCCACGCGAGCCTGGGGCCGGTGCCACAGAGGGAATCAAAGTGGGGGGAGGCCCGAGGCGTCCAGTAATTGGATTTCCCAAACTTATTGAACTCTCCGAGGAAAGACGCGGATAAAGCTCGAAGCAGGAATAATCCGTTTAGCTGGAGCTTTGGTCAGAGCCCGTGGGGCCGCGAGCTGCGAGGAGTGGAGGGAGGAGCAGGAGGAGACAGCGACTGGAGAAAAGAGAGGCGAGGCGAGAAGGAGGAGGAGGAGGCGGCTGCAGAGGAAGAAGGAGGAGGAGCTGCTGGAGTAGAGGCGGCGGCGGCGGCGGCTGCAGCCAGAGTGAGCCAGTGGCTGCTCCAGCCCCGTGCTTGGCGGGGACAGACTTTGGGCTTTTGCGGGGGGAGGGGGAGAGAGGGAGACGAGATCGGGAAGGAGGAGGAGATTAAAGGGACCTCGGGAAACTTTCGAACGTAATCGGAGGCGCTTGTTGCTTCTCGACCCAGAAAGACGAACCGTTACGTCCCGGCTTGGCAGGGTGGGGTGGTGGAGGGGAATCTCTCCTCTGCTGGCCTCAAGGAAGAGCAGAAGAGCTTGGAACTGGTGGGGAAGCGATCTCCGGAGCCCGAGTGGCTGACTGCTTATTAAACCTCACCCCGGGGTGGGAGGGGGACGATTGCTTCACCCTTGGCTTGACACCTTCCTTCCTACCCCCGGACCCCTGCCCTTGTTCTTGGAGACCCGCCTCTGGACTCTCATGTGCGGGGAGCAGCGGCGACGCCTCCCCAGGATCCCCTCCTCGCCTCTTCAGACGCCTAAGCCGGCTTCCCCGAACTCTGGGTGAGGAGCGCGCTTCTCTCACGGCTTGCAATGCTGGGCCTAGGCACGGCCGTCCCCTCCGCCTCGCTGGGCCTGTGCGCCCTAGTGGGCGCCGCGCTGCTGGGCTTGCTGCCGGCGGGCTCGGGGGCTCAGCCCTACCACGGCGAGAAAGGAATCTCGGTGCCAGACCACGGCTTCTGCCAGCCCATCTCCATCCCTCTTTGCACCGACATTGCCTACAACCAGACCATTCTGCCTAACCTGCTGGGCCATACGAATCAGGAGGACGCCGGGCTGGAGGTGCACCAATTCTACCCGCTAGTGAAGGTGCAGTGCTCTCCCGAACTGCGCTTCTTCCTGTGCTCCATGTACGCTCCCGTGTGCACCGTCCTGGAGCAGGCCATCCCTCCCTGCCGTTCCCTGTGCGAGAGGGCCCGCCAGGGCTGCGAGGCGCTCATGAACAAGTTCGGCTTCCAGTGGCCCGAGCGGCTCCGCTGCGAGAACTTCCCCGTGCACGGCGCGGGCGAGATCTGCGTGGGGCAGAACACATCAGACAGCGCTGGAGGAGCGGGCGGAGGCCCTACAGCCTACCCCACTGCGCCCTACCTGCCGGACCTGCCTTTCACGGCTCACCCCCAGGTGCCGGGACGGCTTTCCTTTCCTTTCTCCTGTCCCCGCCAGCTGAAGGTGCCTCCCTATCTAGGCTACCGTTTCCTAGGTGAGCGGGACTGCGGGGCCCCGTGCGAGCCGGGTCGGGCCAACGGGCTCATGTACTTTAAGGAGGAGGAGAGGCGCTTTGCCCGACTGTGGGTGGGCGTGTGGTCCGTACTGTGCTGCGCTTCCACGCTCTTCACCGTGCTCACCTACTTGGTGGACATGCGGCGCTTCAGCTACCCGGAGCGGCCCATCATTTTCCTGTCCGGTTGCTACTTCATGGTGGCTGTGGCCCACGTGGCCGGCTTCCTTCTGGAGGACCGGGCAGTGTGCGTGGAGCGCTTCTCGGACGAGGGCTACCGCACGGTGGCGCAGGGCACCAAGAAGGAGGGCTGCACCATACTCTTCATGGTACTTTACTTCTTCGGCATGGCCAGCTCCATCTGGTGGGTCATCCTCTCCCTCACCTGGTTCCTGGCGGCCGGCATGAAATGGGGCCACGAAGCCATCGAAGCCAACTCGCAGTACTTCCACCTGGCTGCCTGGGCCGTGCCAGCCGTGAAGACCATCACCATTTTGGCCATGGGGCAGGTGGATGGGGACTTACTGAGCGGGGTGTGCTACGTGGGCCTGTCCAGCGTGGACGCCCTGCGGGGCTTCGTGCTGGCGCCTCTCTTCGTCTATCTCTTCATCGGCACCTCCTTTCTCCTGGCTGGCTTCGTGTCCCTCTTCCGAATTCGCACCATCATGAAACACGATGGCACCAAGACTGAGAAGCTGGAGAAGCTCATGGTGCGCATCGGGGTCTTCAGCGTGCTCTACACGGTGCCAGCCACTATTGTCCTGGCCTGTTACTTCTACGAGCAGGCGTTCCGGGAGCACTGGGAACGCACCTGGCTGCTGCAGACTTGTAAAAGCTATGCGGTGCCCTGCCCCCCGGGCCACTTCCCCCCTATGAGCCCGGACTTTACGGTCTTCATGATCAAGTACTTGATGACCATGATCGTGGGTATCACCACCGGCTTCTGGATCTGGTCCGGCAAGACCCTGCAGTCGTGGCGCCGCTTTTATCACAGACTCAGTCACAGCAGCAAAGGAGAGACTGCGGTATGAACCGGTCCCCTCCGTCCTCCTCTCCACTTTCCCACCCCCCTCCAAATCCGCTGCTGGGTGGAAGAGAGGCCGGGGAAAGAACTCGCATTTGGGTTTTTTGTTTTGTTTTGAACTCCCTCCCCTCCTTCCCTTCACCAAAGAACCTAGTGCCGTCTTCATTGGCGGAGGGGTGGGTCGAACAAGGGAGCCTTGAATGTAAAGACTTTTAGGTCGCGGTGGGGAAAGACCTTTTGGATACAGACTTCCACGAGAATAATAATTTAAAAACCATTTAAAGGTACGGTAGGACATTGGTCCAGCAAAGAAAATCCCGAAGAACAGATTCTGAAGGCTCTCCCCTCTTAGGAGGCTGAACTCTGGAGCAGAACTGTTGGCTCTCTGCTCCGAGGAAAGTTGCTTGTCTAACTCCTGTGGTGCCCGGGTGAAAGGTAAAGCTGTGTCTGCTGCGGCTTTGTTGGGAGAAGGGAGGACCCCATGCAGTGTCCTTGTCAAGCAGTGGTCAAACCATAATCTCTTTTCACTGGGGCCAAACTGGAGCCCAGATGGGTTAATTTCCAGGGTCAGACATTAGTTTCTTCTATCCAATTCTCTCCCTCCCTCCCCCCAATTCTGTTTCACTCCCTTACTCCTTTCAAGTCCTGTAAAATAAGCATTTGAAAATCTTGAGAGGCAATAATTTTAAATCCCATTATAAACGTAAAAAAAAAAAGAACCACACACAAAACAAAATCTGGGTAGAGTTCCTAAAAAGAAACCGGCTGCTCTGGATGCCTCAGCTATAACTTTTCTAAGTCAAGTATTAGCTTTTGCTTCCCCTCTTCCCCAAGTCACGACTTTAAAATTTTTTTTTGAAGGGGAATGGAGTGTTTGATAATATTTTGTATATTGAAAAGCAACAAGTCACAACATTCTTTTCACAAGCAGAATGCTGCCACCCCCCTCCCCAAAAAAGCCTCCTTGTCTTTGTTGCCAGACACAAAAGAGGAAACAAAAAGGTGTCTGTGAGTGGAAAGATATAACTGAAGAGGGCAACTTTCAGAGACAAAGTAGCTCCCTTAAAAAAACAGAGATTTACCCATGGATGTTAATTTGGTAGAGATGAACATTCGCTTTCTGAAAAAAGGAAAAGGCAGTATATTTGCATAGCCCCATTTAATCTGAAATTTCTGATTTAACTAAAAGAACCCCAAGGGTGCTTTTTGTTGTTCTTTCTTTCTTTCTTTTGGTTACCCTATTTGTTTTAACCTGGGAATTTAATTCAGGACACCTGACATAGCAAGCTCTGCTAAAAAGTTCACAGAAATCCCTCCCTTTATTTCCCTTCTCCTTATAAGCCTGTATTTAGTCTTTCTTTTTTCTATTTGAACCTTTCTAGATGAAAGGAAAAGCATAATGCCTTGAGTCCTGTGATAAAGGAAAAGTTAAAATCAGACAGAAGCATTTTGTCCTGTTTTTTTTTTTTAGTTCCATCTACAAATCTGTTTTTAAAATATGTGTATGCTGACTCTCAGACTTTTATTTTTGTGGGGAATTGTAATCTGGAAAGATGAGCTCTGTTAAAGTGATTAAGATTAATCTCTTCTAAGACCAAAAGAAGAAAGTTCATATTGTGGGCCCCATTTTTTAGGAAAAGTGATTAAAAGGTAAACTTCAAAGTAATTCCACAGTTCTTTTGAAATGTATGAGATGGCTTAAGTTTATTCATCTTAAATCATTTTTGTTTTGTTTTTCTCAAAAGGAATAAAAGGTGGATTTTTTTGCAGAGTTTCCTGGAGTAGAACTTTCATAGTTTTTGTCTAATTGCTGATTTTACAGAATCCCAGAGTAGCCTTTTCTTGTCTCCACTGTCGGACACTGGCCTCCTATCCTACTCTCCACAATGTTTCCTAAGAGTAATTATGTAGAGGATACTGTCACTACTTGGAAACTAACTTTATATATGAAGTGCTGGAGAGTGGAACTGCCATGTTAATTAAAGGGAGGAAAAAGTGACATTCTAGCCCTTAGAATCTCCAAATCAAATCCTTAACAGAGCATTTCCAGCTCTCAAACTGTGGCATCATTTGTGTTGTCTCTCTCAAGTGCATGTGAAAATTGTAAAATAGAAGAGACAATTGCAGTATGTATATTTTGTAAATCTCCCATTTTTGTAAGAAGATATATATTGTATTTATACATTTTTACTTTGGAATTTTTGGGTTTTGCCTCAGAAAGTCTATAAATGAGGCCTCCACTTTACCACATGTACAGATCACAAATAAATTTTTTTAAAAAAGGTAAATCTCAATGTTTATTTGATTTTGTGTTTCTTTACTTATGTTGGTAAGAAAAGTAACAATGAATTGTGATGGAAAGGGGTAATACCCCAAAATAAGACTTCAGTAGATCTATTAAGTGGTGATTTGCCTTAAAGGGGGGTGGGGTGGAGTAGAAGAAAAACACTTTCCTTGGTTGTATTCTTATTTGATTTATTTTCCAGCCCCTACTTAATACGAACCTTTTTTACACATAATTAGATAGTACAATAAAAGCACACTTAAAAATATCCTTTCAAAGAAGGGCAAGAGATAAATTTTTCCCCAGAAAGATTCTTATGTGGAGAACATTTGAAAGATTTCTTTGGTGTATAAATTTGTGATTTTTTGTGATATTTTAACTAGCTGTCTTTTTTTCCCCTGCTTAGTCTTCAATATAAAGTATGTTATCTAAATTCTTGTAATATAAGGTTTGTGTGAAAACAAGCTACTTTCCATGCAGGTGGTCAGGGTGTTTTCATAATAGCTTTCATGTCATGTTTTATTGATTAAAGCCAATACCTTCCTTACTTTTTCTACCTTTCAGGGTCGTTGAAAAGGGAGAAATAGCTTTTGCTACATAAATGAGAGCTATTATTATTATTACCACCTTCTAGTTAGGTAAACTGAGACAGGTCAAGTGATTCCCTGAGGGGGCAGGGAGTCAGCAGCTCAGCCAGGAATAGAATAAACTTCTGACCCCAGGGGGGCCTCATAAGTCACCAAAGTCATTCTTTCCCCTTGCAGGGGAGCCTATCTTTGGAACCAGTTTCCATGATGATTTGACAGAGAAAGCTGCATGGTTTAAATAATCCAATATTTAGACAGTAACAAGGGACAAATTATAAAGGCCAGGCAATACAGTATTGGGTTTTGGTGCTGTCTATTTTAACATCAAACCAACTAGAGCCACTTTCTTCTACCTGCCCACCCCACTTTCCTTTTTGAAAGAAAGGGACCCTGTTTGCTCTCTCTCACTGTAGTTTTCTTCCTTTCTTTTTGAATCCTATACCGATGGGACTCAAATATATTTGGGGTTTGCTTGTTTTTTTTTTGTTTTGTTTTTGCCCTTGGAAACTAGGTCTTCCTGTGTCCCCTCACACATAGCCTAGAAACTTATTACAGAAACCTGTTTGTATTTTGAAACTGCTAAACTGATTGCTAGAGGGAGGGAGGCTATCCATAAAAGGAAGATAGACAGTGGGGACACTTTTCTTTCTTCACCTCTCTGGAAAAGAGGCCTCTGTATTTGAGAGCAGGATATCTTTCCTTAAGGATCCTCTTGGGTTTTAAGCCTTGCAATGAGTGTGAAGTCATTTTAACCTGTGAAGATTTCTGCATCAAGGAAGAAACACGACTTCAATTCTCCTAAGGATTGTCTGGGTTTGGTTGTTTTTTTTTTACTCATAAAATGACACCTTTTATGTTAAGACACACATTCCACTGAACACTCAAACTAATGCCTGCTGTTAAGAGTGTTTGTTTTTAGTGGGGGTGGAAGGGTCCCAATAGGGTTTTTTGATTCACAAATTAAGTGCTGAAGGACTTAGTCCCTTCTCTTTGGAGAACTCGGTGACTTTGCTTCTGTAAATTCGCCTCCTGTTTTATTGGCAGTTACTGCCCTTCCAGGGCTCTCTCTCTGAGAGGCTGAGAAATGCGCAGAGCTTTGCACAGTACATGGCAAAATTACTACCTGCCTGCTCCAAGACAAAGACCATTCCTTCCGAGAGGTGTCCAGGCATATTTTTGTCCCTGCTACCATCCATGCATTCCAGGGCAGCCCTCTTACCCTTGGATGAGTACCCAAGAATATTTGAAAGTTGAGTACTTTTTCTTCAGAAAGATTTTGTCAGAAAATGAATAAAGGAGAACTTGGTGTTTGTGAAAGGGTTCATGAATGTACTTGAAAGAAATCGGCAGGGGTCTGAGGTTAATCCCTACATGAGGAATAGAAACACTGGTGCAAATAAATGTTCTTCACTTTAATAAAACAAAACTTGCCAAACACAAACATACCTCCTTTGCTACTTTTGAGCCAGCTTTGTGAGAAGAAAAGAAAAGAAAGGAAGGAAGGAAGGAAGGAAGGAAGGAAGGAAGGAAGGAAGGAAGGAAGGAAGGAAGGAAGGAAGGAAGGAAGGAAGGAAGGAAGGAAGGAAGGAAGGAAGGAAGGAAGGAAGGAAGGAAGGAAAAGAGTCCTTTTGAACCACATCATCTTCAAAAGCAGAAATGTGTGGAATGTGTATGAATATAGATTGGAGATGTTAGAAATTCAGGTTGGTAGGAATAAATGGACACAACAGCTGTAAGAATGGGTCCTGTAATTTCACTGGTTAAAGCTGTCCTAACTCTCCCATCTTTAATTTCACACAGGTGGCTATTTATAGATGAGATATTTATGTAAGCATATGTGAAGTGTGAAACAGCCTTGGGGGCTTCAGACATTCATACAAGGGACCCCTCAAAAATCTCTCTCCACAAAACTTCATTATTCATTTTCATAAGCAAATAGCCAAAATAGTTACGTTCCCTCTTTAATGATATCATATGTATAAGTTATGACCTGGACTATCAGAGTGGGAGAGGCAAATTCTGTGCATATGAATGGTAGAATCACTATCAGCAAACCTCTTGGTATAAAGGAGCAACTCAAAAGAATGCTGTGCTAAATAGATTTCAGGGTTTGTGCTTGTGACTGTGAATAGTTTTTCCTGATGTGTAACAAAGTACATTAAAATAGAATATGCTCAATGAGGACTATGATTGAGTTATGTTGTGAAAAAAGAGAAAGCTTGACTGAAAGATGACAAGTTTGTATCCAGCAAGAGCAAATTTCCCAGAAACAGCAAGGCTTTAAAACTGAAGAGTTAATATTTAAAATGGCTTCTTGGTTCAACTATTTGTGAATTATTTACAGAAAAAAGTTTTTAAACAAGTTAATTACGTGTCTCCAACCACTTCTACACCCTGCCACATTATTGTTCCTAATTTCAGCATTAGTCTGAACCAGTGGTTCTTAACTTTTTTTCCTTATGGATTTCTTTAGAAGTAAATACATTGGATTACAAAGGAAACAAATTATATTGAAATACAGTTATCTTTTAAAAAATGTTTTTTGAATTCCTAGGCTCCCTGGTTTAAACAAATAATTAGTAATGTCATACTGCTGCTGTTTTAAAAATAATATATTTGACATTTTGGTGTTGCCCATTCTTTTGGATTCACCACCAAGCCATTCCCCTTCAACATGGATAAATCAAGAATTTACTATGTATTATATTAATGCTTACAGTTGCATTCAGATTCTCTATTGTTTCCTTCCACTCCTACCTAAATAATGTTTCCAAAATTCCTGTCCAATAGTAAGTCTTCTCTAACACCAAACAGGTTTGGTTTGAAGTAGTATTTTATTCCCTTTCTTTGAAGGCTGAATCTATGCCAAAGTCAAAATGAGCCACTATGGTCCATTTAGGATTTCCATTCATTTTGATGAGCAATAAATTCTTGTTTAATAAAGTCAGTGAAGATGTCATTTTAGACAGCCTGTCAGTATCTGAAATGCTAGTATAGAGATCTTTATTTACTTAAACTAAAGTAGATGTTATTAACAATAGCTTACATTTACAAAAAATTTTTATATTTCAACCCCCAACCACTCCATGATATTAGAGCACAGAAATGAATTATATAGCCCTTTAAAGCTTCCAAAGTGCTTCGCATATATTATCTCATTCAATCACATTAAAATAAAAAATTAAAAAGTGACTTGCCCAGGATCATACAACTACTAAGTGAGTGAGGCAGATTTTGAATTCAGCTCCTTTTGACTCCAGGTCCTCTTCCATCTAACTGATTCACTTTTTTTTTTATGACTATTAATCTTTTTAAAATTATTTGGATGTGAAACTTTACTCTTCTACTTACTATGTGTGTAGCCTTAGACAAGTCATGTTAACCTCACTCTGAGTCTCAATTTGCTTATTTGTAAACCAATACATTTGAATTAGATTTGGGGCTCTTTCCTAAAGCAATGTTCTATTGATGCGCCTTTAAAAAATATATCACTCAATACATTATAACTCAGTGGAATTGCTTGTCAACTCTGGAAGGGGGGAAGTGAAGAGGGGAGGGAGACAACATGAGTCATGTAACCATGGGAAAATTTTTTTTAATGAAAAAAAAATATATATATCACTAAAAGTTCCCTAGACTTTCTTCCTTTGTAAAAAAAAATGAGGATAGTCTAGCAAACCAAATCTACATGTTGGCTGTATCTGAAACTATCTCATTCTGCATTGTTAGCTTAAAACCTAGGGCAGCTAGTCTGGATAGAATACTAGACCTGGAGTCAGAAAGCCTCATTTTTATGAGTTTAAATTTGGCCTCAGACACTTATTAACTATGCAACCCTGGACAAATCTTTTAACCCTGTTTGCCTCAGTTTCCTCATCTGCAAAGGCATCTGGAAAAGGAAATGGCAAACCTGTCCAGCATTTTTGCCAAGAAAACTTCAAATGGGGTCACAAAGAGTGAAAAGAAAACTTCAAATGGGGTCACACTAGTGAAAAGCTTGAACAGCAAAAGTCCACCACCTCTCTAAAAAGAGTGGGAAACATGATTTTGAAGTCATGATTTATAGCTACACATTGATTAGGATTCTGAAGACTTTTGATGCTGTTTTCCTTTATATCATTGTGGTTTTCAGATGTTCCTTCCAAATCTCAGTTCCAATTTTGGTTCTGCCATTTGCTAAAATGACTTTACCTTCCCTGAGCCCTTGTTTATTCATTTGTAAAGTGGAATTAAAATACTTATACTATCTGCCTAACATGATTGTTGTGAGGGAAGCATTTTGCAAATTACAAGATATTCTGTTTTATAATGAGAGCTATTTAAATAAAAATCATAGGGGTTTTCTTTCATTTGGGAGGAATTGGGGGGTTATGTTACAAGCAAATATTTATCTTTTTGCCCAAGTCTCAGTCTCAAGTCCATAATGAAATCTCTTTGAAAGAGGAAAAAATAGATATTTGGGTATGCACAAAAAAAAACACATTTTTCACATTCAAATTTTACATGGACCAGATTTGGGAGAAAGGATATGGTGGAGAAGGCAGTCTCTGGCTAGATTAATATCATATATCACAACCTCTCTGTGTGTCAGCCATGAAACAAGTGGGTTGGTCCAAATAATCTCAAAGGTCCTTTTTTTAAAAAATAATTTTTGATAATTTTTATACTAGGTTTATTCCCTAGTGTATTAATCTTCCTTGACTCTTCTAGATATATATCTTCTTACAAAGAATAAAAAGTGGGGGAGGGAAATTCTACAAAACTAAACAGAATATTGGAAAAAATCTTACAGGATCTGTAAAATTCACCATAATCCCCTACTTCTTCAAAGAAAGAAGGGAGATACCTTTTCACATATCTTTGTTAGTAGCCAAGCACTATTGTTTTTATAATTACCTTTATTTTCCCCTTATATCCTCCTTTCCCCTTCCAGAAAGCTATCTCTTATAACAAAGTTTTTTTTTTAGAAGAAAAAGAGAAAAAATAATCAGTAAAACTGATAAATACATAGGAAAAAAACCTCAACAGTGCATGCAATGCTCCATTACCATATGCCTCTACTCTACCTCTATGGAGTAGATACAAAGGAGAAAGTATCTCTCAGATCTCTTCTTGGGAATCAACTTCATTCTTCATAATTTCCTACTCATTTGCTATTTTATAGTTGCTGTTCTGTTACATTGTTGTAGTCACTAGACACTTATTTTTTAGTCTGTATCAGTTCATATAAGTCTTTTCATGATTCTCTTGTATTAATCATATTAGGAGTTTCTTACAGCATGGTAATGTTTCATTGTATTCATGTACCACAATTTAACTATTCCCCACTAAATGGGATCAAAGGGTCTAGACATTCTAGTCAATTTCTTCAAATAATCCCCACTTTCCAGAATAATTGGGCAGTTCACAGCTCTAGCACCAGAGCATTAAAGTGCCAGTCTTTCCACAGCCTCACCTACATTGACTCCCCATCTTGTGTCCTCATTGCCAATTTGTTGCATGTGATGAAGCCTCAGTTGATTTGATTTGCATTTCTTTTATTATTAGTGATTTGGAGCATTCTTTCATTTTTTAAGTTTTTTTTTTCTACTTTACTTTGACTTGTAAAATCTCTGAACACAGGAAGCCAACTGTGGGAACTGGGCTAAAAAAATCACTGGGCTAAAATGATTCTTTTTTATGTTTACAGAGCCTCTTTTACCCAGAATCCTAAAGTGCTTTACAAATATTAATGGGTAACGTTATCTTCAATCACATTTTTCAGATAGGGGACCTGGGGCCCAGAGGTTAAGTGAGCTTTCTCATTGTGCACACAGGTAATCATTGTTCAGGTCATTATAGAATCCACAATCTCCTGTCTCTGAACCCAGGGCTTTGGAGCCTCACTTTGAGATATGGCAAGACCTAACATTAGAACTTAACCGAGGTAGCTAAACTGAAATTGTTGCTAATTTCCATCAGTTTTTAACATTCAAACACATTCTTAACAGGATTCCTAAGGGATTTAAAGATTTCTGAAGTCTTATCAATTTCTACTTTCCTACATTCTTTTGGATTTAATCCACATCTACCAGAAAGTGTGAAAAATGTCACCTAATTTATTTAAGTAGTAAAGCCAGTTGAAGAAAGTATTCAGTGCTATCTCCCAATATTCTTATAATTACAATCAGAAGTCACATTCTCCTACATTCTGAAGGATTAGAGATCCCATTTTTAAAATATTAATTTCAACTTGATTCAGAAATCATTTATTATGTACCTACTATATGCCAGGCATGTTGCTAAGGATGCAAGGAAAAACAAAAGAAAAAAGCAATTCCTGAACTTCTCTGTCTATCTTATCTCCAATTCAGGGCTGGAACTTTCTGAAGAAATGCTCCCTAACTATACAAAATATGAATTTTAAAAGAATCATTCTCTGCCCTGAAGGCATGCTCTCCTGCAGGAAGTTTCTTCCCTGCTAAGGCCCAGTACCAAACAAGAAGCAGAAAGAGGGCAGTGGGAAAGCCCATGCCAGTGGGTGACCAATACATGGTGTCTTAGCTCCAGCAGTGAACATGTCAGCTGCCCTGACCAAGTTGAAAAACAAAGGGGATTCCCAGGAAGCCCCTCTTGCTTGGGTAAGATTTGTCATGTAGCACAGCAAAGGAATTAAGTGCTTTACTCAGTCCCTGGAGGCCTATAGTGGGGAAGACCTGTCAATGTGTAATCATGGAATGGGTAGATCTCAGAACTGGAGAGGACCTCAAGAGCTGATCTGGTCCAGACTGTCTCTTGTCATCAGGCAGATAAAGGACTAGTCACATTAGCTTTACAGAAGAGACTAAAGAAACTCAGTTTTGGACCAGAGTCCTGTTTTCCTGGCTTAGGGTAAAAATATTAAATTTTACAGAAAGAGAAATCAATTGCCCCTGAATTCTCCAGAGCAAGATGTCAGAATTCTGAAAAGAAATGCAAATTATTTTTCCATGTTTAATTTAAAGTCAAATTCATGCTAAATATTTGAAACACATTTTTAGTGAAAGTAGCAGGCTTGAACTCTCCTCCTAACTTCTCATCCTGTGGAATGAAGGGAATAGAAGGGATCCTCTCAGCTCCCCTCTTCCCTTCTCCTTCTCAATACCCCTACTATGGTCCCCAGGTCTTACACAGTTTGCCAGCAGGATTTCTAGCTTGCAACCCTGCCAGAAGAGCTATAGTTGTAGATGAATTTATCATCAAAAACTGGCAAAGAAGTGGGAGGAAAAAATCAAAAGACTTTACCCGGTACAGTTGGCTGCTAATTAAACACTGGTGTTAATTGCAAGAGGGTAACTGGATTCTCACTCCTGTTTGTTATAGGGCCTTGAGTAAGCTTCAGTTTGCTCAGAATGTTTAGATTCTCACAGAAAATGAAGTCATCCATAAAAGAAATGAAAGGTGGGGATATGTATATCTATCTATAGGACCACTTTTAAATAATGGGGAGTTTTGTGTGGGAGAGTTAGTTCAAAGTGGGCTTTGATTATCCAAAGAGAACCAGACTTAAGGGGGTGGGGAAAATCTAAATGTAAAGGTGGAAACTTTTTCCCCCAAATTTAATCCATGATGAAAAGATTACTTTTTACTTGTGGAGCTCTATTTCTCTCATTCTCTTAATTAACATTGAAATGTAAAAGTTTAAGCAGCATTTCCCATAGTCACTTCCTGGGCAACATTCCATGGGGAACAGGCAAAAGGGGATGTCACCTGATACCCTTGCAAAGTAAGGCAGCCCAGGCTGAAACAAGACTACTCATTTTTTTTTTAAGCAGCAATCCCTACCTGCATTTACTGCCATTTTTTCCAGGCAGAAATAAAAGCCTTGGGCCTTGTAAACCTCAAAATTCCTTAGACTTATAAATGTTGGAAATTTCACCATTGGGATATTTCATACTTGGAAAATTTCTTACTGATAGTCTATTGGAATGGGAACTCCATTGGCATGGGAGGTTCCTTCTCTTCCCTTCTTAAGATTACTTTAGGACAGAAACCCTTTGCTGAACAATGGAAAGGACTTTGACCTATGCTTAAGCATAGAACAGGAATTTCTTTGAGTCTTGATTGATTTAGAATTGATACAATGGAGATACTTGGAATAAATCTCCACCCTATTCAGTCCTAATAGGATTGAGTAAGGGCTGCAGCCTAGATCAAAATTTAATTATTCCAATCTCTACCATACTCAAGTTAACAGGATTTAGAAAGGGCTGTAGCAAAGGAGTATAGATTTAATCATTGGAAAATATGACCTTCAACAGACATGTGCAAAAAGCCAGAAACCTCTGGGCGGTCCTGGGTTAAGCGAGAGCCTCCATTGACAGGGAAATTGATGAAGAGTGATTGGTAGATGTGAGGACTGAGGGGAGGCAACTTGGATGGTGTCCTTAAAGATAGGAGGGTCTGGAGACTGGAGGTGGTTGAGTTTTTGGTCGGTGGTTCCTGGGCTCTGAGGAAGCTTGCTCTGAAGGAAGCTGAAAGTGGGGGCCTCTGAGACTGTTTCTCCATTTTGGACACGTGAGTGAAAGGGACTGATCTCTTTTCTTTGCCCCAGCTATCTAAGGGCTTGGGCCTTTTGGCCCAGCCTAAACAGAGGGG
Organism: Monodelphis domestica; assembly: GCF_027887165.1. Lineage (NCBI taxonomy): Eukaryota > Metazoa > Chordata > Mammalia > Didelphimorphia > Didelphidae > Monodelphis > Monodelphis domestica. The sequence goes on along the minus strand of NC_077234.1, from coordinate 91,328,397 downwards.
GTATTTAAGCCCTATTCCCTTCTCCCCCTTTCTCTCTCTCTATATATCTCTAATTCCTTTCTTGCTCCTATTGTAATTAAACTCCAAAAAGGCTGACGGCTGACTTGAGTTTTTCATTTAGGAATTACATAGCTGATTCCTTGGCGACCTTAAATTAATATATATCAGTCTTTTAAAGTGATTCCCTTGTAACATTGTGGCTGACCACACGGGAGTCTAAAGAATCCTCTCAATAAAATTTTTTCCTTGCCTTTTTACTATACTGTTTCACCACTTAGTCCTTTTTAAAAAAAAAAAAAAAAAAACTTGGCTTAAAGACACAGCTGCTAGAACACGTGAGTATAAAAAACTTTTTCTCTTTTCTCCTTAAGTTAAATTGGAATCAGCAGTTTTTTCTTTTTCTTCCCTTTAATCTTAAGGGACAGCTGGGTAGCTCAGCGGATTGAGAGCCAGCCCTAGAGGCAGAAGGTCCTGGGTTCAAATCGGACCTCAGATACTTCCCAGCTGTGTGACTCTGATAGACAGAAAACAGCTGTTTTTAAATCTCAGCATAAAGTCCTGGCTGGAAGAACTGTTTCTAAATATCCTTTCCCTTAAGGAACAACTTCCTGGATTAAAAAAAAAAAAAACCCTGTGGAAAGTTTGTTGCTTTGCCCTGCTCCCCACGTGTTTTGTGAAATTACAAAATATACATATAAAAATGAGTACTACATTCTTTGACAATTATATGGCAGCTGAAGAAGTAGGGGCATTGAGGAATGAAGGATACCTCCAAATTTTTATATTAATAGGTACTGTCATTTTTGTACTCCTCAATACTATATTTAGAGATGAAAAAATAAAAAATATTGAGGATAAAATAAAACAAAATGAGGATAAAATAAAACAAAATGAGGATAAAATAAAACAAAATGAGGATAAAATAGAAAATATTGAGGATAAAATAGAAAAAATTGAGGATACAATAGAAAAAATTGAGGATACAATAGAAAAAATTGAGGATAAAATAGGAAATATTGAGAATAAAATAGAAAAACTTGAGGATAAAATAGGAAATATTGAGAATAAAATAGGAAATATTGAGGATAAAATGGGAGATATGGAAGATAAAATAGGAAAAATTGAGGATAAAATGCAAGCCCAATTAGAAGATCTAAAATGTTTCTTACAGGATCAATGGGCAAACACCCACTCTACCAGAAACAGACCTGTTTCTGAACCTTTGAATGAGGAAATTTCCTTCCCTGAAATAGAGATGGAAAACACCTTCCCTATAGCCCAGTTAACAGACTGCTTCTCTCGTGCAGTGCAAATCTTGTCTGAATTTAATCCCCAAAACCCTTCCCCTGCAATCCCAGCTTCTCATGTTCCTTCTCCTACAGAAAACCAAATTCCAATGCAAGGGAGATCTTGTCCTCCTAGAGAAACCTGTCCTTGTCAAACTGACCCACAGGTGCAAAATTCAACTAGAGGCCTGTTTCCTCTAAGAGAAGTACCTGAAATAGGACGAAATGGGGATGTGGTGACTTTAAGACATAGGATACCGTTTACTCCCCAAGAAATAAATGAATTTACACGAAATATCCCCACATATGAACAAGATCCTTTTCTAGTAACAAAAAAGATGGGAGACATATTTTTTCAATATAATCCGTCTTACAAGGACGTTGAGAGCTTACTACAGGCTTTTTTAAGTGAACGTGAAAAAAATAAAATAATTGCTCATGTCAACAAAACCCGGGGGCGTAATGCAGCACATTGGCCATCTCAGGATCCCGAATGGGACTATAATAATCCTGAGGACTATCTACAACTATACCGTTGTAGAGAGGCCATCCTCACAGCCATGAAGGAATGTGCGGACAGTACAGATAAGTGGATGGAACTGGAAAAAATTAAGCAAAAGGAAAACGAAACACCCTCCAGATTTATGGACAGAATTATCGAGTTTGGGGACAGATACTTAGATTGGGACTTAAATAAAGAGAATAGTTTAAGACAAGTTAGAAGAATCTTTGTAAATAATTCTTGCAGAGTAATTAAAAATTATTTTAAAACACAATGCCCAAGATGGTCAGATATGGACCTTGAAGAATTGCGAAAAACAGCTATATATGTTTTTAAGGGAAATGAAGAAAAGGAGAAAGAGAATAATGATGACATGGAGGAAATGAAGAAAAAAATGAGATGTGTAATAGATAGGATAACTAAATTAGAAAGTGGGCATGATAATGAACCAACGACAATTGCCCCTCTCCAGAAATCCAATTATCAATCCATTACTTGCCACTTCTGTGAGAAGAAGGGCCACAAAATGATGGAATGTAGAACCTTTCTTAAGATGTTTGGAAGGAATACACAGTTTAATAATGGTTTTAGAAATAATAACTATAGAAATTATGATAATGGTTATAGAAACCAAAATTCTAGAAATTATAATAATGACTATGGAAATAACTATAATGAATATAGAAATAAGAGCTTTAGAAACCAGAATTATAGAAATAGGAATTGGGAATTTAATGACAATGCTCAAATTGAAGAAAATTTTAATGATAATACTCAACAATATATGAGAAATGGCGCTCGTCCAAAAATTACTCGAGGTACTAATGACCCTCAGAGAGGTGCCCTTCAGGGGGGTGCCCAAGGAATATCCCAAACACAATGATGGTGCCCAGGGGGGGCTGGGGCACAGGAATCAGAGGATACAACCTTTGATTTCCCAGACCCTGATGTCCTACTACCCGTTGTCCCTATCCACTGCCCTCCCCATACTAATGAACCCCATGTTACCTTAAAAGTGGGTAACACTTATTATGATTGTCTATTAGACACCGGAGCTTCCTGGTCTGTATTAAAGAGAACACCTGATTTACAATGTTATTCTATTGGCTCAGAGAATGTAATGGGAGTATCAGGAATAACCCAAAGAGTTAAAAGACTTCCTCCTAGAATGGTGTCTGTAGGACCCCTAGAGGTACAACACTCCTTCCTTTTGATGCCTGACTCCCCTTTAAATTTGCTGGGGAGGGACCTTCTATGCAAACTCAGAGCCACAATAACCTGCTCCCCAGATGGCTCATTATCATTAGAAGTACCAGAGGAATCTTTAAATTTACTCCCTGTACTTCTCTCGGAAAACCAGGAGGCAAAAGAACCTTCCATTTTTGAAATACCTAAAGATATACCGGAGTCTCTTTGGGCCACATCTTCTTCTGACGTAGGCTTACTCAAATCTGCTGTTCCTGTGCAGATAAAAACTAAATCTAGCCCACCTCCTTCTATCCCTCAGTATCCCCTCTCAAAGGAGGCAATTGAGGGTATTACACCAGTTATTAACTCATTAATAGAACAGGGAATAATAATCCCTTGCAAATCTGAATACAACACGCCCATCCTGCCAATTAAAAAACCAAAAAAAGGACCCGATGGCAAACACATCTATAGATTCGTACAGGATCTAAGGGCAGTGAATAATCACGTTATAAAGAGACACTCCGTAGTTTCTAACATACATACTATTATTTCATCTATTCCTAGCACAGCTACATACTTTACAGTAGTAGACTTGTGTTCAGCTTTCTTTTCCATACCAATACATGAAAACTCCAGGCATATTTTTGCTTTCACCTGGAAGGGCTCACAATATACCTGGTGTCGGCTGCCACAGGGTTATGTCGAAAGTCCGAGCTTATTTGAGCAAATTTTGAGCCAAGACACAGACAATATAACATTTAAAAATAGCAAATTAATCAAATATGTAGATGATCTACTCTTGGCTTCAACAGATGCAGAAACATGTCAAGAAGATAGCAAACACCTTCTTTTGGAATTGCACAAAAGAGGACATAAAATCTCTAAGGATAAAGTTCAATGGTGTCTCCAAAAAGTAGAATATTTGGGATTCATCTTGACTGCGGGTGCTCGTTATATTTCTCCAAAACGAATTGAGAACATTCAAAAATTGAGTGCTCCTACCACTAAGAAACAGCTGAGAGCAATTTTAGGAGCAACAGGGTTTTGTAGACAATGGATTCCATGCTATGGGGAAATCACTAAACCCCTTATAGCATTAACAAAGGATTCGGTTCCTGAACCCCTCAAATTAGAGCCTGAACACTTGTCAGCTCTAACAGATCTGAAAAAGGCTATCATGTCTGCCCCTGCTCTAGGCATCCCAGATTACAACAAGCCATTTACCTTATATGTGCATGAGCGAAGAGGAGTAGCCTCTGGTGTGTTAACTCAGACTTTGGGACCTTCTCAGCGCCCAATTGCTTATTATTCTGCCCAACTAGACCCAGTAGCAGCAGGAGCACCACCATGCCTTAGAGGAGTAGCTGCTACAGCCTTACTAGTAACAAAAACCGTTGATTTAGTATTGGGATGTCCATTAACAATAATGTGCCCACATGAGATTGAAGCATTATTGGTAAAACATAGAACACAGGCATTCTCGGATCAGAGAATTACAAGGTATGAAATAACCTTATTAAATAGTGAAAATATTACCTTGAAACGCTGTTCAACTCTTAACCCTGCCACCTTGCTTCCAGATTTACCCACTTCAGGAGAACCACTACATAACTGTGAAACATTAGTGTCCATGGCAGAAAAGCCTCGAGATAATCTCTTGGACACTCCCTTAGACAATGCAGATCTGATTTTATTTACCGATGGTTCCTCTTTTATGAGGGATGGCATACGTTACACTGGAGCTGCCGTAGTCTCAGAATTTGCCACTGAATGGTCAGCTTCACTACCTTCTAACATTAGCGCTCAAGGAGCAGAACTCATAGCTCTAAAACAAGCTTGTATAATTGCCAAGGATAAAAAGGCAACAATTTATACGGATTCTAGATATGCTTTCGGCATTTGTCACTCAGTCGGGATGCTATGGCTCCAAAGAGGATTTTTAACCTCAGCTGGAAAATCCATAGCTAATGCAGAAATTATTAATGAAGTTCTTTCTGCTCTCAAACTGCCTAAAGCCCTAGCTGTAGTTCATTGCTCTGCCCATACAGGTGGCTCTGACCCTGTCTCTAGAGGAAATGACCGAGCAGATGCCGCTGCAAAACTAGCAGCCATAGAAGGACCTGGATTAATTTTAACATTAACAACCACTGATAATTTAAATTTATCACTCTCCTATAATGAAAAGGAAGTGGAAAAATGGAAACAAAAATTTAAAGCAAAACAAATTAATGGAGTATGGGTGTCATCTGAAGGAAAACCCCTGCTCCCTAGAAGTTTCTATAACCAAATTTGCCAATCTATTCATAAAAATGGTCATTTTGGCACCCAGGGCATTGTGGACTCTGTCAAGAGAGTATGGATAGCCCCTGGTATAACTACTGTAGCCTCTAAAGTATGTTCAGCCTGCCCTATTTGCCAGGCATATAACCAACATGCATATCGTGGAAAAGCCTTTGGGGGACGTCCTCTGGCTTACACACCTTTTGAACATCTACAGATAGATTTCATAACAATGCCAAAGGCTGGACGTTATAAATTTTGTCTAGTAATTGTAGATCAACTAACCAGATGGCCGGAAGCATTTCCTACAACCCGAGCCACAGCAGATTTTGTTGCAAAGATACTTTTAAAAGAAATTATCCCTCGTTTTGGCCTACCAGCACGTATTGACTCCGATAGAGGGAGTCATTTTACCGATTCTGTCTTAAATCAAATATATTCTTGCTTGGGGATAACTCCAAAATTCCATGTTCCATATCACCCCCAGAGCTCAGGCCAAGTGGAGAGGATGAATAAAGAACTTAAGACTATGATTGGCAAATTATGCACTGAGACCCATTTAAAATGGCCTGAAATTCTCCCTCTGGCCCTATTTTATCTTAGAAGCAGGCCTAGAGGAGACTTACATATTTCACCATTTGAGATGCTTTTTGGACATCCGCCTATACAGGCTAAGCCTTTCTCCCCGGCTTATACATCGCTATTAGGGGGAGATATTACTATTGCTTCCTATATACAGGAGTTACAGCACAAACTACGTGAACTTCATGAATCCGGAGCTGCAGTACAAGCTGGACCATTAGACTTTTCTCTGCATGACCTGAACCCAGGAGATAAAGTTTATATCAAGAATTTCAAGCAAACTGGAGCAACTGAACCTTCATGGGAAGGACCATTCCAAATATTATTAACTACTCCAACATCTATAAAGATTGGAGAAAGAGACTCTTGGATTCACTGCTCACATGTGAAGAAAGCATCTTCTGCTGAGACTGATTGACTCTATCCTATCATATGAATTGTGACTCTATCTTATCATAAGAATTGGAGATAAGAATCCATAGACAAATGGATGCTGGTTTTTTTTCTCTCAAGAATATATTGAATTACTGATTTTTTTTCTTATTTTTTCTTATTTCTTTTCTTTTATTTTTTTATCAGAATATTTGATTTTTTTTTTCATTTTTTGTACTGAAGGTACACATAATTAATATTAATATTTTTTCCCTGCAGTAATACAAGTTAATATATATACTCTTGCTATAATATCAATATATGCCTAAAAGCTTTAAACTATGGGAACCTGCCATTTATTGATAAAATATTATAGGACTGTGATTAATGTTTGTGTCTGATTCCAGGAAAAGGGATAAAAACAAGGAGCACAGACTAAACCTGAATAGTGCCAATAGAGCACACAAGAAATATTAAAGTGAGACTCGAGGTTGCGACGCTTAACTTATGTTTAAGTCGTAGGACTTCCTTGTATCTACACTCTTTTCAAAATACTCAAACAAGTACAAAGCTTGACTATCATGCTGGCTCCCTATATCTCTGAAGGAAAAAAAATCAGACAAGGGAATGACATTTCCCCATCAAAATAGAATTCTAATTCTTTTCTTCTTATATTATGGCAACTTCCTGTAGTCTTGGCTACAAATGGCTAAGTGAAATATTACTGCATTCTGTCCTACATACTTGTGGGATAGAAATTACTTTAAACTGGACCTATACAAGGTCTATTTTGAGTTTTTCTTATGTTTTTGATTATTTTTTCTATTCTTTTGATAATTGACACATACAACCCCATAACTGAACATTGCATTCTGAGCTAAACTTGATATATTTTTTTTTAAATACTTACTTCAGGGGGGATTGTATTTTAATTTAAAATCTAAGAATTTTTGAATTTTTTTTGTTTGAGATTTTATTTTTATAAAAATCCAAGACTTTTGTTTAAGATTTTACTTTTATAAAAAATTCAAAGATTTTGATTTTGTTCAAGAAAAGATCTTCAAGAAAGAAGCTTGAAACTTTTATATCCAGAGAATGAACTGTTGCAGAAAGATGCCAAAAACCTACACTTCATCAAGAAGATCAAGAATGAACTTTGGATGTGATTGATTGGACTGAACTTTTGATTGAACATTTATTGTAACATTTATGCCAAAAGGGACTGCCCCTAATTTGGCTTTCTGTCAATGCGCCTAGCAAACATTGGTTTTGCTTTCTTTTCTTTTCTATTTCCTCTCTCACTATTCTAATTTCTCTTAGAAAATTGAATATTGTGTATATCTTTAGTTAGAAGTGAATTTAGAACTACAAAATGATTATGTTAAATGATCAATGGGGAGACTAGTCTCCCAATGATCATCAGGGGGGATTGTAAACCTCAAAATTCCTTAGACTTATAAATGTTGGAAATTTCACCATTGGGATATTTCATACTTGGAAAATTTCTTACTGATAGTCTATTGGAATGGGAACTCCATTGGCATGGGAGGTTCCTTCTCTTCCCTTCTTAAGATTACTTTAGGACAGAAACCCTTTGCTGAACAATGGAAAGGACTTTGACCTATGCTTAAGCATAGAACAGGAATTTCTTTGAGTCTTGATTGATTTAGAATTGATACAATGGAGATACTTGGAATAAATCTCCACCCTATTCAGTCCTAATAGGATTGAGTAAGGGCTGCAGCCTAGATCAAAATTTAATTATTCCAATCTCTACCATACTCAAGTTAACAGGATTTAGAAAGGGCTGTAGCAAAGGAGTATAGATTTAATCATTGGAAAATATGACCTTCAACAGACATGTGCAAAAAGCCAGAAACCTCTGGGCGGTCCTGGGTTAAGCGAGAGCCTCCATTGACAGGGAAATTGATGAAGAGTGATTGGTAGATGTGAGGACTGAGGGGAGGCAACTTGGATGGTGTCCTTAAAGATAGGAGGGTCTGGAGACTGGAGGTGGTTGAGTTTTTGGTCGGTGGTTCCTGGGCTCTGAGGAAGCTTGCTCTGAAGGAAGCTGAAAGTGGGGGCCTCTGAGACTGTTTCTCCATTTTGGACACGTGAGTGAAAGGGACTGATCTCTTTTCTTTGCCCCAGCTATCTAAGGGCTTGGGCCTTTTGGCCCAGCCTAAACAGAGGGGGTATTTAAGCCCTATTCCCTTCTCCCCCTTTCTCTCTCTCTATATATCTCTAATTCCTTTCTTGCTCCTATTGTAATTAAACTCCAAAAAGGCTGACGGCTGACTTGAGTTTTTCATTTAGGAATTACATAGCTGATTCCTTGGCGACCTTAAATTAATATATATCAGTCTTTTAAAGTGATTCCCTTGTAACAGCCTCTGGCTTCTGGCCTTTTCTATATTCTTTCCCTGCCAGGTCTTCTTAACCTGGGGCAAGGGGAGAGTCATGAATTTGTGTGTATTAAAAAAAATATATTGTGATAACCACATTTCAATGTCATTGGTTTCCTTCGTCATCCTATGAATTTCATTTTGTTTAAAAGCATTCTTCTGAAAAAGAGTCCTTCAACAGTCTGCCAGAGGAATCCCTGCCACCAAAAACATTAAGAGCCCCTGCCTTAGCCAGTCCTCCTTGCACACTCCAAAAGGCCAAATGGCTTGACGAAGGCAGAAGGACCCTGGGAAGGAAAGAGAACAAATGTTTCAAACCCAAATCATCCACTTATGAAGAGAAGCTTTGTTTCCCAAGTTAAGGCAGAGGCTTCCAGAGAGTTCCGGATAGATGAGCCCTTTCACATTCTGGCTTGTGAATCCAGAGCCCAGTCCTCCTAGGCAACCTCCCCTACAGAAAGTAGATTCACATTTCATTTTTCTGTGGGAAAAACGGTTAGCCTCAGTGTCTGAGAGTGAAGCAGGGCAGCCAGGAAATTCAGTTAGTTCATCCGGGGAGTAACAGGACAACCCTTCTATTCACCAGGTGTGTTTGGGCCACAATGTTTGCTTCAGGTCACTCACTTCCGTTTCAGCTGAAGGTTGCTGTTATTATCAAGAATCGTCCTCTTTATTGGCTCTTAATCAGGCTGGAGGATTCTGTTGGAGCAGTAAAAGCAAGTACTACTCACCAAAAGAAAAATGGATCTGCTGCCTATTTAAATGAGCAATTCACTGATTTCTAAGAAGGGACTCTTGCCTTCTTCTACCAGTCAGAAGGGCAGTTTGCTAAGAATGGTTCCTGAAGGGACTCAATAGCATTTGCTGGTACTCTGGGAAGCAGGGGGGGGGGGGGCAGGAAAATCCAGAGATCATGCTATTCCTGAAAACCCAAGTTGGTGTCTGACAGGGCCATGTGTTGATGCTGAAAGAGTTTAACCAGCAAATGTCTGACTTCACTTTTTAAACAGGACTGGGCTTTTCAAAAGGCCAGAAGAGAGCTTCAATTTCCATGGCGGCTGATTCTCAACTATTTCTCTGGCTCTAGAAAGGTTCTTACCTGTCACCCTTAATGAAGGAAGAAAGGTGCCATGGAGATGAAATGCATCAAAAAGAAGATCAAAGGCAAAGTGAGGGAGAGGGAGGAGGAAATAGTGGGAGCCTGGCTCTGATCCTCAGTCACCAGTCCTTTCACAGTTCCCATTCTTTATGCCTCTTTAGACCCGGTTATCTAAGCACCCTGTTTCACTAGGACCCACTAGGAAATTGCTGGGTCCCACAGGACTAGGAGTATTCTAGTGACAGGATTTAGGAACAGTACACCACTTAGGTTAGTTTTTCTTAGCAGTGTGAAAATACTATCATTAAACCATGATCAAAGTAATAACTTTATCCTGATGGAACTGAGGAAGCCTGATAGACCAATAGGGTCAGCAAGATGGCAGAATGCTAGATTTGGAGTGAGTTAGATTAAATTTCAGATCATACCTCAGAATCTTATGAACTGTGGGAGCCTAAGCAAGCCATTTCCCCCTTTTCAGCCTCAGTTTCCTCATCTGTAAAAGACATGGATGATAATGATACCTACTTCACTAGGTCATTATGAGGACCAAATGAGATAAAATGGGAACCTTAAAACATCCAAGAAGTGTGAGGTATTATTATTATTTTCATATTATCATATTCTTTTGGAAAACAAAAGATTTGGGGTCATCTAGATTGTTTTCATTCAAGATAGGTGACCCTTGGTAGCCAGATCAAGCCCCTACCACCTCATTTTCCTCCCTCCCACCCATGGAAAAAAGGGTTTCAAGTGGAACAACATTTGAATCCATGTGACATAATTATTTTTGTTCCCATGTAGAGCTCCCTAAATCCGTTGTTAAGAAGAGAGGTAGGAGAGAATGCCAAAATCAATGAAGTGTTTTGGAGCTGATGAGATGAGATTGGGGCTTTCGTTATTCTAGTGCTTTTTTTTTCACTCTCATGGACCTCTTCTTCTCAGAATAATGTTTTTTAATGCATAAAGTAGAATATATAAGATTACAGAGGAAAACAATTCTCTTAAAATATAGTTAAAAGCAAGTTAGCAGACCCCAGGTAAAGAAGACTAGCTAGCTTAGGGAAATCTAAAGTCACTTGCTTAGCTCATTTATTTAGAGAAAAGTGATAATGAGGTCAAGCTACAACTTTTTCATCATCTATGGTAGCAAGTGAACTGCTAATCCTAATCATTTTAGAAATGTGTTCTATTGGTTTCCAGACAGACAAACTGGAAAAAAATGTGGCTGAGTCAGGGCAAACCCCATTTCTGGGAAAATGAGGCAAAGACAGAGTGCCCCTGACAGGGGGTGAGTAGTAGAATTCTCGTTCATGAAGATGAACAGGTCCCCCAGTTCTAAAGGGCATCAAGTCTCTTTGTGCTCTGAGGGGAAGGTATTTGCCTGTTTTTCTCCTTATGACTCATGATGGAATCTAAGCTCCTATAGGGCAGGGGTTGCGACCTCAATCAGTGATGCACAGATAATATGTTTACCATAGAGTTCTCTCATTAAACTGGCTTCCACCAACCTATTTACTACAGCAATCTGATGAAGCTACAGAAGGCTTTCCCCATTCCAGATTTTGGGATGGAGATGGTTTTTACTGAGCTTGGATTTGTGGTTCCATATAAGTGTGGCCGAATCATGGAGCAGACTGTAAGGAAGGGGAATGAGCTGTAAGAAAACTAGAAAGGTAGGAAAGGGACCAAGCTATGAAGGAGCCTAAAAGACAAACAGAGGATTTTTATGTTTACTCCTCAAGGGAAAAGGTGCCACTGGAGTTTATTGAATAACGGATCAAAGATCAATTGTACAGCTGAATGGAGGATGGATTGTAGTGGGAAGAAACTGGAGGCAAGGAGACCTGCAGATTCTTTTTTTATTTTTAGACCTTACCTTCTACCTTAGAATCAATTCTGTGCACTGGTTCCAAGGCAGAAGAGCAAGCAGTTAGTGGTAGGCAATGGGGGTTAAGTGACTTGCCCAGGGTTACAAGCTAGGAAATAGCTAAGGTCAGATTTGACACCAGGACCTCCTGTCTCTAGACCTGGTTTTAAAGAAGGAAAAAAAAAAGAATATATGAGGTCCATGTTCCCTAAGAGCGGTGGGAAAGTTAACAAAGGCAAACTTTAAGGACTTGAAGTATTGCTTCAGGTCATGAAGCTACCAGAATCCTGTGATCTAGTTACAGTATTGACACTAGTTTGGAAAATGGAAGAGAAAAAAATGTTCAGAAAGATAAAAGAGGAAAAGATATATCTTTATGTACCACATGCCATCATGTCCATCCTCCCTCCCCCAACCTTCTTTTAAATATCAGCGTTATCTGTCAGAAATAATAGAATGTCAGGGATTTTTTTCCCTACTCCCAGGACATGTAGAATTTAACCTCTGAGAATGCCATGGTTTTGTTAAAATCAATATTGTGGAATTGACAATAAGTCATCCTTCAAATTTCTTTTTTTTAAATTGACATTATTTTATTTGGTCATTTCCAAACATTATTCATTGGAAACAAAAATCATTTTCTCCCCCTTTCCCCCCACCTATCCCATAGCCGATGCGCGATTCCACTGGGTATCACATGTGTTATTGATTCGAACCCATTTCCATGTTGTTGGTATTTGCATTAGAGTGTTCGTTTAGAGTCTCTCCTCAGACATGTCTCCTCAACCCCTGTAGTCAAGCAGTTGCCTTTCCTCGGTGTTTTTACTCCCACAGTTTGTCCTCTGCTTGTGGATAGTGTTTTTTCTCCTAGCTCCCTGCAGATTGTTCAGGGACATTACACCGCCACTAATGGAGAAGTCTATTACGTTCGATTGTACCACAGTGTGTCAGTCTCTGAGTACAATGTTTTCCTGGTTCTGCTCCTTTCGTTTTGCACATTCTTCAAATTTCAATATTCGTTCTAGTTTCTTCAGAGAATTTGAGGGAGCATATGAGAAAAATGGGATTTGTGGTCTCTAGGGTTTAGATGTCCTCTACTGTGAAGTGGGGAAACCAATTCCTACCCCATCTCCTGGAGTATTCAGTGGGTCTTCAGAGTGACTTTATGTTCTTTCTACATTCTCCAATTCTATAATAAAATCTAAGACCTACTCTTAGTGAATAACTCATATAAGAAGTAGCATGCCCAGCGGTGAAGGAACTAGATCTCCAGTCAGAGAATAATAATGATTATACCTTCAAGGTAGACTATTGTGAATTTTATTTAGTTATAACACTAAACTGTTCATTTTTTCCTCAGCTTTCTACTAGTCTGTTATTCATAAAATCTACTAACAACAATTTAGATAATTTAAAGACAATTTGGACAGAGCATTGGCTAGTTATATCATTGTTCCCAACAAAGTAGAGTATGATATATTGGATTCTAGTGCAATCCCTCTAGGTTTGGACTGTTTGGGAAGGATAAAACACCAAGGACTGAACAAATAAGAGGTTTCACCACACCTTGCAAATTGGAAAATTTGATATATGATGGGAAATTAGTGTTGGAAGGATTATGGGAAGATAAATATGCCAGTACTTTGCTGGTAAATGTATGAATCAGGGCAACCATTTTGGAAAGCAATTTGGAATTAGGCAAATAAAGTGACTTAAAATATCCATACTCTTTGACACTGATTCTACTACTCTAAAGAAGGTCATTAATAAGAAGAAAGGGTCCATATAACCTAAAATGCTTATAGCAATACTTTCTGTAATAGCTAAGAATTGGAAACAATTAGATGCCCACTGATTAGGGAATGGATAGCAAATTCTGGTACATAAACATTGTGGAATATTGCCATACCATAAAAAGGGATGACTATGATACAGAGAACCATAGAAAGATCTAAGACAAGTAAGCACAGCCAAGAAAGTAAAATATATGACTCCAACAATATAAGAAAGAACGATCATAACAAAATTGCAAATGAATGCTGCGAAACTGTAAAGAATAAGCACGACTTCAAAGAAAGCCCACTTTCCTACCCCTTTCCAGAAGTAAGAGATCCACAAATGTGGTACACTCCCTGAACATATTTTAAGACTTTGGCAATGAAATACTTAGTTTAGCTGATTTTTTTTCTGTTCTGTTTTTTTCCTTTTTCTGTCTTAAAATATTTGCCATATGGAGTGGTTCTCTGGAAGGGAAAAGAGAGTGGAATATGGGGGAAATATTGGTTATGTAAAAAACAAGCAAAAAGATCAGTATAGATTTTTTTTTAAACATTAGGAATTGACTCTACGCTGCTTATACACTGACTATACACTTTGATATTTTGGATCTAAGGAAGAGATCTAATTGAAATATCTTAAATACTACAGAACCCCTACTCCATTCCATGTGATACTAATTACAGTAATTAGTCCAAACTATTTCCCATTTATATTTAGTGACCATAGAGAATAATGATTATGCTTCCCAGGTTGACCCACAGTAATTCAACAATCATTTATTAATCACCTACTGTGTGTAAGATAATGTCCTAGGCCCTGATTTACAAAGAAAAAACAAAACAGCCTTTGTCCTCAAGGAGCTTATATTCTCAGAAGAATTTAATTATTAGTATTAGTAACCTGGGAATATAACTTAACCAATACAATATAAATATAGCCCTTTTATGTGTGGAGTCAGTATGGATGGAGTATTGGACCTCAAATCAGGAAGACTTTTAACTTTTTTTTTGTATTTTTTTATTTTAACAACAAATTTCTACATAACTTTTCCAAGTAATGTGATCCAAATTGTCTCCCTCCTTTCTTCCATTCTACCTCCTGGAACTGGCAAGCTATTGAATCTGTGTTCTACATGTATTATCATGCAAAAACACATTTGCATATTATTCATTTTTGTAAGTGAATAATCTTATAAAACCAAAACCCCTAAACATATACCCAAATAAACAAGTGATAAATTATATGTTTTCATCTGCATTTCTACTCCAACAGTTCTTTCTCTGGGGGTGGAAAGTATTCTTTTTCATAAGTCTCTAAGCATTGTCCTAGATCATTGTGTTGCTAATAGTAGCAAAATCGACCACATTTGATAATTCCATAATATTGCTGTTACTCCATACAATGTTTTCCTGGTTCTGCTTATTTCACTCTGCATCAGTTCATTGTAAGGAAGACCTTTAACTTTGAATCTTACCTCAGATACTTCCTTGCTGTGTGATCCTGGGCAAATCACTTAATTTTTCTGAAACTCAGCTTTCTCACATTCAAAATGAAAATAGTATTAACAACTCACCTCACAAGATTGTTGTATGAATCAAGAAAATGCTTGTAAAATATTTTGCAAGTACTATATGATAACTATTATTTCCCATTCCTTTTCCCCCAGTTTTGAAGTTTTATCAAATGCTGTGTAAATTTCTAGTACATCCTATACATGGAAACTTATTTGCATGTATGCAAAGATTTATAATTATTTGGGCCAATTAAATGGATCAGAGTCTTTAGGAAGAAGGCTGAAGTTATGAATTTCACCCTCAGTGAAACTGGATTAATGTTTCACCTTTTCTCGTATCCCTAAGAGAGAGTTTTTCAGAAGGGGGGGACAGAAAAGGAGGGAGAGGGAAGGGTCTGACTATTTGAAGACACATGTAGGACACAATCATCAAAACACTAGACTATAAGTCCAGAAACTGGTGTTCTGGCTTCAATTTTATCATTAGCTTCATGTGTGATCATAGGGAAGTTATTTTAAACTTCCTTTCCATCTCTGTCACCCATGCCAGGGAAATGTGAATAATGTCAGGATCATAGAGAGGGTTAGTGAGATATGAGATGGCATTATGAATGGCCCAAGAAAATGACCCTTACATGAAATTCAAGGAATTATTAGATATTAACCTGAGACTGGCCAGCCTAAAGTGATGAGTCTTCATCCTTATCTATTCTGGACCAATTGGGATTTCTCAATAAAGTCAGTCCTCTCTAAGGGTCAACTGTTGGCTGGCAGGTGGGGACTGGCTAGTAAAAATGCTATCACTTATCCTTTAGCAATGTAAATGTATCATTTGGCTATATTTGACTGAAGACTTCCAGTCCAGCATTTGCAGTTATACCCAGAATTCTTTGTATGTACATATTAAAGTAACAATCATCTGGGAATTCTCCCTTCACTGTGTGTGTGTGTGTTAACTTCAATGTGAATTATTCAAATATATCAACAGGAAAGTCAATCTCAATTTATGCTCAGTGGTTATGACTTTTTATTACCACTTAGGAATGATCACATAATTCTCACACCCCAGCCCCACTCCACACACACACACACAGACTTTATTCCTATTTCTTTGGACAGCTTTTTGAAAGAAAAATTTTAATAGGCAATGAAATGAGAACTAATTGAATTTATTTCATCTTGGATACAGTTTTGATTATAGGAGTTTTTAAAAGAGTCTATTTAATGGTAGGTCTTTTTACAATATTAGTATTTTGCTTCCTATAGATACCTCCAGAATTCACAATGACAAAAAAAAACTTTTAAAAATGCTTTTGTTTTTACAACATTTTTATGTGTTTTTACATACATACTTTTGTGTAATTATGTACCAATATATTGCCTTCTCTTCTGCCTCTGCCCAGTACCATCAAGGAACAGTTGATTAAACAGTTAAACAAAACCAGCTATGCATGCCAAATTCCATAGCCCTGGTCTCCC
Organism: Monodelphis domestica; assembly: GCF_027887165.1. Taxonomy (NCBI): domain Eukaryota; kingdom Metazoa; phylum Chordata; class Mammalia; order Didelphimorphia; family Didelphidae; genus Monodelphis; species Monodelphis domestica. The sequence continues at coordinate 91,312,039 of NC_077234.1, read as the reverse complement.
ACCTTTCTTTCAAGAGGAGACAGCAGCATTTTTTCATCTCTTCTCTAGGCCAAGATCAGTCATTACAATGATTACAATTACAATGCAACTTTGTCAATGGCCTTTTCTTCTATTATTACAAGCAAATTCTCTCAGCTTGGAGACCAGCTCTGAAAAATTGAACTGAGGCTCCAGGCCCAACCTGTACCCAACAAAGTGGCCCATCAATATTGGTATCAAACAGACATCACAAACTGCAATGGTTTAGGAACCAGGCAGAGTCTGCATTAGCAGACCACTTAGCTCAAAACAAAGTAAATATGGCAGACTTAAAAGTCAGAAAGGGTATGTAAAGTGCTCAGATCTATAGGGGAAAGGTGTTATAATCAATGCATAATTTATTATTTTCACTTGACTTGCCTCTTGGAAAAAATTCTTAAATAGGTTTATTTTAATATCTCTCCATGGCTTTTTCTGTACCAAACAACATTTCAACAGGGGCCATAAAGTGCACTTTAGTGGTATTTGTTATTGAACATTCAAACCCTCATTTAAGATAAACCTCTTTATGTCTCCTCTCAGGAGAGGATGGCCAGAATGCAATGCTTCACAATCGTTCATTTCAACAGAACTCCAGTCCTCACCCATTCTGGGGGATGCTTTAGAAAAAATGTCTCAGGAGGCCTGTTTCCACTGGTAGAATCAGTCAAGGGAAAATGAACTGGCATTAAGGGAAAAGAGCAGCAATAATTTTCATCAGCAGGAGATGAGATAGACCCTTAACTCATACCCTTAAGAAATCCCACAAAGAAAAACCAGTTTAGCTACAATTATTCTCCTCCCAACACCTACACAAGAGGGTGCCTGATTGATATCCCAAAGTGTAAACATCCCATTGTGCTGGACCACTGCTAAGCCAACTCTTCCCCAAATTGTACCAAGTGCTCTTTGACTGAACAAGCATTTATTTATTAAATGCCAACCATGTGCCAGGCGCTATACAAAGATAAAATGAAACTTCGTCTGCCTTCTAGCCTGAGGCCAGTCAAAGTACTTACTGGTTCTTACAGTCTGAGGGACAGGATCTTCTCAACTTCATCCTCCTGTTGGTATTAGTAATTAAACTAGTTGAAATCTCAGATCTAGTCATTCTAGTAGACATGAGGGGAAGAGGCTGGAAAAAGTATTCCTGAAAGGTTTTTATAAGGAAACAAATCAAATTTCCCCACCCCACCTTTAGTGAATGAGAAAATGCTATGCTCTAATGTCTTAACCAAATAAAAATGTGTCTCAGTTGAATCAAATCAACCAAAGGTATTACAATTAATCATGAAAAGATCTTGGTAATTTTTTTTTAATTTTCTCATTTTCATTTTATTTTTTAAATAGTTTTCCATGTTTACATGATTTATTTTCTTTCCTTCTCCTCTTCCCCCCACCCCAGAGCTGATAAGCAATTCCACTGGGTTGTACATATGTTATCACTTGATACCCATTTCCATATTATTCATTTTTACCACAGAAGTGAAGTGCGTTTCTATTCCCATAGATCTTTCTCTCAATGCGGATAGCTTTCTTTCTCAAAAGTCCTTCAGGAGTGTCCTGGATTATTGTATTGCTACTAGTAGTAAATTCCATTACATTGAATAGTTCCACAATGTTTCACTTTCAGTGTACAATGTTCTCTTGGTTCTGCTCATTTCACTCTGCACTTGAACAATTTAGATGTCTCTCATGAGCCATTGGGTGAACTAGAACTCACAGGAAGAATGTATTGGCTATAGAAATTTGGTCATATCCCAAGATTCTTCTATAAAATAGCAAAATAATGCAGAACTGAAAGATGTAGAAATTCCAGAGAACAATGAATGAGGAGAGTTTCTCTGATAAACTTAGAAGGGAGTGGGAGGGATAGAGAACATATCAGCCTCAGCAGTGGTCCCCCCCCCTTCCCCTTCACCAGAAGAGAACCTGGTGTGAACTCTAGAGGTTTGTAGAATTTCCTTTCTTCCTGTTGACATATTAGTAATATCAGTGTAACAACTAGAGATCAGTTGAGCTTTAAGAGCCAAGATTGGATTCAGATTCATAGCTCTATAAAGAGCCCAGCATAAAAAACTATACCATAGCTAAGGGGACCATATTTTTTTAAAATATGATTTTTATTATCATGCAAAACACACTTGATATTGGTCATTATTGTAAGAGCACATTCATACAAAAACAAAATCCTAAAATAAAACCATAAATACACTGATGTGAAAGATAGTATGCTTTGATGTCCATCCAACTTCAGCAATTCTTTCTTTAGAGGTACATAGCATTCCCCCATCATAAGTTTTTCAGGATTGTCCCAGATCATTGCTGAGAGTAACCAAGCTTTCTCAGTGGATCATTATAGAATATTACTGTTACTATGTATGCTGTTCTCCCAGTTCTACTTATTTTGTTCTGCCATCAGTTAATGTTGTGAAGATTGGATTTGGCTCTCCCCAGATTGTAACAATGAAGGTACTTAGCTCTTCCTTTATTGTGAAGATTAAATTGTAAACCCCTGTCTATGTTTAGATTTTAATCCCCAAAGTGTAAACCCATAACTTAAAGTAGACCTACCCATTTTAACCACAAAAGGTATGAACTAACCACAAATAGGTATGAACACCCATTTCATACATTAAGTCAGAAAGGTCTGTGACCCATGTGTGAAAGAGTGGGCAGTCCTGGAGAAAAGTGTCTGCTGTGATTGGTAGATATAAAAATTAGGGGAGGTGACACAAGAGAAAAAGATCTTTAAATAGTGGAAACAGAGACACACGGGAGGATTCAGTCAGTCACTCTGAGTTGAACATTCATCAATCAGTCACTTGGGCTTGGAGTGAAGATCATCAGTCACTCAGAGTTGGACTGGAAGACAGCCACTTGGACTTGGAGTGAAAACAGTCACTTGGCACTGGAGGGAAGACAGACACTCAGACTTGGAGTGAAGACACTTGGCTATGGAACTGGACCCCTGGAGGAGCTTGCACAGGAGACCTCAGACTGCCTTCCTTGTAGGCAGTCACCATGGTGAGTGTAAAGGCTGACTTATTTCCTTGCCCTTTCTGGAGGTGTGAACCTCCAAGAAGGCCCATCATCTTGAAACTCCTTCCCCCTGACTGGTGCCTTAGAATTTCTAACTGGTTCAGAGGAAGCCGGAGCTTTCTCTCTCTCTCCCCTTTTCTCTCTTCCTTAAATCTTCCCTCTATTGTAAAATAAGCTACTACTAAATTCCATTTACTTGAATAATTCATTTTGGAATTTAGAAATTAAATCCCTGGTGACCACCAATTAAATGTTTGGTCCAACCATAAAACTAACAATGTAGATCTTTTCAGCTTTTTCTGAAATCACCTTACTTATCATTTCTTATAGCACAATAGTATTCCATCACCATCATGTACCACAATTTGTTTAGCCATTCCCCATTTGATGGACATCCTAAGAGGACCATCTTGAAGATGCCAGCAAAAGGTCTTCTAGAAGCTATAAGTTATCTCTTCAGCTACATTTAATCTTCAAGTTTGAACCTACTTTCCCCATGCACTCCATATACTGGTAGTAGAGTCAAAGACCTTTGGGGTGATTATTGTATCACCTTAGTAAAAACCATTTCTGAAAGCTACTTAGGTCTGACCGGCTATAATTGATTCCCAGTGAGAAGAACAATGATGGGGGGGCTCATTAGCTCTATGACACTAAAAAGGTAACCTCCAATGTGACCCTGAGAAGATGTCATGGCCAAGCTCTGAGGAAGAGACTCATTAGTCCAATGGGAGTTAGGAAACTAGCCTCAACACATGTGCTACATTTGGAAAAGAATAAGAATCTTTTGTGTGTGTGTAAGGATAGTTGTTAGGGTTAGAGAAGGGGCGATTATTATAAGAATGGCTGTGCTTTAAATAGGAGGCAGCATAGTCGGAAGTATTCTGGACTTAGAATCAGAATACTGAGATCAAATTCTAGCACTGCTCTTTACTACCTTTGTGATCTGGAGAAAGTCATATATCCTATGTAGGCCTTAGTTTTGTTATTTATAAAATGAAGATATTGGGCTAGCTGACCTCTAAGTTTCCATTCTAGCTCTACATCTATAATATTATGAGTTTTCCCCAAAGCCATGAGAGAAAAGGTTGAGATGTAACATACTCTACTGTCTTTGCCAGCATTCCCTGCATCCTGCTTTCTTTTTCTCAAAATTAGATAAAAATGACCATCTTGCTAACCTGTGATACACACATGTTAATGCATTTATTTATACCCATAATGGATGCTTTTACTTTATAAGATGAGTTATATAGGAGAAGGATGCCCCAACATCTCCTGAAATTAAAGACAATAATCCTAAAAACATTCATATATCATCAAGAAAAAAAGAAGAAAAAATAAATGAGATTCCCACTAGTCTTTTTTAGAGAGGTGTAAATTAAGCATGTTTAAAAATATATTTAACATTTACTGAAAATAGCTGTGGTTGCAGGAAGAAATTAATTAGAGAAGATAAAATGCTTCTAATCAGATTTATACTATCAGATCATTTAATTAGTTCTGGCTTTTAGTCCATCATGACAAGTTCCTTTGAGAAAGAAGAGAAATACTTGTTTATCAGAATGGCAATAATTTGGGTTTCTTTAATTGACTCCCAGTGTGAATAAGTTGATGCCTGCTGTTCTCTAAAAGGCAGCGTGGAAAGTTTCCAGCAAGAGCTCACATTCCAGGGGCAGCCTTTGGAATCTACTATTCATTACAAGCCTAGCCTGTGTTCAGGGTTTGAGTTAGTTCTGACAAAACGCAAGGGCTAGTCATGTACAACCAGCTTTCCGAGGCCAGCTGGCCAGGGAGCAGCCACTGGCAATGCTGGAGGGTTGGTTATGAGACCCCAGTACAGAGCCATTGGCATTAGGATAATGGAAGGTCTTCCTGAAATCATGTATTGTCCCCTGAAATAGAGGGAAAACAAGAGGAGCTCAGCGTACGCAGCTTTACAAGCTGAGTTGTGTTTTGGAAACAGTATTAACATTTCCAATACAGGCACCCAAGGGAAGATGGAGGTAGGGAGACAATAGAACTGAGAGGGAAAGAGTATCAGCTATTTCTCCTTCTAAAGGAGAAAATTCTCTAAAAAAATCAGTTTAATAATTCAATAAAAACTTTCTACAGAAAAAGCCATAATACCATAGAAATTTTAGTGAATTGGGCTTTGTTTTCTTCTGAGAATGGAGGCAAAAGGTAGAGACTAGGGTCTTGGAAGTGACTCTGGGGAATTCGAAAGCAGGTTTAGTCAGGTTAGGGCTTGAGGCTTAGGACAGATGGCTGGCTCTCTCCTTCCTCACCCCCACCTCCCTCTGTAGCTTTCTCCACACCACAGGCTGTTTGAGAGAGGAAAAGCCAAATGAGGGGGAGCCATGGATGATAATTATAGCCAAGAGAAAAAGTTATGAGATAGAGGAAAATGAACCTTAGATTTGTCCTCATGGCCATATACAGCCCTCCCTGAAGGGGCCATCAATTTGGAGCCCCAGGTTCTGCTTTCTGGAAACACACAAACTCATCCCATCCTACTTCTAATCCATCCCAGAAGGGACCTTTATTATTGCCAATGGAGCTAAATTTTGTGAAATAATTTTAAAACTTAAAAGAGTCATCAGAACTAGGAGAAATTTTCCCACAAGTTTCAAGAGCATAGTTAGATTCATGATCAGTTCAAGAAGAGTCATCCAAGTGGTTGAGTGGAATGAATACTCAACTTGGATTCAGAGAACTTGGATTCAGATCTTGACTCTTCTGCTTTATTATTTATTATACTTTATTACTCATCATGTCTCATTTTTATGATCAGAATTGAATTTATTAGTTAGATTAGTGATATAATCAATAAATTGGGTCAATGGCTTCTCTCAATGGTCAAAGACACACACACACACACACACACACACCATGACTTTTAACTTCTTTAGATATCTGCAATGTTGTACTAGTGACCTCAAAAGTTTTTCTAGATTTAATGTTGTTTTTAAAGTTTAGCATTTTTGGATAAGCATTCAAAATGAGAAGGCAGGAGAAGACAGAAGACATTTCTACCATGGGAAGAGTTGTACAAACTGAAGCAAAATGAAGACAGTACAAGGTATCCAATATTCCCAATGATTACAACAATGCAAATGGAAAGCATGTTATAAAAGTAGCTGAACACAGTTTATTTGCAATGACCAATCTTGGCCTGAGGAATAGATGATGATATTTTTTCTACTCTTTGTAGAAAGGTAGAGGACTATGTATTGCTTAACTTGTGTTTTGTTGGTGATGGTTTTGTTGTCTTTGTTAAAAGAATATTTCAGTATGTATGGTGGGAGAAAGAGGCAAGGTGATATCAGGAAATGACCTTGATGTAAAAAATAAAGGGCATCAATGAAATGTAGAGACAATGCTTCTTTCCATCTCTAGCATAGCATTGATGCTTCATAAATCCTTATTAATTGATGTTGCTACTTGTTTTGGGAATATGGTGGTTTTATGTTGGAGTTTATTGTAGAATGGAAATTTAGATGGCCCTGGTGCTCTGTCTCCATGTCTGTTTCTCTCTTCTTCCTCTCTCCTCCTTTCTCCTTTGCCCTTATCCCTCCATCTTCCTCCTCATATTTATTCCTCTCTCTTTCCCCCTCCTTTATTTCTCCTTCTTTCTCTTTCTTCCTTCCTTTCCTTTGTCCTTTCTTCCCCTTTGCAGATGGGGCTATATTCTGAGTCTCTCTCAAAAGAGAATCTCCCATCCTCTGTATGCATGTGTGTATTCGTTCTCATTCTTTGTCAGACATGAGGTGCTCAGACTCTAACACTTTTTCCACTGAACAAAGACCTTTAACATAATCAAGCAAGAGTGAACTAATTGGGGCCCTGGGAAAGCCATCATCATCATCAACACTATATTGTTCTGTATTTCTAGTGATACTTTCCTTGCCTTCTACATTTGTTTTACATTACCATCTGCATCTGCCCCCGACATTCTATACATGCTATATTTCTTCTTTTTACACCCATTATTAGCCCTATTCATCTTCCTTCTATTTGTGTTTTCTTCACCTGATGGGTATGTGTATAAGTTACTATTAAAAAAATTTTTAAGTTGCTCATGAAAAGTAATCTGATTGAGCCAATTCCCATTTTGATAAATAATGATTTGTATATTTGCCTTTGAGCTAAAATTTCCCCATGTGAACAATGAATTTTGTATATGTAGTAAATTTACACACCTGTTTTCAAAGGACTAGTGAGAATATGAATTGTTCCATACAATTCGCCAAGACATGCTAGTGCCAGAGTTACAGGATCCTGAGTTCATGAGACTCTTGTAACATGCAAAAAAAAAAAAGGGCATGTCAATGAAAGAAGTATCTTAACAGTTTAGGGAGAAAATGACAGCCCAGAATTGAAGAAGAAAAGATTCTTGCTTACCTGCTAGCTCTGACCATTATGGGATTATGTGATACAAAGAAAACAGTGCTTTGAGTCAGATTTTGAAAAATGATTGGTACCTGTGTGACTTTGGGCACATCTTTTCTCCTAATAGGAGAAAAAAGAAAAAGAAAAACAAAACCCTTGTAAAAATGCATAATCACAGAGTGAAAGGAGGAGAACCAGGAGAACATTGTACACCGAGACTAATACACTGTGGAACAATAGAATGTAATGGACTTTTCCATTAGTGTAAATGCAATGTCCCTGAACAATCTGCAGGGATCTAGGAGAAAAACACTATCCATAAGCAGAGGACAAACTGTGGGAGTAGAAACACCGAGGAAAAGCAACTGCCTGACTACAGCGGTTGAGGGGACATGACAGAGGAGAGACTCTAAACGAACACTCTAATGCAAATACTAACAACATGGCAATGGGTTCGAATCAAGAACACATGTGATACCCAGTGGAATCATGCATTGGCTATGGGGGGTGGGGGTGGGGAAAAGAAAATGATCTTTGTCTTTAATGAATAATGCTTGGAAATGATCAAATAAAATATTATTTTTAAAAATGCATAATCAAGCAAAACAAATTCCCATGTTGGCCATATTCAAAATGTCTTATTTTACCATTTGAGTCTATTACCTTTCTGTCAGGACCTGGGTTGTATGCTTCATCTTTGATCTCTTGGAATCATGGTTGGTCATTGCATTGATTCTTAAGTCTTTCAAAGTTATTTGCCTCTACAATGTTATTATTGCATAAATTGTTCTCTAGGTTCTACTCACTTTGCTTTGTATCAGTTCATCCAAGTTTTCCCAGGTTTCTCCGAAATCAGCCCTTTCATTTTCCATGGCACAATACTTTCATTGCATTCACATACCATAATTTGTTCAGCCATTCCCCAATTGATTTGCATTCCTTTAGTTTCCAGTGCTTTGCCTCTACAAAGATAACTGCTATAAATATTTTGTATTTTTAGGTCCTTTCTTCCTTCTTTGATCTTTAGATTAGAGTGGCTTGATCCTTAGATCAGAGGCCCAGTAGTGATTTCATTGGGTCAAAGAGTTTGTACAATTTAGAAATATTTTGGTTGCAGTATAGGGATCTGTTTCTAAAGTAAACATATTTCACAGACTATCCCCTCCATTTGATGTCCATTAAGTGACAAAATAAATGATGACAAAAAAATCCTACTATGAATTCAGTCAGTGCTAGGAAATGAATTTGTATTTTTATTCATCACAAAAATGTTGTTTGAGATGCCTACAGACATCCAATTCTATATATCCAAAAAGCAGTTCATGATATGTGATTTTATATATATATAAAACTCCAAGGAGAGATAAAGGTTGGTTATATAGATCAGGGAATTATTTACATAGAGGTGATAATAAAGACTAATTCACACCTAATACTCATATTGTTAACTAGGTGTTTCTGTCCTAGTTGGGGTCCTGTTACTCACTTTGGGGAAAACCTAGGCATGAATCATAGATAAATTTATTGTTGAGATTTCTTCAGAACCACACTCTAGGGTGAGAAGAATGGACTCTGAAGCAGAAAAAAGAAAGAAAATGCTTTTTGGGGTCTGACTCTAGGATGGAAAATGGCCTGTATAAGCCCAGATTCCTTAGAGTGACTGTTTAAAGATCATTAGTCCTAAAAGGAAACATTTATTTTTTTAATTTTATTTAATTATTTAAGAAAATGTTTCCATGGCTACGATTCATGTTCTTTCACTCCCCTTCCCCCACACCCCAGCCAACATGCAATTCCACTGGGTTTTACATGTGTCATTGATCAAGACCTATTTCCACATTATTGATATTTGTACTAGGGGGATCCTTTAGAGTCTACATCCCCAATCATATCCCCATCCACCCATGTGATCAAGCAATTGTTTTTCTTCTGTGTTTCTACTCCCACGGTTCTTTCTCTGGATGTGAATAGCATCCAAAAGGAAGCATTTCTTAACAGTTAAAGCTATCCCAAAGTCAAAGGAAATGGGAGTATGATGGGTTCTGCTTCATGCAATGACCCTTCTTAGTATAATATAGTGACAGAGACCAAATTTGTGATATCATTGGCATAGAGAACTCTCTGTAGGAAGAAAATTCATCTATTAAAATAGATCAGTAGTTTTTATATGACTTCCAGTATCAGAACAGAGATTCTTAACCTAGGTCCAATTCCCAAGTGGCAGGGGGATAGATTTCAGGTGGTCTAAATTTCCTTGGGGAAAAATGTCTTTATTTTTACTAATCAATAACTGAAAATTAGCATTTCCTTCTTTTAAAAAACATGGTTCTAGAGAACGGGTACATTGTCTCCATGAAATCGCCAAACAGTTTCATGATACATAAAAGGTTAAGAACCCCTTGTCTAGAGTTGTTGTGAAACTCAAATGAACTATTGGATATAAAGCACTTTGCAAAATTTTAAGTACTATTTAAAACAATCACTGAACATTCATTAAGTACCTTCTACGTTTCAGGCACTGTGTTAAGTCCTGAGGATAAAAAGAAGAAGCAAAAGATAGTTCCTGGCCTCATTGAGTTTACAATCGAATATTGTTATTGTTATTGTTAACCCCTGAGACTTCTACTACATTCCTGATGAGTTCAAGCAATATTTATAGAATATATAAAGGAATATATGTTCATATACAGGTGTGTATTTGTTTAATAACTAGGTTCTCAAGGGGAGAATGTATGCACACGCCTTTAAGTTTAATAAGCATTATTATACTTTCTTAAATCCAGACAACCAACAAAAACCAAAAAGTCAAGCCTTAATTTAAAGTAAGTTAGCTAGAGATGGCTTCAATACCCCCCTGCCCAGGTCTCATGAAGAGCTGGTTAGAGTTTTACAAGGTTGTCAATTGCCCAGAATCACATAGCTAGCATATATCAGAGGAGGGAATTGAACCAAGGGCTTCAAAGCCAATTCTCTCCATTACATCATGTGACCCCTCATAACAGTCAAGATTCTTATTCAGTCACTAAATGGACTTGATGGTTCTTTCCATCTCTGAGAGTCTATGATTGTGGCTGTTTAGCATCCAGATCGGTAACACCAGATTAAATCATTTCTAGTATCCTTTCCAATGCGGAATCTCTGATCTTCTCATGTGAGAGTCCCTCTCCAGAGCTATCGAAAAGGCATGCTTGTGTTCATGGTCCTATCACGTTTCTTAGCAGTTTATCAATGTCATGTTTAAATATACTTGAGCCCTGTGCCACAGTAAAGACTCAACTAGGATTGCAGGTTTAGCATGCAGCCAAGGAGCAATGATATTGTAAACACAAACCTTTCTGACTCCATAGAAGTGCCCTTAGGTCAGTGTCCAAAGCTACCAAAAGTAGCTTTGGCTAAGACTTGCCCCTCACAGTCAGGGCCATCTGCCCTTTTCCCTAGGAGGTAGCTGTATGTCTATATCTAAATCCCTAAAACACCATCCCTTCAATTTCCCCTTCTCTACAGGAGAATGCCCAAAGGACCACTGATGCTGGAATTCCAGTTAAGCAGAAATAGGTATGGAGTGAGGAAAAATAGAAAATGGAAGACTGCTGTTGTGTTGTTTTCAGTCATGCTTGACTCTTTGTGTCTCCATTTTAGGTTTTCTTGGCAAAGATACTGGAGTGGTGTGCCATTTCCTTCTCCAGTTCATTTTTTCAGATGAGAAAACTGAAGTAAATGGGGTGAAGTGACTTGTCCAGGAAATGACCAGAAAGGGGGATTGGAAGGGAGGACTTGAGAGGAGGTAAGGAAGAACAGAGATGAGACAAGGGATGAACTTAAACTTCTGGGAGGGGAGTTCTATAAGTATTTCACTTGCTCACGTGATTTTCCTTACTTTTTTTTATCAAGACCTTAAAGAATGAAGAGAACACCTCCTTTGTATTAGGTTTCAGTTAATCGAGGCCAAGTAAAAAGAGCTAAAATTCAGCTCTCCCACTGGTCATCTCTAACCTTGGGCAAATCACCAAAGCTCCTGGTGCTTCCATTCTAAAGGATAAAAGGAGGGGACTGGATTAGATCTGGTATATTGATTTAGAAAACCACAAATTAACATTATCTCTATTGTAATATTTTTTATTTTATTAAACATTTCCCAATTACATTTTAATCTGGCTCTAGTCCTGTCAGGAATTTTACAGGGCACATTTGACTGAGAGGGCAAAGTTTGATACCTCTGGATTAGATGATCTCTAAAGTCCCTTCCTGGAGAAGGAAATGACCAACCACTCCAGTATATCTGCCAAGAAAACCCTAAAAAAGGGTCATAAAGAGTCAGACATGACAGAAAACAACTGAACAACACAGCAAAGGTCTCTTGCAGTTCTACTTCTTATAATCTATATTTCTTCTACATACAATGTAGCATATAATCCATGCCCTTAGATCCTATTGTTTGGTTTCTATTTTTCTCCCTATCTTGGAATCTTAATGAGGAAGGAATTCCTCTTAGCCTAGAAGGTAAACCTCAAACCAATCACACAAAATTTCAGAATAGTCAGGCTATTTTCAATCAAACAGGTGTTTCTTTGCTTTTTCCTTTTTTAAATAATGTTGATTTTAATATAATTTTATTTTATAATTTACAATTTTAATTTTAATAACAAATTTCTACATAAGTTTTCTAAAGTTATAATCCATATGGTCTCCCTCCCTCCTCCCAGAGCTGACAAGCAATTCATTCTGAGTTATACATGTATTATCACTCAAATATATTTCTATATTTTTGTAAGTCAATAATCACCATTTATTTTTAGTATATAATATGGAGCAATAATATAGTACACATGATTTGTTATAAGTATGTAATAAATATGCTTATCCGAGAGAAACAAATTCTCATATTGGCTAAGTCAAAAAATGTCTCATTCTTTTTTTTCCTCTCCCTCTCACAGCTCCTCCTCCCCAAGAAGGCAGGTAACATGATATAGGTTGACTTTGCTCTTATTGATCTTTAACTAACCAATTTTTGGAGAATCATATTATTTAATTTCCAATTTATTTTTGATTTGCCTCTCCATGTACCTTTACTAATTATTATTTTTATTGCATTATGATCTGAAAAGGTTGCATTTATTATTTCTGCTCTTTTATACTTGTTTGCCATGTTTTTATGCCCCAGTACATGGTCAATCTTTGTGAATGTACCATGTGCTACTGAAAAGAAGGTGTATTCCTTTTTGTCCCTATTTATTTTTCTCCACATATCTATTAACTGATTTTTCTAAGATTTCATTGACATCTCTTATGACTTTGCTCTTACTGAAAAGGGATGATGGGTACCATATTCTCACATACTGAAAATTTGTTGTCACTAACCTACTGCCCCCAATGTCGTGAGGTCGATCTTAGCTGTGTACACAGGTTCTGGTGTCATGTCTTCATTTTGGTGCCTGTGCTTTCAGTTCCCAAGCAGAACTGATTCAGAACCATTCTCTTTGGACTGAAATTTCTCCTGCTTCATCTCAGTACTATGACCAAGGTATGTGTTTTCTCTTGAAAAGCTTCAGATAAAGGAACCTCTTTCAATGGGTCCAAATCACCAGATGGGATAACAGAGTGGAAAGGAGATAGCCTTACTTTTCTAATATTATTCATCCTGTTTCTGGATCCGGAATTTGATCTGTTTTTAGACTCTATTTAGTATAACCACAATAGACAAAAATGTGATTAAACCATCTTCACATCCCCAACCAAAAAAGGGTAGACCATAAGGGTGAACCAACAATGAGAGCCACTTGGTTTTTTTCCCCCCAAATTTTATTTCTGCCTTTTAACTTTATTTCTTTTCTAAGCACAGAAACAAAACCCAACCATTTGCAGAAGAGACCAAAGCATCTCCTGGCTCTGCGAATCCCCATCCCGAGCCATTAGGCGATGCAGACTATCCCAAATGCTTTCTCAGGGAGCCTGCGGAGCCCCTTCTCCATCCTGGTTCGTTCCTGCAAATTCTAGCTAGGGCAGTGTGGCTTCTGACAGGGCTTGAAGCAGGCTTTTTCCTCTCCGCAGGTTCGGACACTGGCAGATTCTTCCTCCTGTCTGCTGCTGACTGGGGACAAGGCTCCTACAATATGGATTTTGTTGTCTGATCTCCCGTAACCCACCAGCGCCCCTTGTCAAAAACAGAGGGCCTACAGCTCGACCACTGTTCGACACAGAAAACAGCAAGTCATGAATCACGGAGGCTTCTGGAGTCCGGCCGAACAAAAGGCCTCCATCTCCAGGAGACTTCGGGGAGCGGCGTCCTGGCCTCCTTCCACCCCAAGCCGGGTTCTTCCCCACTGGCCCAGGCGAGCCCCGGAAGGGAACCGCTCCGGGCAGGTGGACTCGAGGCCGTGGTCACTTAATCTTCTCACATTCACAAATGCTATTTTTCATACCAGCTGCACCCTAAACACTGAGTTAAGATGGTGATTAGTGGTGGTGGTGGGGTGTCACAGTGTGAGCTTTCTTAAGAAGAAAAGGCTTTGATTGAGCCAATGAAAGCTGTTGCCAGGGAACCAGATGCCATGAGCAGGCCACTCCAGCCGGGTAAGAATACAAACCATGTGAGTGTTGAACTGAGCTTTAACTGCACTTGGCAGCTGAGCCCGAGAACGCAGCAGCGTTAACTCTTTGAGCGCCTCAGAGCACGTGAACCCAACTGGGAATGGAAGAAAGCATTTAGTGTTCCATGGGACTGTTGGAAGGGCTGAAGCTCCTGGGCTGTCAGGGTCTGCCCCTTAAAATGTGCCATCCTAGAAGAGTGGCAGAGAAAAAGATGAGTTTGCTGAGGCTCCCTGCTAGAGTCCCAAAGGGTGGTATGGCTTAAGTCACTGCCACTCAGCCCTCAGCGTTGACCTTAGTTTCCAACACAATAGAGATGGAAAGCAGAGCTTGGGGATGGAAAGGATTCTTGTTCTGGGACTTTCTAAGTGCCATAGGGGAAAGGGGGGGGGCACCCTCCATAGCTTTGGAGGTAAGGAGCTGTGCCATTGAAGCCACAGGCATCACCTTCTAGAAGGAGGCACAGAGATGCTGCTGCCCACCTCGGGGCTCATCATGGCATGATTCACTCACTCACCAACTATGTATTTTTTAAGCCTTTACCTCCCATCTTTAGAATCAATACCATGCATTGGTTTCCAGGCAGAAGAACGGTAATGGCTAAGGAATGGGGGTGAAGCATCTTGCCCAAAGTCATAAAGCTAGAAAGTGTTTGAGGTCATATTTGAACCCAGGATTTCCCCACCTCTATTCACCAAACCACCTAGCTGCCACCTACAACTATGTATTAAGCTAATACTGAATGCATAAAAAACAGGGCAATGGGGGGGAGGGATCTGAAATGTGCTCATAATCTAGAGAGTGAAAGAAAACACACAAGAAGATATAAATATTGTGAAGGAGCGAAGGAATTGGATTAACTGTAAAAAATGAGTTGGAACAGAGGAATAGAGTTGTGAGTCAACAATTAGTCAATAAACATTTCTAAAGCATATCAGACACTGTGCTAAATGCTAGGGATAAAAAGGTCCTGTCCTCAAGGGACTCTAGCAGGAGAGATATCATACAAATAGTTTTTTTTGGTTATTCTTCAGGCATTTCAATCATGTCTGATTCTTTGTGGTCTCTTCTTTGGGCTCTTTTTGGCAAAAGATCACTGGAGTGGTTTGACATTGTCTTCTCCAACTCATTTTACAGATGGGGAAACTGAGATCATCAGAGTTAAGTGATTTGCTTAGGGTCACATCACTAATAAGTGTTTGAGGCTGAAATTGAAATCAGGAAGATGAATTTTCCTGTCTCCAGACTTGGCATTCACTGTGCCACCTAGATGCATTGAACAACTTTGTACACACGTTATCTATGGTACAAGTAGAAGGTAATCTCAAACTAGCAAAGGATACAAAGGTAGTAAGAACATTGAATCTAAAGACAGAAGACCCATGTTCAAATGCCACTTTGGACACTAACTACTTATGTGACCATAGGCAAGTATGTCACCCCTCTCTGACTATGAGTTTCCTCATTTATATAAAGGAATAAGACCAGATGGTTTCTGAGGTTCCTTCCAGCTATGATTCTGCTCCTCAAAATCAATACGAGGTACAGGAATTAGGAAAGGCTTCTTGAAGAAAGTGGGACTTGAATGGAACCTTCAAGGATGTACCCATGTACATCACTGGATTCCTAATTTCCCTATCACAGTGGAGAGTACTATTATTTTAATCACCTAGGCTCCCAAACTCAATGTCACCCTCTATGATTTACTCAGAACTGCCAATGTATCCACTTACCATATATATTCTTAACTAGCTATATGACCCTGGCCAAGTCACAAACCCTGTTTGCCTTAGTTTCCTCATTTGTAAAATGAGCTGGAGAAGGAAATGGCAAAGCACTCCAGTGCCTTTGCCAAGAAAACCCTAAATGGGACCATGAAGGGTCAGACACAACTGAAACCACTGAACAACAACAACCCATCATACTAACCTTTTTCTAAATCTTGTTTCTAGCTTCATAGCGAATATTTTTCATGTACATCCTCTTCCCTTCACTCAAACAACCACAATGCTAGTTTGATCCCTCATCAAGTGGCCTTCTAATTGTTCTCCCTGCTTCCTCTGTCCCCTACACCAATCATTCCAACATCAAGGTGAATTTTTAAATTATAGATTTGATCATGTCATTCCCTGCTCAATGGCCCCCAGTAGCTCTCAGTGTGATCTCCAGGACCAAATGTCAAATTATCAGTTTGATATTTAAAGCTTATCTTGGCTTGGCTCTTTCCTACATTTCCAGTCTTCTTATACTTTGTTCTTCTACAAGTACCCACAATACAACACTCCATCTCCCACCTTTGTGTTTTTGCATTGATGGTACCTCATGCCTGGAATTCTCTATCCCTCCTTCTGCCTCTGGACCCTAAGCAAATCACTTAACTCTGATGATCTCAGTTTCCCCATCTGTAAAATGAGCTGGAGAAGAAAATGTCAAACCACTCTGCTTCTGACTTCCTTTAAGATAGCTTAAAGATCTCCTTCTTCATGAGATGTTCCCCTTTGCTGCTAATGGCTTCCCCTTTCTGATTATTTTCTATGTATTCTATAAATTTCTTCTATGTGTGATATTCTCCTTAGTTATTCACATTTCATTTTCCCTATTAGAATGTTTGCTCCTTGAGGGCAGGAACTGATTTTTATCTTTATATTCTGAGGGTTTATCCCAGTACCTAACAAAGTAAGCACTTAATTATGTCTCATTGACCAGTTTATTTACATAGGTAGAAAGGGAGGGAGGGGGACCAGCCTGAGAAAAAGCATGAGGTCAGGCAATAAACATTTAAGTACCTCCTATGTAGCTGGCACTGTGCTAAGCACAGGAATAGACAGCCCTATCCTCAAGGAGTTCACAATGTAATGGGGAAGACAGGAAAACAATTATGTACAAACAAAATATATAGATATAGCTGTTAAATAGGAAGTAAAATTAGAATAAAAAGGGGTTAGAAAAGGCTTCCCATAGAAGGTAAGATTTTAGCTGGGACTTAAAGGAAAACAGAGAGGTCAGAAAAAAATGCCTCAAGCCAGGCCAAGAATATCAAGGGAATTAATGAACAAAAAATATGAAGAAAGGAAGTCTAGCCATGCCAGATCTCAAATTATACTATGAAGTGGTAATTATCAAAACAATATGTTACTGTCTAAGAATTATAATAGAGGATCAATGGAATAAGTTAGGTACTCAATACACAGTAGGTAATGACCATAGTAAACTAGCATTCGATAAACGCAAAGATCTATACTTTTGGGGAAAGAACTTACTATTTGACAAAAACTGCTGGGAAAACTGAAAAATAGTATGGCAGAAACTAGTTATAGACCAACATCTCACACCATACACAAGAATTAAGTCAACATGGATACACTTAATCTATAAATAAAGGATGACATCATAAATTATGGAACACAGAAAAGTTTACCTGTAAGACTTATTGATAAAGGAGGAATTTATGACCAAAAAATACATAGAGAACATTATGAAAAATGAAATGGATAATTTTGATCATGGTAAATTAAAATGTTTCTGTACAAGCAAAACCAATGCAATCAAGATTAGGAAAAAACAACAACAAATGGGGGGGGGTGTTATAGAAAGTATTTCTGACAAAGACCTAAATCTCTCAAGTACATAGAAAATTGTCTCAGATTTAATGAGAACACAAAGCACTCCCCAACTGATAAATGGTCAAAGAATATGAACAAGCAGTTATCAGGGGAAGACAAAAACTATTTATATTCATATGAAAAAATGTTTCAAATCTTCTGATTAGAGAAATGCAAATTAAAACAAGTTTTAGATACTACCTCACACTTATCAAAGTGGTTAATATGACCAACAAGGAAAAATGATAAATGTTGAAAGGGATGTGGGAAAATTGGGACACTAATACACTGCTGGTAGAATCATGAACTGATACAATCATTCTGGAGAGCAATGTGGAACCATGCCCAAAGGACCAGAAAACTATGTAATATCACTTTGACTAGCAATACCACTACTATGTCTGTATCCCAAAGAGATCAGAGATAAGGGAAAAGGACCTACTTGTACAAAAATATTTTGAGCAGCTTCTTTTTGTAGGGGGAAAGAATTGGAAAGTGAGGGAGTGTCTATCACTTGGGGAATGGCTTGTGGTATAGGACTGAATGAAATACTACTACATCATAAGAGATAACAAACAGGATGAATTCAGAAAAACCTGGAAAGACTTAAATGAACTGATGCAAAGCTAAGTGAGCAGAACCAGGAAAATACTGTGTATAGTAACAAAGATACTGTATGATGATCAACATGAAGGACTAAACTATCATCAGCAAATCAAGTTTCCAAGATATCCATTAGGGACTTAATGAAAAATGCTATCCACAGCTAAAGAAGGCACTGGAGTCTAATTGAAGATCAAAGTATGCCATCTTCCACTTTATTTCCTTCATTCATATGTTATTTTTTATTGTATGTGTGATATCAAAATATATATTGCATGAAGGCACTAGTATAGCCTATATCATACTATTTGCCATGTGAAGTAGGGGAGGAGAGGGTGAGAATCTGAATCATAAAAAGTCAGAAAACAATTGTCAAAAGTTATTTCTACATGTAATTGGAAAAAAAAGTTAAAAAGAAAATATCTTAAGCTAAGAGATGAGTTATCTTGTTGGAGGAACAGCAAAGAAGCCAGTGACACTGCATCAAAGAGTACATTTGGGGGAGTAAGATGTAAGAAGACTGGACAGGTGGGAGGGGGCTAGGTTATGAAGGGCTTTGAATGACAAACAGCATTTTGTGTTTGATCCTGAAGGCAAGGAGGAGCCTCTGGAGTTTACTGAGTAATTGGGTGATATGGTCAGACCTGCACATTAGAAAAATTCCTTTGGTGGCTGAATGGAGAATAGACTGGAGTGGGGAGACACTTAAGGTGGGCAGACCCCACCACCAACTGCTATTGCAATATCTAGGTGTGAGATGATAAGGACTTATATCAAGAATAGTAAAGACTAGTAGAAGTTTATGTGTTCATGTATTTTAAACATTAGATTAAATAGAGTAAACAAACACCAAATCAAAAAGAGCATTTCCACATATGGAGTAGAACAGAAAATGAAATGTAATGAAATTTTGAACCACTATGAATTATAGCTTACTTTTTTGATAAAAGTATGTAATAAAGTTGACATAAAATTTGTTCTGCTTGATCATACATTTTTGAAACAAGTTTTGTTTTTCTTGCCTTCTCATTAGATGGAGAAGGGAGAAATTGGAGGGAGGGAGAGAATTCAGAACTGAAAACAAAATAAAATTGAGTTTAAAAAATTTTAAGCATATAATAAATTCAACATGTCACTTTAAAATTGTCCCACGTGTCTGAACTTTGCAGAAGGTTTTGTTGGGAACTAATAGGAAAAATGATCATTTCTTGAATCTTGGAGGTATTATAGTTTAGTGAGATAGTGAGATCCAAGGATTACCCTTGTGCTTCTGACAATAAATTGTGGATTAGAAGGAGTCTAAGAAGTGGAGAAATGGTGCGATCCACAGTCAGGTTGTCAGGGGAAGCGTCCACATGGAGACTTGAGAGTTTCTAACAACACTCTATCTATTCCTTCTAGAACTAGCAGAACCTTCCAATAGGGGGGTCACTTGTTTGTGTGGGTCCTACTGTCTTGGACTGGGTCTTCCTAATTGGTCCCTTGGTGTTTCTTCAGTCTCTGGGTCCACAATCATTGCAAGGTCTATTTTGGAAGCAGTCGCACCCTAATGCAGGCAAGTGAATACTTACGAAAACTTGGGAATCAGTCTACCTGTTGTTCAGTTTCTTTCCGTACTATCTTCCATACTTACTGATGATAATCTGTGTCTTTTATTATTACTTTCTCATACAGTTCAATTTAAGTATTCTACAGTTACAAAGCAATTGCCAGGGTAGGATAAGTTGGACTTAGCCCCAGGGTACCAGCTTTTAGAGGATTGGTGTACTTCCTTCAAATCTGGCCTCAGACACTTACAAGTGCTGTGATCCTGAACAAGTCACTTAACTCCATTTGCCTCTGTTTCCTCATTTGTCAAATGAACAGGAGAAGGAAATGGTAAACCACTCCAGTATCTTGGCCAAGGAAATCCCAAATGGGGTCACAAAAAAAGTCTAGCATGACTGAACCAGAGAGTGCCCATTCTCCCTTTCACTCCACAGGTGTAACTTTTCCATCATTTTGGGTTCTGCATTGTACTTCCCTCCTTCCCCTCCCCCAGGGAGCAGCCTCAAAGTGTCCTGGGTTCTCTCCTTCCCTCAACTGAATTTGTCTTACAAAGTGAATTTTAGGGCATTTTTCTTACCCTGAGTATATTTAGTGACATTTGCTCTAGTGTACAACTGTTAGTTGAAGGTCGGCGTATTTCTCAACTTTTGTGTATAATCATTGTCTATTGATTTAAGTTTCTATTCCATCCAAAGAGGCAAAAATGTCTCTTTAAAAGTAGGGCTCGACTCTTTTTCATTTCAGAAGCTCTCGTCACTTTTTCTTGGTGGCGATTTATTTCTTAGCTAAGGAAGCTGTTTGTTTATTTACTTTATTTGGTTTTCATTTTTCCCCAGTGAGGTTACATCCTAAACCTTATGTTCAGCTTGTTCAGTTACATCTCTTTGTTGGAGAAATAAATGTTCCAAATCAAAATCACCCTTCAGTATTGCATTATGATAAGGATTTTATAAAGAAACAAAGGATTTCAGACATTTAGCTGCCCAGAGAACCTATCATTCCACCTGAGGGATATTTTGAATTCCTTCCACAAAAGATTTAAGGACATTTGGGGGTGGTATTTACCCACCTACTTCTTTCAGGGCACTCTACTATGGACTTCTTTTTTTTTTTAGTTTCCCCCCCCTTTTTTTGTTTAGAATATTTTCCATGGTTACGTGATTCCTGATCCTTCCCCATCCCACCCACTCTCACTCTTTCTTCCCCACCTCCTGGTGCTGACAAGCAGTTCCACTGGGTTATACTTGTATCATTGTTCAAAACCCATTTCCATGTTATTCATATCTGCATCTACCATGGACTTCTACAGAAGATGATGAGATTCATGCCCTCGCACTGAGCCATCTGTGTGTGCCACGGCTTCCCCACCTATAAAAGTATGCCCAAAGTCAAATAAACAGGAACACTATAACAAGAGATTTCTCATCTTTTATTAAAGAAAACTTTATCCATTCATCTTGTTATGCTTATAATTCAATTCTTACATTGCAGCAGTGATGTGGACTACAGGACTGAAGCAATATGGTGAAATCTGGAGCCAATCACTAAGCAAATTGTATCATTTATTTCAATCAGAGTTGTGTTTTTCTCCCATGCCACCTTAGACAAATTGCTCATTTTTCTGTGTCCCAATCTGTTTATCTATCAGAGTTGGAAGGAGCCAAAATGGACATCAAGTCCTAAGTCACACCTGAAAAGACTCTCATCCAATTTTTAATGGAACATCTGCAACAAGAGGGAATACTTCCTCCCCAAATGCATCTCGATCTGCCATTTTGGGATAGCTCTAAGTTACAGGAAGCTTTGTTTCATGTCAAAGTCTAGATATCTCTTTGTAATTTCCACCTATCGTTCCTAAGTCTGTGCTCTGGGGCCAAGCAGAACGAGTTTAAATCCTCTTCTACATACATGACAGCTTTTCAAATACTTGAAGGCAGTTAAAATGGGCCCCTTAAGATTTTTTTCTTCTCTAGACTAAACACCTTTCCCCATTCCTTTGACAAATACTCATTTGGCATGGGTCTTCTCCATTCTTTCTCTGGATGTTCTCCATCTTTTTGATGTACAGTAGGACCTTGTTTATGAGATCAATGTGCTCCAAAACCCTTTGCATAAGTTGAAAATCACACATAATAGTGAACCCCATTATTGTAAGTATTTCTTATACAAACATCCATAGGTACTAAGCGACTTTTTTTAGGCTTATCAGAGTTATGAGCATCACTGCTCATCCCTTATGGCCATTATTAATAACTAAACAGAGTTAATGAAACAAAAAAGCCCTGCTTCATGTAGACATGACTTGTTATATGAGAGAACTCCAGACAAAGACTGATAGAGGAGCTAACATTTGGCGCAAAATACTGTGATGACTCATATTAACACTTCTCAGAGAGAGAATGAGCATGATTGGGCAAACTGGGAGACTATGCTGCTTGGGGAAATGGTGTGGATTTAGCGCATGATTGAATTTTTTTTTTATTTTGTGTATTTTTCTCCTTTAATTATTTTTCAGTTGCCAATTGCATATACCTGAATTCTCAGTTGACTTCACTTTCTAAGATTTGCCTCCCAGAACTGAACATGTACCCAAAAGGAATAATTCCACTGATCTAACTTAACTCATGATGAACAATGACTAAGATGGCTGTAGAGCCCTTAACTAATCTCAAATGTTTCATAAAGGCTCCATGATGATTGCAATATTCCACAGGCTATTTCCTCAACTATGCCCTAATCATTCTAGAGCATCATTTGGTTCAAGCCCCTCAAAATGATAATGACAAGGTAGCTGACTAGCATCTTCAACTCTTTACTAAGAAAGGGTTTTTTCCTTTGTTTCATGTGGTTTTTATTTATTTACGGAATGCCAGGGCTATGCATGATGCTTTGCAAATCATATGGAAAAAAAAAAGGGTCCCCACCCTATAGGGTTTACAGTGTAATTTAAACAGAGAGGCTGCATGGGCTGACAGTTCAAGCATGCCAGGATGTGGTGTTGGTGTTGTATAACATGGGTGTGGAAGGTTTCTTCTTGAGTTATAAATACTTTCTAGTTACAAGAGGCTTTCATCTGGGATCCCCAAGCACTTTATAATAGCAATAACTTCTATTGCTTTCTAAATGCGCTTCCCATAAACTGCTGTGGAGACTGAGTAAATGCTTTTAAATGTCTATTAATTGATCTCTGCATCTGTTCATTGTCTGTATTAAACAGCATGAATGTAAACATGACAATTTAGGAGTGCCTCACTTTGGGCTTTGGTCTGGCTGATTACAAATTGCAGGGACAAGAAGACCCAGAGCAGTTGCCTAAAGAGCTAGGAAGTTCAAGGACTCATCTTACTTTCTAGGTCAGGATACTGACTCACCCAGTAATCTAGACCCAACAATTCTCCTTCCTTCCTGGGACTCTATGTTCACTTTATTTGGATGACCCAATATCTCCAAAATGGGGTGAATTCTGTGGCTGTCGATCCCCACATCCCTTTGGTTAGAGCTGATCTGTTACTCATCCCATAGGTTTCCAGTTTTCCATCATTTTCCTCTTGTGCCATCTCAGTCTTTCCCCCCCTTCCTCTGCTTCTCCTGTGAAAATGTTTTCATCAAATTCTATTCCATGTAATATGGCACTGATTCCCATCTTGTGGGCTGAAGATCTCTAGGGAGTCATAGAGTTATTGCAAAGAATATGCTAACCAAGCATTCCGATTTTGCTCTTCACTTAGCTCCAACAAAATATACGGAGCACACAACTCAGTGTGATAAATAAGCAATTGTCCCTCATGTAGACTGAATAAATAATATGGTATATATGTGGATAAGAATTTTCAAATGTATGTAGATGATATTATCATTAATAAAATAGACATTCATTTAAAAGTACAACTGAATTTATGGTAGCTTTTGGTCATCATGTATTTTTTCCAATCAACAAGACTCTAATCATATAATTGCCATTATGGGGGTGACGGGTGGTATAGGGAATCTGTGAAATGTTATGACATTTAAAAAAATCATGGAATCTGAGTAGGAAGTGAATTCAGAGGTCATCCTTGAACAAGAATCCTTTCTACAACATTGGGTTATCAGGGCAACTAGGTGGTTCAATGGTTTGAGGTCCTGGGTTCAAATCTAGATTCAGACACTTTCTGGGTATGTGACCCTGGCCAAGTCACTTAACTCCAATTGCCTAACCGACCACTCTTCTGCCTTGGAACTGATATTTAGTACTGATTCTAAGATAGAAGGCAAAGGTTTGTCTTTTTTTTTACTTTCCATCTCTTCTTTCTTTCCTTTATTTTTCTTCTTTTCTCTCTTCCCTTTATATTTCTTCTCCTTCTCTTATTACACAAAGAGCCCCCTAGACTTGCTATAATAGTTCAGGGCACCCTGTGGTATTCTACCCCATCTAAAAACTAGAGCTCACCATCTGTGTTAACTTTTTTAAAATGTGTTAACTTTTTAAAAAAATAGCCAGTCAAAACTATGTCAGTGAAAAGTCACTTAACAGAAATAGTTGTAATTTTTTAAAGGATCAATAGAACATCTTCCTCCCATAGTAAACCTGGGGCACTTTCCCATAAACATACACACATCATCAGTGGGAAGAATGGGCACACAGAGGGATAATGCATGAGGTATGTAACTATAGACCACAGAGGGGAATCCACATGACCAGGGATACAGATGGAAAGTTCATTCTGACTCCCCAGAACCATTCCTATGTTCCGATGATGTCATTGCATTGCCCTTCCCATTGATCTGGTGATCTCTTTGTGGCCACTAGCCATATCATCTGTGCTGGTCATTGCTTCCTCCCATCGGTTTCTGGGCTTCATCTTCCCAGGACCATCTATCTGCCAACTCTCTAGCTCTTCCTGTTCCAGGTCTCAGCCTTATAAGGACAGGCAGATAGTTCTTTTAGCATAGCCACCACATCTAACTAATAACAACCAAAAAAATCAAGTGGCATGCTCTCAGGCTAAGTTTTTGAACCTCTGTCTAGGACCAGGGACACATTCCTTTGAATCAGACAACTATCCAACTTAAGGGTAGAAATCCCCAGTTTCCTCTTTGGCCTAACATGCAAATAAGTTTTTTTTTTTAAACCCTTACCTTCTGTCTTGGAGTCAATAGTGTATATTAGCTCCAAGGCAGAAGAGTGGTAAGGGCTAGGCAATGGGGGTCAAGTGACTTGCCCAGGGTCACACAGATGGGAAGTGTCTGAGGCCAGCTTTGAACCTAGGACCTCCCATCTCTAGGCCTGGCTCTCAATCCATGGAGCTACCCAGCTGCCCCCGCAAATAAGTTTAATAAGAACTAGGCATTGTGAGCTAAGACAAAAGGTAAAGTCAAGCTCCTTGAACGAGTGTGTGATACACTGGGCTTTGGAATCAGAGAACCTGGGTTCAGATCATGCCTCTGTTATGTATTTCCTGTCTGACCTTGGACTAGTTCCTTAACCCAGTGGTTAACACAGAGCCTGGCACATTGGTAGGTATCCAATAAATGTTTATTGAAGCAAATTTAATTGATTAATCTGTCTGGGCTTCAGTTCCTTATGTGTAATATCGTTGTTGTTTGGTTGTTTCGGTTGGAACCAATTCTTTATGACCCCATTTCTGGAATTTTTGTGTTAAAAACACTGGAGTGATTTGTTATTTCTATCTTCAGCTCATTTTGTAAATGAGGAAACTGAGGCAAACAGGGTTAAGTGACTTGCCCAGGGTCACACAGCTAGTAATAAATATAATGAAGATAAGTATTCCTGATTCCAAGACTAGTACTCTATCCAATGTGCCATCTAGCTGTCCTTTGTAATAGGAGGGGATTAAACTAGATGACCTCTAAGGTCCCCCTCCCAGTTCTGAATCTATGATCCTATATGATCAACCCTCTTCGTCCATATCCCTGCCTTTATTCCTGTCAGCAGTTTCCCTGTATCTTTATTTCTTATCCTTCTGCTATATCCCCCTTTCCCCTTACTTCTAAACCTACTCCATTCTCTTCTTTAAAGTACAGAAATATGGAACATAAAATCATAGAATTGAAAGGGAGTTTGGGAATCATTTAGTCCACATGGCTCGTTTTCCAGATGAAGAAAATGAAGCTCAGGAAAGTTAATATTTGCTAATGACTTCTAATAACTCTGCACTGTGAACCAAACTAGTTCTGTCTACTCAGGAAGCTAGATGGGGCTAGACTGAAGCCTTATTTGTTTTGTCTGTTCCCTCCTGTTGTTTGTATGAAGCATATCAGGATTGCCTTCTGTGAAAAGCCCCGTTTAAAATGAGCTTGAAAGTAAACAGGGCTGTGGCCTGCTGTACACCTTTGTAAAAGGCGGCAGGGGGCACTCCTATAAGAAAGATGGGGAAATGCCCCTTATGGAGGAGAGGTATGGGTGGTTTCAAAGACAGAGTGAGGGTACGGCAAATACAGGGATCATACTTCACCCAAGTGACTTTTGTCCGATCTCTTTCTCCTCTTCTGTTTCCAAAGAGTCAAGGAAAACCAGGGGGTGGGGGTAGGGGGTGGGAATCAATCACAAGCCTGTTAACAGAAACCTTGTCCCTAAGAAGAAAGGATTTGGGTTTATAGGAGTCTGAGCATGTCTGCAAAAGATTTTAGCAAACCCATATACTCCCCCCATAGTCACCATGAATACCATACAGATACCACACACAAGCCCCTAAAAATGGCATTGTGAGTCCAGACTGGGAACACCAGAGTCCAACCAAGAAAAACATCAAAGGGGCGGAGTTTGAACTAGGTGACCTGCATAAAATTGTTATGAGTCAGTTAATCGTTAGTTGAGAACAGCACACTCAGATGCTGGGATTTGGGTGGGTCTATAAAAGTAAGATGAGCTCCATAAGCAGGGATGTATCACCCCTGTTAGGGCTTGAAATTGGAGCCTGGCCCATTCAATGTCCTTGCTCTCCCTTGAGGGAGCTCTCGGATACTATTTTGCTCTCCCTTGCTGATTTAAGGGACTTAATTTCCCTTTGCTGCCATGGCAACCAGGAAACAACCTTTGTGCACAAAGAAAAGGTTGGTGGTGTTTCATGAATCTCTGGATGCACAAATCTGGTAGCAAAGCAACCAGGACAGAACATCAACAAGCCTACTCTTGGTAGGCAGTAAAGGAAGCGAGTCTGTTGGGATGGATGGAAGCTTTGGGACTGGAAGGATCTGGGGAGTTTCTTTTTTTTTTTCTGACAAAGACCTATACTGTATAAATTGTGGAGCAAGACATCATTAAGAAGCTGCTGTAAGAGGGGGGAAATGCCTCTAATAAAAGGCTCAGTGTATGAAGTTCTGGGGCTCATTGCTGACCTAAGGAAACCTTGAGGTGTAAGCAGTTTCAGCCTTCCAAAGCAAAATGATTGGTTTCTGAAGAGAAGGGGCCAGCAATGAAACATGTTCCCTCTCTCCCTCCTCAGCCGTGGAAATGGGCAAGTAGTACAGAGCAAACAGAAGAGGCTGGAGGTCTACTTGGAACCAGAGGTCAGTCTCACAGCTGACAAGCTAGTCCATTTTGGGGTGGGAGGAGAGGAGGCTTTTTGATCTCCAGATTTTGTGGTTCCTATCGTGATTCGTGTTCCTGTGGTTGAAGCTGCTCCTTGGGCTTCAGGGAAGTCTGAGAGGTTAGTTACTTTGCCTAGCAGAGTGAGAGCTACCACAGGAGGGTTCCCCCATCCACCTATACCAAGTACCTCATCTGCTGTTGTCAGGTTGGTGTGACTGGGCTAAGTAACCGGAAATTAAGGGGATTTGGTCCAAGACCAGAATTTCCACATAGGAAACTTCCAAGGACGTTGATAGATTAGATTTTCAGAACAGGGCATGCTGTTTTGGCTGGAGGGGTGTGCGCCTGTACAACAATTTATGATATTCTCCTTAACAATCTGGGACTCTTGTCTCATAGCCAATATTTGATGTAGGTAACATTTTACAACAACTAATTTAAGATGGAGATGGGTCATAGTCAGATACCTTGTTGGACTAGAATTTTATTTAATCAGATGCCACTAGAAGACAAATGTGCCATTTGTGTGGAGCCTTGTCTTGTGTTATAAAGAGATTTCAGTTGCAGTTTGTTATAATTGGTATTTGTCTTGTCTAGGGTTTGGAAGCTCATGTTTCAGAGCACTTCAATGGTTGATAATGGTATAATGGTTGATAATGGTGTAGACTCACCAACGAGATACGGAAGGCCTTCATGTAACCTAAAATCTATTTGTGTGTGCCTTCATTTCGGCAGTAATTAAATAAAGTGGTGGAGGTCAGAACAAATAATTCTACCATTTAAACACCCCGATAATTGAGCACAGTTTCAACTTACCTGCCAACTACCAAGTTCAGGGACTGATTACCAATGGCCTTAACCCACACATAGGAGAAAGGGACAGGAGCCAGATCTGATTTCATGGCATAGGGAACTCCTTCTTGCAAGGCAAGTCATCACCTCTGCAACTTACAATTTTAGAGAATTACCTAGAACATTGAGAAGTTAAGCAATTGACCCAGGAACCTGTAGCCAGTATATGTCAGAGGCAGGACTTGTACTAGGGTCTAACTGCCTTCAAGGACAGCCCCATTTCTATTATTGGACAGCCCCATTTCTATTATTCCATACTATTTCTCATCCCACTTTTACTGCTACCAAAATCTGCTCAAATAAATAGCTCACTTGAAAGTTATATAGGTTAGAGTCTAGCTATTCTGCCTTCAGTAGTAAGGAGCAACTTTGGAAAAATGGATAGCTATTGAGATGCCTGATATTAGGTAGGACTAGCAGGATCAAACCACTGGCAGGAAAAGTCAAACATGATATAAATGCATGCCCTCTGTGATGCCATCCACGGTGGTTGTTTAAAGTGGCTGTATCTGGTGGTTGTTGCTTTTCTTTATAGGATTATTTGAATTTGACACCCCAAGGCAAACCCCCGATCAGGAGGTCCCAGGATGAGGCACAAATCACATACACCCTTCCTAAAACTTATAGCACCAGAAAGGGTGTCTTGCTTCTTTATTCAGAAGACTTGGCTCAACCATCATGGAAACAAGAAGAAAGGAAAAAAGATCCCTGCCTCTACCGTCGCCAAAAGAAGAAGAAGTTAGGTTTTGCTCTGCATACACTCAAAGACCTGAGAACAGCCATATTGGCATATGGGAGCGAAGGGGTGAGTATGAGTTGCACTAAGGTTTGTTCTGCTGGTTTCAGGAGAAGGTGAGTTGGAGGAAGAATTGGCAGATTCTAGATATCCTCCTAGTTCTGATGGTAACTTCCAATGCAACCCCAGGCAACTGATGGAAGGGGAAGGACACTGAATATGAAGTCAAAATACCTATATTTGAATCCATGCTTTGTCGCTTATTGGACAGATATACTAATACTTGCACTTTCATGGTACAGTAGAAAGAGCAAATCCTGGGTTAAAATCCCATCACTATCACCTACTACCTGTATAGGTAAGTAGTTTAACCTCCTTAAGCCTCAATCTCCTCATATGTAAAATGAGCAAATTGGACTTGATGGTCTTCTGAGACCCCTTGCAGCTATGATGGAAAGAATCCTACTTCATAGGGTTACTATGAAGATCAAATAAGATATGATAGGCATAGCTCTTTGGAAACCTTAAGACATGATTATTTATAAAATGTGGATAATGCTATTGACCCATCTTGATAGATGCTGTAAATGAGATTCAGTTGAGTTATATGTTGAATCTTTTTTAATAAATATGAAGCATGAAATGATGCTATGTTTAATAACAATCTTAGAACTGGAAGGAAACTAATTATCTAGTGCCATACAAATACAAGGTATCTATTCTTTTTTTATAATTAAAATTTTTATTTAATTGATTTAGAATATTTTTCCATGGCTACTGATTCATGTTCTTTTCCTCCCCCCCCCCATAGCCAACTAGTAATTCCACTGGGTTTTACATATGTCTTTGATCAAGACCTATTTCGATATTGTTAATGTTTGCATTAGGGTGATTTCTTAGAGTCTACATGCCCAAGCATATGCCCATCAACCCATTTGATCAAGCAGTTGTATTTCTTCTGTGTTTCTACTTCCACATTTCATTCTCTGGATGTGGATAGCGTTCTTTCTCACAAGTCCCTCAGAATTTGTCCTGGATCATTGCATTGCTGCTAGTAGAGAAGTTCATTCCATTCCATTGTGCCACAGTGTATCAGTCTCTGTGTATAAGGTTCTCTGGTTCTGCTCCTTTCACTCTGCATCAATTCTTAGAGGTCATTCCAGTTCATTTGGAATTCCTCCAGTTCATTATTCCTTTGAGCACAATAGTATTCCATCACCAGCATATACCACAATTTGTTCAGCCATTCCCTAATTGAAGGGTATCCCCTCATTTTACAATTTTTTGTCTCCACAGAGTGCAGCTATGAATATTTTGGTACAAGTCTTTCCCCCCATTTTCTCTTTGGGGTACAAACCCAGCAGTGCTATGGCTGGATCAAAAAGCAGACAGTCCCTTAAAGTCCCTTGAGCATAGATCCAAATTGCCTTCCAGAATGGTTGTATCAATTCACAACTCCACCAGAAATGTATTAATGTCCCAGGGTTGCCACATCCCCTCCAACATTTATGACTTTCCTTCACTGTCATGTTAGCCAATCTGCTAGGTGTGAGGTGAGACCTCAGAGTTGTTTTGATTTGCATCTCTCTGATTATCAGAGATTTAGAACACTTTTTCACGTGTTTAATAATTTTGATTTCTTTATCTGAAAATAAGTCATCCATTCTTGTGATTGTCTTCATTTCTTATTTCATACATACCTCCCCTTCCCTATTATACTCACTCTATATTTTAACTCTCCTCCAGTCATGGTTAGGGTCTTATCTTCTATTTTGCTCCAGGAACCAGAATTACAAAGTGGAAACTACAAGAAAGCAACTTTTAGATCAGCCTAGGAAACAATTTTCTAACTACTAGAATGGTCCAGTGATGGAATGTGCTGCTTCATGGATTAATCACTCACCCCATCCTTATCCCTGGGAGGTATTCAAATGAAGGTTGATGACCAGCGGTCAGAGATGCTCATAGGAGAGGTTCCTGAATTGGGTAGAAAGCTATATTAGGCAACATATAAATAAGACTCTTTCCTGATCTTAAGACTCTGTGATGCTGCAAAGATATATATTTTCCAGAGGGGTTGGGAGAGGAGGGAGAGGTTATAGAGTTCCATTTAGCTTCTCAGTCCTTGAAGAGGTAGGAAGTGTGGGAAATGATGCCACTCTCAGAAATTCTGACAGATGTTTTCATATCACATGAATTTACTTGACCTGCTTGGTGGAGATTATCCAATTTTATCCCAATTTCTTTACCTACAAACCTTGCCTCAGCATCTATGCAAATCACAGATTAGCCAGGGAAACTGGATAAATTGGCAGCAAATTGATGAGGGCAAAGGAAGCACGAACTACCTTATATTCTCCTCTGTTTTCCTGGGGTCAAAACACAATCTGTAATTCTGTTCTATTCATTTTGAGAAGTGCACAGTAACCATGCTGGTGAGATGGATCTCATTGAAGTCCATCAGCATTACACATAAAACATCCATCACACACATGCAAAATAAGCATGTCTCAGTAAGCCTACAATATTTCTATATAATTCTAGTCTGTCTAACTATATCAAAGGAAATTTGCTTGCATGTACATAGAACACAAATATAAAGACATAAACATATCTTACAGATATGGAGTTCATAAAAATGTGAATACATGAAAGGAATATTAAATTAACCTAGAGAAGCTTAAATATTGTAAAGTCTTGAAACTTTTGATCAGATCTATAACTAGGACTGGGCAATTGGAGTTTTGCCCCACAGTGCTGAAATTTAGAAGCTGCCAACAGTGCTTGATGTCTAAATGGTTAGAAACAACAGAACTCAGCAAAGATAATTAATTAAAATTAGAAACCACCAGGTGGCACTTCTCCCTCCCCAGTAGTTATAAGGTGAGCTTCCCCCTAGCCTGGCATTCCCCCTCCTTCCCACACTGTGTCCACCCCAGCCTTGCAGTATTCTGGAGTTTCCACCTCCTCCCCAGGCCAACTGAATTGAAAGTTGTTTTCATGTCACTTACCTGAGGCATGAGAATTGCTGATTATGACTCTGCTTGTAATAGTCTCCATATACACAAATCATAACACCTGAGTGTTTTTGGCTAAGGGAATTTTAGGCATTCAAAAAAAAAAGATTTGTCTCACCATGCTTACTGCTTCTAAAGATTCTGCCTTACTTCATCAGAAAGGCAGGCACAACATTCATAATGACATTATTGAGGAATAGAGGAAACAAGAATAGTAGAGAGCTGTGGAATTGAACCATTTTGATTTGAGAAACCATGGGTTATGGGGCCAGAAGAAGAGACAGAGGTGAGCCTGGAGAGCAAAGTGAGCTGAAGGGGAAAAGGCAAAGCCCACAGATGATGGAAACTGATTGTCTCCCAAACAATGCTGGCATGTTATTATTTCTTTGACCCCAAATGAAGATCAGCAGTTAAAAGCACTAAAACCAAAATAAAAGAGCCCAAATGTTGGGGAGTGAGGAATGATTAGAGGGGAGAGGAGGGAATAAATCAGCTCACTGTGTAGTGGGGCTCAGAGAAAAATCTATAAAGGCTTAACTACTAATTAGGAAGACCTACATAACTTAGTCTCCACTCAAACCTGTGGGAAATGAGGTTGTCTCAAATAGGTGGCAATTAAAATTTTAAAGCATCCTACATCATCTCAAGTTCTATATATGGATCTCCTGACATGGATGTGGCAATACGTCTGAGTTTTATAGCTCAACACACACCTACTCTTTGACTTTTTTGATGACACAACTCCTTAATGAGCAAAGATAAATGTTAAATCAAGAAGTTAGATGTCAAGGTTCTCGGGCTTCCAGGGAAATACAGTAATGTCATTTTGTGGGGTGTTTTTTTTTTTCTCTCCAAACACAAGCAACCATTTCAAACACTTCTGAAGTGTGTACTCTCCTCTTGGGTCTTAGCTTCATACAAACCCATTACTGTGGGCAGCTGATGGCACAGTGGATAAAGTGATGGACCTGGAGGAGGGAAGACCTGAGCTTCGGGTATAGTAGATAGAGTGCCAAGTCAGAGATCAGGAAGACTCATCTTCCTGAATTCAAATCCAGCCTCAGACACTCACTAGCTGTGTGACCCTGGGCAATTTCTTTACCCTGGTTTGCCTCAATTTCCTCATCAGCAAATCTGTAAAATGAGCTGGAGAAGGAAATGGCAAACTACTCTGATATCTTTGCCAAGTAAATCCCAAATAAGGTCGCAGAGTCAGAATCAATTAAAACAACTCAGCAACAACAGATAATTAAAAACTATATGACCCTGAACAAGTTATTTAACCTCTCTTCAAATTTTTTCTTTTATAATATTGATGCTTTTTAAATAAATTGTTCTCCTGGTTCTATTTGTTTCACTCTTTACCAGTTCCTACAGCAATTTCCATGTCTCTGAAATCATCTATTTCCTCATTTCTTCTAGCACAATAGAATTCCATTATGTCTAATATGTCATTCAGCAATTTCTTAATTAATGAGAATTTCTCTAGTTTCCCATTTTTCCCGCCACAAAAGCACTGCTATAAATAATTTTGGACTTACAGGACTTTTTCTTCATTCTTTTATTCCTTTTGCATAAAGATCTTGCAATGGTAAACCTGGGCACATGGCTGTGCACTGTTTAATAACCTTTCTGTTTATAATTCTCAATAGCTCTCCAGAATGGCTGTATCTATTCTCTGGTCTACTAAGAGTTTTATCATAACCCCTCCTCCTCCAAACACTTCTCATTTTCCTTTTTTGCCATCTTTGCCAATCTCATGGTGTCAGGTAGAATCTCCAAATTATGTTCTCTAATTGGGAGTAGTTGTTTTTTCATGTGGCTAGAGATAACCTGGATTTTTTCTCTTAAGAACTGTCTTTTCCTATTCTTAGATCATTTGTCAATTGAGAATGTCTGAACTTTCTAGAATGTTGAACCTAAGGTCAGGAAGTATCAGGTCTGAATCCTGCCTTAAACACTTACTAACGTGACCATGGGTAAAATCTTTAATCTCTTTCAGCCTCAGTTTTCCCACCTGTAGTACTTATGTCCCAAAACTGTTGTGAAGATCAAATGAGATAATGTACATAAACACTTTGCAAACCTTAAGGGTTGTATAATGTGGCAAAAGTCAAAGGTTCTAAAATTCAGAGCTGAAAAGGACCTTAGAGAGCATCTCAATTTGTAAAATGAAGAGATCTGGGTATGGCAGCCCATACCTGTGATCCTTGTCACTGAGGTGACTGATGAGGTGAGGAATTCTGAGTTTCATTGGGCTGGACCAATCAGGTGTCACATTGAATATGGACTATACTAGTGGACATACTATTCCATACAGAGATAGATGGCACAGTGCATAGAGCACTGATCCTAGAATCAAGAAAACCTGAGTTCAAATCTGACCTCAGTTATTTACTAGTTTTATAACCCTGGGCATGTCTCTTAACAGCTACCCACTTCCGTTTCCTCATCTGTAAAAGAGGGCACTACCTCTCAGAGTTGTAAGAATAAAATGTAATAATATTTGTAAAATACTTTGTAAACCTTAAAGCACAATATAAATTCTAACTAATATTATCTCCTTAGTCCAATATCCTCATTTATTTTTTAAGTGAATCTCTCAATCTTGCCTTGGCTGAAAATTCAGGGGCTACTCACAGCCTGATCCCACTCTAATTAGTAGGAGATCTTTGACCTGCTCTAACTCCCACCTTCTCTAGCTTGGAACCAGGCATATCAATGCTGAACTTAATATAAACATATGATCAGTTCGGCTCAATGCAGCTCAGAACTCCTTATCTCAAGAGATCTGCCAGCCTCAGTCTCCCCAGCAGCAGGGATCACCGGTATGGGCTGCCACACCTATGCTTCTTTATCTTACAGATGGAGAAACTTAGGACCAGTGAAAGGAAGTGACTTCCTCAATGTCACACCAGTAGTTACTTGTCAAAGGAAGGATTCAAACCCAGATCTTCCCATTCTAAATCTAGAAGGCTTTCCATTATAGTAGGTTGGCTGCTCTTCTTCAACCCTCAAATATTGTCCCTAGCCTCGACATTTATTTAGTGACTCAGAAGGCAGCTAGCTTCCTGTTGCCTTTTCTTCTTTTCTGAAGATCAGCCATGCCTCAGATTCTCCCATGGAAACCTGAGCCCTCCCAAGTCTTCCAAGGCTGCCAGTTGCCTGGTCTTTCTAAAATCAACATTGCTTCAGGTGCCAGGGAGGGTTGGTTTTCAACCTTTTAGCACTTGGCTAGTGTGGTCAAGAGAGTCACCGAGGTCAGGAACCTCCCAAGTCATCAGGACCGGAGAGCCATTCATTACACCTGGCATTCAGGAAGACAGACAGGTCTGTACAAGCCAGCTGTTAAATGGAGCACGTGGTGTGGGAGTTTGGATAATGGGCTGCTCTGTGCACACTAATTAGTCATTTCAGTAGAAACTAGAAGCCAAAAGTTGATTGGCAAACACCACAATGGCAGGTTTGAGCAATCTGAATCCAATCCACAGCCAATACCTCCTCCTGCCATTGTTTACTGCCCTGTTTCAGAAACTGCCTCCCAGGTTCCCTTCTGTGCTGGAGTTTTTCTCTTGCTTGTTCTCTCATGGTTGGGAGACTCTTTGGGGAGTGAGGTAAGAGGTAAAGTTTGAGGGCAGAGGGAAACTGCTGCTACAGACTTCATTCTCAATAAGGAAGAAATGGTTGCTGCACAAGAAATGACAGGAACCCTTTGGGAAGTGATTGTTCCCTCTTAGCACTCACAGTTGAAAAGCAAAAGAAAGCCAACAAGAGTCCAAACCGCACCCTAGATTTTGGGTGAGCAGATCTCAAAGGGTTCAGAGAAAGGCTACATGACACAAAAATTGTCCTTCTCAGGAGAGATGGGAATTTCTAGAGAGAAATTGTTGTAAGCAAGCTCACTACTGGCCCAACATCCATATTATGAAAACAAAAAATGAAATAATTCCAAAGGGGAAAACAAAAAAGAGAGAATGGTCTCAAGACGCTAATGTGGCTACACAAGGAACTCATTAACCAACTTAAGTTTAGAAAAATATAAACTTATAAAATGGTGATAATAATAGCACCTGTCTCCTTGGGTTGTTGTGAGGATCAAATGAGATTATAATTGTAAAGCACTTAGCACAGTGCTATATAAATGTTAGCTCTTATTATTGAGGCAGCTAGGTGGTGCTGTGGATAGAGTCAAGAAGACCTGAGTTAAAATCTAGCCTCAGATTTTTAAACTTAATAGTTTTGTGACCCTGGGCAAATCACGTCAGCTGTATTTGTTTCAGTTCCTCGTCTGTATCATGGGGACACACTGGAGAAGGAAATGGCAACCATTCAAATATCTTTGCTAAGAAAACTCCCATGGATGAGACCATGGGGTCACAAAGAATCTGGCACAATTGAGAAACCTGAAAAGCAATATTATTATTATTATTCATTTCCCTACTCTTACTCCTCCTCCTCTTTTTCCTACTACTATTATAGTAGAAAGATGTAAGTACAGGTAAAGTGGTCCTATAAGATTGGCATCAAGAGCTCTGTGGTCCTGAATAAGCTGAGGTTGGTAATGAATAGTAAACAACACAAATAGGGTTATTTGTTGGTTTTGGGGGGTTTTTTAAAGCTCTATCAGGAACAAGAGGATGATCAAAGAAGAGCAGGGACCTCTGGCTGTGATGGAAGAGATTATGATAATGTATGAAAGGAAAAACATAGAGCTACTCAAATCTTACTTAGTTTATATTTTCTCTGCCAACAAGAATAAGCTTTGAACGGGAAAAATACAGAATAAAAAAACTATTAATGAGTTAACCCTTGAGGTAAAGAGTTAATAGTTGTCCTTGGTGAGTCCATGTTACCAGGACCAAAAGAACTCTATCCCATAGATGGAAAAAACTGGTGTGAATGTTAAGTTATTCATTGTCAGTGATCTTTGAAAAAATGTAGAGGGTGGGAGAGGTGTTACAGGGCCAGAGAAGGGCAAATGTCCTGATTTTTTAAATAAGGAAGAGAACAAAGTCTACATACTATAAACTAGTAAGTTTTTTTGCCTCAATTACTAGTCAAATTTTAGAAGATTCTTATTGAAGGGATAGTTAAAGAAGCATCTAGAAAAGGAGGTAGTAACCAAAAGAATGACCACACCAAGAATAACAGGTCATATAAGCCCAATTCATTTTCTTTTTTGAATTGGCTTTTAGACTAGTAGATCAAGTCAATACTATAGCTACAATTTGCCAGCATTGAACAAATTTACCAAAATAGCTCTTATACTCTTTGGATGGACAAGATAGAGACATGAAGGCTAGATAAGAGTAGAATGAGATGATCTTGGAATTGGT
The DNA here is from genome assembly GCF_027887165.1 of Monodelphis domestica. Classification (NCBI taxonomy): domain Eukaryota; kingdom Metazoa; phylum Chordata; class Mammalia; order Didelphimorphia; family Didelphidae; genus Monodelphis; species Monodelphis domestica. The sequence goes on along the minus strand of NC_077234.1, from coordinate 91,274,777 downwards.
TTGAATGACTGGATCCCAAAATCTGTCATAAAGTGCAGAAACCAGGGATTGCTACTGGACATTGTATCAAATGATAAAGATATAGGTGACATGTTTATCAACATGACCAAGAAGGGAAAGCTGAAGTAGCTAACATGTTCAATGATAGAGTCATAATCCAAAAATAGAGTCATGATCTCTGTAGGTGGAATTTAATAAGACAATTAAAAAAAACCCTTTTATGAGGCACTTTTAAAAATGTCATAATTTCCTAATCTGTCCCCTGTTCCATTGAACTTTCCCTTTAAACAAAACTGACCTTCCATCTGACCCTATTTGACAAATATTTAACATTTCTCATTTGCCATTCCCCACCTTGCTACCGAAAAGAAAAATATTTCATTTATTAATTCTAGGGGACCAAGATTGATAATGGTTATTGGGTTAAATGATTGGATAGTGTTTTCATATATTACAGACATTGGGTAGATTTTTCTTCAAGTTCTCCTTATTTCACTCTGCATCAATTCATCTAAGTCTTTCTATGTTTCTCTAAATTCTTCAAATACATTATTTCTTGTTTGTTTGTTTTTTAAACCCTTACCTTCCAGTATTGATTCCAAGTCAGAAGAGTGATAAGGGCTAGGCAATGGGGATTAAGTTACTTGCCCAGGATCATACAGCTGGGAAGTGTCTGAGGTCAGATTTGAACCTAGGACCTCCCATCTCTGGGCCAGGCTCTCAATCCACTGAGATACCCAGGTATCCCCAAATACATTATTTCTTAAAGTAGAATAATATTCCATTACATCCAGGGAGACAGTGGAGCTCAAATGAAATAATGGACGTCAAGCATTTGACAAACTTCATTTGTTGTTCAGTCATTTCAATCATGTCAGACTTTTCATGATCTCATATAGAGTTTGCTTGGCAAACATATTGGAATGGTTTGCCATTTCCTTATCCAGCTCAGATGAAGAAACTGAGGCAAACTGGATGAAGCTGCCCAAAGCACTTTACAAATTCCAATGATTGCTATTCTTATTAGCCTGCAGTCACTTGGCTGTCATTGTGGAGATGACTTTTTCCTTCCCTGAGCAATTTATGTGCTCCTGTTGGACTCAATGTTTATAGAGCAATATAGGGTTGTGCTGGTAAATGCTTCACAATCAGACTCTCCTTCCTCTCCAAATGTTTATAAGCCCACTTTTAACTTTGATCTACATTATTGACACTTTTAAAAATCTAAACAATCAACAAAACAATAAATTAAGCCAAGATTTTTAGCAATTGTCCTTTCTGATATATATTCACACTGAAAATTTAATAATCAGCTCTTATAAGCCAGTTAGAGCTGGTTCTAACACACCCCTGATTACATCTCTGACAGTCTGTTCAACCATTCCCCAACTAATGGGAACCCACTTTGTTCCCAGATATTTTTTTTTATTTAAGTAAATTTATTTAGTCAATTTAAAACATTATCCAGATTTTTTTTACTATCACAAATACTGCTTTTATAAATATTTTCATATTTCTGGGATCTGTCTTTGAACCCTTTGGAATACTCAATAGGAGAAGGCAACTGGTGGCATAGTAAATAGAAGGGCATGTTGTTGGGCTTGAAGATAAGAAGATCTGAGTTCAAATCTAGATTCAGATTCTTCCTTGCTGTGTGACCTAGGCAACTCACTTACTTGCATCAGTTTCCCCAACTATAAAAAGGGAATAATAATAATGATAGCATCTACCTCACAGAACTGTTATGAAGATGAAATGAAATAATATTTGTAAAAAGCTGTTTAGCACAGAAGAAAAACATATGATTTGTCACTTGTTTATATGAGTATATGATTTGGGGTTTTGGTTTTAAAAGATTGCTCTATTGCAAAAATGAATACTATGGAAATAGGAATCAAGTGATAACATTTGTATAACCCAGTGGAATTGCTTGTCAGCTCTGGGATGGGGGAGGGAAGAGGGGAGGAAAAGAAAATGAATCATGGAAACATGGAAAAATATGTTCAAAATAATTTAAAGTAAATAAATAAAAAGATGTTTAGTATAGTATTTATCACTCAGTGGGCGCTATTGAATTTTCTTGCATCATTCCAAAATGGTTGGACCCGTTCATCACTGTAACTAGCTAAGTATTAGTGTGCATGTGTGAAGGTAGCTCCTCCCACACTGAACATTTCCACTTTTTGTCATATAAGAAGAAATTTAACATGGACAAATATAGTCTTACACTTGGGATAAAAAAAAAAACCTGAAAAACAAATTCCAAGTTTTATGGTACCACAAGGGTAATATGAGTCAGCAATGTGAGATTTCAGTTAAAAAGATGTAATGTGATCAGTCTGCATTAAGAGATCTCATTTTCAGGATCTGGGAGGTGATCTTCAGTAGTCCTGCTGTATTCTGCCTGGTCAGGCCACATCTGGAGTATCTTGTTCAGTGTGGGGCACCATATTTTAGAAAGGACATTGACAAGCTGGAGATCAGCCAGGGGCCACCTGGGTGATCATGCTCTCTTAGGACTGATTGAAGAAACTGGGGGATGTTTGTCCTGGACAAGAGAAGATTTATGGAAATATGATCACCGACTAAGAATTTTAAGGACTGTCATATGAGCTAGGCAACTAGAAGCCTGGGATGCTTATTGGTGGCCACACATACATAATAAAGCAGGAATGTGGGGCAGGAAGAAAATAATGAATTTTTCTCTTAGCTTAGCTTTTGTATTTGCTCAGATTTATTTGTAGGGCAAGACCCAAAGGGTTTGAGGGGGCCTGAAGAAAGTCATGGTGTTCCAGACCCCTGAAATCCTTTGTGGTTTATTGGAAGGCAGCCCTGAAATTACTTTGAGGGGAATGCATGTTGGCAATCCAATCATACTGCCCCTCTCCAACACATGGTTTCTTCTGTGTCTGACTTTTCTTACTGATGGTGTAAGTATTTGTGAAAGAGTATAACCCAGATTTAGGAAAGTTCTTTGGCTACTAGGCTATTTCATTAAATGTCTTTACATTGAAATAAGTGTGTCCTTTGGAAGACTAAAAAAAAAAAAGTAAACACACTGGTGGGAACTAGTGAGCTATTCTGGGTGTATTTAAATGCATAGAGGGCCTTAAATCTGGAATGGTTATTCTGGGGAGGTCAAATGTGAGAGGGGGAAGTCTCAGGTGCTTCATAGAATTACATGTCTTAGAGCCTAGGTCACAGAGAGGCAGGTTCAAGCTTGATATATGGGGGAAATTCCTATTAGTTCTAGCTAAAAGTGGAATGAGATACCTTGGAATGTTGGGAGTTCACTGGAAGGCTGAAAGTTATAAAGGGGATTCTTATATATATATATATATATTTTTTTTTTTTCCAGAGGAAAGACTTGATAACCCCTTTCCAAAACTAAGAGTCTTCAAGCAAGTTAGTGAATGTTGTCTTTCAGTCACTTTAGTTGTGTTCGACTCTTCATGACCCCATTTGGGGTTTTCTTGGCAAAGATACAGGAGTGGTTTGCCATTTCCTTCTCCAGCTTATTTGATAAATGAGGAAACAGAGGCAAACAGGATTAAGTGACTTTGGGCATATAACTACTAAATGTCCGAGGCCAGATTTGAACTCAGGAAGAAGAGTCTTCCTGAATCCAAGACCAGCAGCACTCTATCCACTATTCCACCTAGCTGCAAGTTAATGAATACATGAATTCGATTCCAAATGCCACAAACACTTTGAAATTTTTTTTATTTATGCCTTTTGTCTTTATTATAGTCCTTTTCCCTTCCCTCTCTCTCTCCTTTATGTGATTGACTTCTTGTGTGGCCCTAATCATTTCCCTCTGCCTTAGTACATTCATCTTTTTAAAGGGGGATGATGAAATCTCTCCCATTAGTATCTCAAAAGACACATGAGAAATTATTTTGAAAACTGACTACCTGCTACACATCTCCTACTGCATAGATTATTGCTGCCTTCAACTCAATGTATCCAAAATGAAATTTAACATTTTCTAACATAATCGGTCTTTCCTGCTAACATTTCCATTTCCATTTCCATTCACACCATGATTTTCCAAGTCACTCAGGCTTGAAACCCCCAATTCATCTTTGACTTCCATTTCTCTCCCACTACCAATGTCTAATTAGCTTCTTAAAAAAAAAAAACAAACCTTTCCTTCCATCTTAGAATCAATATTGGGTATTGATTCCAAGGAAGAACAGTAAAGCCTAGGCAGTGGGGGTTAAGTGACTTCCCCAGGATCATACAGCTAAGTATCTGAGGTCAGGTTTGAACCCAGAACCTCCTGTCTCTAGGGCTGGCTCTCTACCCACTGAGCCACCCATCTGCCCTCCATATAATCTCTTAAATACAACATTCTAATTACATCACCTACTCAAAAACCATGGCCACTGGATAATCTGATTCCAATCCACTTCTCAGCTTTATCTCATACTACTTTGCCTCACAAAATTTACATTCTGGCCAAACTACACATTTACCATATATACTATTCCCTTGGTCTATTTTACCTTGGGCTAGACCATGCCTGTAACCCCTTCCTCACCTCCCTGCCCCCCAACCCCCACACAAACACCATCCAATGTTTCTGCCTGTTGAAAGACAGGTATCTCTTCCATGTCATGGGGGTTAGGGATACCACACTCCCATGATCTGGAAAATCCTCATAAAACTTTTTGGCCCTCCCTTTCAGACTTCAGAAGAAATCTGAGTTTTTTCTTTGTAATGGGGTATTTGCTATTAAAAATTGTGTATACTTAGGGTTTAAATAAAATATGTTGAAATTATATAATACTATACATATTAAAATATGTTGATATTATATAATCCTTTAAGTATGTTTTATGACTTTCTAGACTTTTTCTGTGCCATCTACTAGCCTTCACATGTTGTCTTTAGCTTCCACAAAACTCCTCCCCCAATTTTCCCATCTAATTATGTATACTGACCCTCAATACATCAAAAGCCCAATGGGGAAAGTCTCAGTGTTAGGGATACTTGTATTTCCTTTCCTTTAAGGCTCAACTCATGAGCCACATACCCATGAAGTCTTCCTTGATTCCTCCAGAAAGAAAAGATTCCCCTCTCAATTTCTCCTAACATCTTGTTTGGACTTTCCCTCTGCCATGATCTTTCTTTTGCTTGTATCGGAATTGTGCCCCTTCCCAGTTAAATTATACGTTCCTTAAGGGTCTAGAGCTTCTTTCATCTTTGTAGCAAAGTGCCTTTCACATAGCAGGTACTAAATATATTTTAGTTTTTGAATGGGACAAGGTTGGAAAAGAATTAAGGCGGCCAATAGCAGCCTCCCATTTGAGGCAGAAAGAAGCACACAACTGAAGATCTCCAGCCCCCAGGAAAAGTGATTCCCCAAACTTTTCTTGGCAGTGGGTTCTGCTATTGCACAAGCTCTGTACAATGAAGCACTTTGCAGCTATGCTGTGCTCCAGAAATACTAAATAATGAGAATAATAACAACAGAGGGCTTGCCTGAACCTATACAGTGTGTCATCTCCATCCTTAAACTGGCTGAGGCCTCTCAGGAGAGGGAGGGAAGGGGGGTCCTGATGCACTGGGTAAAATGCCAGCTGAAGAATAAACAGGAGAAATGAGAGCAGTATCTAGCAATTAGCTATATCTCCAAGCCCCAGGCTTATGAGTTTGGGTTAGGAATTGAGGGAAAATCTGGCCAATTTTTAAGGTCATTTTGAATCCACCACCACTACTCTCCCTTATTGTTGTTACATGCCCTTTGGAAAGGGCCACGAGAATTCCTACATTGGAGTGGCTGCTCTTTCCAGTTTCTTCTTGCATCTGAGGGATCGGAATGGCACGAGGTACACACCCAGTCCTGTAAGTCGTCTAGACACAGTTAATACTCTGTGTTTAGATCCCAAATATCCATGAAATTTATTTATTTATTTAAAAAATTCTTACCTTCCATCTTAGAATTGTTGGTTCCAAGGCTAGGTAATTGGGATTAAGCAACTTGCCCAGGCTCACACAGCTAGGAAGAGTCTGAAATCAGATTTGAACACAGGAACTCCCATCTCTTTATCTACTGAGTCAATTAGCAGGCCCCCACTGTAAACTTTTAAGGACTATGAAAATGCAATGATTATTGCGTATGTGGACATAGGCAATAGAGGATGATAAGGCAGGTCTTAAAAAGTTGTTCCATGCCTGCACAGCTCCCTTCAGGATTTCAAAGCTCATAAAGTCTGGAAAGGATCTTAGAGATCATCTTGTTGAGGGATTCTTGATCTTTCCTGTGTCCTAGACCCCTTTGGCAATCTGGTGATGCCCAGTGTTTAACAGAGCTTGATAAATGCTTGTTGACCGTACCCATTCTCAAAATGATTGTTGTTGAAAAAAAATAACACATTTCAGTTAAAATTTAGTGAAAATAAAGCGTAATTTCTTTTCCCATCTAAGTTCACAGGCCTGCTGAAATCTATCCATGGACCACTCCATCATCTCCTGCATGAACCCCTGGTTAAGACCTAGTGCAGGGGATAGATTTTCCTGATAAGGAAGCCAAAGACCCAAAGAGAATGAATGACTTATTCAAGGTTACCCAGACAGTAACAGAGTGGACATACAGTATCTACACTTATGGGTGGTCAGGTCTTTGGTGCCTCCTTCCACTCTCTCAGATAAGGTCATGTAAGCCATCCTTGCTCAACCCACATCTCCACTTGTCTCCTTTGCAAGTTCATAAGAGCCTAGAGTTGGAAGAGAGCTCAGAAGCTTTCTCCTCCTGCCCATATCTGAGTAAGAATTCCTTATTCTTTATTCATATATCTGAGAAATGGTCATTCTGCCTTTACAAGAAGACTCTCAATGAGGGGGAGCCTACTCTATACCCCACTATCCCATCCCATTCTACTTTTGGATAGCTCTGATCATGAGTTGGTTTTTCCTTATTTCAAGCCTACATTCACACTTGCCTCCTTCAAGCAAGAATCTACCATGAGGGACCATTTCCATCCCTTAGCCACAGATTGGGACATTTTTACAAACACTTTTCTTAAGCCAAACATATGCCTTCTTAAAACAACTACAGGCAGACAGTTTCTCATCAGCTAAATGGCAGACAGTTTCTCGTCTGACTGAAAGCTGGCAGAAAGCTTTTTCTGTTCCCCGTGCAGGAATGGGTTTATGGTTTCAAGGTGTGAATTGGTTCCACCAAGCAGCATAATTAAAACCAAGGTCAGCATTAGTTTTTTCACAATCTAATTAAGGCAGTTTGGCACCTAAATAACAGTCAACTAACTACCTTCCTCCTCTCACCTTCCCAGCTTGGTGTATCCCTGGCAAATTACTTTATTAGGTTAAGTCATATAGCTCAGAGACTCAACTTTGGTACAACCTTCAAGCTGTTTCAGACAGAATAGTGGATCCACAGTTTGGAGAAATAAAATTTAAAAGAAGGGATTTTTAGCAAAGTTCTTCTCAAAAATTTTCCTACTATTTTTGTGAAAAAGCTGGGGAGATATGGGAGAGCTTGGAGGTATGTTTTGGCAGATTTGGAAAAGGTATAATGTTTATAGCCAAAGAGTCACTGAAGGTGTAATGTCAACATGGAAAGAGTCTTCAGTCCGGGTGCTCCTGGGATCTGAGTTTGGCCCTGAGTTGTCTAACATCTTCATCAATGACTTGTCTAAAACATAAAGGAAAAATAAAAAATAAATGAAAAAGCATAAAGGACCTATTTATCAAGTTTTCAGATAACATAAAGCTGGGCAGGGTAGTTAACACATTGGATGACAGAGTCAGGGACCAAAAAGACTATTTCAGGCTAAAACAATGAGTCAAACCTAAAAAGATTTAAATTAATAATTACACTTGAGTTAAGTTTTTCTCTTACTCAACTTTATAAATACAAGGTGGAAAATAGTTCACCTGAAAACAATCTTGGTGTTTTAGGGGACTGCAATATGAAACAACCCTGAGATTCAGGAACCCCAAAGAGTAATTATTAATTATCTTTGGCTGAAATAAAAAAGGTATAGAGTTTAAGTAAGACTATGGCAATGACAGTCGTTTTGTACTCCATCCTGCTCAAGCTACATCTGCAGGATTGTATTCACTTTGGGGGTGCCATAATTTTGGAGGAACTCTGAAAAGCAGGATAAATTTTAAAGATGAAAAAATGCCTAGAATCAGAAGTCTCAGAATCATGCCAAATAAGGATCAGTTGAGGAAACTAAAGATGGCTAGCCCGGAGAAGAGAAAACTAAGTGGGCTATACTTGGGGGAATGGGTTTCTGAGCTATATAGTGTCTGGGCTTAGGGCATAGATTAATTAATTGTATTAATAATTGTATTACTAATTTGATAAATATAATAATGACCTAGTTGATGTACAAAATAACATTTTCACATAAGCTAAGTTGATCCTCATAATAAATCTGTGGGGTAGACATTTGACAGATGAAGGAACTGAGGTTCAGAGAGTTTAAGTGAGTCATCCAGGATCACACAGACCCTGTCACAGACAGAGGTGAGATTCAGAATCAGGGCTCCTCCTACTCCTAAAAATTAAGTGGGGGTGGCACCTGAGTTAGACTAGAAACAACTCTTTTATGCTTCATAAATGGTTTCCATAGAGTCTGATAAGTCATGTACTTTCTTCAGAGGAGTTTTATCCCTCTCTGATGTTCTATCTTAACTCAGGATCTGGTATTTGTCATTTCCCCCCCTGATTTCCTCCAACTTCAAATCTGTTGGGGCCTTTAAGAACTTCATCTTGCAGTTTCTCAGTTTTTGTGTCTGTTGGCTGAGATATCCACTCTTGTTGCCTTCAGGCACCTTTAGGGAGTTTCCCAGGATTATTGATGAGGGATCTGTGAACCCAACTGTCTTAACTGTATGAGGCCTCTGAAGCCCTAACAAATGAACTTGTCTCTGGCTGTTCTTCCTGCAGAAGCATCCCAAGGATCAGAGTTGGCAACCATACTTACATTTCCTAAGTAATTCAAATAGCCAGACTGAACAACAGATCCGTCCAGGCTATTCAGCCAAGAGGTATCTCCTCAGCCTCTTTCAAAATTGGACTCCAAGCACTTTGTACAAGTTCCAGTGTTCAGGTCAGTGAAGAGATGGGTTGAGTGAGGGGAATGTGGATAAAACCAACCCAAATGTCCCTGGTTCATTGTTATTGTTTAGTCACTTTGATTGTGTCTTACTCTTTGTGACCCCATTTGGGGTTTTCTTGGCAAAAATATTGGAGTATAGTATGCCATTTCCTTCTCCAACTCGTTTTACAGATGAGGAAACTGAGGCAGAGTTAAGGGACTTGCCTAGGGTCACTTATAATGAAATATGAGTCTTTCTGACTCCAAGCCACCTAGCTGTCTTTAATATCCTAATATTCAAAAACCAAAAGTAGAGTCAGAAAACTGGATTCAAATCCCAGTTGTTCCACTGAACTATCCTTGGTGACTTCAGGTGGGTCCTTGAACTCTTCTATACTTGAACTTCCTCATCTGAAAATGATCAAGTTGGTCTATTAATCTCTAATGTCCTTTCCACAGCTAATCCTATGAACTTTATATTTTCCATAAAGGCTTAAGGAAACTAGATTACTGTTCCAGTCTAAAGTATGGAGTCAATTTTGCTTTAAATCAACCAAATCTACCAACTCCCTCTAATAAATCTTCAAGTCAATCATCTACCAACTGGGAAATACAGTTGCCATTGGTTCCCTTTCTCAATCCAGCCTCATCACATTGCTATATTTAATTTACTCCCATCATTCCTAACAGCCTACTCAGAGAATCCCTTATCAATAACCTCTCCCCTTGCTCTGGGGTGGTCTCAAAGCTTCAAGGAAATAAGAAGTAGCTTCTCTCCCTTAAGAAAAAGACCCCTCCTTCTAACGATTGGCAATTCTCCAACAAAACCCATGGAAATGGCTCCAAAGTGAGGTAGAAATCCTGAAAGAAACCTCATTCTTAATGGGGGAGGGGGATAAATGAAGAAGAAATGGTGGTGGTGGGGAAGTGGGAACAGGCATTATCCTTTCCTTTCTTTGGCACAAACTGTTGCAAACAGCCACAGTCATATTTTGTCAGTGTACCTCAGCACTCGCCATATAACTTACCTCCAGTGCTCAAAAACGACCTGGAGAATAACTTTCCTCCTGCTTTGTAAGCTTATGTTTGAGTGAACTGAGACCTGCTTGCCTCCCCAGGAAGTGGTAACTAGAAGCAAGGGGAGAGAATTGGGCTTGCCAAGGGAAATACAGCTGCCATTGGTGCCCTTCTCAAGCCAGCCACATCACTGATTATATTTAAATGCCAAGCCCTGGGTTCTAGTTAATTGCACCTGTTTAATCTTCATGAAATGTTAATAGATAATGTTAATATGTGGTCTTCTACAGCAATCTACCATCTACAGCTGATTCTTTTTGAGTTTAACACCCCTGGTCTAGAATCTCTTATTGAAGGCAAAGATAATTTCAGTTTGCCAAATAAGAAACCTATTTTCTCATTGGACCCTCACTATTTTTGCAATTAACTGTGATGCTAGGACTGGCCAGATCTAGATCTCTCTCTCACATAGCCTGTGATCTCACAAGTTAATTGGGGAACTGGCCAAATTGATCAGGATTCCTTTGATCATCCCTCCCACTTTACAGTATTTGAATTGTTTCCCCAGTCAGGTAACTGATATGCTCCATTATTTCAGGGTGTATCAGGGACCCTAGGTTGTTCCAGGACAATCAGCTTTACTTGCCAAATCACATCAGGAGGCAACAGGATCTCTCAGCTATACCATCAAAATATCGTCTCCTGCCTGTTCACCCTTCAATCTCTCCTTTCTGGACTGAGAAAGAACAACTGTCTGCTGATGATGATGCAGGTTTGTGGAGAACTTAGGGCTAGTTTTTCAAATGTATTTGGACCTTTAATTCCTTCTAATGGCATTTCCCAAATGAAGCCTAAGGACCTGGGACCTTAGTTTATTAATTTGTAAAATTAATGACATCTCATATTCCTTCCTTTTCTAATCATTTATAACTGTTACATCTGGTGCAGCAAACTGGGCATGTTTATTGGTTCAGAAGCTATTGGGGTATGACTGGTGGAAAGAGCCTAGTGAATCTAAGGGGAAGGAAAGCACAGGGACAAGTCCAACAGCCTCTCTGGGGGAAAGAATGGAAAAATCTAGAGTATCATAAAGATAAATAAGAATATATATTCAATTGAAAAGGTTTTGTATACATGTGATAAATGCTGTCAAGATTAAGGAAAGCAGAAAACAGGGAAATTTTTATAGATAGCCTCTCAGAGAGAGGTCTCATATCTAAAATATATAGAAAATGTCAGATATATAAGAATAAGAGCCATTCCCCCAAATGATAAATGGGCAAAAGATATGAGCAGATAATTTTCAGATGAAGAAACCCAAGCCTTATATAGACCAATGGAAAAATGTACTAAATCACTACTTATTAGAAAAATGCAAACCAAATTGCAATCAAATAATGGATCACTGTAAGGAAAAACTTCCTAAAAATAAGAATTGTCCCAAAATTATCCCAGGACTCTTTGGAAGGTAGTACATCCCTCTTCAGTGAAGGTCTGTCAAGTGGAGGCTTGTTGTGAATATATAGAGGAGATTTTTGGACCCAGATGGATTGAATTCAATAATCCTTAGAATCCCATCCAGTGGCATGGTGAGGAAACATCCTCCTTTTCATAGGTCACATGTTTAAGTTGAATCAATAATATTAACATTTTTCCATTGCTTTCTTAAGTCTAGAAAATCAACAAAACAATAAATCAAGCCCTGACTTGTAGCACTTGCTTGATTTTAGAGGTGTAAATGCTCACACAGAAAATTTGACTCTTGGCTTTCAAAAGCTGGCCCTCCAGCTGGCTCCAGCATACCAATGGTCCCTCCCATCTCTGAGATGCTATTATCTAAATCAGTGGTGTCAATCTCAAATAGAAAAGAGGCCACTAATCCGTACATAAAAATTCCTGCTGGCCATCTACCACTTTAGTTTTAAAATGTAGTGTTATCTGTATTTCTATTTATTTTGTTAAATATTTCCCCATTACATTTTAATCTGGTTGGGGGCTAGGGGTGGCCTGCCTGAAGGCCACTTGTTTGACACCTCTGATATAGTGCACAACTCATTTCTACTGACCAAATTGCTCATTGGAACTCTGATTTGAAGAATCGTTTCATTTTATAAGAAATTTCAGTAGGAGATAGCTTTTCTTTGTAATTACTAATGCTACCATTTAGCATTAGAACATAGTTAATGGGGATTACTAATTGATCTTACCTTTTCATAAATAGGGAAAGTCTTCTGTTCTTTCACTCTTAACTATCCCTTAAATTAAGGACTTCCTGCCTTCTGCTGTGACAGTCTCATTGGCCATTACTATAGAATCCCAGGGTACCCCAATGGTCCATTGCCAAACCTTGGGGAAGGAATACACAATGAGCTATCCCATTTCAACCCCAAGAAGAGGGGAGTGATTATGATTTGTCTAACTGTTGTAACAGGCCAAGATGATGAAGAAGCCAGGAAGGAAAGAGAGATAGACAATCCCAGTCCCTAGTTTATCTGCTCCATCACATCAGTTCTGCCTAATTGGAAGTCCCAGAGCCCCATGAGCCAACAAGTAGTTTTTACACCAATAGAAGCTCACTCAAGATCACCTCAGTCCCTCTCCTTCCACTCCTGCCTCCTAGACATTTTTTTGGATCATTTTTTTGTGATGTAGTGATGTAAGGCCTTGTCTTTTGTTTTCAACATCCTGGGTCAGCCTGTTGCGATTAAGCACAAGCCAATGAAACAGGTGGTGATGTTTAGCCAGAAACGTTCAGGTTACCCTCATAGACAGATTGAACTATTTATTTGGTCACACCTGTAGCATTCTACCAGTGGGCAGAACTCTCTCCCTTGAAAGAAAATTGAATGAGGTGAGGGGTCATTTGGCCAGCATTCTACCACCTCTCTGCATCCACAAGAGACTAGTTTAGGGCCAAGTTGTTTTTTTTTTCCCCAGGAAAACTCTAGCCAGTGCCAGGTGATTTATGCAGAGGACCTGGTGTGACCAAATTAATGCAGAGATCTTTGTGGGTGTTTAGGTTCCCATTCTAGGGTAGACCAGATGTGGTCCTAAAACCAACTCCATCTCCCCAGAGATCTTTCAGACAGAAATGAAATGGGAAAACACTTATTAAATACTTAATAAGGGGGCAGCTAAGCAGTTCAGTGGATAGGGTGATGGGCCTGGAGTCAAGAAGACCTGAGTTCAAATCTGGATTCAGACACTTCCTAGCTGTGTGACCTTGAACAAATCACTTAACCGCAATTACCTAGTCCTTACCACTCTTCTGCCTTGGAACTGGTATTTTTCTTTAAGTTTTAAGGTAGAAGATAAGGTTGTAGTTTTTTAAAGTACTGACAATGTGCCAAGAACTGAGAATACAAATAAAGAAAGGCAGTCCCTGCTCTCAAGGAGCTTATATTTTAATGGGAGGGGGTTGAACCCCAAAAGGCATGGAAGCCAGAGAGAGGTACTTTGGTCTGGAAAGTTACTAGAACAGTAGGTGGGATCCTAGGGGAATAGATTGACACAGCCCAACCCACCATCCAGAAACAATGGCAGAGTTGATTTAATTATGATTACAGAACTGGATTGGGGGATAAGGAAGGTCCTCACAAAATGCAGGAGCGAGATGAAGCAAGGTTATAGTTTTTCCTTAAATAACCATCCAGGAGAATTGGTTACCAGCCTGGAAAGTAAGACTCCAGAGAGGAAGTTTTTCTGGTCTAGGAAGGCAGCAGATGGCCAGACAGTTGGGAATAAAATGATTGAGAATGACCCAGGCTCTGCCATACTTCATAGGGCTAACCCCAGCCAAACCTGCAGTCTTTGGTGCTAACAGTAAGCCAAATTTGCCTTCCAAAGTGGGAGCAGGGCGGGGTGGACACGAGGCAACTGACAAACAAATTCTTGGCCCATACCAATGGAGCCCAGACGTGAAATGAAGATGATAGACAAGGAGGGAGTGTTTAGAGGAACAGACAGGGTGACGTGGGGAAAGAAGTCATCAGAAAATCAGTACATCTACCCCAGCACAGAAACTTCTGTGACATCCCACAGCCTCAGGTCTGAAGACAACCCACACATTGTTTTAAGGATCTGCCCCTTGTGAGTGGAGGTGTTGCTAAAGACTGGCTCCAAACGAGGCAGGTTTGCCAGATTATTTCATCTATAAATCTACCTTGAGTAAGTGATGAAAATTGCTGCAGGACCCTTTAAACCACTGTTGAAAGATTTGTTAACTGTGCTGCAGTCATCTGTTGACTCAGATCCTTCCTGTGTGTTTCAAAGATTAAAAAAAAAAAGTTAACAGTAATTGAGGGATTCTATGCAGTTCCTGAGATTCTGTGGTTGAGAGCCAGAAAGGACCTCAGAGATCATCCAATCTAACCCCTTCATTTTACAGATGAAGAAACTGAGGCCCAGGCTTGCCCTTAAGTAGCAATGGTAGCCAATGGCAGAGTTGGGATTTAGATCCTCTCTACTATGCCACAGTTGAGGTCCAGCAGCAACTAAGTGGTACAGTGGCCAGAATGCTGGATTGAGAGTCAGCAGAAAGGGAGTTCAAATCCAGCCTCAGATATTTCATAGCTGTATGACCTAGGGCAAGTCACTTAACCTGTCAAACTCCATTTGCCCATCAGTAAAAATGGACATAATAATAGCACCCTCTTGGGGTTGTTACAAGGTTCAAATAAGTCAAAGTTGGTAAAGTGCTTTGCAAATGCTATTATTATCAGTAAGCCAAAAAGGAGAAGCAGTTTCAAATGGAGTTGTCACTGACTAGGGAGTAAGGTTGACATTTATCCCATTGAAAAAGCAAAAGAACTAACTGCATGAGTCTAAATGAGAACTAACTTTCTGCATGAGTCAAAATGGCTTCCTTCTCATGTAAAGACTTTGGTTTCCTTCTTTGTTAAACTGTTCGATCTCTCACCCCCCCCCCCCACAGCTGCTAAATGATGGTAATAATTATAGTAATACTAAAATTAATCCTGCCTGGTACATAGCAGGTACTTAAACTTTTATGGATGGATGGATTGATTAATAGGAGAGAGTGGAGTCTTCAGGGGGAAAGTATTAGACTTGGTGACTGAAGACTAGGAGCCAAATCCCAGCTCGCTTACTTAATATTTGGGTGAACCTGAGCGAATCTAACTATTCTGGCACTCTATTTTTACATCTGCAAAATGAAGGGTTAAGCTAGATCATCCCTGACACTTTCTAGCTCTCACATTCTATGGGGTGGATGATGACAACAGTGAAAATGATGAAGTAACTTGCATGGAGTCAGTGCTTTAAGGTTTATCAAGTCACTCCCCACAGACCTTGATAACCGATAAGAAGGGGGGGAGATGGAGGCAAGGACATAGAGGTTGGAAGCCTTGAATGTGAGGATGTGCTGTTTACTTGGGATATGGAAAGTGAAGGAATGCCAGTTCTGGCAGCTCTGGGAAACTGACTGAGTCCAGCAGCCTCCACTGTGCCTCTCTGTTCTGTTTTGGTATTGACCCACTGTCTGCCTTACAGATGAAAGTGACTCTGAGGACTCTGAGGACAGTACTATGGAGAAGGAATATTTCAGAGTGGAGAAATATTGGAAGGAAAACACTCTATTGCCGCCACTGAAGCAGAAATCATCAGGGAAGGTCGCTTGGCTGGATGATGAAGATCATAGAGAGGTACCATTTCTAATCCCATATTGGCTATCCTTTACAGTTCTTCCTGCCTTCTGATTAAATATTGTTCCTCCTAATTAGAAGTTCCCTGGGTGGGACCTCTGAGCATTTGGACCCTTTACATAATATAAGAAAACAACTGTGGGGAAAATGTTCATTTAACAAGGAGCTGTAATTGAGGAAGAAGTGTGTTATGGTGAAAAGTGTCTAGCATCGAAGGATCTGAATCTGAATCTCACCCAGGGTGCTGACTGTGTGACCTTGGACTTTCAAGCCATTCAAGCTCCCCAAGCCTTGATTTCCTCTGTGTAATAAAAGGAGTGAGGCTCACTATATGGCTTCTGTGCTCTATATTTATAGCTATGATTCTGTCAGGGCAAAAATCAATGAATGAATCAACAAGTACCTACTATGTGCCAGACACTGTGCTAGGTGCTGGGAATACAAGTACAAAGAATGAAACAATCTCTCCTGGTAAGTTAGTACATATACATATACAGTGTAAATATAAAGTTAATACATAAAAATAAATACAAAGTAGTTTAGAAGGAAAAATATTATCAGTAGAAAGGATCAGGAAAGACTATGGACAACAAAAACTAGTGCTTGTGTTGTATCTTAAAGGGAAAGCAGGGGACAGCTAGGTGGCTGAGTGGATTAAGAACCAGGCCCAGAGATAAGAGGTCCTGGGTTCAAATTTGGCCTCAAACATTCCCTACCTGTGTGACCCTGGGCCAGACACCTGACCCCCATTGTCTACCCTTTACCACTTTCCTGCCTTGGAACCAATACACAGTATTGATACTAAGACAGAAAGTAAGGGTTATTTAAAAAAAAAAGGAAAGGAAAAGCAGTTCTCTCTGAAGTATACATAAGAAAGGACTATATTCCAGGCATAAGAGATGGTCAATGCAAAAATCTGGAGATGGGTGGTGGTCATGTATGAAGAGAAGGACAGTTTGAGGACAGTTTGAGGACAGTTTGGCTGGGGGTGGGGAGAGACAGACAGACAGAGAGACAGAGACAGAGAGAGACACAGAGAGACAGAGGAGAGAGAGAGATCCACTAAACCTCAAAATGACTCCCCCAAAAAAGATTTTAAAAATTGTATTAACCTGTAATTGGGGAGGAGATAAAATATTATTTAAGAAAAAAGTATATTTTAGAGCCTGATTATGTAGGGGTTTCAAAGCAAAACAGAGGAGTTAATATTTTATCCTAGAAGCAATAGGAAATCACTAGCATTGATGAGTTGGCTCACATGGTCAGAGATGTGCTTGAGGAAAATTACTTTAACATGAATTTGTAGACTGAGCTGCAGAGAGGAGAGACTTGAAACAGGAGACTCTTGCAATCACACAGGCAAGAGGTGACAAAGGTCTGAAAACCCAACTCTAACTTAGGATGTAGATAATGTTCATGTGTCCATAAGATCATGAATTTCAACCTTTAAGAAGTCAGTCTTAGAGAACTGCCAAAGGTTTAGAGGGGTTAAATGACTTACCCCCGGTCATACATTAAATTAAAAGTAGATTTTGGACATAGCACTAACTCTAAGTTCAGTACCTTTGATAGAAATATTATTACAAGGACAATTTAGCTTACATTACAAATGCTTAGAGGGCAGGCACCCGATCGGTTTAAATCTCTAAATAATTTTTTTTTAAGGATTCAAATTTATTATGTAATTAAATAAATATTTTTGATTGTGATAAATAGCAGCAGAACAGAAAATTTGATCAAAGGGGTCCCTGGGCTCTGCCTCAGTCACAGTCAAGAGGGATAAATGTTAATGCTAGTTACATTTTTGTTACAAGCTAGGTAGGTAACAAAGACTGCTTGCCAAAAGGAAACTTTATAGAATCTTCACAAAAGTATGTTACAGTCATGCATGTCTGCTTTTTCCTAGGACACGTGGATGGTGCCTCGAGAAAAAACACCCACTTTCAAAGAGAGCCAGGGACTCCGTGGAAAGTCCCAACCACCACTGGGGACTAGCTCTG
Organism: Monodelphis domestica; assembly: GCF_027887165.1. Lineage (NCBI taxonomy): Eukaryota > Metazoa > Chordata > Mammalia > Didelphimorphia > Didelphidae > Monodelphis > Monodelphis domestica. The sequence continues at coordinate 91,257,020 of NC_077234.1, read as the reverse complement.
TGTTTACCACCCTTGACACTTACCAGTTCCTGAGTCAAAGATCCCATAGTACATTCTTTGGAGGCACGATCCCTGACAATACAGACCCCAGTGGTAAGGAGCACAAGCCCCCCATCTCTAAATTGCTCTGGGGAAAAAAACCAGGAAGTTCAGAGCAGGCTAGTTTGTCTTGTGAATGGGCTCTCCTTGACTCCTATGACCTTGGAAAGAAGATGAGGCTAGAATTCTGGGAGGGTTGATTGGAATCCAACTGGTTCACTAAAAGGCAAGCCTGGTACAGTGGAGATAAAGTGCTGGACTTGGAGACTGGAAGATAAAAATCCTCATTCTGGAGGGCAACTGAGTGGCTCAGTGGATAGAGAGCCAGGCCTAGAGACAGGAGGTTCTGGGTTCAAATTTGACACTGGCCAAGTCACTTAACCCCCATTGTATTCTTACAGCTTTTCTTCCTTAGAACCAATACACAGTATTGATTCTAAGATGGAAGGTAAGGGTTTAAAAAAAATCCCAATTCTGATCTAGGCATGTAAACCCAGATAAGTCACTTTTAACCTCTCATCCTCAGTTTTCTTATCTTCCCAAATGGAAACAATAATATGTATAGAATCTACCTCATCCATCTAACCAAGAGGCCTAAATGAGAGTGCCTATTGTTAATTGTTTTTAAAACTTTGTTATATATAAAAGACAATTATTATAAATTATAAATATTAATAGTAACCAATTAAACAATAACTATTACTTTATTATTTAATAATGATTTAATGATATTTACTCTTATTAAATAATAAAATAACAATCATAGTTTATTTTTATTTAATAATGAGTCCTTTTTAGGTGAACACCCTTATCCTAACCATCCATTGCAGCATTTCTCTCACTTACCAAGAAGCTAAAGGTCCAAAAATGTCAGACGGATGCCGTGAGTCTTCCTGATCTCTGCAATTTCATGCTGTCTTTCTTCTAGGGAGCAGAAAAATTACCTTTCATTCTCTACTACCCATTGCAATCAGATTTTCATCTGTATTTTACCCTTGTCCCTTTTTGGTAGGAAATCATCTGCCCTTTGCCTCACTGTTTGCACTCTTGTATTATTAGTATTTGTGGACCTATCTTCTGTCTCTTGCTACTGGTTGGTCCACTGAGGCAAGAAACACATCTCAGTCTTCTTATTCCCCACAACAAGTAGTAAGTGCTCTATACATAGCAAGTGTTTAATAATTGTTTCTTAAATAAGTTAATCTTCTTTTTATTCATTCTCAAGAGGATGTAAAGACCTCAGAGGACAATAAACAGTTAGTTCCAGTATCTCTAGAAGAAAAATGTGCTTTACCACCTGTTGAACCCACCAGCACCTCAGAGCAAAACATACCTGAAAATGAAAAGAAAAAAAAGGTTTGTTTAAATAAAAAATTAATCTGGATTCAGAAACTCAGTGAATAAGGTTCTTGTTTTCATAAGATCATCAATTTAGAGCTGAGGGTACAGAGTCCATGTGTTCCAAAGCCCTCATTTTACAGATGAGGAAACTGAGGTTCAGTTAACCCATGCTTACAGAGCTAGTGTCAGACAAAATGTAATGTGGACCTGAACTAGAATGGTAGTTAGTAGGAACAGCAAGAGAAATTAGGAGAAAAATTCAATTGTAGGTGGAATGGTGGGGCTGGGGAAGGAGAGTCAAAGCAAGCATAATTTCATTTAAGTAACTAGGAAAATGGTGGATCATATCCAGGACATCCTGACTCCAGAGGAGCACTCTCTCCACTAAGGTAATGGGGTACACTCAAAAGAATACTGGCTTTGGAATCAGAGCCTGGCTTCACATCTCATCTTGCTTACCATTCCTTTACCTGTCCAGACCTCAGTTTCTTCATCTGTAAAATGAGCACTTCAGAGGTCTCTTTTAGCATGAATCCCAACATGCAATCTCAATGAGGAATTAATGTCTCTTAATATTTAATTCACTATTTAACTGTCATCTTGTGACCATTTCAAAAATCCTTGATGATTCCCTCCAATACATCACCTACTGGTCATCTTTTTGTGATGAACCTACTCAATTAACCCACTACTCTAGTAGGTTGCCTAGTAGTAGCCTAGGATAACCCAGTCACCTTTTTGCCATAATGACACATCAGAGCAGGACTTCTAGAGAAGAAATGGTAAAACTGAAGAAATTCCTGATTTTCTTCATTCTATTCCTAAAATAGCTAACATTTATAGAGTGCTTTAAGGTTTGCATTTCATTTGATCTTTATAACAAAGCTTTGAGGTAGATGTTATTGTTATCCCCATTTTACAGATGAGGAAATTTAAAGCATTTGACACAACTGCCATCTTAGTAACAATATATATTAAATGTTTTATATTTATATGTTCAACATTAATATATATGAAAATATATTTTCATAGGGACCAAAGAGACTGGTTGGGCAGGGAGAGAGTTCAAGGGGGAAATGAAAGGGGTTTTTTGAGGGGGGACAGTGATAGGGATGAACTTGAGCTTGTAAAAATTGACCTTTGTCAAACCTGAGGTCTCAGTGAAATCCTGGGAAACTTAAATCTGGAGTCATTTTGAGCTTAACTTGGCGTCATTTCCCAAAACTTGAAGACATATGTTTTGTGTCCAATGAAGGAGCCTGGGAAAGGAAAGCAGATAAACTATCAAGCTAAATATTGGTTCATCTGCTTCTGCCCAGCCCTCTCGCCCTGAAAGATGGGTTGGCTTAAGTCCTGACCCTATCCTGAGATTCAGTTTCAGGCTTTGGTCTCTTTGGCAGTGGGGTAGGGTGGGAATTTATCTCAGTCTGAGAGACACATCCAAATGGAATAATCTAAGAAAACTCTAGAGACTGGATCTGCCTGCCCAGGGCCAGCCCAGAGCAGCTTGGGCTTGTAGACCTTACAGTAGAACTGGACTTGTGACCATAGACAAATCTCTTGCACTTTGGATTCTTCATTGGAAAAATTGGGTTAAATATGTTGAAGTAGCCTAGGAAGAAAAATAGGAAGAACAAAGCATTGGTTTGGGAATACCTGGGCCTGTGGCCCTGGGCAAATCACTTTTTGCTCTCCCAGTATCAGTTTTCTGTAAAATGAGGCAATTGGACTAGGTGATGTCTAAGGATTTCCAGTTCTTGATTCTCTGATCTATACCAGGGCAAGAAAAATCACTAGACAAGAGGAAGAAAGGCACCATCCCTCTTCCATTGCCAAGATGTATGGAATGAAAATTCTATACGATATTAAAACTACAAATTCTGCATGTTTTAATTGGGATGAAAAGGTTAAGGTTGGGATGGACTGTCACACAAACCCACCCACAGTTCAAGTGAATGGTTTTGATTTCTCCTTGGAGTTCTAAATGCATACTTTGTCAAAGAAATTATGCCAGCTCTGTACTCGATGAGTGCAGTTGGTGGCCAGTGAGCACCTGTGTAGTGCACAGCTAATAATTTTCTTAATGTTTCACAGTGATAAATACTACCCTACACATTTTAGGTTGAATTACCTTCCTTGTTCAGATTTAACTTTGGTAGAAGTTAGCACATGTTTATGGTTCTATTTCTCCACACATCCCCCCAATCCCGCCACTTTTCCCCTTTTCTTGAGAATGAAAAAAATGTATATTTTTCCTCCTGTGAACCCGAGTTCCCTGAAACCTTGCATTAAAACATTTCTGAGAGCAGAGACCATATGTCAAAAATAGCAAACCAAAAAGGAGAAATTTTCAGTAACTTCTGAATAATTGAAAACAGAAGTTTTTATTACTATCTCTATTCCACATATTTTTTTAAACAGAAGAAATCTGGGCCAAGCCTGTGACTGATTCTGACACTCGGGGTTTGTTTTTTCAGCTCTGTTCATATTAGAGAAACAGTGAAGCCTGGACACCCTGGCAACAGAGATGTTGGTCTAAACTCTGAAGGAATGGAGAGGAATTAGCTGCCTAGAAAAGTCAGATCAAAGGCCTAGGTTCAACTTAGAACTTTTCTGCTGAGGGGCCTGACTCAGGACTAGTTGCTGAATCTCTCTTTGTATTAGTTTCCTTATCCATAAGTGAAAGAAAAAACCCACAAACTCTATCTACTTGTGCTGAATTAAACAATGTCTTCATTATTTCTGTTTTACAGTTAGGGAAACTGAGGTATGTGTTGCCGAAGAGACCTAGAGTCAGAACTGAGAGTGCCTGACTCCCATATTTGGCTTTAGCTCTCTCAGCAGCTGACAAAGCTACATTAGAAGCACAAAACATCATGAAGGAATATAAGTAGAGGGGCAACTAGGTAGCTAGGTGGCTCAGTGGATTGAAAATCAGGTCAGGAGTTGGGAGGACTTGGGTTCAAATATGGCCTCAGACACTTCCTAGCTGTGTGAGCCTGGGCAAATCACTTAACTCCAATTGCCTAGCCCTTACTGCTCTTCTGCCATGGAACCAATCATTTGTAGGGATCTAAGACAGAAGGTGAGGGAAATAAAGGAAAGAGAAAAGAAACAGAGAGACAGAGGAAGAAAAGAAAGAGAGAAAGCAAGCATGCAAAAAAGAAGGTAGGGAGGGAAGGAAGGAAGGAAGGAAGGAAGGAAGGAAGGAAGGAAGGAAGGAAGGAAGGGAGGGAGGAAGGAAAAACAAAAAGAAAGAGAGGAAGAGAAAAAGAAAGGAAGGAAATAATAGAAAGTTATATCATTTGTGTATCAGGTGTCACATTTTCATTTCATTTGCAATTTTCACACAGATGTCAAAGTCTTTGAAATTGCCTCCTATCCCAGAACCACCATCCAAAGCCCAGGAATCACCGAAGAGTCAACTTAATGTCTATGGCATCCCACAGGAGTTGCTTATCCTTCCACTGGAGGTTCATTTATGTACTGCACTACAGCTCAAAGAGAAGGGACAAAGAGGAGGCAAGTATGCTTCAAACAAAATAAAGAAGATATAAACAATCTTTTATATATGACCCAGCAAAAAAAGAACTTTTTATCTTCACAGAGGGGTCTAATATTGGGTCACATATATAAGGGTGAACTTTCAACTCTGTGTCTTAAGAAAAAATTCTTTCTGGTCCTTTCTAAGCCAGTTTATTCTAGCTATTTACTTGCCTTTGGTAATTTATTTCCTGTATTCCCTTTAGACTGAACAGCAGTCCTTTTCATATAATAGGTCTTTGGTAAATGTTGAATCAATCAATCAATCAATCAAATTATCCAGACAGTCAATCAGCCAATAAAATGACTATCCCTGAGAACTTAACTCCTGTTTATCTCCCTTTAAGAATCAATCAACAAAGGGAAACTGGATGACTCAGCTGGTAGAGAGCCACACCTAGAGAAAGGAGTCCTGGGTTCAAATCTGGCCTTAGACACTTCCTAGCTGTGTAACCCTGAGCAAGTCACTTAGCCCCCATTGCCTAGCCCTTACTGCTCTTCTGCCATAGAAACAATACATAGGATTTGATTTTAAGGCAGAAAGTAAGAGTTTTTTTTTTTTTAAAAGAAGAATCACTCAACAAACATTTATTAAACTAAGTGTAAAGAATTTCACCAAAAATCATAATTAACTATCATTTCTCTAGGAGGTTTGAGTTTGGGGTCAAGTAAGGAATCATAATGTTCATTTCTTAAACAAAAAAGGTCTAATTTTCATAAGCCAATGTAACAGGCAGAAAGGATAATGGAGACACCATGACAATATAAAACAGAATATGAAAAATAAATGAGATGTATTTATGAGATATAACTCATGGGGGGACATATAATTCTTAGCTGAGGGGAGTCACAAGAAGTCATCCTGCAACAGAGGACAACCTCTTAACATCTATTTGCCAAAGAAAGAATCCACTTGATCCACTGAAGAAGGAAATAGCAAACCACTTCAGTATCCTTGTCAGCAAAACTCCGTGGACAGGTATGGTCCATAAGGCCACAAAGAGTTGGACACAACTTAACAACTGAATAATAACACTGTAATAATGAACAATTTTAGAAAAATTTAAAAACTCTGATCAATGCAGTGATCAACTACGATCCCAGAAGACCTCTGAGGAAGACTACTATCCCATTCCTGGACTAATATGCATAATAAGATAAATTTTTTTGTTTTTGGCTGATATGGGATTTTGTTTTGCTTGATTGTGCATACTTGTTATAAAGGGCTTTTTTAATGTTAGAGAATAATCATTGGAAGGAGAGAGAATAAGTGCTTATTGAGAAAGAGAGAAGGAAGGAGAGAGGAAAGGAGGGAAGAAAGAAAGAAGGAAGGAGAGAGAGAAAGGAAAGATAAAGGGGAAGAGAGAGGAAGGGGGAAAAGAGACAGAGACAGAGAGAGAATGAGAGATTAAAATCTTGAGAATGGCCATAAGACTATATCTCTTAAGACTAAGAGTAACCTTATTGTAAGGAAATTATTATCCAGTGTAAGAGAGGAAATTAGATCCAGCATGACCAAGGAGCAACCCAAGCGGGGGAAGGGCAAGGAGGACCCAAGATTCCAGGAAAAGAACAGATGAGCTGTGGAGGATTCAAAAAACTGTTACGTCACTTCTTCTTGAGAACCCTCCTGGAGTAGATGGTCTGAGAGGAAGCCTCTGAAACAGAGAGCTTCTCTGGACATTGATCACCTTCCAGTGAATCCCAAATTCCTCTGGTTCCTGTTAAAGATGATAAAAGTTGATTGGGACTTTTGGGAAGAGCCATTTACTAAAGAAGATCCTCTTTATTCCAAAATACTGTCCTTGAAATTCACTTTACAACTAGATTAGATCAGAAGGAAGGGCAACCCCTACAACTGACCAAAAGAGGGTCAGGCAACAGACTGAACCCTCAGGATTTGGGCGGAGGTCAGTTGTTAGTTCACAGGAATTCCCATTTCCCACTTTCCTTATCCAACAATCCCATTCTCCCTGCCTTGTGTGCCCCCTAGAATAAAGAGTTAACTTTTTAGATCAGGTCTGCTTCTAACATCATTGAAGGGGACTGAGGTTTCAAGGGAAATCTTACCTTTCTCCCCAAGAAGGAAAATCAGCTCCACCCAAGCTGTAAAGTGACTCAGGTCTAAAAGGAGAAAGGGGGAGTTGGGAGATTGGGAAATCCAGGGGCAAGAGAATTATTCTGCTGTCCTACAACAGCCAAGATCAAGAAGGGAGAGGTTTACTCTATAGGACCTTCTCCTTCAGTCTTTAACCTCCAGTCAGTCTAATCTCTGAGGAGACATATTCTGTCCCTCCAGAAGACAGTTTGTGCTATCTTCTCCAAAGGGAAGGAGAGAGGAGGATCAATCTCTTCTCTTTTTCCATTTATCTAGCTCCTTCACACCTCTCTCTCTCTAGTTCCCCAGTAGGGAGTGTGAGGGACCCCATTCTGCTCCTTTATTACACCAGCTATGAAAAGATAGGAATGATAATTAGATATATTTGAAGAAATTTGAAGAAAATTTTGAAGAAAAGATTGAAGAAAATTGAAGAAATAAGGAATTTTTTCTATTCCAACCCTTACAGGTAAATTAAGAAGCTTGCCAATCTATCCCATTTCACGGACTCTGAACTAGTTTCTTAACCACCATTGTCAATCTGGTGTATTGGAAAGACCCCTGAGCTGGGAGTTGGATAAACTTAGTTCTTACGCCAGCTTTGTCACTAATTGACTTTGAAACAGTGACTTCTTCTCATCTCTGGGCCTCAGTATGCTCTGCTCCAAAGTGAAGGAATTGAACTAGAGGATCCCTGGGATATACCCAAACCCTAACAGGTTATGACATATGTATGATGAGTCTAAGCTCCATCCTTGTTAAAGATCAAGAAAACCAGTGAGAAGCATCCTCCTAGGAGGAAAATACATCCTCAATCTGTAAAGCAAAAATAGCCAGTGACAGAGACCCACCTGGTTCCTTTTTCATTTTACTCTGCCTTCACTTTTTTAGAATCTTGGTATACTGAATCCAGACCCAGAACTAATAAAGAAAGGAGACATTTGCCAAGACTATCCCATTTTACCTATGAGAAAACTTGGGCTGATTTGCTCTAGGTCACATAGCTAAGTAAATGTCTAAGCAGGATTTGTACTCAATTCTGGATTGCAGGGTTAGTGTTTCTTCTCTGAATGATCTATTTGCTCATAATCAAAATTATTAAAGCTCAGAATAAAAAGAAGCTAGGGAGAAAAATTAAGAACAACCAGGGGTTGTTTTAGCTATATTGAGAGAAAGAGAAAGATCAAGGAAGATATTGAGGTGTTGCTCAGGGTGGATGGGTGATGATAATGAGCGAGAAGAGAGAAGAATCTGGAGTTACATGTCTTCCAGGATTCGAAGAGCTCTCACTTGAAAGAGGGGAATCTAGTGGCGCAGTGGATAGAGCTCCAGGCTTAGAGGTAGTGACACCTGGGTTCAAATTTGACACACTACTAGCCATGTGACCCTGGGCATGTCATTTTACCCAGTTTCCTCATCTATAAAGTGGAAATAACAATAATAATAGCACCTACCTCTCAGAGAGCATATTGGGAGAATCAAAGGAAGTAATATTTGTAACGTGCTTGACCCAGAGCCTGGCACATAGACAGCATTGTAGAAATGTTAGCTGTTATGAGATTTATCTAACTTGTCCAAGAGAGCAGCACTAAGAGTGGGGTGGGATTTTTTAAGAGGCAATTTTATGTTTAATATAAGGAAAATCTTAACTAATGATGAAACCTATACCCAAATGAAGTAGACTGTCTCAGGCATAAGTTGCTCCTCAATGGAGATGTTTAAGCAAAAGCTGAATGACTGTTTCTTTAATATGTGGCAGAGAAGGCCTTTGTTTAGATTTGAATTGTACTAGAAGGTTCATCTGAGGATGCTCTGAAGTTCTGGATTTGGGTCCAGTGGACCCTCTGTTCAAATCCTTGCCCTGGCATTTACAGCCAGTCTGAGTGTTCTAAATCAGTTAACTTCTCTGTGCTTCAGGTCCTCCTCCAGGAAAGGAAGGGATTATACTAAATAATCTCTAGCGTCTCTTCCAGTTCTAATTTTATGCTTTTCCCAGGAGTTGTGGATAAAGCTCTTAGCTATTCCCCAAAGGAAAGACACATAGTCTTCCCAACTATATCTCATCTAACCATATAAAGCATTTGTCTACTTCCCCCTTTGTAAGACCAAGGGAAACAGACTTAGGAATGGTTGGAGCTAATCCACATTGGTCACCAATAGCCATCAGGCATCTTCTTTCATTTCCTAAATCTTACTAACAAATATATTCTTTTTCTCATTTGTTCTGTCTTTGCTTTTTCAAGATAATGCTTTTTCTCACCTGGATGCGATTCCTCATAAAAGAAAGAATTTAAGGAAAAAAAGTCACAAGATTCAGAAGAAAACATCGAATTCCAGAAGTCCCAAAGACTTTATAGGGGATGAAATGAACCAGGGTAACATCCCGAAAGCAATCAAAGGTAGCCAACCATCCCTCTCTTGCCTGATGTGTGCTTGTGATATCATAGGGATCCAAAACAGTATATCTAGGCATCTCTGCTGGTCACTATACTGACAAAGAAAATCAGCATCAACTTTGGGAATGTCAGTGGGGTTAGCATTCACCCCGCAGCTTCATTCCTAAAGAGTCAGTACATGTTTAAGGGCTTCACTGCACCAACATGCGCTTCCAAGCCATTTGGGTTTTCCTCATCTCTGGCAAGGGCAATGTGATGACATAGCCTCACTGCACTAATGGAAAAGGCATTAGCTACCCTGTTTACCCAGCACATACCACCCAGAGCTACCATGTACATGTTGGATGAAAGTGAATCCAATAAACATGGTGAACGATAGAGTGGTCCTTAAAGAAGCCAGAGATTTCCCCCAACTATATTTGAGCTCGAATTTAAGAATTACAGAATTTGGGAGTCATTCTTACACAAAAAGCATGGCCCCAGAACGCTACTCATCAATGATGCTAGGTGATACTATTTAGCTTTGTTTAATGGTCATTTGTAGACTTTTTGCCTGAATGGAAGAATGAATACCTTCATTTTGCTTTTTATAGAATAAAGCTAAAGTGTTTCTTGAAAAGGAAGTTACTTTCCCTTAGAAACCACCAGAACCATCCTAGCTTACCTAACAACAGGTGATAACTTCCTAGTTTCTCCCTCAGTGGTCACATCTTAAAATTGGCTTGAGCCAAAGAGACTTTAAAGAATATCATCTGGCTCATAGTGTAACAAAATGACTTTTCTTGATGATGATGATGATGATGATGATGATGATGATGATGATATGGAAGAAATTTTGAGTGCCCCTGAAGATACCTATGCTAGCACCAAGGCCATTCTATAGAAAAGCAACATGGGATACTAGAACAAATGCTAGAATTGGGATCAGGAAAAACATGGGCTTAAATATCACCTTTAACATGTCCTCTCCAGATGACCATAAGGAAGTCACTTAGCCTCCCTGAATCTCATTTTCCCCATCTATAATAGGAAGCAATAATACCTGTGATACCCATTTGACAAAATTGTTTCAAAGATCAAATTATAGTTGTTTGTGAACCTGAGGGTATTTTTTGTGTTAATTATTAATTATTGAGCTAATTAGACCATGTGCCTATCCCACCAACCCCTTATTTATACAGGTAAAATTTAGGTTAATGAAAGTCAAAGGCAGTATGAAAGAGGAAAGAAAATGAGGAGATATGATAAAAGGGCAGTGTACAGCCGGAGGGGGCTGTTTGTAGGAAGGGAAAGAGGGGGCACTGTTGCTAGGCAGCCAGTCCCAATCTTGCCAACATTTGCCTTGGTGATAGTGGAGAGATTTTTATAGGAAGGCTTCCAAAATCCCTTTTTTAAAACACTGGTTGGTAAAGCTACTCCCTTCTCCTTCTACCCAATATCACCCTGAATCATGTAGGCAGCATCTCCCCCAAAACCCATGACTTGAAGTCATCACCTTGATTGGCAGTTGGGACTTGTCAGCATCTGAAAACAAACGTATGTGTATAACTGCCTGCAGGGCCACAAAACATGTTTTTTATTTTGTTTTGTTTTGTTTCTGTGAATGGGATAGTCTCTTGACCTTTCACTCCCTCGGGTGTTTCTAGTCCTGCTAATTCAGGGATTCTTTACTGGAGATCTATGAACTTGGTTGTTCTTTCTAACAATATTTTGATAACTATTTCAAAATAATTTGTTCCCTTTGTGATCCTATGTATTTTATTTTATCCACTTAAAAACCTTATTCTATAAGTTTCTTCAGACTCCCAAAGGGGCCCACGACACAAAAAATGGCTGAGTCCCTGAGCTGATCCCTTGTGTTTATTTTCAAGGAAGTTCTCCGGACCCCGAACCTGGAAACATGCTGATGGGGCCTGCTGGAGACACGGCTTGCCAGGCCCTCTTGGGTTCTGTCCAAAGCATGGACCTCCCTTTTCTGCCTGACTTTGCATCAGGTGAAGGTAAGCTGATATACTCCAGGTCAGTCTCTTTTTTCAAAGGGAAAAATTTTGCCTGTAGCTCCTAAAACTTCCCAGCGATAGAGAGACATCATTAAAATCAGACCAAAGTCAGCAGTTTTCCCCCTCTCGCTGACACAGTGCTGCTTCTGTAGTTCAGTACAATAAGCTAATGTTTGCATAACAAGTTTACTCACGCTGGAGAATCTTGGGAGAGAAGTTCCAGGCCTGGGCCTCACTTGAAGGAGGAGGGGGAGGAGGTCTAATGTACATGGTTGATTCCTTGATGAGAATGATAACGCCCCTTTGGTATTTGCCCAAACTAAACACTGCCCTTCTTTTCTTTCCAGCCAGCCTCTAGAATCAGAGGTGGCTAATTGGTAAGCGGGTCAGGTATTCTTGTTATGTGCGTCGGTTCACCAGTGTGAATCATCTGGCTCCTGACAGATATGCAAAGCAATTTCCAAAAACCCTTCTGGCATGTTAGCTTGTTGGGAAAGAGGATAGCTGATTTGGGGGTTAGAGCCATTTTGCAAAACAGTATGCAAAAAAATGAAGGCAGACAAAAGAGAGTGTCAAATGCTCAATAAATATTGTGATGTGTTTGCATTAATATGGCCATCACGAGTGGTGATGATGGAGAGAAAGAATGTAGTGGTCTGGGAGATTAACGAACGTAATGGCATTTCAGGTGAGGGAACTTGGGAGATTTGGACTCTAGAGCAAGCTCTTGTCTATCTTGGGCAAACGAGAGCAAATCACTTCTCTCTGGACCTTCATCTCCTCATCTATGGAATTAGAGAGTTAGACTAGATGATCTTTAAAGTTCCTTCCAATAAATGAATGAATGAATAAAGTTCCTCCCAGCTCAAACATCCTATAATTTTCTAACATGGTAGATCACATTTGGTGAAAGGTAAATAGCCACTTTGGGTTCACAGTGATTGGTTCCTTTGAATGACATTTTATTTCAAAGTCCAATTTTAAATTTTTTCCAGTTCTTCTCTAAATGAATATGGTCTGGAAACAGCCACTGAATCTTATTCTACTTGGGTTAAACCATAGAGTGACAACAAAAGCTGTTTCACCCTATAGTTCTTCTACTGGTTTCAGTGAACACTCTAATGAAACAGGTGTTAACCACTATCAGTTGATATAAAAGCTGGAAAGCAAATGTGATTCTATTAACCTGATGTATCAGTAGTAAGTAACATAGTAGTTTAGGAAATTAAAGGCAAAATTATTCTAGCCCAATCATCCTTTCTGGTGATGGTGAAAGGGGCAAAGGCAAAGTTGGAGTCACTCCATGAGTTTAAGCAACACTACAAATGGCAGCACAGAGTGTTCAAAGAAGAACCTTGCAATGATTCCCAGAATACAATGACTTGTTCATTGTAAATCATGGTACAGGAAGAAGTTAACACAGTGGGCAAAATTTTTTTTAATTTAAAAATATCTTGCCTGACTATGTCAATAAATAAACTTGGGTCTGATGTCAGGAAAAATTTCCTAACAAGTAGAGCTCTCCAAAAGTGGAATGAACTGTCTCAAGAGTTAGTAGGTTCCCCTTTTCTGGTATTCAGTCAAAGGATGAATGACTACATGGTAGGTATGTTGTAATGGGGATGCTTTTTATCTTTCTTTAAGGGGAAGGAAAAGGAGTAGACACTATATAGTGTTTCAGAGTTTCTTATTTTATTCTCACAGCAACCTTGAAAAGTGTTATTATTATCCACACTTTATAGTTGAGGAAACTGAGGTAAACAGAAGTGAAGCAACTTGTCCAGAATCAATGTCAAAGGGCAGATCTGAACTCAGTTCTTCCTGACTCCAGACCCAACAAGTTTTCTATGCCATTTTGCTGCTTAAGGTATAGGTTACTCTACATAGCTATTAAAGTCTCTTCCATCTCTGAAATTCTACGTGATTCTGCTGGTTGGATTTATAGCAAATTTTCAGTCCATTAAAATCCCCAAGTCTTTTCCACATGAACTATTTGTCTATCCTTATTTCCCCACCTTGTATTTGTACCAGTGATCTTTTTAAAATCAAATAAAGAACCTTTCATGTATCCCTATTAAATTTCATTTCATTAAAATTGGCCCATCATTCTACCCTGGCAAGAATTTTTATATCTAGATTCTATCATCTAATGTGTTAACTATCTCTTCTAGCTTCATACTATTTATGAATTAGAAAAGTATTTTTATTGTTCAATATTTTCAATCGTATCCAACTCTTCATGGGGTTTTCTTGGCAAAGATACTGGAGTTATATGCCATTTCCTTCTCCAGCTCATTTTGTTGTTGTTGTTGCTGCTGCTGTTTAGTTGTTTTCAGTCACGTCCAACTTTTTGTGACCCTATTTGGAATTTTCTTGGCCAAGATACCAGAGTGGTTTGCCATTTCTTGCTCCAGCTCATTTTATAGAGGAGGAAACTGAGGCAAATAGGCTTAAATCACTTGCCCAGGGTCACAAAGATAGTAAATGTCCAAGGCTCAATTTGAACTCAGGAAAAATGAGTCTTCCTGACTTCAAGCCCAGTACTCTACCAATATGCAACCTACCTTCCCTTAGAAAAGTACACCATTTACTATTTTATCTCTAAGTCACTGATAAAACTATTGAAAAAAAAAAGCAAGAAAATCCCCTACTGTACTCCATTACAAGTTTCTCTGAGGGTTTTGATTGATCAGAAGATCATAGATTTTGAGTTAGGAAACAATAGTTGATGCTGAGTCCAACCCTGTCATTTTCCATTAATGCCATGATGTTATCTATGATTTTCTAAAGTTTATTCTAAATGATTCAATAATTGTACATTCATTTTCAGTACCCTGAGATATAGTTTAATCTAAGAATGGTAACTTAAATTCATTGAGGACACCCTTCTCTCCATTAATCTTGGGTTTCAACTCCCTGTTAAGCATTTTCTGTTCTCCATGTTGACCATTCAGGCTGCAGTTTTGATTTCACGTGAAATCAAATTCCCAATTTTCTTTACAATTTCCATTGGTAATTTGTTCCTAGTCTAAATTTCCAACTTTTTGCTCCTTGAATGTTTCCTGCTTTCTGATAGTTTCATTATTGAGTTTTTCTGATTTATCATTTTTTCAAGCATTGAATTGGAAGATTTGAATGAATGACCCCAGAATGTTCCAGCTGATCCTAATTGCCTTTGACTAGTAGAACAAGAATATGCTCAGTTGATTAGCCTTTTCCTCTCCCCCCCCCCCCATTTTGCCACTAAAAATATCATTTTGGTTGGGAATATGTTTAGCCTCTCTCCCTTACTACTTAATGGATTCTCTAGGATAGAAGGTCTTCTTTTATTAGTGGGATTGTTGGCAAAGTATAGCTTTTCCTCAGGAGCTGTCCTTTGAACAGCTATTCTTCCTTTCTAATGCCTTTGCCTAGGGATTTTATATGGTGTCATTTCTGGGTGCCAATGTAACCCACTCAAAATGTGCCATTCATTCTGAGAACCTCTTCAAAATGGTTCTGCAATCCTGAAGAATATTAATCATAGCTAAATTTACATAGTGCTTTGTAGTTTGAAATGCACTTTATATTACCTTATTTTGATTTTCACAATGACATTTTATTCACAATCTATTTTTATTTCACAATCTATTATTATTATTATTATTATCACCATTTAATAGATAAAGAAACTGAGGTAGAGAGAAATTTAATGACTTGCCCAGAATAGTACAGCTAGGAAGTGTTTGAAATAGGATATGAGTTCAGGTCTTTCTGACTCAAAGTTTAGCACTCTATCCATTCATCTCTATTATATCAATATATCTTTCTAGTCTTAGAGGGGGAAATGATAGGGAGGGCAAAGCAGGGATTCATGAGAACACGTTGACGTGTCTCCTGTCTCCCCAGTTGTTTCTAGCCAATTATTCACGAGGACTGACATCAATAGATACCACCAAGACTAGTAGAATTCAGGTCAGATATTTTAGGGGGAAAGACAGTATGGCATAGTGGGGTTTAGTTTGGAAGAACTGAGTTCAAATCCTACTTCTGATACCCATTAATTGTGTGACCCTGAGCTAAACATTCATTCTCTGTGTGTCTCAGCAACTTCTTAGAGGTAGTTATTCAAATCATAGACAAATTATCCAAGAGCTCCCTATGATAACAAACCCTTTTCAGATTGGTTAGTCTTATGTTGAATAACAAGGACACTTAGCTCCTGTAATAGAACTTGTGGGATATTGCATTAGGCTTAGCACTGTAAATAGGAACTATCTGGACCTTTCAGATGTGCAATCAATCCCCAAATATCTGAGAGGTCTTGGAAGTATCATAAAGTTTATTTGGGGATAGCATGAAACTGAAGTAAGGGATCTTTTCTTTCATATACATGGAACTTAATATGGTCACCATAGCCCAGATTGTAGGGGTCCCAAGAAGAGTCTTCAGTTCAGAGAGGGATACTTCATTTTGAGGAGCATCCCCAATAGTTTCCAGAAATGAAATATAACATAGATAGTCCTCCTCTACTCCATCAATTTGCTATTTCTATAACATCTAAATTTGAGGTGGGGGGAGCCAAACATTGAGAGATCAGAGTCTGCCAGACATCATTTTTTTAATTAAGAAAAGAGGGGGCAATTAGGTGGCTCAGTGGATTGAAAATCAGGCCTAGAGACGAGGGGAGGTCCTGGGTTCAAATGTGACCTCAGGCACTTCCTAGCTGTGTGACCCTGGGCAAGTCACTTGACTCCCATTGCCTAGATTTTATCACTCTTCTGCCACTACAATAACCAGTAGTGTTCTTAGATGAAAGGTAAAAGTTTAAAAAAATTAAGAGAAGAAAAAAAATAATTAACTATTTAAGTTCTATCTCATCTATATCTATATCTAATATCTATCTATCTATACACACACACCTATATATATGCTTCATTGTCTTTGGATTTATTTCTCTCTTAGTTCCACTTCTCCCAATCCCTGGTCATTCAAAAGACTATCTTAAGTCCTTTTTCTGCCAAGAAACCCACCTCAGCCCACAACGATTTCATCTCCCTCCAAATTCTTTATTTCTCTAGCATTTACTCTCTCGTTGTACAAGTTTGTCACTGCTATTGAAATGTATAAAGAATGCTTATTGTTCAGACTCTGATGGGCAATTATATGGACAAGCCAATGAATCAGTTTATCAGTATGTATATTTTGAAAAAGTATTGTAAATGGACACTCAACTGGGCCTTGAAATGAAGAAAAGAAAGAAAACAGGATGAAGTACGTTTGGGAAATTGTGAACAGTGTTCTGCATAGGATGCCAAACTTTTCAATGTTTTGTTTAGTTTTGCTGGACTGAGTTTTTTTCCTCATTTTTATCCTTCATTTTACTTTATGGATCTTCAATAGAAAGCAAAGTGAAGGAGATATTGAGAAATATAGGTTCTGTAAAAATGAAAGCTGTCAATACAATTGTCTTTTTTAAAAAGACAATGTAAAAAAGAGAGAGAAATTATGCAGGATTTTCAGTGACTTTAAGCCTTTCCAAAAACAAAAAACCTATTGAAATGACTTTTAATCGATGACTGTGAATCATGGAATGCCACAATCTCTAAAAAATCAAAATGTAAGTCATCCAAAGGGCAATGGAGAGATGCACAATGTCCTGCAGTATATTATCACTGACAAATTGCACACTGGAAGTGTGAAAGGATATCCTCAAAGAGTCATATGACCAGAAAAGGAGGTGACCAATCATGTAGTGAGGACAAGAATAAGAGATGAATAGCCTTTGTGTCGTATTAGTATCCTGACAAAGTTAAGAGATGTTTGAGGAAGACCCCAGCACATTGGGTGGTCCCATTGTGAAGGATTTATAGAATGACATAGACAAAAGTTGCACAGATGAGAAGATTCAAATGGGTCATGATCTAAAATAAACCATTGGAAAGAGTCTCCATATCCATCTCTCAGATCACAGAATCATGAAGGGATTGAAATAACAAAATATATTTTATCTCTCTAATTAGAATGCAGACTTATTGAGGGGAGGGCCCATATCTTATACATCTTTGTAGTTTATATCACCTAGCACTATGTCTTGCACCTAAGAGACATGCTTCAATGGATCCATGTCCTCCATGTTGGGGGAATTCCTTCCAATAGCACAGACTGCAACTCATCCCATCCATACCTTCTCATCACCTGTGATTTTGAATGTGCTCTCCCATAAATCCTCTATAGAGACTCTATCCAATATGTTGGAGGGCTTCTTCTGGGTCTTTTAAAATTCTATTTCCCAAGTGCCAATGAAGGACTGAAGGATGCCCATTTTATCCTTCATTTTATATCCAATGATAAACTTCCTCAGTCATAATCTTCTATGCCACTCATCACATATAAATCAAAATGGACACTATTCCAGGACCTGGTTAAGTCTATCATGCATCTCTCCATTATTCTTTCAATGACTCACAAATCTGATTTTTCAGTTTCACAGTTTTCCATGATTTGTAGCCATCTAGCCTTACTGACAGAATATTGGCATTAAAAGGATGTGTGTTTGTCTCAGAGAACAGATTAGGACTGTTGAAAGCACTGCAAAATTTCCCAAATGTAATCCAGCTTGCTCTGTTTCTTTATTCATCTCTGGCCCCAGTTCATTGTCCATCTGCAGTTTGTCCAAGATATATTTACTGAGGGACTCACTCAGTAGGCTGCCTATCCAATTGCATTCATAGAATGCAAGAATAATGACATTCTTCAGCCATTAATGTTTACTGTGTGTATTGCTAGGCGTGGATCCTTTGGAAGATTGTGGATCTCACTGAGGAGGTCCCATAATATTCTGGGGGGAGGGGCAAGGGAAATGCAGTCCGAAGAAGGTCTAAGGAATCCCTCAAAACACATTTGTTCTTCCCGGGATTTCATCAATATAAAGAATTCTCTCTACCAAACAAATCAAGAAGTCATTTGTAACTGCACAGAATTTTGGAGATCAAGGAAACTCAGCGTAACTCATACTGTTAGGAATCACCATCATAATACAGGTGGCAAGTGATTACCCAGTCTTTGGTTGGAGACTTCCCATGATGGGGAGCCCACTACCTCACTACTTTTAGAAGGTTCTAATAGGTTCGGATGTTTCTCCTAATATCACCTCTTTGCAACATCTACGCAATCCTCCAAATTCTGTCTGCTAAGGTCAAATGGAGTAAGTCTAATACTTCTTCCCATATCTGAACACATGATATGGTTCAGATGCATGGTGTGGTCGAAATGAGTGTTGAATTTGGAGTCGGAGGTCCTAGGTTCACATCCCACCTCCACTACTTACTATAACTTTAATCAATTCAATAAACTTCTCTGGGCTGGAGTGTTTCTTCTTTTATAAAATCAGACTACTGGACTAGGTGGCTTTGAAGGTCCCTTCTAACTCTCAATCTATAATTCTGTGAATGTAGCTATCATGTTCCCCTTAAGTCTTTCCTTCTCTAGGCTAAATATCCCCAATTCCTCAGAAAGCCCTTCATCATCCTGTTTGCCCTGTTTGGTATACTCTCTAGCTCAACAATGTCCTTCCTGAATTATAACTCCTATGAAAAGTTGACCATAGTACTGAGAAATTTTCTGCCTATAGTCATAGAGCAAGTGTGTATTTTTGAGGCTACATACTAGATTTGAACCCAAGTTTTTCCGATTTCATACTGTCTCTAACTGTAAAATGAGACTCCCAATCTCCCAGGCTTGGGAAGCCCCCATGACGTAACAGCTGGGAAAGTACTCTATAGAGTCAAAAGCATGGAAGAAATGTAAAGGAGTATCATTATTAATGGATAATCCTCAGCTCTGCATGGGAGAAGGGGCAGCTAGGTGGCTCAGGGGATAGAGTACTTTGCCTCAAGTCAGGGAGACTTTAGTTCAAATCTGGCCTTAGATACTTAACTAACTGTGTGACTCTAGCCAAGTCACTTAATCTTGTTTGCCTCAGCTTCCTCATCTGTCAAATGACCTAGAAAAGGAAATGGCAAACCACTCTAGTATCTTTGCAAGAAAATCCCAAATGGTGTTATGAAGAAAAACAATGGAAACAACTGAGCAACAGCAAACATGGGAGAAGGTATAGTTACCCATCATCCTTTGGAGGCAGGAGTTCAGGGGCACTCAGAGAGGACCTGTAGGTCTGGCACTGATAACAACACCTTTGTAGGGTGTCTAGGCATTTTAGTCCTTTTGGAGGAAGCCAATCAACTTTGCCATGCTTCCTGAGCCAGAAATCCTCTATTCTGATGACTTTACCATCTCCTTTTTCCCTCCCAGTTGAGAGGATTCATTTGATATTATTTCCCCAAGTATCCAGTCACTTCTAATTGGGACAAGATAGCAATTAAAGACGTCAAAGAGACAGACTTTGCTCAGCAACTTGCACAGGGACCACCGATCCATTCTTTATGTGGCAGGCACAGCTGGTCTCTGCTGAGCCAAATCCCCCCAAGTACCAGCAAAAAAACAACATACATACATACATACACACACACACACACACACACATCCCTAGTGTCCCATTCTCCTCCAATTGCCATTAATACATTGTGGCTGTTCTCTGGCTTGTGGGCTCCAAGGTTGAACTTCCACACAGTCGACTATGGTAAATAAGTTTGAAAGGAAAGCCTGATAGTGGATTTCTTGGAAGATGTGAGGCAAAGGGCACAACTGGAAGCGGTGGATTGTTTGTGTAACCCTCCAACAGCCTCTGCCCTCAACACATACTGAGCTTTCCCTTTCATGATTGTTTTAGCCTCTTTTTTCCCTTTCAACCAGGATCACTCAATTCTTTGAGGGAAAATTAACATTCATTATGCAATTTATCTCTCCCCTTTTAATCCAGAATGTCAGTCTCCAAGGTCCACGCTCAATAATTAATGTCTGTTCTCATTTTCCATCCTCAAGAGCATCTATTCTTGAACTGTAGGGTCAACAATTAACACTAATTATGGCTTTTTCTCTCTACAGTGCTGGTTCCCAGAATCCCAAGTTACCCTGTTTATCCCAAGTTATCTGGATGCATGTATATACATGTGGGTCTGCTGGTAGTTAGGATCATTAAGCAATACTCTTTTTTCAAGCCCCACCACAGTTAACAAATCAATCAAACTCGCATATTTTTTGGCTGGCTTGTTCACTGGTGTATTTATTATTGATACTGGAACAACAAAAGAATGAATATAAACACATTTGGCTGGAAGATTCAGATAGATCATCAGATTTAGTGATGGAAGCAAGCTTGGAATCTCTCGTTTATCCTTGTTTTTGATTTATGTGTGGGGCAGCTCGATGGTACAGTAGATAGAGTGCCAGACCTGAAGACAGGAAGAATCACTTTTGTGAGTCCAAATCTGGCCTCAGATACTTCCTAGCTATGTGACCCTGGGCAGGTCATTTGACTCTGTTTGCCTCAGTTTCCTCATTTGTAAAATGTTCTGGAAAAGGAAATGGTAAACCACTATAATATCTTTGCCCCAAAATAAACCCAAATGGGGTCACAAAGAGTTGGATATGACTGAACAACAACATAATTATGTGTATACAAGTCTTATTCCTCTCCCAGGCGTCCCTTCCAACTCCACACCACCACCACCATCACTACTCCTTCAGGGCAGAAACCATCTTTTTTTAAAATAACCCTTATTTTCTGTCTTAGTAACAGACAGAAAAGCAAAAAGACTAGGCTATGGGGGTTAAGTGACTTGCCCAGGGTCATACAGCTAGGAAGTGTCTGAGTTTAAATATGAACCCAAGTTCTCCCAGTTCCAGGCCTGCTACTCTATCCACAGTACCACCTAGCTGTCCCAGAAATCATTATTTTTCAGCCTTATAACACACTCAGTGCTTAAATATTTGTTGGTTTGGGTTTTGGAGGGGTTTTTTGAATTAGCACTGATTATTTCTTTTTTTTTAAATATATTTTATTTGATCATTTCCAAGCATTATTCGTTAAAGACATAGATCATTTTCTTTTCCTCCCCCCCACCCCCCATAGCCGACACGTAAATCCACTGGGCATTACATGTTTTCTTGATTTGAACCCATTGCTTTGTTGATAATATTTGCATTAGAGTGTTCACTTAGAGTCTCTCCTCTGTCATGTCCCCTCAACCGCTGTATTCAGGCAGTTGCTTTTCCTCGGTGTTTCCAAGCACTGATGATTTCTTTAGCATAGTGAACTCCCATTTAGGAAACTCCTGCTAATCCAGATTAGCAAGTGTGCTATCATTTACAGCCTTTAAGGTTTAAATGACCTGTCCAGGGGCAATACACAGCATGTATCAGAGACAGAACTTGAACCCATGTCTTCCTGACTGAAGCATTCTAACCATAGAACCATGCTATCTTTCAGTAATTAATAAGGATTTCAGGATTAGTAAATATTTGTTGAATTAATACTTTGCATTGAAATCTTTCAAGGAGGAAAACCTTAAAGATCATTTAGTTCAACTCCTTCATTTTACATAGAAGAAACCAAAGCACAAAGAACTTGCAGTAAATGACTCACCTTAAGACACCCAGGTAGTCAGTTGCAAAGAGAGGATTCTGAACTCAGGTCCTCTAACTTCAAATCCCATCCTCCTTCCATACACCACACGGATTCTCTAGGGGTTGCACCAGACACTTTCTAAGGTCCTTTCCAACTCTGATGCATATCTTCTCTTGCTTCTCCCATCGCAAGCCATTTAGGTAGATTTCTTTTAGGAAAGAACCACATTTTAAAAAAAAAGAAAAAAGAAAGAACCAAATCATCTCTATTCATTCAAGGATCCACTCAATGAACTCTTTACAGCTCCTTTCTCAATCAATGAGCAAACATGAATTAAATACCTACCAAGTTCCAGGTACAGGTCCTATTTTTAAGGAGTTCATATTCTGTGAGTAGAAATATATACATATACACATGTATGCACATATCCTCCAATATATATACACATACATGAATATATATCTTCCACACTAGTGTACACAGATACACGTGCACACATATATATAAACATGTGGACATATGTCCATATAGGATGCTCCATCGCTCAAATCTACTATCTTGACATCAAATCATCTTTATCTTTAAAACATCTGGCTTGAGTGGTGTCCATTTTGCCTGAAAATGACAACTAAAGGAAGGAGAATAACTCATCCAAGATGTCTAGAACAAGAGGGGTGCTATGAAAAAAAATCAACTCTTTTTCACTAGAATTGGACAGTCAGTATAATTTTCCAACTCCCCCATGACTCTACTTTTCCAATGCTAGTATTTGGACTGCAACTGGAGACTGTGGACGCCACATGCTTGTCAATCATCCACAGGGCAATTGCTGCTGCTCCTGTTGCTGCCTCATGCAACATCTGCTATTCAAATTTGTGTTATGTACTCAGATTTTAGGTCAGGAATTAACTGTTTAGTGCTCTTCTCCTGATGAAAGCTTTTGGCTCCCAGTTTTTATATTCCTAGTACTTTTTTAGTTTCACTTTTCTAATTGGTGACCTAGAAAAGGTTATTCTCCATGACAGTATCTACAGGTTTTCCAAATGATCCGATTCATTTCTGAACTTATAAATCAGTATTTTGGTTCCCCTCCCCTTAAATTTTTTAAATTAATTTTTTGTCAATTAACAAGCATGTATCTTTTCTTCCCCTCCCTTAAATTTTTTAATTAATTTTTTTGTCAATTAAGAAGCATATATCTTTTCTTCCTCCCATCTCTCTGCTCTAATTGTAAAAAGAAAAACTAAACCCATGTAATGACAAACCCCGCCACTGACCATGTCCAAAAATTTATATCTCATTCAGCATATTTCATCGATCACCTCTCTGTTAAGAGGTGGGTAGCATTCGCAGACTTTTGGAATAATAATTGCTTTTTGCTAAGTCTTTCAAGATATTCATTTTTACAATATTATTGTTCCCTTGGTTTTACTCACTCCATTCTGAGACAGTTCCTACACATCTGCCCAGATTTCTCTTCAATCATTAAAAAATTATTAATAAAAATTACTTCCCAGTATCTCAGCCCCTTTATCCCTTCCCTATACTATCCATAGACAACATCATCCAGCAAAAAGATATGCATATAGGGGTTGTGCCTTTTATATTTCTACTTCTCAGTTTATTCTCTGGAGGTGAACATTCACAAATTATATGTCAAATATTAAATCTATAGCTGTATATAATGTTCTCTTGGTTCTACACATTTCACTCTTCATTATCTCATGTAGTTCTTTCAAAGTTTTTTTTAATTAATCGCCTTATTATTTCTTACTGCACAATAGTATTCCATCACAATCATATATCACAATATGTTTAGCCTTTCCCCAACATCCCCTCAGTTTCTGATTCTTTGCCACCACAAAGAAAGCTGCCGTAAATATTTTGGAAAATAAATGTTCTTTTCCTTTTCCCCTGATCTCCTTGGGAAATACCCAGAAGTATTGCTGGGTCTAAGGGTTATACACAAGTTTTATAGCTTTCTGAGCATAGTTCCAAATTGCTCTCCAAATTGGATGGATCAGTTCACAGTTCAACTAACAGCTATTGGTAACCCCACTTTTCCACATCCCCTCCAACATTTGTCATTTTGTCTTTTTGTCATTTAGCCAATTCTGATGGGTGTGAGATGATATCTCAGAATTGTCTTGGTTTGCTTTTCCCTAATCAGTAATGATTTAGAGCATTTTTTTCTTGTACCTATATATGTTAATCATCTCTAAATATCACTATAGTGTTCCATTATATTGACATGTTAATGTTTATTATTAATAACTAATAAAATAACTGTTTGGCCATTCTCCCTTTTTATGAGTGCATGACAATTTTTTCAAAAGTATATTAAGATTATGATTTAACACCTCCTCCTCTATATTCTTTCTAGCATCTCCTGCATTGGTAGATTCAAATACCAATCTTGGTGAAGAGTGGTCAAGTGATCAGCATGTCAGGAAAGGTAATGTTATCCCCCAAAAAATCTTACCCAGTTGTTGTTTGCAAGCTGTTTAATATCTGAGGGTTTTTGAAATAATTAATTCATATTTATAATATAATTTATATTTTATTTAATTTTCAATTAATAAACATTTTCCCTTTTACTTCACCCTCATTGGAAAAAAAAAGAAACCATTTATAACAAATACATTTAGACAAGTTAAACAAATTCTTGCATTGCCCAGGTCCAAAAATGTATGCACTGAATCTCACTCATGTCCATCCTCCTTTCTTTCAGGAGGTGGGTACTAGAGTGCTTCACCATCAGACCTCCACAATCATGATTGGTTTTTGCATTGATCATTCTGTAATAGACAGAGAAAGGGCATCTCCCACTGTGTAGAGAGCTGTAGCTGAGGATTCAGAATCTCCCTATATCTCAACTCATGAGGCTGCCTCAAAAACAGGACAAATCCTTTTCCAGATCAATTTTCAGCCACCTATAATCAGGCAAAACAAACAAAAAACCCACAAAGAAAAGCTGCAACAGAGACCTAAGACTCAAGCTCCTCTAGCTAAGTCTCTTCTCTAGATTCTAAATAAAAGCAATTCACCATGCTGATGGTATACAGAAGGACATCCCTTCCCCATCCCTCATGGGAAATCCTAGAGTTGTATGTTATCAACTGGAAAATAGAAGGAAGAGGGGAGAGAGGTCATTCTTTTTTAAAGTACATTAAAAACAGGAGGTTATGGGTTTAAATCTGGTCTCAGACACTTCCTAGTTATATGACCCTGGACAAGTCACTTAGCCCCCATTGCCTAGCCCTTACCATTCTTCTGCCTTGGAACCAATACACAGAATTGCTTCTAAGATGGAAGGTGAGTGTTAAAAAAAAAAAAAGGACATTGAGTCAGCAGCTCTTTCTGCTTAGCAGCCAATATGGTGATTTCATCTTCATCTCAAAGCACTGAGCTCCATATACCCTTAGAGACTGCACATCCTTATAGTTCCTACATGGTACGCAATC
Organism: Monodelphis domestica; assembly: GCF_027887165.1. Taxonomy (NCBI): domain Eukaryota; kingdom Metazoa; phylum Chordata; class Mammalia; order Didelphimorphia; family Didelphidae; genus Monodelphis; species Monodelphis domestica. The sequence goes on along the minus strand of NC_077234.1, from coordinate 91,231,632 downwards.
CCAGATATGTAGAAATAGACTGTTGTTTTTTATTTTATGATTAGAATAGCTGATGCCACCTCCTAGATTTACTCTTCAGGCCATCCAATTGTCTTCCTCAAGGATGGACTCATTCTTCTTCTTCCCTTTTCCCCACTTCTTTTACAATTCTCCATGTTTCTATAAGTTTTTACTTTATGTGAATGTTATGTTCTACAATTCCTCATTTGACAATAAATGTATGCTCTTGGGCCTCATAACTAACCCAACTGAAAAATTCATTGGGTCCAGTTCTCAAAATCCAGAGAGATGACTGTGTCCAAGGAGCATAGCCCACAGGATGTTTGAGATCCTTTAAGCTCACACTGCCCCCTATATGTGAACTATTTGTGAACTATTGGAATCCCTGAATCATTCCAACTGGCTATGCTACCATGTGTGCTGACCCACTCTCAGTGCCTCTTGACAATTCTACCCAAGCTAACACCACTGGTCTCTGCTTCTCTAATCAAATCAGCTTGATTGGAAGGTTTTTCCTGTGTTTTATGTTCTGTTACTCCCCCAACTCAAGTTAAAAACTCCATTAATAAGCTCGCCTTCTTCCAATTTGAGCTTGGTAATGGGCCATTTACATTTGAATGTCACCATAAAAAAATAATTTATTAACTTTTGAGAGAAGCTCTTGTTCCCAAAACATAGCCAAACCCTTGAGACTGGGCTTGCTATAGTCTAAGAAAACATAAGTTGAGTAAAAAGATGTTTTATTCCAATTTGGAAGAAAAAAGTTATCTCCCTCAGATTTACTAGGCATTGCCATATTTAAATTCAGGCTGACTGATCTCTTCTAGATGGTCCCTTTGGGATCCTTTGATAGAATTCCCTATGGCATGAATCAGGCCCTGAGATTCCTTTCAGGTCTAAGAACTATTTACATAGAGCCCCTATCCTCCTCTCCCTGTCAAAGAAGTTTCCAAGTGAAAATGCCTGGTGTAGGCAAGATCTTAAATCTTGTCCCAAAAATTTGATAATGACTAGTATATAAAATGACTATCTTGGGTCTTAGTCTCATGGGCTAAACAAGTAGAGACTTGAGATTTATTGTCACAGGACAAACACTCTATAGGTCACTGGCTTCTCAAGTCACAGCATATAAAATAAAAATATTTTTAGAAGACTTCCTCTTGAGGAAAGCCCAAAGAGGCTATGCAGAAGGGTGAGGGTTGTCCTTCCTTTTATGGTTAACTTTTCACTGGAAAGAACTTAAAAAAATTATCTGCATTTACATTTTTCCTTTCCTCCCCCCCCCCCTGCCATTTACAATAAAAGAAACCAAAGATAGAAAATCACTTAAAAAAAAAAAAGACTTGAGTGATAGTTGAACTTACCAGACTAATATAAAAAACGACACCAACAACAACAAAAATAGAGGCCAGGATATATTGAGCATTTTAAATCAGAGGCAAAGTTTCCCCTGATTTGCTTCTTTTTTAAAAAACTATTTATTTGTTTGTTTAGAAGTATTTTTCCATGGTTACATGATTCCGGTTGTCTCCCTCCTCTCTTCCCTCCCTGCTCCTAGAGCTGACAAGCAATTCCACTGGGTTATACATGTCTTATTACTCAAAATCTATTTTCATATTATTCATTTTTGTAATAGAGTAATCTTTAAAAACCGAAACCCCAGATCCTATACCCATATAAACAAGTGGTATGATTTGATTCTATTATTGAGAGCTGTTGAGAAGCCCAGTATTGGAGTGAGAGAGAAGAGGGGGCCCCAGAAATCTCTAGCCCCTGACTATGGGGCAGTTTGTTCTCCCATGGATGCTCCTGCTTCTCACCTGGTAAATCTTGGGGGCCTTGAGCTTTGGAAATTGGTTGGCCTTGAACCCTCGTTAAGCATTTCTGTGAAAGCTTGTGACTGTGGCCTCGTTTTCCTTGCCACCCGCTGTTATAACTTTGGAGCCTGCCTGTCTGAGCTTTCTTTCCCAGGCCCTGACAAAGATCTGAGAAGGAGTCAGATATCTTAACCCACCTGATAAGTAGACCCCTTGGTGCTCCATCTCCATATTGACACACCGATTGAGGTTGGGGGAGAGGGGGTGGGTAGGGGACTCTTCCCATCCTGGGAAGAAAGAAAACATAAAAGAAGGGGGGGGGGGATTCAGAATGAAATTTGGCTAAGCTTTCTTTATAGAAACCAAGCTTGGGAATTAAGCACATTTGGTGAAGTATTTGGATTAGAGGACATTTCAGCGTCTCCATCTTCTGAACTACTAATCTCTTCTTCTATCCTGCTTTTCAAGTTTTGAGTGTTTGATGAAGGATTCCATGCTCTGGAAAAAGAAGAAAAGGGAGGTTTGGGATGAGAATCTAATAAGGGTCATCACTGAAGCTGACAGATTATCAAGCAAGAATGCTATCTCTGAGCTAAAAGCCTGCGGACCGATTAATGCCTGGGAGTCTGCCTCCGTAAGGCGAGATGGTGGGCAGCCAGTTCCAGAATGGGTTCCCTTTTTATCTCTTGAGCAATAAGCAATGCTTCTCCTATTTTTAGGCATAACTTCATGTCATCCAGTTCCTAATCTGAGAGGGTACACATCAACCCCGATACCTCACAAAAGTGATGGGCCCTGCCCCAGTGAGTTGGCAAATTTAGGTCGTTTCTTTGGCCTTGATAATAGGGTTAGAGATTGCCCTGCTGTTCAGAGAGGATGTTTGACCAGTCCATTGCTTTATCTCTAAGGAATGTGCTTTCAGTTAAGAGTCTCTCCTCTCTGACAACGTAGACCTTTAGTGAACTCCCAGGGTCACGTTGCCAAAAGATGTCGAAGTCCTGAGTGATTTTTCAGCCTCGTGTCTAAAATGTGTTTACGTTTCTTGAACCCTGGGGTGATGGAATCTGTCTGCTTGTGTTAACAAGCATTTCTCCTATGTATTAGAATTCATAAGTTTCATGTCAAGGCTATCAATGAGGCCTTCCAAGCTCCAGAGAAAGGACGCAGGTCTGCAGGCTGAGTCTGTCTGAAGAATGAACCCTTGCCAAGCAGCTGTTGTATGGCAAGATGAAGTAGGGTCACTACAAAGCAAGGCAGAAAGAGAGAAATGGTTTCATGATGTACCAGAGCCCATTTTCAAGCAGCCGGTGGTCACTGGGCCTCAGTTTTCTCATCTGTAAAATGAAGGGGGTTGGATTAGATAAAATTTGAGGTTCCTTCCAGCTCTAAATAGATGATCCCATCATCCTATGATCTCATAATATGGACAGCTGGGAGACAACAGAAATGACAGATCAAACCATGAACAAGGAGTGGGGAAATCATTCTGAATTAAAGGCTTCAGGTCAACCAAGATTTCAGGTTATGATGACCCAAACAATGAAAGGCCCTCTGAAGAACCACTAGGGTGGAACTTAAAAGAAGAATGGTCACAAGTACAAACTGTGGGAAGGACCACAGATGGACATTGGTCTTTTTAGGAAAGAAAGAAAGAAAGAAAGAAAAAGAAAGAAAGAAAGAAAGAAAGAAAGAAAGAAAGAAAGAAAGAAAGAAAGAAAGAAAGAAAGAAAGAAAGAAAGAAAGAAAGAAAGAAAGAAAGAAAGAGGAAGGAAGGAGAGAAGGGAGAAAGAAAGAAAAAGAAAGAAAGAAAGAAAGAAAGAAAGAAAGAAAGAAAGAAAGAAAGAAAGAAAGAAAGAAAGAAAGAAAGAAAGAAAGAAAGAAAGAAAGAGGAAGGAACGAAGGAAGGAAGGAAGGGAGGGAGTAAGAAAAAAGAAAGATGGATGAATAGAAAAAAAGAAAAGAAATACAGACAGAAAATAGGTAGACACAGGAGATAGATAGATAGATAGATAGATAGATAGATAGATAGATAGATAGATAGATAGATAGATAGATAGATATAGATAGAGTGAATAGTCTCACATGATATAAACTAAGAGCATCTGCCTAGTTGTATCTACGGACAGCTAGATGGCACAATGGATAGAATGCTGGCCCTGGAATCAGGAAGATTCATAATCCTGAGTTTAAATCAAGTCTTTGACATTTACTAGCTGTGTGACTCTGGGGAAGTCACTAAAACCTGTTTGCCACGGTTTTCACATCTGTAAAATGAGCTGGATATGGAAATAGTATCTTTGCCAAGAAAATCCCAAATGGGATCAGAGTCAGACACAATTGAAAGCAACTGAACAACAAAATTTGCTTCTCAAGCAAATTAATAACTCCTTATCTATTGATCCAGATATTTTTCTCTGTACAAAATCCATTGTTTTAAGAGAAAAATAAAATTAAATGAAATTCCAGGACCTTCTTCTTATCCACATCCCTAACAGTATCCTCTGCTGTTCTTCAGAGAGCACCTCCACCAATGTAGACTACAGTTCAACAGGCATTGAATTAAGCACTTATTATATTGAAAACTGTGGTAGGTGTTGGGAATGTGTGTGTGTGTGTGTGTGTGTGTGTGTGTGTGTGTGTGTGTACAGACTTGAGAGTTGCTGGAGCCCCTTGCCCTCCTCAAAAACCAACCTTCAGAAATATCTTCTCCTGGATAGTTCACACATATCTGAAACTCAAAATGTCCAATTGGAACTCATTGTCTTTCCCCCCTAAATTCTCCCCTCATCCAAGTTTCTATACTTTTCTTTAAGGTTCTACTGTTTTTCTAGTCACCCAAGTTTTTAATCTGAGTCTTCTTTAACTCTGTCCTCTTCCTCACCTCATCCATAGCCAATCAGTTGTCTGATCTTATCCATGCTATCTCATAGTAGGAACAATATTTGTTTCATGTATGCTGGGCTAGCTTCTCCTTAAAGGAACAGGGAAATTGTTCCCAAGACTTGATTGGTCCAGCTTGAGCAATTGAGATGACTTTTTGATCTCCTGGGGCTTAAAAGGCCCAGTTGACTTCATATTCCTCAGGCTTGTCAGAATTCCCAGTGCCATTCAAGTTAGCATACCTTGGGACAGCTACATGGCTCAGTAGATTGAGAGCCAGCAATGGGATATTCTGGGTTCAAATCTGGCCTCAGACATTTCTCAGCTGTGTGACCTGAGCAAGTCACTTAACCCCCATTGCCTAGCCCTTACCACTCTTCTGCCTTGGAACCAATACATAGTATTGATTCTAAGATGGAATGTAAGGGTTAAAAAAAAAGAGTTAACATACCTTTCTGATCAAGCACTGCCAGATAGGTAAGCAGAGATAATCTATGCGCAACTGAAAAAGTGCTATATTTATATTTTCTCTCCTTTAAATATATATGTATATATATATAACATTTCTTTTTAACATTTTTTCTTTTTAAATTTTGAATTCAAAATTCTCTCCCTCCCTATCCCCTCCTCTTCCCTACCCACTAAGAAGGCAAACAAAATACCAAGTATGCATGTAAAATAATGCAGAGTATTTCCATATTATCCATATTTCAAAAAAAATAAGAAAGCAAGGAAATTATACTTCAATTTGCAATCATAGTTCATCAGTTCTCTCTCTAGAAGTGGATAACATTTTTTCCCCATGAGTCCTTCAGAAATGTCTTTCACAGTTAATCATCATTACAACATTACTGTTATTGTGCACAATGATCTCCCATTCTTCTCACTTCACTTTGCATCAGTTCATAGGTCTTGCCACTTTTTTTTCTGAAACCACTCCCCACTTATCATTTTTTATAGCACAAATCCATCCCTATCATATGGCACAACTTGCTCAATGATTCCCCAGTTGATGAGCATCCCTTCAATTTCCAGTACTTTGCCACCAGAAAAAAAGAGGTGCTATAAATATTTTTGTACAGATAGATCCTTTTCCTTTTTCTTTGATCTCTTTGGAGTACAACCTAATAGTGGAATTGCTGGATCAAAGAGAATGCAGAGTTTTACAACCCTTTAGGCATAGTTCAAAACTGTCCTCCAGAATGATTAAACCAGTTCACAATTCCACCAACAGGTTATTAGTGTATCTATTCTCCCTCATTGTCTCCAGCATTTGTCATTTCTGATTGATGTTGCCTCAGAGTTGATTTAATTTGAATTTTTCAATCAATAAGGATTTGGAGCATTTTGTATATGACTATAGATAGTTTTGATTTCTTCTTATGAAAACTGCCTGTTCATATCCTTTTACCATGTATCAACTGGGGAATGGCTCTTATTTTTAAAAATTTGACTTAGTTCCCTATATATTTGGGAAATAAGGCCTTTATCAGAGAATTTTGCTATTTTTTAAAATATTACTTCATTGCCTAAGGTACCTTTTAATAAAATGTAGTTTCCCTAATTATCTCTTTTAATTAGGTCCATTTTTGCTTTTGCTTTGTCTGAGATCATGATTGCTATCCCTGCCTTTTTTTTTTTACTTCAGCTGAAGCATAATAGATTCTGCTACAGATCTTCATTGAAACTATGTTTGTCTTTCTAACCCAAAAGTGTCTCTTGTATACAACATGCTGGATTCTGGGATCCAATCCATTCTTCTATCTGCTTCTGTTCTATGGGCTAGCTCACTCTATTAGCAATCATAATTATGATCACTAATTGTGCATCCCTACAACCCATTTTCTTTGGTTTTTCCTTCTCTCTCTTTTCATCCTTTTTCTCCTCAAAATCCCATCTTGCTTCTGACCACTGCCTCCCCTAATCTGCCCTCCCCTTCATCACTCCCTCCCCTTCCCCTCCTATCTCTCTATTGGGTAAGACAGATTTCTGTACCCCACCAAGTGCTTGTATTCTTCCCTGTTTGAACTGATTCAAATGAAAATGAGCTTTAAGCATTGCCCTTCACAACCACATTTTCCCTTCCACTTTTAAAGTTCTTCCTTACACATCTCCTTTATGTGAGAAATTTTGTCCCATTCTACCTCTGGCTTCCCCTTTCTACCAATATGATGTGGGCAATGCTGATTGGGCTCTCATCCAAGGAATTGATTGACAGCTTAAATTGACCCCATTTGAGGAAATAAGTTTAATTATAAGAGAATAAAGTAACAAACTAGCTTGTATAGTAAGTAAGGTAAGGTTAGTAATTAAAGGTAAAGATGATAAGCAAAGTAAAAAGTAGTAACTAAAGGTATCTAAAGGTTCCCAGAAAGGCTTTTTATCTTGATTAGTTTCTAAGGAAGGGATCATTTATTTGGGCAGTTGTTGTCCTGTGTCTCCAGGGGACTGGCATCACTATCACTTTTACTTATGGTCCACTCTGTTTGCCCACTGAGGAGAGTAAATTGCAAGGAATGCTAATGATATATTAAATACCTTGGAGCAATTTTAAGTCAAAATTTGCTCTTTTCTGTGCAAACTCTAAGGAAGGCAGTGAGTGTGGAAATTGAGCATTATTTGAACCTAGTCTTGTATGACTGGGAAACTGAGCCACTTGTCCTTGCTGTCCAGAGATCCCCAACCAAGGATCTAGGTTATGTCTGAAGACTGATGTGAAGAGTTTTCTCATAATTGTGAATCTAAGCAACTCATATGTCTTATCTGAAAAGTGACTATAATCTAATCAACTAGTTATTGTTTCTTTGTACTTTTGATTATTTATGGCTAGTTGGTACCTTTCAGCCCACATCAAATGCATCCCTCTTTCATACTCCTTTTTTTTCTTAGAGAGTATGCCAATGTGTTTGCCTCATATTTATGCCTTCTATCTATGTAGACTCCTTTAACTACCCTGATAATAATAAAGTTCTTAGGAGTTATATGTATCTTCTTCCCATATAAGAATACAAATGACTTAATTTTATTGAGTTCCTTATGATTACACTTTCATGTTTACCTTTTTATATTTCTTTTGGCTCTTGTGTTTGAAAGTCAGATTTTCTATTAAGCTCTGGTCTTTTCATTAGGAATCCTTGAAAATCCTCTATTTCTTTAAATATACATTTGTTCCCCTGAAGGATTATACATACTTGGTTTTCCTGGGAAGGTATTCTTGGTTATAATCCTAGCTCCTTTGCCTTCTGGAATATCATATTCCAACCTCACTCCCTTAACGTGGAAATTAAATCTTGTGTAATCCTAACTATGGCTCCATAATATTTGAATTGTTTCTCTCTGATTGCTTGCAGTATTTTCTCCTTGACCTGGAGAAAGCTCTGGAATTTGACTATAATATTCCTGGGAGTTTTCATTTTAGCATCTTTTTCAAGAGGTAATCTTTAAATTTCTATTTAGCCCTCTGGATCTAAGATAACAGGGTAATTTTCCTGTATAATTTTTTTAAATACAATATCTAGGCTCTTTTTTATCATGGCATTCAGGTGGTCTAAGAATTCTTAAACTATCTCTCTATTTCCTAGATTGGCTGCTTTTTCAAGGAGATATTTCACATTTTTCTTCTATTTTTTCACTGTCCTGACTTTGTTTTATTGTTTCCTTATGTCTCACAAAGTCATTAGCTTCCACATACCCAATATAATTTTTAAAGAGTTCTTTTCTTCAGCAAATTTTTGTGCCATTTTTTTTACCATTAGACCAATTCTTTTTTTTTTACATTAGTTTCTTTAGGATATTTTGAGTCTCTTTTACCAACATGTTAATTCTCTTTTCATAATTTTCTTGCATCATTCTAATTTCATTTCCCAATTTTCTTTTACCACTCATCTCTTTTTTTTTTAAACTCTTTTAGGGATTTCTGTTGGGCTTGTGTCCAATTAGCATTTTTCTCCAAGGCTTTATTTTCACAATCTTGTTTACATCTTTGCCTTCCATGCCACCATAGTAGCTTTTTATGGTTTGTTTGTTTGTTTTTTGTAGTTGTTGTTTGATCATTTTTCCAGCCTATTCCTTCACTTTGCAGATTCTGCTCATCTAAGAATGGGGAAGTATTGTCTCAGGCTTCAGGTTTTTTGGTGCTCCTATCATCAGAGGTAGTTCTGGGATTCTGCAAGTTTTCAATGCTTCCAAGGTGGTATGATATGGGCAGAGGTATAGACACTGCTCTCTTGGTCTCTGCTCTGGTCTTTACCCAGAAAGGATCCATGATCCCCTGAAGCCATAAATACTAGCATTCCTCCTAGAACTGTAATCAAATCTTCTGCTTTCCTGTGGTCACAATCTCTAGTATTCCTTTTTGCCTTGGAACTGTAATGACCACAAGTGTTCTTCTCTATCTTGAAACTATAACCCAGAACTTCTTATTGGGCAATAGAGTTGCCAATCAGTACCAGCTATAACCAGTGCCAACAAAGAGTCCCCAATAATCTCTTTCTGATCAGTTGACCAACTCCTTTACCATCTCTGGTCTGAGAACTTCCAAATCTATTGCCTCTATCACAGTATTATAGTCCATTCTGGGCAGGCTCTCATTTTTATGTTATGGACCTCTCCTGAGAACTTCCTAAGTTTTCTTAGCCTGGGAAAATGTCTCACTCTGATTCTGCTGCTCTGTAATCTGATTTGATAAGTTTTTTGGTTTTTAAAGTTATTTGGACGGGAATATTGGGAGACTTCAGCTAGGTTGCTGCCTATAATCAGCCATCTTGACTTTTCCATCTAGCCTTTTAAATTTTAAACAAATTTCTTTTTATTAAATGGTATTTGGCTCATGAGTGTTTTGTTAAATTACAGGCCCAAGCTTAGAACCAATGGACTTGTCTAGATTAGAACTAGTCTAGAAAATATCTCTAGAACATAGCAGTTTTCTCCTTCTTCCATTCACACATCTACCACACCAGTTCAGGCAGGCCATCATCCCTCACCCCATGCTTATAGCTCTTTCCATTTCACTCCATCTTCCACATACCTAAAAAAATACTTTACTAGGCATAAATTTGACCATGTTACTCCCTTGTTCAAAAACTTTAAGTGGCTCTTTATTCCTTACAGAATAAAATATTAAAATACTAACTTCTTAGTCTAACACCTAAAGCCCCCTACTATCTGAATCTCATCTACCTTTCCAGTTTACTTTCATATAATTCTCCTTTGTATATTTGATGGTCAGGCTAAACTGGACTAATAATTATTCTCCATACTCAGTACTCCATCTCTTCCAAATGCTTTCACACAAATTGTTCATCATCCTCAGACCTATTGACTTCATTCCCTCTCTAAGAATTCTTATCTTCCTTTAAGGTTTAGGTTGGGTACCACCTCCACCATCTTCCCAATTGTTATTATTCTTTTCCTACAAAGTTACTTTGTCTTTTTTATATCTATACTACTTTTCTCCCTACCCTCAACCCCAAAATATAAGCTCCATGATAATCTTTTTCTTGCCTTTGGATCCCTAGCAGTCTAGTACAGGTCCATGTATATCAGGGACTTAATATGTGTCTGTTGAATTGAATCTCTTCAAATTTAGCCAAGATAGTCCTAAGACAAAAGACATTTCACTATTTGCCACCGGCTACCTGCTAGTACTCAAAAAAGTTTCCAAATTGATGGGACTTGTCAGAGCATGACTTGTGCTGGCACAGCCTTTAAGGACCCACGTTCACTTCCATTCTATAATGAAGCATCAGAACAGAATTTCAGTGAAGATATCTCCCAACAGATGAAAAGAAAAAGATTTTGGTTCTCTCTTTAATTTTTCCTTTCTCTGAATTTTGGTTATGCAAAGAATTACATTTTATCCTTCCAACGAGAAACAATAACAAGAAAAATATTTATTTATATCTAAGAGATTCAGTATTACTTTAAAAGTTTCTGGAATGTGACTATGTAGAAATATTTCAAATACATCTAAATGCTGTATGTCTACATATGGATTTGATGGATGGTATATGGTACAGTACAACAAATATTGATTTGGAGTCACATGACCTGGGTTCAATCCCTTCTCTGATGTTTACTACCCATATGACCTTGGGTAAGTCATTTAACCTGGGTCTCAGTTTCTTCATCTGCAAAATACAAAGGTTGGATTATCTGACTGCTGAAGTCCTTTCTAGTTCTAGATCTAGAGGGAGAGAGAGACAGAGAGAGAGAGAGACAGACAGACAGACAGACAGACAGACAGACAGACTAGAGTAAGGCAGTAAAATGGCTCAGTAGATTGTGAGCCAGGCCTAGAGATGCGAAATCCTGGGTTCAAATGTGACTTCTGACACTTCCTAGCTGTGTGACCTTGGGCAAGACATTTAACTCCAAATCCCTATCCCTAATCAATCTTTTGCCTTGGAACCAATAATTAGGATCAATTATAAGATGGAAAATAAAGGTGTTTTGTTTTGTGGTTAACAAAGGGGAACATACATTTGAAATTCCTGATTTCTTTTTTTGCCTTTCCTTGAAGGAAATTTTTACCCAAAAACTAGTCTTCATGTGAACGTCTGCGAAACTTCTTCAATCTTGCCTTCAATGCCAGAAGAGAAGGTATGATTATTGACCCTGCTTTTCAAACTTAATAAATAGTCATAAGGCTCCAGACATGGGAGTACATTGTTTACCCACAAGTGCTAGGATGTATTATCAGCTTAATAACCAGCTAGAGGAGTGGTGTGGGTGGTAGTTACATCCAGTAACTGGATGATTTTAGGGGAGTCACTTCACTTTTTCAGCCTTCTCCAGTGTGCTTATCTATAAAATGAGGGGATAATGTGAGCTAAAGCAAAGCTTCTTAACCTTTTATGTGTCAGAGACCCCTTTGGAAGATTAGTAAAAGCCTAAAGACTCCTGCTCAGTATAATGTTTTTAAATGCATGACATAAAGCATATAGGATTAACAAAGAAATTAATTATATTGAGATAATTAGTATTATTTTTTAAATCAAGTTAATAGATCTAGGTTAAGAATCCCTGGAGATAATTATTAAGGTCTCTTCTAGATCCATTAATTTCAGGTTTTTTTCCAGTACACAGACACTGAATAGTTATCCTAAATGCCAAATACAAACAAGGACAGACAGCAAAGCAGCTTCCATTAAAATACTGAGCACTTAATCATTCAAAGATAAGACTTATTTTGGTCTTTTAGAGACTAACTGGTCAATGTACTTAGGTAGGAAACAAAGGAAGGAAAAAAAAGGAAAAAAATGAAAGGAAAACCCACCAAAGATGACCGTGAGAAAACAGATGAGAATTTGTCTGGAAATTAGTTATTATGCAAGGGTATGTCTGGGTCATTTAAACCTTTTATGATTTGGGATTGTTATGCTTTTGTTTTTTAATATTGTTACTTCCCAATATAATAATAGTAATGGCTAGCATTTATATGGCATTTTAAGGTTTACAAAGCACTTTACAAATATTGTCTTATTTGATCCTTATAATAGCTCTGAGGGGGTAGATGCTTTTACTATCCCCACTTTGCAGATAAGGAAACTGAGACTGAGGGAGATTAACATCACAAATAGCTAAATAAGTATATATGGTTAAATTTGAACTTCACTGCAAATCCAGAGTTCTAAACACTGTGTTACCTTTCCTTGAAACAAAGAAATGAAGGTAAGCAAAATAAATAGACATATTGACGGTATCTGGCAATATATACCCCATTCTCTACACATACTCCACCACCACCCTACTGAGAGAAAAAAAGTTTTATCTCATCATCAGTCAGCATGATGCAATGTAAAATATGCCATGGACTTGGGTTCAAATCCTATCTCTATTTATTACTTATGTGACAAATGATGGGCAATCTCTACCTCTACCTGTATGACAGAGAATAGTTAACCTAATCTCTCTCAGCCTCAGTTTCCTTACTAGTAAAGAGAGAAGGTTAAGCCAAATCTAAGATCCCATTATTCCCTGGAATTAACATTTGTCATTCTATAGATCTGAATTCTGAAATTTTTTAGTATTATTTTCTTTTACATTATCATGGTCACTGCATGGATTGTTCACTTTTAAAAAAATTTAAGCCCTCACCTACCATAGTAGAATCAATACTGTTTATTAATTCCAAGACAAAAGAGTAGAAAGGCCTAGGCAATGAGAGTTAAGTGTCTTGCCCAGAGTCACTCAGCTAGGAGGTGCCTGAGCTCAGACTTGAAACCAAATCCTCTCAACTGTAGATCTGTGTCTATCCACTGGGATACCTAGATGCCCTCAGTGTTGCTTTCTTCATCATGCTTACCTGACTCTGCATCTGTTCAAGTAAACCTTCCCAAGTTTCTCTGAATTCTTCATATTCATTGTTTCTTCTGGCACAATATTCTGTTACATTCACATAACACAATTTGCTCAGCCATTCCCCAATTGATGAGTACCGGCTTTGTTTCCATTTTCTGCTTTGACAAAAAGAACTGCTAAGTATATATTGGGGGGGGCATATGGAAGATCTTTCCCTCTGTGTTTGCCCTGCTTGGAACATATGCCCAACAATGGCATCACTTGATCCAAGAGTACGAACAATAAAGTAACTTTTCCAGCAGAATTCCAAACTGTTTTCCAGAATGTTTAAACTAATTTAGTACCCAGAATATGAGTACCCATGTCCCCTTAACCCTAAGGCTGTGTATTTACCAATCTTTATAAACTTGTTCTGCCACTGGAAGCTTTGAAGTTGTGACTATGTTCAAAAATACCCTCCGTAGTATAAACCAGAGCAATTTCTAGAACTGAGAAATCCAGAGAAGGAACAAAGAAAAAGTGAAAAGATGACATTCTACTCCCCAAGAATTAGCTTTGCTGCCATCTGGGATCCCATGGCTCCTTAGTCCTTCCCTCTTCTCCCCAATTTTCCTGTCTCTTTCTTTTTCCCCCTTCTATTTCCAAAAGTTCATTGTATTTTTTAAAAAGATATAGATAACTATCTTAAGGTCTCGAGGGAAAATATCAGCTATCACCTCAACTGTCCTTCAGACTATAGATCCTAGGGAGGTTGTTGCTAGGGAAAGATATGGCAAAGTTGAAAATTTCAGATAAGGAAAGGAATTATCATAGGAACAATATTTTCTTCTTTTAAAAATGCCTACCTTGAAGCTGTCCTTTATAAGTGAGTATCTAGAGACTATTTGAAGGAGATGTTGTGATAAAGTGAAATATAAAATTAATATACTTTTTTTGGTTACCAGAATCCAAAAGCCTTCTAGCACCCCAGAGACTATCTCTAAAACCATTCAAAATTCACCACAGACCACCTGAATAACAGAAAAGGCCATGCTTACATCAAGAGAGTTAATATCAACCCAAATAACATAATGTGACACTCTAATAAGAGTATTCTATTGAACTGTTCAACTATATCAGCAACCTCTTCCTTGGAGCCAGAAACACTTGGATTCATATCCATAATCTGACAAATGCTCTCTGTGTAACCATAGGTAGCTAGTAGATAATGCAGGAGATCTGGAGTCAAGAAGACTCTTTTTCTTGGGTTCAATCATTTATAGTCTTTAAGAGGTTGTTTGGAGCTCTGGGCAGCTAGATGGTGCATTAGAGTGCTGAACCTAGAAGACTTGAGTTCAAGTCTAGCCTCAGATACTTACTGGTTAGGTGACCCTGGGCAAATCACTTAATCTTGTTTGCCTCCGTTTCCTCAAATGAAAAATGAGCTAGAGAAGGAAATGGCAAGCTACTCCAGGATATTTGCAAAGAACACCCCAAAAGGGGTCATGAAGATTTGGACATAATTGAAAAATGACTAAAAAAATCACAAGCAACCCAATTAACCCCCAATGGGAAGGGAAAGGGCAAGAACAAGCAATTACTAAGTGTCTACCACTATGCTAAATGCTTTACAAATATTATCTCAGTTGATCCTCACAATAACTCTTTTTATAGTTTTGGAAACTGAGGCAGACAAAGGTTAAAGGATTTCTCCAGGTTAACATAATAAATGTCTGAGGTTAGACTCAAACTCAGATCTTCCTGATTGCAGATCCAACATTCTATCTAATGTGCCATCTAGCTGCCCAGAGCTCCAGACAACCCCCTAAGACTATAACTGAGAAAGAGTTTCCAAACTGAATTTATGGCAGAGCTTTGCAAATCAACAGTTCCCTTAATCAATCAAGTCATATGTCTAGGAGTATTTCAGCCAGCATAGCATCACACTATAACTCAATAACAAAGTCAAAAATGTACAAGACTCTTAGACTCTTGATTTGTATTCCCCCATTAAAAGGTTGAAAAACTGTTGTTGGAGTCAAGAAGACAGACCTGTCTCTGGCCCATTCTAACTGAGCAACCGAGGGCAATTCTCTTACTCTCGCCATACTATAAACATCTCTAAGGCTATAAATTGCAGATGAATTGTCAGTGTATTTTAGGAAACTTCGACACCTGGAGTTCCCTACATGGATGGACCTGTAGGAGGACCGGACAGGTCTAAGACAAAAAAAAAATTAAAGAACTACAAAAACACAAAGATGAAATCCCCGTTCAAAAGCAAGATCTCCCCAAGAGGAATTTTCAAAGTAACTTCAGTCCATAGTAACCCTATTCTACTGCCAATCTGTAATTGGATAGAAATAAAAAGAGCAAGAAATATTTTTAAATGAATGCATTCTTACTTTCAAGAGAATCCTTGAGGCCACCTTTGCATTTGAAGATCTCCAATTGAGGGTAGGGATTATTCTCTGGAAAAGAGTTAAATTAGAATTCTCTTTAATTTATCCAATTTGCTGATTTCCTACTGCATGCCAGGTATTGTAGGGAAAGCAGGGCCTTTCTCAAAGACAGGAACAAGATGAAAAACAAGTAACCATGGTAGAAGCAACGTGCCAAATTTGTTAGGTCACTGATTATATTAGTCCACGGAAGGGATTTGCTTATCCAAGTCTCATAGAATGCCAGTCTGGATTTTCTCCTGGTGTCCCTGTGGTGACCCGATGAGTAATCATAAGAAGAGATCTAGAAGTGGAAATGATGCATCAGAGGCCATTAAGTCTAACTCCCTCATTTACAGATGAAGAAACTGAGATCTTAGGTTAAGAAACTTGACTAAATTTCCACAGGTCATAAAGCAGCAGAAACCAATTTCTGGTTGAATATGCTTTCCATTGTACTATGCTGTCTCCCACCATCTTGGCAATGTCATAGGGTAGGGAAGAGAAAAAAAACCAACCACTGGATTTCGAGTCAAAGAACCAGGATATAAAACCTGTTTCTGCCTCTAATCATATTACCTTAGGCAAATTATTTATACTTCATTTTCCTCATCTATAAAGTGAGGGAGTTTGACTTAAAAGCCTCTAAGGTCCCTTTCAATCCTAAATCTATTTGACCTGGAGTCAGAGATTTTTTTCAAAGCATGGAATTTTCTCTCTACCTACTAACACCCACGCAAAAGATCCATGAATATAACTTGATTCTGCAGTATAGTCTACATCTTGGAGGCCGTCACAGGAATTTTTAATATTTACTGAGAGAATGCCTTTTGGGAAAAGACCTCCATGATGGTTGCTTTCTCCTTTTGCAGAAAGGTCTGATGGCTAAAGTAGCCAGACACTAATCATGTTGATAACTGAATTTTCAGAGCATGCCCTTCCTAACATAGATGCAAACCTTCTCCAGCTACCAAATCCCCATTTCAATCTCACTGAGTTTAGAACCAGCAGGGACCTTAGAGACCATCTAGTCCAATCCATTTTTTAAACCCTTACCTTCTGTTTTAGAATCAATACTATGTACTGGTTCCAAGGCAGAAGAGTGGTAAGGGCTAGGCAATGGAGGCTAAGTGACTTACCCAGGGTCACACAGCTAGGAAGTGTCTGAGGCCAGTTTTGAACCTAGGACCTCCTGTCTCTACATCTGACTCTCAATCCATTGAGCCACTCAGTTGCCCCCTCCCCATTTTTTAAATGTGGAAAACACCAGAAATAAGTGATGCACCCAGTTATCACCCACATAAGTAAATGGCTGAGACAAAGTTCAAAACCAAGTCTTTTGACTGCACATCCAACATTGTTTTCCACTTCGCCATGATATGGTCCCAGACATCCATTCTAATGACTTTCTTATCCTTACTTGATGTAAATGGCTAATTTAATGTTTACCATTGAAAGCATCTGGGATCAATTTGAGGGCGAGGCTTCATGCTTAGCAGACTTTAGTTTACAGTACCCTGATATGCCACTGGCAGATAATCAAGACGATGCCTCCAGTCTCTGTCTGGTGAATCTCACTGACATGTCCATTCTTTTCTATTCAAGCAACAGCTACCATTCCAAACTGATCTCCAATAGCATCAGCAGCTTTTTTGCTGTTGTTGTCATTCTTTTTCTCCTTCCCTTTCTAGTCCATTTTGCCTTGATTTAAGGGCTGGCATTATTAAGATTTTCTCTATGGGAAATAAATTTACTTTTTGAGTGTTCTGAGGAGAATGGGGTGGGGAAGGTGTGGAAGGAGAATGAAGGGATAGTTCTGTGTTTCCAAACAGTTTCTGCACCTATGAAACAAGAGGCTTGGACTGCATGCTTTTAAGGTCACTCTCCTCTCTGATATCCTATGATCCTATAATGCCATTGGCTGCTGGGTTTCAGAAAGCATCCTGAGACCCATAAGGCAGGGTCATTGACTTTGTGAATATGACCAGCTTCAAGATGCTGCACTAGGATGTCCCCTACTGGTTGCTGGGGGTGGGGAGGGCATTTGGAGTATTTTGAACAAGCCACTTTCATAAATGGCAAGAAAGTGCTGGACCTTCAAGGCCAGCATACAGAAGGGTGTCAAACTGTTAGGAGAGTAATCATGGAAGCTGTTCATCCATCCAATGCAAAGAGAATTAGTGAAATTAGCAACCGAAATCCACAACAGCCCAGGAGATACTGGGGATGGAGGTGGGGGACCTAGGGGCTATGAGGGACAGGGAGGGAGTGAAACTACAAGGGGAAATGTGGAGATGAAAAGAGAAATAAAAAAAGACAAGCAGACATGTTTCAACTCCAAGCTCCCATTTCCTCTTTCAAATGAACTGATTCCCTACTGTGTTCAGTATCAAGTATTTATGAAGGCATTTTTTGCATATTAATAACTGTACATGGAACATTCCAAGTTCTGAAGTCCTAAAGGTATATTGGCTTTTGGGGGCTGGGGGAGGGGGAAGTCTTTTTAAGTCATCCAAATGTCTCACAAAGCTCCATCTTCTCCTTCAGATTTGTTTCTCTCTCTCTCCTTGGGCTCCTCTCAAGGTTTAATTTCATTTGGAAGAGGACAGAGAGTCTGTGATTCTGATGCCCCTGCTGATTTGGCCAATGGCATTATAGGATCATAGGATGTCAGAGATGAAAGTGACCTTAAAAGAATACAGTCCCAGCCTCTTGTTTTATAGGTGCAGAAACCGAGGTCCACGCAGTTGAAATTAAGGTGAAGTTGCCCTTAGCTGAAGTTGTCAGAATTTAAAATAGCTCAAATAGCTTAAGTTGAAGGAGGAAATACACAAGGAAAGAACTGACTATGTACCAGTCTGGCAAAAAAAAAAAAACCACTTCCAAGGATACAGTAGGCTCAGGAGTCACTATGCAGGTGCAGTATGGAGGCCATCACGAGTTCACAGATTTGGAGCCCCGCCTCCAATAGTTGCCATGGTTCCGGTTTTTCTTGTATTCTTGAATAGGATTAACCAGATAGTTTCCTTTTAAGGAATTTTTCTTTATTTTCAGTTTTTTCATCTTCCAGAAAGCTTTGGGGAAAAAGTAATTAATCTTCCTATACAAGCATAAGATGGGAAAGAATCACAGCCTTTTCCCCAGCTCTAGCCTTGTGAGGCCAGGCTGGGGCCAGATGGTTCCAGGGCTGTCAGAGAAGGCACTGAGGAGGTACAGAGCTCTCTGGAGATGCTGTTAAGGAGGAATACCACAGAGGAGAGCCAAGCTTTAATGGGGTTTCCCCCAGTGCATTCCTCTTCTAGTATTCTCCTTAGGAAAAAAATGAAGGATCTCATGCATTTTTTATATCACTTGTTTTAACCTTCTTCACCACTCCCAAGTTTTCCTTCATTTGTTCTGTTTATAGGAAAGGGGGATCAAACGACTCTTTTGGCAAACTTATCAGTCCTCTTTAGAACTTTTGCACTATCTAATGATCTTCAATTAGAACTGTTTGGTTTTTTTCCCTTTAACAAAACTTGGTCAATCCAATATTATAACATGTGTAACTTCAAGAATAGAATGACAAAAATGAATAAATGGTTTATGGCACATGGAGAAACTGAGGGATTTAGGACAGTCAAGTCTTTTAAAGGGAATACTGAAATGAGAAATGGAATTCAACAGAATTTCAAAGCTAGAAAGAACCTGAAAGAACTAGTCCAATCCCTTTTATTTCTCAGATGAGGAAAATGAAATGTAAAGAGGTAAAGACTTGCTCCAGATCGCACAGCTACTTAGTAGGAAAATTAGGACTTAAACTACTTAAATTGTCTTCCCACTGTAACAGACTGACATTAAATACTGTATTGAGGATGCTGAGCCACAGGACTCCAGATCTAAAGCAGCTGGATCAAAAGATGAAGTGTTTAAGTTGTAAGGAAGGAAGACCTAGGTTCAAATCCTAGCTCTTAACTTAACAACTGAACAAATTGTTCAAGCATTCTGACACAATTTCTTCATCTGTAAAATGGGGATTAAAATGAAGTAGTCATAATACCTACATCAACAAGTACGTAAAATGTAACGGATAGTAGTTAATTCCTCCATCCCCTCATCCAGTGGATTCAGGAAGGCTTGAGTTCAAGTTTTTCCTTTGATACTTACAAGCAACTCTAAGATTTTGTTTATTTGTGTGTGTGTAAATTTTTAGGCTTGTCCAACTCTTCATTTCCATTTGAGGTTTTCTTGGCAAAGACATTGGAATGAATTACCATATCCTTCTTCGGCTCATTTTTTAGATAAGAAAACTGAGGCAAACAGAATTAAGAGACTTGTCTCGAGTCACACAGCTAGTGTTTGAGTCCAGATTTGAACTCAGGAAGATCCTTCCTTGACTCCAGGTCCAGCACTCAATCCCTGTGCCATCTAGCCTCCCCTAAGATTACAAATCACACATAAGTTAACAATCTCTATTGGAGTTCCCTAAACAAATTATATCATGTGTAGAATTTTTTTTGCATACCTGTTTCACAGAGCTCTTTGTAAGTCTCAAATGATATAATGTATGTAAAGTGCTTTGGGAAACTTTAAAGCACTCTATAAAGGAAAGAGATTATTATCAGTGGCCCATGACATTCTTTCCATTTCTCAAAATTGGTCATTCTATGATATTTAAGAACGTGATGACATCAGACTGAAAGAGACCCAAATTTCTGCTTAGAGCCCAAAATAGAGCTGTTTTCCTTGTGTTGCTCTCAGAACAGTAGGGCTGTACCTTAACCTAAGTGGATATTTACCCCTTCTTAACTAACCTACTCTACTGTAACTCAGTAGTATTTATTATTTGTCCTCAATCTGCATATTTCAAGTTTCAAGAAAGTCCTCTAGTTCTAACATCTTGGGTTTGGGCTAATGAGTCTCCATTTTCTACACTATCCCTACACCATGTTCCATATTCTGCTCTCAAATCCCTTCTCAGCCTTCATCTTCCCAGAACAAAGAGTCCTGGACATTTCTGTCACTCCTTATTGGCTGTGCCCCTCTCTCCCAATTTCTTGAGCATTTCAAGTACTCTGTTCTTGGACTTTCTGTCATGTCTTTCTTTAAAATCAATAGAGCTATAGAATATTCTAATTAAGGATGCATTTTAATTTTCTACAAGGGCCTAGAGTTCATCTTTTTTCCCCTAGTTCCTGATAACACTAGATAGTCTGCTGGCCTTTTCTAAGATATCACCTGTCTCCCTCTTGCCCCAAGAATTCAAGCTGATATCAACCTGAACATTGATGAATTGAATAGATTTCTATCTGTGGAATATCCTGGGAAGATAGCTGCTAGTTAATTGTTTCTCTGGATCATTGTTCCAAATGGGAAAATGCCCTAGAATTCCAAACAACTGGCTTAGAAAGGAACTTTAAGCAAAGAGCTGATCTGCCTGTATTTGTCTGATCTGGACATTCACAGCACTTGACACAAAATAGCAGCAACAATTATAATAGTGACCATAATAATAATGAATCCAGAATTAAATGATGCTTTTAAGGTTTACAAAGCAGTTTACAAATAATATCTCATTTAATCCTCATTACAACCAAACCGCCAACTCTGGAGGTAGGGCAAGAGCATCTAGCCCCTACTCTGTATTTTGGCTTTCCTTCTTCCCTACTCCCTACTCTATACAGAGAATGGACCATATTTCCCACAGAGGAATGCAAATCTCTAGCCTAAAGCAAAACCAGTCCATTTGGGTAAAGTTGAGCCACCTTCCTTAGAAGAGACAGAGGATGATTCAGGCTTTCTTTGAGTTTCTTCAAAGCCAGAGTCAACAATGATCCTGTTATATCAACAATGGTACATCAACAAAATTTTTAATTAATCAGCCTGGAAGAAAATGAGGCTTCCCAGAAAACTCAGCTCTAGTGCCTTCTCTTAAGGAAAATATTCCTGATGTCCCTTTACTGCTTTCTCCCTCCTTAAATTACATGGTATTGACACATCAAGAGCCAGGTCTGGCAATGAAATCTGGCCTCACATACTTACTAGCTGTGTGATCCTGGGCAAGTCACTTGACCCCAATTACCTAGCCCCAACCATTCTTCTACTTTGGAACCAATCGTTCTAAGACAGAAGGTAAGGGGGGAGTGGGCATTGCTTTTTTGTTGTTGTTTTTAAAAGCCATTGTTTACTGTCTACTAACTGCCAGGAAAATCAGACTAGAGCCTACACAGAATAAAGCAAGTGAAAGATTCCCTACAGTCTAGTTCCCCTTGAGTACTGTTAATATATTAAGAGGTTCTGAGAGATGATTAAAGTTTTTAAGTGGAAGACGAGGTGAAAAGATGGCAGACATGGCAACCAAGGGTCTTAGGAGACAGCTATCCCAGTAGCTAAGTAGTTCCAATCCTGCCTATGACTTAGAATTAATCCATGGGCAGAAAAACATACCAACACAAAGCTTGTGATTTAGTAAAAAATCAGAGAGCTGTACTGACCTGCCAGGATACATTGAACTAAGTCAATCAATCAATGAGCATTTATTAATTACCTATTATGTGCCAGGCATAGATGTGGTTACTATCAAGGATATCTGAAAGATCTTGGCAGGAGACAGCTAGGTGGCTCAGTAAATTGAGAGCCAGACCCAGAGATGGGATATCCTGGGTTCAAATCTGGCCTCAGACATTTCCTAGTTGTGTGATCCTGTGCAAGTCACTTAACCCATTGCCTAGCCCTTACCAATCTTCTGCTTTGGAACTAATTCATAGTATTGATTCTAAAACAGAAGGTAAATGTCTTTTTTTTTAAGAAAAAGTATTGAGATTGAAGAAGTCTTAATTTTCAAAGAAGGTAAGAGAAGAGTTTTCAAGCTATAACCCAATGACTTTGACTTCAATCCCTGGGGAAAGTTTAGCATGAATCATTAAAGAGATAGTTGATGAATTACAGAAAGAGAAGCAATGAAAGGCTTCATCCAGAACAAGTCATGCCAGGCTAATTTCATTTCCTTTTCTGACAGGATTACTAAAATTAATAAATGAGGAGAATGCTATGAGTATAGTTTACCTAGACTTTAGAAAAGCTTTATTTTTCTAATCCTTATCTTCTATCTTAGAATAGATTCTATCAGTTCTAAGGCAGAGGAGTAGTAAGGGCTGGGAAGCTGGAATTAAATGTCTTGCCCAGGGTCACACAGCTAGGAAGTATCTGAGGCCAGATTTGAATCCAGGTCCTCCCAACCCCAGGCCTGGGTTCTCTATCCACTGAGCCACTGAGCTACCCCTATAAAAATTTTTGATTAAATATCTCATATTATATTATGAGGAAAATGGAGAGATATGTGTTAGACAATCACACAATTAGTTGTGTTCAGGAACTAGTTAGATGACTGAAGTCAGAGAGTTAAGAGTTTAATGTCTATGTGGCAGGAAGTTTCCACTGAAGTACCCCAGGGAGGATCTGTGTTTGACCAGGAGCCATTTAACACATATCAATGACTTGGATAATGTAGAGATAATGTGCTCATCAGATTTACAGATGACATGGATCTGGGAGAGAGAACTGACATGGTAGAGGAATGGATTGAATCCAAAAAGATGAAATTCATTAGGAATAAATGTCATTTTGCAGTCAAGTACAAAAAAATCATCTTTCTATATATAATGAAGATTATCATTTATTTAATGCCTACTCTGTGCCAGTGCCAGGCACTGTGCTAAGTCATTTACAAATATCTCATCTGATCCTTACAATAAACTTGGGATGAAGGTGCAATTATTATCCTATTATAATTATTCTTCATTTTACAGGTAAGGAAACTGAGGCAAACAGCTGTTAAGTGACTTGCCCAGAATTTTTAGAAAGCTAGTGAGTGTCTGAGGCTGGATTTGAATTCAGATATTCCTCACACCAGACCAAGTATTCTAGCCACTGTACCATTTAGTTTCTTATGGGAGAAGCATGGTTATACAGAAATTAGAGCTATGGGGTTCTACAGAAATATAGAGATATTGTTTTTTTAACTCATGCCTGACTCTTCATGACCCCTTTTGGGTTTTTCTTAGGAGAGATACTGGAGTGGCTTGCCATTTCCTTCTCCAGTTCATTTTACAGATGAGGAAACTGAGGCAAACAGGGTTAAGCAAGTTGCCCAGCTAATAAATGTCTGATGCTAGATTTGAACTCAAGAAGAATCTTCCTGACACCAGGCCTGACTAAATCAGAACCTATTACAATAATCAGGGAAGATGTTGTGGAGGAGGAAATAGTAAGATTTGGCAACTGCTTGACTGTGTGAGATGAATAAAAATGAGGAGCTGAGAATGGCACAACACTGAGTGACTAAAAGGAGAGTCATTTTCTCAGACAAAATAGGGAAATTCCTAAAATAAATGGTTTTGAGGGGAAAATATTGTAATAAAATATGTAATGCAAGTTATAACCCATCTACATTTATTTATTCTATGTGACATCTGTAAAGATTAAAATTAGGGAATATGGGGGAGACTGAGGCAGGTAGAAATTAGTTTCTCTCTGCAAGGAGTATTATATTTTTTAGAGGTTTATTAAAGGTTAAAGGATTAAAGAATATACAAGTAAGAAACATGTGCCTAGGCCAGAGGCCTAGACAAAATAACCTCAAATCATGGAAGAGACGCCTCTGCTCCAAAACGGAAGTCCAAAAAAGAGCCCAAAAACCTTTGCCACCAGCTTAAATCCTTCCTCGATCTCGGCCTACCTCAGAATTCCCGTGAGATTACAAAGCATTTTGGGGAAGTGGAGTAAAGGCTTGTGGGGATTGTAGTCCTGTATTCAAGTCTATTTTTTACATTCCTCCGTTTGATCGTTTGCAAAAAAATTATTTTTTTTCCAAAGGATCATGAAAATATAATCAATTTAAAGATTACAATAATTTGATGATAAGAGAAAAAAGCAAACAAATCCAATAATTGCTGAAAGCATTGACAAAAAGCCAGTTTAGGGCAAGTCCCCTTTGGCATGAAAGTACAGATACAAATAAATGTTCAATCGATCACAACCAAAGTTCAATTTTGTGCAACTTGTGGTCTGGAGGCTTCTTCATGGTGGCTTCTCCAACAGTTCAGTTCTGGATTCAGAGAGGTAGCATCTTCTTTACCTAAAATTCTTCTCAAAAGGAATTTAAAGTTTGCAATTTAAATAATGATATTTTTTTACATTCCCCCCGCCCCCCCCTTAAGAGGGTGATTAAAAAAAAAAGGATCACTTAGGGATGCATGGCTGAGGTATGAGGTATATGAATCAATTGGCAAGAGATATTAAAAAGACATCAGAAAAATCAAAAAGAAAAGAAAAATTTCTGGATGAAAATATAGACTATCAAAGTCTTATGTGTAAAAATTCCAAGTAAAAGAAAAATAAATCTATAACAGGTCCTTGAATCAGGGCCCAATTAAAATGATCTAAGCAATGATGCATTTCTCCAGGCAGTAGCCAGGACTACAGAAAGGTACCACACTATGAGAGGCAGAAAAGAAAGGGACCAGATTATAGGAGCCAAGTTTTAAGGAGCCAAGTTTGAGGTACTTGGTAGAATGTGGAATAAGGAAGACCTGCTTTTAACACATGTTAAACAGCCACAACCTCGAACCCCAAACACGTTCAAGTCCTCTTTGTCTAGACTCAAAGTGACATCAAAATCACCAGGATTGGTTGGTCTCTTTGACCTTATGCTCTATTGGCACTATGCAGTGGCTCTTTTGTGTATATCTTGTCCTGGAATCAGACAGAATCATTAAGCAAAGTCCCATAACTTTTAAATAATTAGTGGCATCATTTTTATAGTCACAAGCTTTTTAGGGCATGCATTAGCAAATGTATTTCAAACTTGTAGCACTGAAAAGTCAAAAAGTTAAAGAAAATCTTAATGCTGGTGACATGTGCTTCAAATATAAAAAGGAGAGAAAAATAATAAAAAAAACTGAAAAAGTATATTGCACATGCAAGAAAAATATAATAATAAAAGAGCTTTAAAAATTCAAAAATATAGCTTATAATCATTGACACTGTGTCAGCTAAGAAAATATAAAATGCAAGGCTTTCTCACCAAAAATGAGATCCATTTCCTCTTAATATCTGGCCATGACCACTGTGAGTAGAAGGCAAATGAATTGAACAAGGTTAACAATTTTTCATCTTTAAAAATACAGTAGTACAAATATGTAGTTACCAAAATCCCCAAAATTCTCAATAGCCCAATTAATTACAATAGCAAACACACTTTCATATTTCACATAAGTTGCTGTATGACATTTTTAAAACCTATGAATTGATGGACATTTGTCACAATTTTTACAAACATATGTGACAAGGAAATCACTTTAAAAGACTGATATATATTAATTTAAGGTCGCCAAGGAATTCAGCTATGTAATTCCTAAATGAAAACTCAAGTCAGAAGTCAATCTTTTATGGAGTTTAATTACAATAGGAGGAAGAAAGGAATTAGAGATAGAGAGAGAGAAAAGAGAGAGAAGGTAATAGGGCTTAAATACCCCTTCTGTTTAGGCTGGGCCAAAAGGCCCAAGCCCTTAGATAGCTGGGGCAAAGAAAAGAGATCAGTCCCTATTACTCACGTGACCAAAATGGAGAAACAGTCTCAGAGGCCCCCACCTTCAGCTTCCTTCAGAGCAAGCTTCTCAGAGCACACTCCAACCACTCAGACAACCTCCTCAACCACCACCCTCTATCTTTAAGGAAACCATCCAAGTTCCCTCCCCTCAGTTCTCACATCTACCAATCACTGTCCATCAATTTCCCTGTGCCAATGGAGGCTCTAGCTTAACCCATGACCGCCCAGAGGTCTCTGGCTTTGCACATGTCTGTTGAAGGTCATATTTTCAAATAATTAAATCTTTGATCCTTTGCTACAGCCCTTCCTAAATCCTGTTAACCTGAGTAGGGTAGAGATTGGAATAATTAAATTTTGATCTATGCTGCAGCCCTTCCTCAATCCTGTTAGGACTGAGTAGGGTGGAGATTGATTCCAAGTATCTCCATTGTATCAATTCTAAAATCAATCATGACTCAAAGAAATTCCTGTTCTATGCTTAAGCATAGGTCAAAGTCCTTTCCATTGTTCAGCAAAAGGTTTCTGTCTAAAGTAATCTTAAGAAGGGAGGAGGAGGAAACTCCCATGCCAATGGGGTTCACATTCCAATAGCCAAGACCCACTATCAATAGGAAATTTTTCAAGTATGAAATTTCCCAATGGTGAAATTTCCAACATTTATAAGTCTAAGAAATTTTGAGGTTTACACATACAATCTTTCAACCTTGGTATTTAAACATTTTTTTAAACAAAGTAAAACTCATCTTGGGTTAAGAACATAATCAAGAAATCTAGATATCATTCTGGTACAAGTAAAGTAGTGAGCTGAAGAGTATAAATAAAGGGGTGCTCCTTTTCTTGGAGGCTTTTAGGGATACAAATGCCCTGAGATTAACTGCCCCAACTTCCATTCACATATTTAGAAATGCGGGAAGGTTGGGGGTTATAAAATGTATTTCACTTCAGCTACTAGGCCTTACCTCGTGGTAGGGGCAGGCAAAAATAACCAGAGATTGTTTTTAAAAAGTTCCAAAAATCATATTTAAAAAACCCTTAAAATCAAATCATTTGAGGAATTTAGCACATTAAATTTTTCCAAGGTTGTTAATACAATTATAACCAGTTCTGAAGTCCATCTATCCTCGGCAAAATAGAAAAAAAGCTGTTTTTTCATATATGGGCTTAATCACTAATATTTTTTCAACACAGTTATAGAGGAAAAACAACAGAATTTCAAAACTCAGTACATTCAAAATAAATTCAATCAACCTTAAGTTCAAGCAGAATAATATTGAATCCAGTAATATATGAACTTAAAATCACAAAGTTAAACCTTAAACAAAAAATGCAATAGAATACAGAGATTTTTATAAACCACTGGAGTCTGAAATGCCTTAGAATATAGCCTTTAGTCTTTAAAGTTCCTTAGGTGTGTTTATCCATTTAAATGTCTATTGTCCGAAGGCAGAGTAGTAAGGGCTAAGCTGTCCTCAGGTCTGGCTCCCAGTTTGTTGAGCTACCCATTTGCCCCTTCAAAGTTAAAGTTGAATCTTTGGGCTGAATATGCTCCCTGACAGGCAGGTAAAATCAATGAAATTACCAGAAGAGTCAAAAGGTGTCCTTTTAAACAGCCCATTAGGGAATATGGGGAGACTGAGGCAGGTAGAAATTAGTTTCTCTCTGCAAGGAGTATTATATTTTTTAGAGTTTTATTAAAGGTTAAAGGATTAAAGAATATACAAGTAAGAAACATGTGCCTAGGCCAGAGGCCTAGGCAAAATAACCTCATATCATGAAAGAGACGCCTCTGCTCCAAAATGGAAGTCCAAAAAAGAGCCCCAAAACCTTTGCCACCAGCTTAAATCCTTCCTCGATCTCAGCCCACCTCAGAATTCCCGTGAGATTACAAAGCATTTTGGGGAAGTGGAGCAAAGGCTTGTGGGGATTGTAGTCCTGTATTCGAGTCTATTTTTTACACATCCCAATCAAAATGAAAAGATGGGAAGAGGTCCTTATCCCCCACTTACTTACTCCCCTCCCCAAATTTGAAGTGGGGACAGGGAGTAGGTATCCTGGATGAGGGAGAATTTTTCAGTGTCACCTGTGAATTTGCTCTATGGATGAAGATTAGACAAAGTAGGAGCAGCTCAGTGTCGCAGAGCAAATGTTAGACAGAATGGTGGAGTAGACTGCCAGCACCTCTCAGACTGGGGGCACCCAGACTTCCCTGTAGTTCCTCCCATGAGCACCAGGTATACCGAGCTTACCCATAGGGCCTCAGACTTTTGACAGCATAATATCAGAGAGAGATGAGTGGGAGCGTTTCAGACAACAAATGTTAATGACTTCTTTAATTAGTTGACAAGAGCCCCCCCCCCGCCTTGACGCATTAGGCATGAAGATAGGGAACCCCAGTTAGGAGTCTCAGAGAACTCATAATGGAAGCCTGCCAGTTCACTTCACCATCCAGATGCTAATTTTTGGTCCTGTGGGACAAAATGGGCAGAGGGAGGCTTTCATTACGTAGGCATAGAACTTCACTTCTTTCTTTCTTTCTTTAGGTTTTTGGAAATTTTTATTTAATTAGTTCATTTAGAATATTTTCCCTTGGTTACAAGATTCGTGTTCTGTCCCTCCCCTCCCTCCATTTCCCCTCCCATAGCTGACATATAACTTCACTGGGTTTTACCCGTGTCACTGATAAAGACCTATTTCCATATTATATTTGCACTAGGGTGATCCCCAATCAAATCCCCATCCACCCATGTGATCAGGCAATTGGTTTTTTTCTGTGTTTCTATTCCCACAGTTCTTCCTCTGAATGTGGATTCATTTCTTTCTTGAAGTTAAGAAGCTCCAGGGTTTGTTTCTAGAGATAATTCTGGTACAGAGGTCTTCAAACTTCGAGGATCTCAGGACTCTTTTATACTCTGAAAAATTATTGGAGAACCCCCAAAGAGATTTTTTATGTCAATTTAAGCTACCAATATAAACCACATCAGTCAGCTAGATGGCACAGTGGATAGAGCATGGGGCCTGGAGTCATAAAGATTAGAGTTCAAATCTGACCTTAGACACTTACTGGTGGGCATGCCACTAAACCTCTACCTGCATAAAACTGAATAAGGAAATGGCAAATCACTCCGGTGTCTTTGCCAAGAAGACTCCATAGACAGGAGTCACAAAGAGTTAAACTCAACTGAATGACAACATATACCATACTGGAAAAAATTTTTATATTTTTATTAAAATAGTTTTAACATCATGAACCCTCTGGAAAGGGACTCTGACACTGAGAAGTACATAGAGCACACTTTGAGAATTGCTGGTCTTAGTGACATTCCAATTTGTAAAAATGAGAAGGTAGATAGGGAGGTTTCCCAGTACAAAATGTATATACCTCTTCATATTACCTCCAAAAATATATGAGTTAGAACAGGGAGATAATTAACTAGGTAAAAATTAGAAAGGGATAAATAAGGATGGGATTTATTAAATTTAACAAGATTCCTCTAAAAGTTTATGTAGCGTTTATACTAGCTTTTAACAAAATTGTTTAAAGCAAGACAAGCCTCAAAGCCCCTTCTTTCTCTAAAATATATGATCTGTAATCTTCCCTGGTATGCAAGTCCTAATACATCCCATTAGATATAAGATTAGTCCTCATTTTAATTAGGAGAAATCTCTTTTTAATTGTCAGCAATATTTTTCCATGTGCTATTTAAATATGCTTTGATAAATTTACTCGTGGTTGTATTGATTTGTTGTTTTCTTAAACGGAGAAATATACATGTGTTTTATAGGAGAAGATAAAGAAAAGAGCTAAAAGATGGACAACATATACATATATGGAAAATAACCATTTACAGGTGACTACTAAACACTCATCCTTCTATCATTTACATAATCCTTTTGTAATTCATTCAACAAATCATACCAACTAACTTAGCTCTGATATTTTTCTCAGGTCAAAATACATCTTGATTGAATCAATCAATCAGAGATGTGAACAAGGCCTAAACACCTCTGTTGAGTCAGTTGATCAATGACATTTCAACTAGATGTGAAAGGAAGTCTGTTTGTATTGGTTAAGAGACTAGGCCATACTTTGTTAGGCTTGCAAAATACCAATGAAGTGGTTTGAAATCAAGCATTTAAGGATCTGGGCACGTCCCTAAGAAGGAATCTTTATATAGCTTTTGGAAAAATGGCAGGCAAGAGGTAGGAGAAGATCCTTGGCTTTGGCCTTGGCATCCTCCCTCTCATTTAGAAGGGAAGGACTTTGTGGCCTTTTGAGGGTTAAAAGAATTTTGATCTTCTCATTAGCATCCTAGTCCTGGTAATATCACAGGAATAGCTGATGAAGTATTGTGAACCAAGGGCATACGGAGGGAAGATAGCTTGAAGACTACAAGAAGCCCAGCAGAGAAGCTACAACAGATGTGGTGGGTGGGGATAGAATTCCTGAGTACATTACAAAGAGAAGTAAAGGACTTTTAACAGCCAGAAATTGTGAGTTTTCTCTAGCAACTCAGTAAGCTTGAGCTCACTTTCCTCAGACTCCATTTCTGGAAAGATGTCAGACTTTGGAGAATTATTTTGTACCAGCTACACTATCATAGAAAATACCATTTCATGATTTTTACATAAAAGTACATGGTATATCGTGAACAGATAGACCACTGAACTTAGAGTCTAGAGACATGGCTTTAAATTTTACCTGAGATACTCAAAAGTTGTGTGACCTTGGACAAGTCATCTAATTTCTCAAAGCCTTGGTTTCTTCATTTGGAAAATGGGGCTATTAAAACCTGTACTTGCTACCTCACACAATCCTTGTGAGGAAAGCACTTTGCCAACCTTAAAGTATTATAGAATGTAAACTGTTATAATTATGCTACTTTTAAAAATTAAAATTGTGGCATTTCTTTCAGGTTTCTATTTTATCTGTCTCTCTTTTTAAAAGGATCCCTAATTGCCCAAATTTTCCTCCTTTTCTATATACCATTGCCACATCCTACCATCTCACACACATATACACACATTTAATCATCATTTTTGCCTTTTAGGGCAATTGAGCATCATCAGTTGTAATATTCCATTGGTCATACAAATTCTATATGAAAAAGTATCATCAATATGTAGAGGGTTTTTTGGTTCATATCTGTGATTTCATTAGGTTAGCTAATAGCCAATAAGGAAACTCCTTCTACCAAAGACACCTTATAGTCTTATAGCATTGGCTTAGAAATTGAGAGGCTAACTGACTTGCCCAGGTTTATATGGCCAGGATGTATGAGAGGCACAACTTGAATCCAGGTCTTCCTGGCTAAGACCAACTCTGTCTCCTCTACTATGACAAGCTAGTATTCTCCTATTCCCATATTCATAACTTCTATTTAATGTCATTAAAAGGAGTTCTTAGGGGCAGCTAGGTGGCTTGGAACCAGGCCCAGAGATGGGAGATCCTGGGTTCAAATCTGATCTCAGACAATTCCTAGCTGTATGACCCTGGGCAAGTCACTTAACCCCCATTGCCTAGCCCTTATCACTCTTCTGCCTTGGATTCAATACACAATTTTGATTCTAAAATGTAAGGTAAGAGAGTGGTTATCTTTTTAAAGAAGTTTGAAAAAGCATCAATAGAACATTTAATGGACATTAAATATTAAAGAAAACCACTAAATGGCTAGGAATTTTGACTTATGAAAGGATTTATGGGTCTAGAAATCTAAGGGAGATTTTTGCCACATTTTCCCCAGCCCCTGCTATTCTAGCCCAGAGGAAAGACTAAAGGATAGTTCCACTCATGAAAGCTATTCATAACATCCCTTCCTTATCCTCCAGCCTATCTTATTACTGCTACCTTCAAGAGAAGGAGGAAAATTTCTTCCCATTCTGAATATCTGACTTAAAACATTCTATCTTATGATTCATGCATGATGCTCAGCGGGGTAGAATCTTTTGTCTAATTCCAATTTGGACCCATTCTACTCTTCCAAAGGGGAGGAGCTCATCTCAAACTGAGAACCTAATCCAATATATGGTAGAGATGACAAGAATTTGGATAGAATCTGCCCAGAAAACTTTCCATCTCCAGCAACATTTCAAAACAAATGGGTGTGGGCATTCATTGAATGGAAAGTGGTTTGTGGAGCCTTAGCAATTGCTAATTCATCATTAATTCGTAAAAACCACACAAAATGTCATGGGTTAAGGAGGGGGAGAGAAAGAATTTATGACTGGATGGGGAGACATCTGAAAGATAGTCTCTTAGAAAGTATAGGAATTATCGTATACACACCCACTATGATCTCAGAGTGTTTGAATGTTTATGGCCCCTGCAATGACCTAAGAAGTTGACAAATTGGCCAGAAAAATGAACTTTTCCCTATTGAATTAAGAGAACA
Source organism: Monodelphis domestica (assembly GCF_027887165.1). NCBI lineage: Eukaryota > Metazoa > Chordata > Mammalia > Didelphimorphia > Didelphidae > Monodelphis > Monodelphis domestica. Next base: position 91,199,237 of record NC_077234.1, on the reverse strand, counting down.
ATGCAGCTGGTAAGCCTGGCTCTGGTTGTTAGTGCAGATTTCCCATAAATCTCTGCTTCTTCCCTTTCCACCCTTCCCAGACAAGCCCACCTGAGGTTTACCATTATGTATGGATTTTATACCAGGATACAATTGTATATCGCACATATGTAACCTGAAGGCAGTATGATACAATAGACAAAGGATTTGGAGTCAGAAGACCTGGATTCAAATCCAAGATTTCCCACTTACTACCTATATGACATTAGGCAAGTCCCTTCATTTCCATGACCTCAGTTTCCTTATGCATAAAATAAAGGGGTTGTATATAGTGATCTCTAAGGAGCCTGCCAACTCTAAACTATGAGCCTTTGAAAAGTTATGCCATTTTCAGAATGGTGGAAATGGAAAGCGTCATGACCTTAGATATGAGATATAGTCTACCTGGCTTAAAACATAACTCAATTCAGGACTTATGATGAGTTTCCAGGGCCACTTTGGCCCTCCATAAAATGAGATAACATTCCTAAGATGTTTGAATAACAATAATAATAAATGGATTTTATATAGATACATTATCTGATCCTTACAACAACCCCAAGAATCAAGTAGATAAGAGTATCACCATTTTACAGATGAAGGAATTGAAGTTCAGAGAAATTAAATGATTTGTCCATGATCATACAACTAGCAAATGTTGAGATTAGAAGCCAGGGCTTCTCCTAGGTTAAATTCAATATTCTTTCCACTAGGAATCCACTAGAGATGATTAAGTACAAAGTGATATGTAATTAGAATGGATCTTCTCATAGGGTTCCCCCACTAGCCTATCCCTGCCCTGGCAACAAGCTAATTTTTTCAATGTTTCATTGATGGCATTTGTTTTTAAAACATAGTCAGATGTAGTTATACTTCCCCAATCTGACACAATGAGGAGTAATTCATTGTAACCCTTGTAACAAAAACAGACCAGACTGTTAAGCAAAACTAACCAACAAGGAAACTGTTTCTGGCAGAGTTAATAACACTTTGCACCCACAATTCCTCAGCTCTCTACCTAGAAAGGGTGAGGTATTCTTCATCATCTGTTCTCTGTGACCAAGATTGGTCATTATAGACCAACTGAAACCTTTAAATGACCCTTTTTGCTATGGAGCAGAAGTCAGTGATTGTATCAGATGGCTACTCAAGTAGCAAGAAGAACTTCTTAGAAAGCCTTAACCCATAAAATGATCCTATAGGTTGCCTCCCTCCCCCCAATCCCTGTTCTCCTTTCCCTTTCCCCTTTCCTCCCTCCATCATCCCAACCCTCATGGATCGCAATATAGCCAAGTTTGACTTTTTCCGTTTCATCTTTGGGTTTTTACATGCTTTCAGTGGTTAAAATGTGCACTACCATTTGCATTTCAATGATGAAAATTGCTTTCTATAAATATTTGGGGATGTAGACTAGTTCTTGTCCTGCTGTATATCATTTCTCTGAAAGTCAGGCGCTCTGTTTCTCTTCCCAGGGAGCCCCTCAGTCCTTGGAAGCAGCTGTGCTGAAGACAGGAGAGTCTCAAAGTTTTATAAATAAAGAGCTGGTATGTTCAAACAGGAAAGAATTTTACATGAGTGAACAGTACATTGACATTATGCCGTTACTGAAGGTGATCTCACACTGAGAATACTAGGGGTTTTATATCCACACATACAGGAATTTCAGTTACTACACTCCTGTACTGAATCAAAACAGCTTCAGAAGCCTTCAGATCTCCTGTTTTATCAGAAAGAACACACACAAAAACAGGCAGTTTAGAGCACATCAAGAAAGGATGAATTAGGTTGGTAATCAGCATCACCTGTTGGGTACAGATCAAGGAAGTGTCTGGATTTGTCTGGTAGAGGATGAGGAAGTGGAACATCATAAACCACCTCCTAAGAAGGGGGCAGTCGTAGATCTTAACAATAGCTAAAATAATTCTTATTATTTTGCTGCTCTCTCTTGAAATTGATAGTTTTCCTGATGCAGGAAAGGGCAGAGGGCAAAGATAACAAAATAATGGGACTCTAAATAATAATCATATGAATAATTAGCTTGAAGGTTTGCAAAGGGTTTTGTATATATATATATATCTCATTTGATTTTCCCAACTACCCTATGAGATAGATGCTATTATTACCATTTTACAGTTTAAGAAATTAAGGCAGGCAAAGGTTAAATAATTTGCCCTGGATTGCACAGCTGAGAAGTTCCTAAGGCAAGATTCAAATTTAGGTCTTTCTGACTCTACTACTGGGTCCACTATACCCACCTATCTACTCTGAATTAACTATTGGCCATTGTTATTGAATATGTTAAGAAGCTAATCTAAATAGATTTTTTTTTATCTATTATGTTCATCTTCTTCCCTTTGGAGGTACTTGGTTGCCAAATATGTGCTTTATTGGAAAGTGGGGCTAGTCCTCCTCCAGCATTTTCTTCCCACTGTGAGCTAACATCAATGGGTACTCCTATCTACTCTTTGCTTTTTGTCAAGAGTCCCTAGTCAGAGCCAGGGGCCACAGTTTAAAACAATGTGCAGCCAAAGGAGGTTACCCCTAAGTAAAAATTATCCAGTGAAAAATTCCTTGAGAATAATAGGCATCTACACATTACTTTCTTTACATTATCTCACTTGGACCTCACAACAAACCTTTAAGGAGATTAGGTATTACTTTTTAAAAAAAATTTTTTTGAATAGGTATTATTAGTCCCATTTTACAGATAAGGCGAGAAACCAGAGGATTGGAGAGATTGATTTGCTCATGATCACACAGGTCCCACTGAGGCATGATTTTAACTCAAGTCCTGTTGAATTCAAGTTCAAGACTCTACGTCACACAGAAATTAATGTAGGAATCAGAGGACCCAGTCTCTAGGCCCAGCACTGGCAATAACCAAAATAATGGTTAGACCAGGTAAAAATCTACCACTCCATCATTTCTCTCAAGATCATAGGTTGAGAGCCAGAAGAGATCTTAGGAGAGACATTTACACTCCTGACATTCCAAATTCTATGAAACAGAATGAGCAAAGACACAAACCTTTTAAGTGACTTGATGATGGTATAAGCCAATGATCCAACCTAAAAGAACCTCTGATGGGGTTTGGTTCATTGTTCTATACAGTCATCCTATCTAATTCTTCTGGTTTACTCCTTCTGAACTGCCCTAAAGTCCTGTATGGCCTGGAATGATTCTGTAAATACCATATGTGAGTATAATCAATAATAAGCAACACTTGGGATTTTTACTACTTTGACCCTAGTTTTACTCCAAGTAAAAAGAAGGATAGGCCAGCTAGATGGCACAGTAGATAGAATGCTGGAGTCAGAAAGACTCTTCTTGAGTTCAAATCCAGTCTCAGACATTTACTAGCTGTGTGACCCTGGGCAAGTCATTTAACCCTGTCTGCCCCAGTTTCCTTATCTGTAAATTGAATCAGAGAAGGAAATGGCAAACCACTCCAACATCTTTACTAAGAAATCCCCAAATGGGTCACAAATAATGAGAAATGATAACAACAAAGGATTGTGACAATTTTCTTCTTAGTAGAGTTTTGAATTATAACTACATTTCAGAAAACATTCAAAGTTGAAATGTTTATTACTACTAACATAGTGGAGATATAGTAGAGAAAGCACTAGACTGAATCAGACAATGAAGCTTCTAGTTTTGTCTCTACCGCTAACTTTAACTTTATTATTATTGTTGTTCAATCATTCAGTCACATCTGATTCTTTGTGACCCTATGAACCATATTGTCCCTGAGAATTTCTTGGCAAAGATACTGGAGTAGTTTGCATTTCTTTCTCCACTGGGTTAAAGCAAACAGAGTTAAGTGACTTTCCCAGGGTCATACAGCTAGTAAGTGTCAGGGGTTACATTTGAATTCAGATCTTTCTGACTTCTAGGCCACTACGTGTTCTATCTACCAAGTCATATGATTGCCTCCTTTTATTAATATTCACTTAACTTTATTAATGATTCGATTAACAGGCATTTATTAAAGACCAGAAAGAGACCTAAACTCCTGACATTCCAGATTCCATGGAACAGAATGAGCAAGGAGGCAAACCTTTTAAATGACTTGATGTTGGTGCTAACTAGTGATCTGGGCTATGTGCCAGGCACTATATTAAGCATTCAAGATCCAAAGAGAGGCACAAAGTTAGTCCCTGCCCTTGAGGAGGCAAACAACCACTTACAAACATGTTCTATCCAGCAAAAACTGGGGATAACCAACACAGGGAAAGCATTAACATTCAGGGGGATTGGGAAAGGCTTCTTGTAGAAGGGGGGATTTTAGCTGGGACCTAAAGGAAATCAAAGAAGCTAGGAGATAGAGTAAAGGAATGAGAGAATTCCAGCCACAGGGGGCAGCCAGTTCATATGCGCAGAAGTGAGAGAGGGACCAATATGTGCACAGAATAGCAAAGTGGCTGGTGTCACTAGGAAATGGAAGGGAGGAAAGCATTAAAAGACCAGAAAGGTAGGAAGGAGCCAAGTGATGCAGAACTTTAATGATTAAACAAAAGAGGTTCTATTTGATACTAGAAGTAACAAGGAGCCAGTGGAGTTTATTGAATAAGAAGGTGGCATGGCCAGACCTGCCCTTTGGGATGACGAATGTGGTGACTGAGTGGAGGATGGATTGGAGATAAGAGATTTGAGCCAGAGGACCAACCCGCAGGCTAGTACAAGAGTCCAAGTACAAGGAGGTGAGGGACTAGACCAGGCAACGTCACAAGAGAGGAGTTTATGTGAGAGACATTACAAAGGTAGAAACAACAGGCAGGGCAAATGCAAGGTGATTAAGCACCAGCACACAGAGGATGAGGAAGGTGATGCTTGAGCTGAGCTTTGAAGGAAACTAGAGTTTCAGAGAAGAAGAGAAGAGAGGTAAAAAATGAACACATTCCAGGCATGGGGAACCATCTGCACACAGGCACAGAAATAAGAGAAGGGATGTCAGGTGTGAGGAATAAGCAAGAATGTCAGTTTGCCTGGAATGTAGAGTGTGTGAAAAGGATTGATATGTAATAAATCCAGGAAGGTATGCTAGAGCCAGACTCTGAAAAGCTTTAAAAGTCATACAGAGGAGTCTGTATTTTTTCTCCTGAAGACAATGTTCTTTGTCTTTCATTTTCAAAGGTGACCAGTGACATCTGACTTTTAAGTAAATTGGATTTTTAAAAATTACATCCATCACCAAACTTGATCCTCACAATGTTCTTTTCTTTTTTAACCTTTACCTTCCATCTTAAAATCAATATTATGTATTGGTTACAAGACAGAAGAGCAGTAAGGGCCAGGCAATTGGGGTTAGGTGACTTGTCCAGGATCACTCAGCTTAGATGTGACTGAGACCAGATCTAAATCTAGGACTTCCTGTCTCTAGGCCTGGAATTCACTGAGCTACCTATTTGGCTGAGTGAATTGGATTTAAGTGAGTCAAAGTTGGCACAAAGTCGCCAGCTTTACTCTCTCTTCCAGAGTAATCGAAGTCTAGTGACAAGGCAAAAGTCAGGATGACTGGAGATGGCCAGTAGATGATCTTGGCATCTTATATGTGCTCCTCAGAGCCTGCTTCAGCCATCTTCATGGCCATTGGAACAAATTGTTCTCATTCACCTGTTCTTCTTTGGGAAGTCTTCACATGCTTGGGGTAGAAACATCCCAAACATACTGAAGGGTTAGTGGCCCGTTCACCAATAGAAGAGCCAGGAGAGCTTTGGGAAGGAATATCACTTTGACTTCTGTGTAGAAAATGGATTAGAGAGAGGAAAGATTTGAATCGGGGAATGAACAGGTAGGAGGCAATAGCAGCAATTCAAGCAAGAGGCAATAAACGTCTGAACAAGAGTGATTGTGGTATGAGCCTAGGGAAGGAAAAAAATTCTGGGTTGTGAGATTTGCATGGAGATAGAAAAGGCAAGACTTGGCAAGGGATTGGAAATATCAAGTGTGGGAGAATGAGGAATTGAGGATGTCTCTGACATTACAAACCTGGGTGTTCCCTCAGTTGTAAAGTTGAAATAGGTGATCTTTGGAAGAGGACCAGTGTTCAAATCCTGACCCTGTCACTTATTCCCTATGTGGAGCTATAATAGTTCATTATCCTCCCTTGGCCTCAGTTTCCTCCTTTGTAAAATGAAGTTTGTTCTGGTCCAATCTCTGATCTCATTAGCCTAAGGAAATTCTATGAATTTTATAACTTGAAACCATTCCTTGAGGACACATCAGTTTCTCCTTTGGTATTTGCAGTAATTCAGTTGGCACTCCCAGTGGCGAAATTAAGATCTCAAATACATAGATAGATATAAGATGCTTAGATGTCTGTATATATGTGTATACATAAGATGCTTATATGTAATATATGTAAATATTTTGTATTTTCATCATAGTTCAGTCATTTCAATTGTGTCCAACTCTTTGTGACCCCATTTGGAGTTTCTTGGCAAAGATAGTGGAGTGGTTTGCCATTTCCTTCTCCAGCTCATTTTACAGATGAGGAAACTGAGGGAAATAGAGTTAAATGACTTGTTCAGGATCACACAGCTAGTAAGTGCCGGAGGCCAGATTTGAACCTAGGGAGACATCTTCCTAACTTCAGGACCAGCATCCTAACCACTGTTCCATCTAGCTGTCCACATATATTAATATTATATAGTCATTCATAATGCCTAAATAATAATACCCAGCTTATCAAAATCCTGATTTTATAGATGAGGAAAGTATAGCTCAAAGAGGGTAACTCAGTCACACCTAGTGTCAGAGATGAAATTTGAAGCAGTCAATCAACATGCATTTATAATGTTGCAAGCTAATTCTCAAGGAATTCAAAATAAGGTCTGTATAGATGAAAGTACTTAATATGTACAAATTTTCTGTGTTTTCATTTATTCACTCTGTTTATTCCAACAAACATTTAAGTGTCTATTGTAAGCAAATAACATTCCTCCACAAATATTTATTGAAAACCCCTTATGCTTGAGGTAATTATAATAATAACTAGTGCTTCAAGGTTTGGGAAGCACTTGACACACATTATGACATTTGATCCTCACAATATCCCTTGGGGTAAGTAGTATATATATTATTATCCCTGTTTTACAGAAGAGAAAACTGAGGCTTATGGAGATTAAATGGGTCACATAGCCAGCAGATTCTAAGAAAAAATTAGAACCAGGTCTTCCTGACCATAAGCCTCGTTCTCTGTCCTTTTCAGATCAGTAGGATGTCATCATAGCCATTTTATGGCAAACAAATTTTAGACTCAGAAATTGCTATCTGTCTAATTAAGGTCTTCTCACACAATTATGATAGAGCAATCCACAGGTCTCTCGACCTGTAGGCAAGTTCTTTGTTCAGTAGATTGCCCTTTCTTTTAGGAATATTTAATATTAATTCTTCTCCCTCAAAGTACCTATTGTTTTCCTCACAAGGAATTCCTTAGCCTTAGATAAGTAGGTGGGGCAATGAGTAAGAGCACTGGACTTGGAGTCAGGAAGACCTGAGTTCAAATTTTACATTAAATAGTTAATGACAGAGGAGCCAAGTGGCTCAGTGGATAGAAATCCAGGCCTGGAAACTGGGAGATCCTGGGTTCAAATCTGGCTTCACACTCTTCCTAGCTATATGTTCCTAGGCAAGTCACTTAACTCCAATAGCCTAGTCCTTACTGCATATACTCAGTGTTAATTCTAAGGCAGAAGGTCAAAGGTTTCAAAGAAAAATAAAATTAATAGCTGTGACCATGGATAAGTCATTTAATGTCTCCTATCCTCAGTTTCCCCATCTATAAAATGAGGATAACAATAATACCACTCACAGGGCTGCTGTGAAGATCAAAGATAATCTATATACAACCTTTTTAAACCTTGAAGCCCTCTATAAATAAATGCCTGCCATTATTAGGTAAACCAGTTGACAACTAAAAGATTATATAAATGCTTTCAGATTATATAAAAGAAATTTATAGACATATTTTATATGTGATATATATATGTGTGCTTTGAGATTATATCAAAGAGATTTATAAATATTATATACTACATATGATATACATGTATGCTTCAAAATTCTATAAAAGAGATTTATAGACATTATTTCATTGGCTCTTCACACCAAATCCATGAAGTAGGTATTGTGGGTATTACTATTATCCCCATTTTACAGATGAGGAAGCTGCAATTCATAGAGGATGAAGGAATTTGCTCTTGGTCACATCTAGTGTCAGAAGTGAGGTTTAAATATAACTTTTTCTTGATTCCAAACTATTCTTCTTTTCACTGCACTACTATGCCTAGAGACCAAAGAAAATCCCATGACAAGGCTGTAATGGAATTCAGAGTCATGATTTAATTTAATGTCCTCAGAAAGCTTATGGTTCAGAGGTTGTACTAAGTCCTTAAAGTAACTTATCAAAACCAACATCTTATACAAAATCAATATCTAATGTCTGTATCAAAAATGTCCCCCAATTAAAACAATTTTTTTAATTAGCTTCCATTTTCTAATAAAGTTAAATGGTTCTCACAAAGATAAAACCCAAAAAAGCCAAGAAACCACTACTACCAATAGATCCTTTGTCTTCTGGCTAAACAGAGAGAGATGGCGGCCAAGAGAAGCACCCATTTAAAACACAAACTCATTTGCAAAAATTGCATGATAGAGAATAAATATGAACACTACTGCCTCATCAATTAGTGGAGAGAAAGACCAAGCTTATAGAAATTGTCCTGTGAGTCCCAGCAAAGCCAGATTTTCTTAAGGGCATTTAAAGATAACACTAGAAGGAGATAAATAATGTAAACTATCTACAAATGTTTCTATAACAAACTCTTCTCTATAAATGGAAGTTGAGCCTCTCCATCACAGCCCCTGATATGCTTTCAAAAGAAGTTGAAATAGGGGCAGCTAGCTATCACAGTGAGTGATAGAGTGCCAGGCTTGGAGAGGGGAGGACCTCTAGATCCAAATCTCAGAAAGAAGGTAAGGGTTTTAAAAAAGAGAGAGAAGAAGAAATAGAAATGGCATTCAAGAAAACAAATATGGGAAGGCTAACTAAACTAAACCAAGTACCCCAAAATGAAGTCCATGATGAAGGCCACACTGATTTTTTTGTTTTTTTTTACTTATTTATCTTACATTTAAATACTCAAGTAATTCCTTCCTTTCCTTCCTTCCATTTGATAAGGCATCAATTGACAAAAAGATATATATGTATATATAAAACTATTTCTTATTTCTTTCTATTTCCCAGTTCTTTTTTATGGAGGTAGACATACTCAGATCATTCTTCAAACCATATTTCTATTGCTGTATTTGATGTTTTCTTGGTTCTGCTCATTTCAATCTTCATAATTCCATGTTTATTTTTATTAACCTCTCCATCATTTCTTATGTCACAATAATATTCCATCACAATCATATGCCACAACTTGTCTAGCCATTCTGCAATTGATGGGCGTCTCTTCAATTTCCAGTTTTTTGCCACCACAAAGAAAGCTGCTATGAATATTTTAGAACATATATGTTCTTTTCCTTTTTTCCCTGATCCCCTTAGGAAATAAATGTAATATTGATATTGCGGGGTCAAAAGGTATGCACAGTTTTATAACACTTAGGGCATAATTCCAAATTGTTGTCCAAAATGGTTGGATCAGTTTAGTTTCACCAACCACAGCCCATTTTTCCACATTTCCACATTTCTTCAAACATTTGTCATTTTGCCCTTTTATCATTTTCACCATTTCGATAGGTATGAGATGACATGGCAAATTTTTTTATTTGTATTTCTGTAATCAATAGTAATTGAGAACATTTTTTCATATAGTTATATATAGCTTTGATTTCTTCATCTAAAAAACTGTCTATACATGTCTTTTGACCATTTGTCAATTAGGGATTGGTTCATATTCTGATAAATTTGATACCATTCTCCATATATCTTAAATATATTCTCTATTGGAGGAACTATAACAATTTCCCCCTAATTTACTGCTTTTCTTCAAAGTTTGGCTACATTAGTTTTGTTTGCACAAAAACTTTTTATAGCAACACTGTTTTGAGAGAGTTGAGGGATAAATTTTCAAGATAACTGAAAGAAGAGTGGTCTTACTCCAAAAGATAACCAAGAAAACATTAATAAATACCACTCTGTGACGAGAGTCAGAGCTCTTTAGGGAGGCTGGGCTAGTTTCCCTGTAAGGGAAAATGGAGAGCATTCTCAGGATTATGACTTTTATTTGCTTGCTACCCGATGATATAAAAGGCCCAGACAATGAAAAGTGCTTTCAGAGATGCCAAGGGGAAAAAGCCTCTCTTATTTAGTGTGGCCAGCACTCTGGTGAATACAGAGATGAAGAGGATGTTGGCATTTTGTCCTCATTGCTATACTTTTCATCTTAGAAATTGTATCCTCTGTTATTAGTTTTATGCTTATTGCATTTTATAGTTCACAGGTATGTTATTTTATTCTAATCCCAAGACCGAATCACTGCACTAGTGAATTAGCCCTGGCCCAGAGTATTTGACTGCTTAAATAGGGTTGTTTGCAATAGCTTTAGCATAAAATTTTAAGAGGGGTAAAGGGTAGTATGGAAGAAACAGAGCCTTGAGCAATGGATGGCCAGATATAGGACTCTGGTATACCACAGTCCAAGTTTTCTTCAAAGCATATACAGAATTTCTCTCCATGGAAAAAGGAAGAAACTCCCATTAACCCTATTGAGTCAGAGTGATAGATGCTTAAGATGCTTAAAGTTCTGGCTATCCCCGACTCTTGTTATATGACAGATCAACTTTCTTTCCCAATCAAATTTTTCTCTTCCATCTTCTGATTTCCTTTATAGAGAGATCATCAAGATTTATGTAATTCAGTTATCCCAGTAGAGTATCAAATCATTGACTAATAAACACAGATCTCATGACTCAGTGAAAGCCAGACCTAGAGATGAGAGGTCCCAGGTTCAAACCTGCCCGTATACACTTCCTAGCTGTGTGACCTTGGGCAAATCACTTAATTCCCATTGCCTATCCCTTATTGATCTTCTGCTTTGTAATCAATACATTGTATTGATTCTAAGACAGAAGGTAAGAGTTTTAAAAAAACAGATCTCACATTTAGAGTATTAATAGTTAAGTTTATGCTTTATAGATGGTCTAAAAAATATGTGATTCTTAGCATGACACTGAGGGTCTTATTCAGCAGCCAGTTGTCAATCAAATGCTTATCTCAGTTTCCAGGTACATCATTGAACACTAGAAGTCTGGAGCATCTGCTAAACCCTGTTGAGTTCTCGGAAAGCTGACTACCACTTTGCCCTTAGTCACATCCTCTCATGGACCAGAGCATCTCTCTCCATTCTTTCTCTCTGTCTCTCTCTCTGTCTCTCTGTCTCTCTCTCTAGTTCAAGGAAATACTATAATACGAATTTAATGGGATCAAAGAAAAATTAATAAAAGGAGAAGCACTAATTTTATTAACATAGTTATTGCTATTCATTTCTGTCCAATTCTTGGTGACTTTATTTGGAGTTTTCTTGGCAAAGATACTGAAGTGGTTTGCCATATCCTTCTTCAGCTTATTTTTCAGATGAGGAAATTGAGGCCACCAGAGCTAAATGACTTGCCCAGGGTCACGTAGCTGGTACATGTCTGAGGCCGTATTTGAACTCAGAAAGATGAGTCTTCCTAATTTCAATCCTGGTATTCTATCCACTGAGCCACCTAGCTGCCCTTTTCAGACTTGGACGTTCTAATTAATTCCAAGACCTAGCCATCCCCAAATCTAGGAAATCTTGTCAAGATAGGATTCAATATTCCTCCTTCTCTCTCACCTTCTATCTGAAAGATGAGGGCTAATCCAGAAATATGTTTTTCTATTGCTCCTACTTGGGGAATGAGTAAAAGAGTTTCTTACAAGGATATGACCAAAGAATTCATCAAAAAATGACCAACTAGTTGATGAAGACCCTCTCTGAACTGAGCTAGGCTGATCCTGAGAAAACACATCTGACATACTTCTAGCTAGTAGATGTTAGGAAAGGCTACAATAAGAAAATATGGGACTTAGAATGATTTTTTTTAACTGACATTTATGTCATTTAAAATTTCAAACCATTTACATACTGAATACTGACATATTTGGAAGTTGTATGTTTTTTATTCAAAGATATTTTATTTTCCCAATTTCATGTAATACTTTTCCACATACATTTCCCAAAATTATAAGATCCAAACCATCTTCTTGCCTCTTTTCCCTCCCCTGGCTTGGAGATGGTAAGCAATTTGATATGGGCCACACATATATTATCATGTAAAACACACTTCCATATTGGTCATTGTTGTAAGAACTCACTCATACAAAACCAAAACCCCAAAGTTAAAACTGTAAATACCCTGATGTGAAAGATAGTATGCTTTGATCTGCATCCATCTGACTCAACAGTTCTTCCTCTGGAGGTGAATAGCATTCCCCCTCATGTCTTTCAGGATTGTCCCAGGTCTTTGCATTGCTGAGAGGAGCCAAGTTTTCACAGCTGATCATATTGCTGTTCTCCCAGTTCTGCTTATTTCCCTCTGCATCAGTTGATGCAAATCTTTCCAACTTTTTCTGAAATCACACTGTTCATCCTTTCTTATAGCACAATAATATTCCATCACCAACATGTACCACAATTTGTTCTGCCATTCCCCTACTGATGGACATCTCAATTTTATTTGGTGGCAGTATTGTGAGATTAAATCAGATAATGGTTGTAAAAGGGATTTGAGAAGTATAAAGCACTATATAGATGTAAGATGTTAAAATAAAAATTTTATCAGAATCTATGAGCAATTAAAGAGGAAGCTATAGTTAAGCACTGGGTCTGGAGTCAGGAAAATCTGACCTCATATAATTCCTAGCTGTGTGACTCTGGGCAAGGCAGTTAACCTCTGATTCCTTGACAAAAGGATCCACTGGATCACACTGAAGAAGGAAATGGCAAAACACTCCAGTAACCTTGCCAAGAAAACCCCATGGATAAATAACTATAATCCATGGAGTCATGGATAGGAAAAAACAAACAAACTAACTGAATGACTGAATAAAAACAATGAGAAAGTGAAGAGTTTTCTAGTCTTGGATTTCAGTATTTTCCAGTTTTCTAGAAGAATCTGGCACTGACTCAGTCTTTCTCTTCCCAATGGGAGTAGACACTGTCATCCATATACTATTATCCCATCTTCCTTATCTATAATGAAAGGAGAAACCTGAAAATAAAATTTCATATCAGTAAGGAGGTTGTTAGCCTTAAAGGCTCTGCTCCAACAAAGAATCACACACACACACACACACACACACACACACACACACACACACACATCTTAATGTAGGAGAACATTGATGGTAGCACAAACAGGAATATGGGGCAAAAAACACCAGCTCCACTCTGTCCTTCCAGTCTTGATGAATGAAGATCCAAGGTAATTTGCATGACCCTGGGACAGCAACCAGAAGCATGATGCGTGGAATTTTCTCACCCAAACCCAAAGAGCAGGCAACCTTGGAGGCATTTACTCAGGCATTACAAAACAACTCAAAAGACTGATTTGACATAAAAGCCTTTACCAGTTTTCTTGATGTTGCTATTGGTCTGGAGGTTATGAGCTAGAGACACAAAAAGTGCTCTGGCCATTGCTCTTTTGAGGAGAGGCTATTTAATATCCATAATTCAATGGAAAAGCAGTAAATGGTAATGGTAGCTAAGCAGAAGATCAGCAGATGGCAGCATAGTGAAGGAAATAGCCCAGCAGATGATGCCAGCAGCAGAGACAGCATCCCAGCAGATGTCATCAGCAATGGTAGCTTTGGAAACAAAAATGTATTCTCCAACTGGACACATAGCCTATAGAGTATGAAGTGCTGGAGCTATACATGTTCTTTCCATATGTTCCCACTCCTGCCAGAGGAATAAAAATCTGTGTTGGGCAGCAAGGTGGCATGGTGGATAGAGTGCAAGGTCTGGAGATAGGAAGGACCAGGGTTCAATTCTGACCTCAGACACTTCCTAGTATGTGCCCTTGGGCAAGTTGCTTAATTCTCATTACCTAGCCCTTATTGCTCCTTCTGCCTTGGAACAAATCCCCAGCATTGATTTTAAGATGGAAGGTTTAAAAAAGAGAGAAAGTATGGGACCTGGAATTATTGATAGGTCACATTTCCATATTACTTTGGGTTTTCATATCTATTTACATGCCTAATACTGACATATTTCAAGGTAGTGTTTTGAGGGGTGGGGGCATATAAGCTTTGGTTTTGAATGGAGGCTGACCCAAAGTGTACCTTAAACCCAGGAATCCATAGCTGAGAGATTCAGATTACATTTGCTGGGTGCAAAAGCAGATATACCACTAGCTTAGATCTACTTCATTTCTAACAGGCAAAACTGAGAAAAACAAGAAGCCGATAAAAATATGTAATCTTCCTGATCAACTTTTCAACACTTAAGTCAGAGAATTCTATCAGCTGTGAATGCCTAATGGTCTAAGAACTGAAGAAACATGCAAACCAAGTGAGGAAAGTCAAAGGAGATATTAAGATTAAAAATGCCAAACAAATTGACTGCTAATTAAGCATTCCTATCCATAGTAGCCTGTGAGTTTAGCAATAAAGTAGAAACCAGCATCACTTAAGGGTGAGAGGAGAAATCCAGGGGAAAAGTCAGAACTCCATTACCAAAGTAAAGCCGGAAACTAAGCAATAAGACAGATAATTTAGGGGGGGAAATTCTTGCTAATATCAACCCAGATAGTGCTTCTACCCCAATTATTTGGATGTTTACCTTGAGCTTTCACATTACCCTGACTGTGAAGACCAGGCCTTCAGAGACTGCAGAGAGGAGCTTAAAGGGTCAAGTTTGAAGGCATCTTCCATGACCTAGCAAAAAAAAAAAAGGCAGCTAGCTTTTGTGGAGGGAATAATGGAATTGCAAAGAGTTTAAGGCTATGAGGAGGGATAGAGAGGTGACACAGTGTACAGAATACAGAATACTTCCTGAAGTCAGGAAGGTCTGAGATCAAATCCCACCTCAGAGACTTATCTAACTATCTGACCCCTGAGTGAGACTCAGTTTCCTCATCTGTAAAATGAGAGTGATAATAATAGCACCATCTTCACAAGGTCATTGTGAGATTAAATGAGATTACCTTTGCAAACCTCAAAGCACTCTATAAATGCCATCTACTATTATTTTATGTTCTTTGTGATATTATTCACTTAACAGGAAAATAAAAGAGAACTGGAATATCAGAAAGGACAACCAAGCACTGTCACAGAAAACCAACAAGATGCTCTCGGTAGGATTAGCCATTTCTTATTTCCTGACTACACTACATTATAAATTAATCCTGCATTAACTTGAGTTGTTAAGTGTATTTATGTCATTTACCCTTCTATTATCTCTCTTAGGAAATGAAGGCATCACCCTGACAGTTAGAATTGAGACTGAGAAGCTATGTTCAAATTATGATACATTTCCAGAATCTCAGGGACCAATACAAGATGACAGTTCTCTGTCACTGCTGGATCCACTGACCACATCCCTTTCTGTCATGGAAATTCAGACTGATGGCAGTTCAACAAAAGGTAAAGACTATTCAAATAACCCAGAGCATCCATTTCAAAAAGAACTTGGATATTACTTCCTCTCTATTTTTTCCCCACTATTCTAGGCTTTGATCTGTGGACAAAGAATTTACCCAACAGTGGCTCAAATAATGCCACTTTTGTAGGTTCTATGCTACCTCCTATTGGCAAGGCTTGATTCAGGCCAATCTAGTGATTCAGATTTAAAATTAGAAAGAAATGAGATACTTGTAGATCATCTTACAGTTAACAAAAAGAGATTTATTTAGCTAAAACCAGGGAAAGAATATTCGGCAAGGATGCCACAAAGATTCAGTTGGGAACCACTTCCTTGACTCTGTATTGACCATAAGAGTCTACCAGTCAGAAGCCCAAAGAAGGAACTATTGAATGTTCTTGTATTTGGGCCACCAGAAAGCTATATTATTAACCAAAGTCCTATTTCTCTTAGCCAAATAGAACTTGAGGATGGTTTCAAAATCTTTTAAGGAAAAATTAACCCATCTAGTAAAGATTATTCTTATCACACAGCCCAAAGCTGACTAGCCAGAGATAGTTCATTTGGATGCCTCATGGAAATGATAAAAGATTCTTTTATTCTAGGAAAGTTAAAATCAAATCATTAGACTTTGGCTCAATTCATATCCCTAGAACCAAAGCTTCTTCCCCTGCTTGGGTGTCCTGCCTCTTTGACATGCTTCCAAGACAAAACATCCATAAAAAATCATATAGAAGTGTTACCTTGGGGACAGCTGGGTCGCTCAGTGGATTGAGAGCCAGGCCTAGAGATAGGAGGTCTTAGGTTTAAATCTGGCCTCAGATACTTCCTAGCTGTGTGACCCTGGACAAGTCATTTAACCCCCATTGCCTAGCCCTTACCACTCTTCCACCTTGGAACCAATACACAGTATTGATTGGTTCTAGCTTGGTTCTATATTCCCTTGGGGGGGGCCTTTTAGTTAGCAACCAGAGGTCAAGGGTGCGATTCAACAATAATAATGATCTGTTAAGTATATGATATTAAGTTAATGTATATGATGTCTCAAAAGTCTTCATGCAGTGTTATGCAATTACAGATTAAAACTGCATGAAGATACCCTGTATAATAAGCTGTGAACCTTAAAAATTCCCAGACCCTGCTTCATAAGATTGGATTAAGACCATTCCCCATTTGGGCAGTGAACTCTACTTAGATCGGGAATGTGAGAACTCTACTTCACCTACTTAAGTCTGCCCTAGGGGAAGATAAAGTTGTAAACTCTTTTCTGAACAATGAAAAGTACTTAAACCCATACTTATAATTAGGCAAAAAGTTCTTAAGATAAGTACCTATAAAGGTCAAGCAACTTATGAATTTACAAGGAACAAAGAGCTGAGAAACTTACTCAGAGCTTTCCTGGTGTGAATTACTCAAAAATTTACACCTTCTTAGGCGTGGACTAAGAATGGTCTGTCCTTTGAAAAAAACGTCTACTGTGATTGGTAGATGGAAGAACTTAGGGGAGGTGACATAGGAGAAAATTCCCTATATAAGGAGATGACAGGCTCTTTAAAAAAAAACAGTCTCGAAGGAGGCTGTTGGGAGAGAGCTCTGGAAACAGGTTCTTGGGGACAGTCTCTTGAGGACAGTCAGAAAAATCCCTCTCTGGAGAAGGATGGCTGGCTGAACTGGTGTCTATATTCTTGCTTGGACAGATCTTGTGGTGAGTGATTAAGGACTGACTGATCTCTCTTTTATGACTCAGGTCTAGGCCATGTTGGCTTAAGGCCCTTCAAACTTATTCCTTTCTTACTCTTTCTCTCTTTCTTTAATTCCTCATTGTATTATTAATTAAATTCTCTATAAAACCCAGTTGACTTGGGTATATTCATAATTGGGAATATTTCCCTGGTGACCACCTTATATTTGATTTGAAACAAGACAGTGTAGTGAAAACATATTTTCTGCAGTCACAATTTACTCATCCACTATTATATCTACTACAATTTAAGTCTTCCACTATTTAATCACTACAGTTTATGGCCTCAACTATTTTAACTATTACAAAGCCAACTGTCAGAACAGTAAGATTTTTTTTCCCACAAAAGCCCTGGTATTGAATGAATGAATGAGACATTTATTAAGTGTTTATTATGTGCCAGACGCTATGCTAAATATGAATATAAAATATATGCACATCATAAATATATAAATATTAAAGTGCAGCTAAAATATAAATATAGATGTATATTTACATATAGTAGTAGTCTTTCGGAAGCCGAGAATGACGATTGTCTTTGTGCATTATCATCTATTGATGTACCCTCATGTGGCTACATATACAGATATTTATAAATGTACATTTATATATAAATATAAAAATGAAGATGGTTCCTACCCTCAAAGAACTTCTATTCTGATAAGAGAAACAGCATATATAAGGGAGTGATGGCTAGTGTAGTGCAGCTCTTATAAAATCTTTTAGTGTAGCAACTTCCTTTGCTACACTAGGGAAAGCTGCTTTGCTTTCAGAATTGACAGATATGGTTAATAGAGCTATAGGGAACTGATTAGCATACTCTTTCCTAGAGTTAATGAATGAGCCAGGCCTGGAGACAAGAGGTCTTGGATTCAAATGTGAACTCAAATACTTCCTAGCTGTGTAACCCTAGCAAATCATTTAACCTCCAGTGCCTTTTAAAAAGAAAGAGTTAATGAATGGCAGTATTAATTTGGTTATGGTACCAGATCCTAAAAAGTGATAGGGAAAGGAGGAGGGTTGGTCCTTAGCTGCTTGGTGGCTGAAGAAAAGATACTTGATGTTAGAAAATAAAGGATGGCTGAGGCTGACTCTAATAACAGACCAGGTAAGGCATTCACTAATCTGGACAGAAGAGCCCCAGGAGAAAGCTAAATGGATTAAAAAACCTCTAGGGTATGGCCCCTAATGCCAGCAAGAAGGCTAGTAGACTCAACTTTTCCATTGGAAAAGTATCACTGAATCTTAGATTATTTCTGTGCTGCTGTGGTACTCCTACCCTTCTTCTGAACTTCCTTATTTCCTTTGAAGGCACCACCATCATTCCAGGCACCCAGTTTTGTTACATACCAGAGTCATCTTTGACCAGATTTTGTCTAATTTACATCCATAATACCTCCTCCATCTTAAATCTATCCCATTCTCTTTATTCACACTGCCCCAAACCTCTCATTTCCATTCATCTGAACTACTGTAATGGTCTCCTAATTAGTCCTCATGCCTCCATTTTCTCCCCTTTCGAAATCATCCTTCATACAGCTGCCAAAATTACCTTTCTGAGGTACCTATTCTGAGATGTTCTGGGGCTCCCTATGACTTCTAGGATAAAACAAAAATTCCTCAAGTTTCCTTTAAAGGTCCTTTACAATATGGCACAAATGCACCCTCCCACCCATATTGCACAATCTTCCCCTTTACCTACCCTGCATCTCAACAAAACTAGATTACTAGCCATTCTCCCTGATGACTATTCCATGTCCTACTCCCATGTGTTTGCAGAAGCCCTCTCCCATTCATGGAATGCATCCTCTACTCATCAAATCTTCATCCTCCTTCAGACTCTTCTCAGTTGTTGTCATCCCTTCTATAAACCAATCCTAGATTCCCTGAATCATTAATGCTCTCTGTCTTCTTAAATTATCTTCATCCATATATATTTGCAGTCCTCTAGTATGATTGTCATGGGGAGATTGGGCAATGAGCACTCATTCGGTCCTGGAATCTTATTCAAAGGTCATTGAGCCTGCTTCTGGAAGTGAAGGATGGCATGGAATGGAGGGACCCTGCCCTAAATCAAAGAATATCCAAGTTTTATGTGCCTATTTCATGTTCAGAAATGTGGTCAACCAGAGCTCATCTTTTTACTATGTGGCCAGCAAGAATGAATGAGCCAGTTTCTCCATTGGAAGGTTTGAATGCACTCTCACTTCTGGCTCTACTAGAACCACTCAGTAAATGGACAACAACAACATCTAGAATGCTTGTGCACATTCTGAACGGGGGGGGGGGGGGGGGGAGGAGGGCAGGCCATCCCCCAATTCCATATCATCATACCTTTCCAAATGTGCTACCTCAACCTCTTATACACCCTCCAAGGACTGGACTTTTCATTGGCCAGTCCCTACCTCTCACTTAGGTAATGTTAAGTTAGTTGAGTACAGAGTTTTGTCTTTTGCATCCCCAGTGCCAGAGAAGCAATATGGCATAATATTTAGAGTATAAAACTGGAGTCAGAAAGACCTGAGGTCAAATTCTGCCTCTGACACTTACTAGCTGTGGAATCACAGATAACTTAGCTTCTCTGAAGCCCAAGAAATTCTGTGGAACATATGTACAAATTACAGATTGTTTGCAATCTGCCTTAGAAAGTTCCATAACCACAGACCCTTGACATATTTCCAACATCTTAAAAACAGTAAGTAAATAATAGATGTTTATTTAATTTGTTAACATTAGAATTCGCTCTCATCTGCAGTGTGGTATAAGAATAAAAATGAAACAATGAGATAACTTAGTAGATTTTTAGGAATTGGGACAGATCCTATAGAAGCCCCATATAGCTAGTGTGGAACAACCAGAGATTTGTATCAAGGTCCCCAAATTTAGATAGGACCTGCATATCTCCACCAATATAAAAACAACTGAACCTGATGTGTTCATCATTAGCAAGGATAACCAGTTATAATGGGAAATTATAGCAAGTATGCTTCTCCCCAGCCCACTAGGTCAGTCCATCCCTCCCCAACCTTCAGTGGTAGGTTTCTTAATTATGGTTAAGGATCCATTCTTACTTCTGATGCTGAAAATGTTTTCTGCTTTACACCCTAAGCACAAAAATGACAAGTGATGGCTCTGCCCTGGAGATAATATTGTCTTCACCTAACAAACAAATTATTTAATTGCTCAGTCCTTAATTTACCCAACTTTGAAATAGATGAAATGGTCCTTCTAATGAGAAGTTCTCTACATTGTGATCATTGATAAGATGAATTCAAAAGTACCTTGCATTTAAAAAAAAAAAACTATGGACCTGTAATAGATATCTTGTTGCCTTCTAGCTATTTTTGAAGAGGAATTTTGAAGAGGAGTAATGTATACCATACAAACACACACGCATACTTAGCTCATTTCTAGTCAAAATATCAGACTTAATAAAATGGGCCAACATTGGACTATGTGACTGGACTGAGGAGGCAGCTTTCCTTTGCTAATATGAGTTGGACCGTCAATTAAAAAACTGACCCACCTCTTTTTAAAAAATCAACAATAGTCAGAACACCTGGCCAAGGGATTGAAATGAAGAATATGTGACTTTACATCCAACTCTCAGTAGAGTAGAAGGGTAGACTTGTAAGAGGGAAGATAAATTCTATATAACCTTATTAGAAAAATGGAAAGGATATAGGGAAGATTCATTAAGGACTTCCTTTTTTTCCCCTTCTCTAGTGGATGAAGCAATGATTTGGATATGTCTCTTCTTGTTTTCTCTCTGAATGTTTTCCAGACCAGAATTCCATCTAGAATTCTTCCTCTATGCCAAATCATTGGCCAGAGAAATATCTTTGCTCACTTTATTTTTTCCTTCTAATCTGGATCACTGGAATCTTCTATTCCTCCATTTTTCTTTTCTTTTCCCATTTCTTTTCATGCTCATGTTTGGGATTTGGAATTGGTAGGTCTTACCAAGGAGGTCCAAAAGGATAAAAAAAAACCATTTATTTGCAATCTAATTCTGTCATCTTCACAAGAATTCTTGTGTGTCTATATTTTTAGAAGTATTGTTATTTGTTTTCATTTTTATTGATACCTTTTCTCTTTAGATCAGTTTCATTTCTGTGCCCCCCTTCCCATGTAACCATTCCTATAACAAAGAATTGAAAAGGAAGAGAAAAAAAGCAAATCAGTCAAACTAATCAACACATCATTTATGTAATGTTCCATATCTGCATCTTCTCACTTCTACAAAAAAAAAAAAAGGAACAGAATTCAGTTTTCCTATCCCTTGGGTCCAATTTTGATCATTATAATTATTATAGAGTTAACTTCTTTTTGTTCTTCTTTTCACTTACATTTTGGTAATAATTGTGCATTTTATTCTCTGCTTCTGTTTTACTCTGTATCAATTCATATATGTTTTCTAATGCCTCGGTGAATTAATTACTCACCTATTATTTCTTATTACCTATATTTTCTAGCCATTCCCCAATGAATAGGCATCTACTACTTTATTCATAATTCTTTGCTACCATAAAGAATAATGCTATGGACTTTTTGGTATACGGGGCCCTTTTGATCTTTGGCCAACTTGGTCAAAGCTCTGGGATTTCTGGATCAAGGAGTATGTAGCATTTTTGGTCACACTGTTAGCCTAATTCCAAATTGCTTCCCAAATGGTTAAATCAATTCACAGATCCACCAATAATGTGCTACTGTGCCTGGTTTTTCTACATTCCCTCTAACTTTATTCTTCTTTTAGGATTATTATTTAAAATTACATGCTAAATTTTAAAAGTCATTTTAATAGATAAAATACATGCCCAGAAATTTCCCTGAAATCCATGAGTTTGCAAATATTCATTAGATACCTCCTCTTGACTTCTTGAGGATCGACATGTTCATTTTATTGAAAGAGATTCAATCCAAAATGATATATACAACAAAGAAGGAACTGTTGGAGTATGATTGCAGATCAAAGCACGCCATCTTCCACTTTATTTCCTTCATGAGTTTTTTTTTATTGTATGTGTGATATGTATCTCTGTCACAGCATGAGCAATATGGAAATATGTATTGCATGAAAGCACTGGCATAACCTATATCAGACTATTTACTGCTTTTAGGAGGTGGCAGTACTTCTGAATTGTAAAATGTCAGAAAACAATTGTCAAAAATTATTTCTATATGTAATTTTTAAAAAAGGAATTCAATCCAACACCAAAATCTTTTGGCCAATTGCTTCAAGATCTCATGAATGGCTTCCTAGGAGAGGATTCTAGCCCCAGAGAAGTGTTCATAGAATACACTGGCAAAGAATGTAGACACATAATTTTAAAGGACTTGTAGATACGCAGCACTAATACATCCTTTCTCTTTTGGAAGATGAAGTGAGATGATATCCTACAACCAAGAAGATATTGTACAACCAAGAAAAGGCATTTGTATATTGTAACCAAAGTTTGACAGTGTTATCCCCTATGTCTACAGGAGGTTTTATGGCTTCACAGTAGCTTGCGATTGAATGTTGCACAAAACAAATACACACATGTCATGGACAGGTAGATTTTCTGGCATTAAAAATATGTGTATTTATAACAATATTTAAAAGCATCCCATGCAGCGCCCTAGGTAGCTGTCTATCTTGTCTATTCCTAGTCCTAGCTGCGTTAAAAGTGATATCATAGATTTATGGTTTCACACAGAGTTTAATCTATTTGCTGTTCACATGTTACCATTTTTAAGCCACAACTTCCTAGCCCCAAGGAAAAATAAATAACTTTTAAAAATATATTTAAACTGCTCCAAAGTGATCTGGGCATCCTACTGCTACAGATAAAACAAGCATCCTATTATCCTGACAATTCTGGCTGCTCAGGCTTTTACACAGACATTACAGGCTGATATTTGATGGTCCTGTCACCTCCAAATTCAGAGTGGAATGACAACAGCAAGCAAAAATCCTTATGGATCCTTCCTAGCACATTAAATATGCAGCTCTTTAAACACTAACAATTCAAGTGCTTGGCCAAGTACATTTGGAGGTTGTACCGTCCAGAATATTTGATGAATGTAACAAAGTTGATCAAAACACATTTTCTATCTCATGGAAACAGAGCCATGGGCTGGCTTTAATCCATGAGGCTGGTAACAGTGAAATTTCCTCATAGAGAATAAACTACAGGCATTTGCTCATCTCAAGTGCCAAAGCTTAATGTCTGCAATGGGTCACAAATCCCACGGAACAGTGGACAACAGAAGGCTACATCTGAATTTGGCTTTGGTTGCTCTATACTTTTGTGACCTTCGGCAAGTCACTTAGCCCCTTAGGACTTCAGTTTCTTGGTCTGAAAAATGAAGTTTTTGAAATAAAAGCATGATATAGAGGAAAGAGCATCTAGTTGGGAGTCAGAGGATCTTGCTCTGTTGCTTCCCACACAGGTTTTGTTGTTCAGTTGTTTTTGGTCATGTTGGACAGCTTATGACCCCATTTGGGGTTTTCTTGACAAAGACTGGAGTGGTTTGACATTTCCTTCTCCGGCTCATTTTACTGATGAGGAAACTGAGTCAGGCAGGGTTAAATGACTTGCACAGGGTCACATGGCTAATAAGTGTTTGAGGCCAGAATTGAATTCATAAGGAGGAATCTTCCGGATTCCTGGTGCATCTAGATGCTCTCCCCACACAGGTAACCTTGTATAAATTACTTAACCTTCATGGGCTTCAGTTTCCTCATTTGTAAAAAGAGGTCAGGTTAGATAAATAGTCTCTGAGGTCACTTATAGTTCTAGGTCAATAAATCTAAGATTTGATGACCTCTGAGGTTCCTTCCAGCTCTAAATAATGGGCTGTCAGAATATTTTCACTGATTTAGAGATCAAATTTTCCTTGGGACTTGAGGTCCATTTTAGGATAATTCCCCTATTCTAAATTAGTCAGAGATCTAAGTAGAATAACTTAAAGCACCCTAGTGAAGCCTTCCAAAAACACTGACATTTATGTAAATCCTGAAAGTGGATTTCAGCAAAAGACCTCCATTCAAACACTGACTTAGAAGTCTGAAGACCATCTGTCCTTCCAAGTTTTGAGAATTTAATCCTACACTGAATCAAAAGAATCATAGCAATAAAAACAATGTGGCATTTTAAGGGTTACAAAGCACCCCCCTCACAAGAAGGAACCCTCTGAGGCAGGTAGAGCCAATGTTGTTACCCCCAGTTTACAGATGGGGAAACCAAGGTTCAAATAAAGTTAAGTGAATTGCCAAGGGTCACAGCTAGAACTCTGGATAATTCAAGGCATTCCAGCTTCCTAGTCCAATGCTCTCTTTATCCTACCAACATGCCTCAACAAATCCTCTTCCCCTCAGGCTTTATGAGGAAAGACAAGAAATTCAGTATCATGGAATTTGAGGCTTGGAAGAGGACCATAGCAACTATCTAGTCCAACTCCTACCCAGAAGGAATCCCCCGCACACTCGACAAGTCCTCCAGACTCTGGTTGTAGAGCTTAAGTGAGGGGGAGCCCCCCACCTCCTTGGGGCAGTCTGTTCCACTGTGGGACAGCTCTAATCATCAGGACATTTTTCAACAAGCCCAAATTTGCTTCTTGCAACTTCTGCCCACTGCTCCTGGCTCCACTCTCTAGGACAAACAGAACAAACCTAATCCCGCTTTCACAGGATGGCCTTTCAGATATTCAAAGGGGGCTATCTTTTCTCTTCCCCTAGACTTCTCTTCTCCATGATAAACATCCCCTCTTCCTACAAACACCTTGTCATAGGACTGCTACTGTTTCTTTTCTAGGCTCCCCTTCCGAAATAGCTTAATCCCTTGACTACAGCAATTATACAATTTAATTTTTTCCATGTTGTCTTGTTGGGGGTTTTTTCCCAAGCCACCCATCAAGGACACAAACGTATGTACGTGTGTGTGATATATATTTCAGTAGTTATGAGTTACAGCTAGTCAAAAGAGTCTTAGCTTCCTTCTGAATTAATTAGATGATGGTTCCTTTACTTTTTAAATTGGGTTTGTTCTGGCACTGGAGAAGGAAAAGCATCTGTGGGGATGCAGCATCCCACCATCTCCATCTGTTTATCTCCCAGGGCCCCTTTAATCATGGGGGCCTCTCTCCTGCTCCAGCCTGCAGCAGCCTGAATTTGCATAAGGTAGCATCCCCAGCCCCAGCACGAAGCAAATGATCACTGAGGAGACAGCAGGGCCACTTGAAAACCTTCTTAGGGGGCTGGAGAGGTTTGGGGTGGCCTATTTATTGTGCAGAAGGTCACTAATGAGCAAGCTTCCAGCTAGGGAGGGAAAGAACCTGACAAGTCTTGCTGAAGCAGTAGGAAATCAGTCTGACCAGATTGCCTCTGTTCTTAGTGGCCCTGAGATTCTGGGTCTTTCTAAACTGATAAAACAATGGACATTCTGCCCCTGTTTCAGTGCCTGTATCTGTCCTGCCTCTCAGATCTGGGACCCTCCAACCATGTAATTCATCTCCACCTGGCTCTTTAAATGCAGTCTCTTATTCTTCCCTCTCTCCTTAGCCCCAAACCTCATCTGGGTCCCAATAGTCTAGTCCATTAGAGGAAGCTTTCATTTCTTCTTAAAATGAATTCCATTGCCCAGGAAGAATGCAAAACTCTGAAATTTTGCCTCAGAATTTTTTCAAGGACAGAACTGTGGGGTCTTTCAATAACATCACTCGAGGAGCATGGATCTTGCTAGGGGCTGCCTGGCCAAGTGCGCTCCACTTTGGACATGTGTCCCTTGTGGTCTAAGTTGTTGGCACCTTCTGGGTTCTCACTGGGAATTTATAAACAAGCTACATCAATCCCCATCTCCACTGTGCTCTGAGCTCTATGGTCTACCGAAGAGTCAGGAAGACTCTGGACACAGAATACTTACTCATGAAAGAGTTGTGTCTATCCCCTCAAATCATGTGGGTGGTGGGGTGAGGGATGGGAATGCAAATTGGAAAGAAATAGCAGGGCCTTGTCATCTGGCTGCCCATATTTTCCCTTCACTCCCACCAAGGTTCAACCATCACAGACATTAGACCCATATGGTCCGGACTGTATCACAAAGGCAGGAAGGGGGTTTCTCAACAAGTCTTCAGGGGAGGTTCTACATGAGCACCTTCTTTGTAGCTCATCTATATATTCTCTATAGCTACCTCCAGGTCATTGGTTCTGAGAGTAAATTCTTGTTGCTGTCCCTTAGGTTCTCATGAGACTTCTATGTGTGAGCATCAAGACAGTTTCTTTGCTAAGGCATCGGAGTCTCCTCTTATCTTTGTATCCCCATTCCCTAACCCAATGCCTGACACATAGTAGGTATTTTTAAATGCTTGCCCAATGATCAATTAAATCATACTACAGCTGCCTTTGATATAATATTTTGCTAGTAACTGCACACATTTATTTAGCATTTTGAGATTTTAAAAGTACTTTCCTTACAGCTTTATATACTAAGGAGTACAAATAATACTCTGCTCAGATAAGGAAAATTAATCTCTGACAGATTAAGTGATCTCTTCATACTCGTATAGGAAGAAAGAATCAAAACTGGGACTAGAATCCAAGTCTCTTTTCTGATTCTGAATCAAAGCTCTTTTCACTGCTACCTCTACTTGGCTGGATCAGCTAGAGTTAGACCTTACTGGAGAATTCAGAGAGTGCACTTATATAGGAAGGAACTTAAATGCCTTGAGGGCAAGGACATTTCCTTTTTTTCTAGGATGGCATAATAGTATTTTTGAATGCTTAGGAGCCTTGGAATATAGATAAAACCAGAGTGTAGCGATATGTGTTGTTGTCTTCATTTGTCATTGTTGTTTGATTATTTTTCATTCATGTCCGATTTTTCATGACTCCATTTGAGGCTTTCTAGGCAAAGATACTGGAGTAGTTTACCATTTCCTTCTCCAGCTCATTTTACAGATGAAGAAATGAATGCAAACAGAGTTAAGTGACTTGCCCAGGGTCTCACAATTAATAAATGTCTGAGGCCAGATATTAACTCAGGAAAATGAAAATTCCTGACTCCAAACAGGGCACTCTACTCTACCACTTAGATGCCCCAGTCTTTATTGACATTATTATAATCATTGTGTATACTGTTCTCCTCTGCTTCCCCATGAATTAGTTTTTTTAAGCCTCTGAAGGCTTCTCTGAACTCTCATATTCATTGTTTATTATCACAGTAGTGTAACCCCTTACACTCATTCAGTCATTTCTAAATTGGTAGGAACCCACATTATTTCTGGGGTTTAACTATTACCAAAAATGTTATTAGTATTTTATTTGCATTAAGGTCTTTGACGTTCTTGCAATAAGTGAATGAGATCACTAGGTTGAAGGATATGAGCATCAAGTGACTTTTCTCATAAGATTCTACATCTTTTTCTTACATAATTGCACATTGTTTTTCATAATAGTTAGACTAATTTATAGCTCCACACATAGCGATTTAGTGTACCCATCTTCCCACAGCTCCTCCAGCATTGATTTTTTTCTGTCTTTTAATTTATCTAAGAAGGGGAATAATGTAACTGAAAGCTAGAAAGGTAGGATGGAGCCAAACGGAGTAAGGACAGAATTACCAATTAGGATTTTAATCTAAATGCAGTAGAGAACCAACCCCTAAAGACTTTTGTATAGAAAAGTGGCACGATCAGATCTATGCCAGAAGAAAACATATGGGAGGTGGATTGCAAAGAGGAGATACTGGAGGCAAAGAATAAAATTAAGAGACAAAGTAGGTCAGGTGAGGGGTGACAAGAACTTAAACTAGAACATTGTTTGAATAGAGAAAGAGAGAGAGATGGATTTGAAAGTCTCTATGGGTAAGGAATCCAAAGACTTAGTTAATATTGGGCACAAGGGACAGAGAAGAGTAGAGAATGACTCAATTTATAAGTCTGGTAATGCCCTCAACAGAAACAGGATAGTTTAGGGCAGAAATCATGGTCTCAGGACCCTTACTTGAGGTCCATGAGATCGAAGTTATTTTCATAATAATAGTAATAAATAATAATTTCTATTTCAAATGTGATGAGTACAAACAAAAGCCCATGGGCAGGTCTCAATAATTTGTTAAGTGTAAAGGGATCTTCAAAACAAAAATTTAAGAACCACTAATTCAGACAGTTGGGGAAAAAAAGATGATGAGTTCCACTTTAGACATATCAGTAAGCCTACTGTGTGCCAGGCCCTGGGGTTAAAAAAAAAAAAAAACAGTGCCTGCCCTCAAAGAGTTTCTATTCAATTGGAGGAGATAACAAATCTATTTTTTGTAGTAGGATTTGCATGCTCCCAGTAGGGCATCTAGTATGTGCAGTGAATAGAACTGGGCTTGGAGTCAGAAAGATTCATCTTCCTAGGTTCAAATCCAGCCTCTGACACTTCCTAGCTGTAAGACCTTGGCCAAATCATTTAATCCTGTTTATCCCAGTTTCTTCATCAATAAAATGAGCTACAGAAGGAAATGGTAAACCACTCCAGCATCTTTGCACCCAAAAATGTCGAACCCAACAGAACAACAACAAACAACAGAACAACAAAAAAAAAACTTCTAGCAGTGTCTGGTGAAAAGGTGGTTAACAGGTGACCTAGTTACTCCCTCTTGGGTGGCCCTTACCCCGGTGTGGCTAGCACCCCTCATTCCAACTCCTACCTTCAGGTGTGGCTTTCTCTTTAGTCAGTTCCCTTGCTTTGCCCCTGGGGGAATGGGGTTTCTTTTAAACCTGCTGGGGGAAGAACAAAGGGAAATCAGAGGTGCCTGAGGCCACTGCCTCAAATGAGCATCTCCAGTTCTTTTTCAATACCTCCCTCTACTGGGATTACTGGCTCTCCTTTTATGCCTAGGTGAGAGTCCAGATTCCCATGGTCCTTTCCTCTATGATTTACCATGCAAATGAGGCCATTGGCAAAGGATATAGTGATATCGATCCTTTTTTTTTTTTTTGCCAAACTGCTTCCTATTGGAGCTGGCACTGGACCTGAGCTTTGGGGGAAACTGGGAATTCTAGGAAGCCAAGGTGAGGAAGGAATGCTTTCACTCCATCCGGAGGGAGAGGCTGGGTTTTGTGTGAGGAATAGCAAGAAGGCCAGTTTGACTGGACTGCAGTGTGTGTGGGAGAGAGCAAAAATTATGGATTCTAGACCCAACAGAGTAGCTTGGAGCTTTACCAGGGAAGTTTCTATTTGACCTTAAACACAGGGTTTTCACCATTTGGGAGTCATGGATCCCTCTGGCAGTCTGATGAAATCCCTTCTCAATATAATATTTTAAAAATAGAAAATATTTATCATTACAAAGGAAATAATCATATTGAAATATAATTTTCACAATAAAAAAAGCTAAGTTCTCAGACCCCAGGTTAAGAACCCCTGCCCTAAGGTTATAGGAAGCCCCTAGAGTTCACAGTGTGGGGGTTTTCATCAAATCTTCCCTAATAGACATCTATGGGGAGGGTGAATTACAGGGACTGCTGGGTGGCTTAGTGGATGGAGAGCCAGACCTAGAGATGGGAGGTCCTAGGTTCCAATTAGACCTCGGACACTTCCTAGATGTATGACCCTGGGCAAGTCACTTAGCCTCCACTGCCTAGCCCATATCACTCTTCTGCCTTAGAATCAATAGAAGGTAAGGCTTAAAAAAAAAAAAAGAACTACACAGTATTAAATATTACAAAGCTAAATTTTTCAGATTTCTAAATTTCTAGTCTTTAAATTAGGTCCTGGCCTTTGCCAGCAGAAACACTTGAGGCATAAAAAAAGCATGTAGTAATAATATTAAGAGCTGGTATGCATATAGCAGCACTTTATATACAATACATTATCACATGAAAAGTAAATAGGAAGACTTTCTTTTCTTCCCTTCCTTCTTGCCTTTCTTTTTTCTTTCTTCCTTTCTTTTTTCTTCCTTCTATCCTTTCTTCTTTTTATGTTTTTCTTTTTTCTTTCATTATTCCTTCCTTTCTTCCTTTTTTCTTCCTTCCTTCTTTTTCTTCCTTCCTTCCTTCCTTCCTTTCTTTCTCTCTTCCTCTCTTTCTCTCTTTCAAGACTTTCAATAGCACACATCACAGACTAGATGGAATTTCCTAAAGACTGGACACAAATTCAATTGTTGTTCAGTCATCTTTCAGTTGTGTTCATCTCTTCATAACCTCATTTTAGATTCTCTTGGCAAAAAGCTGGGATGGTTTGTCATTCTTCGTCCAGCTCATTTGACAGATGAGGAAACTGAAGTAAACAGCTAAGTGGCTTGCCCAGGGTCACCCTGCTAGTAAATGTCTGAGGCTGTATTTGAACTCACAAAGATCAATTTTCCCGGCTGAGCCTGGCACTCTATTCACTGGAGTAATATTTTGGTCCCCATTACAAGTAGTCTAGTCCTACTGAATCAACAGTTAACGGTAAAGTCCAAAAGAGTTCATTTTCCACATTATTTCTTAGAACAAGAGGAAATTCCACAGTTCTTGGGGATTCCCTCCCATAAAGAGGGAGAATCTGAAAAACTACAATGGAAGCCATTTGGGGACACTTCATAGCTTCATCTATAAACGGGAGAAGAACGGGGCTGGAAGCCCTAAGAGCAGGGAACCCCACGAGGAAGGAAGGAGCTTGGAAGGGGCTGTTTCAGGGGGAATGTGGGACCAGAGCAGCCGAGCTTTTCCTGGGTGTCCTGTGACCGACCAACTTGGTTTCTGAGTAATGCTAACTACAGCTGAGAAAACACCAGCTGTCTCTCCTGCTGCCGGTTCCACGAAAGGAAACCGTGCTGTGTTGTCTGTGTGCTCCCAGCAGTGCATGAGTAGGGGAGTTTATTTCTCTTATCTTTAGTTCTGCAGCATTTGTTAGTTAAATGCCGCCACCTCCTCCAGCTCCCCATGGCTTCAGCTCACCAGGGAAGTGCTTCAAGCACACCTTTCCACACAGCATGGGTTGCGCCTGCCGGCTCACTTCTGAACTCATCGCACACAGAATCTCTTGTAAGGGAGCCGGGAACAGCGAGCGGTACAGAATGCAGTCCTAGGCACTCCCCCTAGTGCCTTTCCCAGGGGTCCATCCCCTGGGTGTATTGAGTCCTTTTTTTTCTCCTTCTCAGTGGCAGCCCCCCAACCCAAGACCCAGGGCATCTCGGGCATAAAATCGCAAAGGTCAGAACTTAAACTTCTGAAACATTCGCTTTCTAATGTTTAGTAGTCGCTTGTAGCTCTAAGAAGGTGTTGTATCTTGGGGGGGGGGGGGGGATTAGGTAAGAGGATGAGAGGAAGCACCATCTTTGCAGCCTTTCCCTTGGAGCAGTTCCCTACTCAAGAAGCTGAAAGAAGCCCTACCATCCAGCTGAGAAAGAAAAAGTTCAAAAAAAACCCAACAACAACAAACAAACCAAGGTCTTCAACAAGTTCTTCCCTTAACGTACAGAGTAAATACTAAGAAGCCAAGCTGGTCACAGGACACCCAGGAGCACTTATTTTGGACTCTGATGATATTTTAGAAGCAGCAGAACCAGACATACAAAAAGGCACAGAAGTTTCTAATATGGGAGAGAAGAATAACAGAATATCCATTTCCCGATTGCATAACTCAAAAACCTGAAAGTAGACAAGGGTCTCTGCTTTTGTGGTTGGTATTGGGTCCCTAATTGTCCATGGTATATGGCGGTGCTCTGCTCTCCAGTTATGCTCTCAGCTAAGACTGATCTCAGATCTTTCTCTACTCTCTCCCCTTTAATGATCTCATGCATTCCCAGGGCTTCTACAATCACGTCTATGCATATGACTTCCAAATCTCAATCTTCATCACCAACTAATTCTCAGATTTCCAATTGGATGCTACCCAATGCCATCTGGATTTCTCACCAGTACCTCAAGCGCAACGTGTCCAAAATTGGACTAATCTTTGTATTCCCCAAGCCCACACATTCATCTAAATTCCTTCTTTCCACCACTGACATCATCCTCTGCAAATATGGGCTTAATGATTGGGTAACTCCAGTTTTTACTCTTTTTCCCCCACATCTCTCAGTCAGTCAATTGTTGATTCTGTCTGTAATATCTATCACCTCTGGTCTAGTTCAAATCCTAATTATCTATTGCCTGGATTATTATAATAGCCTCCTAACTTGACTTTACTCCCTTCTTCCACCTATGCATCCTTCACAATGATAGCAAAGTAACCTTCCTAATCCACAAGCATTGCCACTCAAAAACCATTGGTGGATTTTGGCACCTAACACAAACTCCTTATTCTGTCATTCATAACTTTCTGTGGTCTGACTCCAACTGAATTTTCATACTTTTTCTCTTTAGACACTCCATGTTCTGCTATGGATCTGAATATGAAGATCAGAGACAAATTTTAGGTCAAATGGAAACAGGAGCATTCTCCAATCTCCCCTTGACATAGCCCACCTTTGAGCAGTCCTGTCCCCCATCCCTGTAACATTTTTTCCACATATCACTCTGCCCAATGAAATCTTTTCCTTCTTTCAAGTCTCAGTTCCAGGGCTATCTTTGTGAGATCCTACCCGCCACCCCCACCCCTTGATCATTCACATCTCTGTTTGATCTTTCTTTCATACATCCTAATTTATATGCAAACTTATTTATTTACATGTCTCATCCCTCCAGTAGATAACAAGTTCTTTGAGAAAAGGAACCATGCCATTTTTCATCTTAGTAGCAGCAAAGTCTAGAACAATGCCCTAAACATTATAGGTATTTAATTAATATGTGTGAAGTTGAATGCCCTGGTAGCATTTAGTGTTATAGATCATCAAAGTTCACTAAGCATTTGCTTCCTCTATTTCTTCTCTAATTAGGCATCAGCATCCTTCACTCTGGTGAGGCATCATTGTGATGAAATAATAGAAGTATAAGGTGGCACATTGGTTTTCTCCTAGAACAAGGAAAATAACTCTCACCACAGAGAAAGAAGAGAGGCTTTCAAAGCCAAACTCTTCATTTGCTGATGAGCAAACTGATTTGCCCAAGATCACATAGGGAGTACGTGATGGGATTTGAACCCAGGTCTTCTGACTCCAAAAGAAGTGCTCTTTCCATTTTACTCCCTCTGACTCCAAATCTTTTAAAGACTACATTGAAGAGATCCAGAGAAAGAGTACTGAACCTAAAGGCAGGGAATCCTACCTCAGCTTCCTCATCTATAAAATAGCAATGGCAATACCTATGATTCTTACCTCACATGCTCTTTGTAAGAATCAAATCAGAGAACATCTATCAAATGCTTTGCAGATCTTAAAGTATCATATGAACAGCCATTATGAAGGGACAA
The DNA here is from genome assembly GCF_027887165.1 of Monodelphis domestica. NCBI lineage: Eukaryota > Metazoa > Chordata > Mammalia > Didelphimorphia > Didelphidae > Monodelphis > Monodelphis domestica. The sequence continues at coordinate 91,165,558 of NC_077234.1, read as the reverse complement.
AAAAACCTTTCACTTTCTGAACCCATTTACCTCAAAGACATGACATATGATAATCTCTCCTTGCATGTAGCAAACCATTACACATACACACCAGCTTCATACTACGTACTTTGTTTAACTTCGTAACTCATCTCGGGTTCTGGTTTATTGTTGTTATTTAGTCATTTCAATTATATCCAACTCTTTGTGACCCATTTTTGGTTTTCTTAGCAAAGATACTGAAATGTTTTTTGCCATTTCCTTCTCCAGCTCATTTCGCAGATGAGAAAACTGAGACAAACAGGACCAAGTGACTTGCCCAGGGTCACACAGCTCTCTGGGTACTGAAGAGATAAATCTGAGTGACCACTGAACTTTTGGGGTCAGACCAAGGAAGCAATCAATTAATCAATAAACATTTACTAGGAGCCTAGTAGGTGCTAAGGGTTACAGATACAAAAGAGGAGAAAGTCAGTCTCTACCCTCAAAGAATTTATAATCTAATATAATCTCTATATATAACATAATATAACATGACATGACATATCATATCGTATCATATACTATAATTAATGTAATATAATTATAATTATAATATAATTAATATAATATAATTTATAATTAAATGTAATATAATACAATATAATATAATTAATATTACAATATGATATAATATATGATATGATATAATGTAATGTAATATAACTATAATAATATAATTAATATCATAATATAATATAATATAATATAATATAATATAATATAATATAATATAATATAATATAATATAATATAATATAATATAATATAATATAATATAATATAATATAATATAATATATAATATAATAGGCAAGGATTTTTTCATGGCAAACCCTGAGCAAAACATTAATTTTCCCTTTACTGCTGACCCTTTTTTGGTCTCTTGAATATTAGGTGGGTTAACATTTTGAAAAAATTTAGAGCCATAATGATTCCCCTTACTGAGGTATGTCCAACCTGGGATTTTTTAATATTGCAGCCAAAGATACTGGGAAGCAGTTTGATGCAAATGAAAGACGGGATCTGAATTCAAATCTCAGCTCTGCCATTTATGTGACACTGAGAAAACCATTTAACATGCTCCTCGGGTCTTCATCTGAAAATTAAGATGGTTGGATAACCTCTTAATGCCCTTAAAACCCTAAATCTATCATCTTATGGTCTGAATTCAAATCCTACTTCTTTCCTTTATAATCTTTGTGACTTCAAGCAAGCTATTTAACTTTTCTGAGAAGAGTTGGACTAGATGGTGTCTTCCAACTCTAAATCAATGATGCCACGAAGCTAACTCGGGAGTATGGCCCATGAAATCATTTCTGGGCAATTGATTTTTTTTTTCAAAGAGAAATTCATTGCTTTCCCAAAGGTGAAGATTCAAGTTTTAATGAAGTCTGAAATACACACACATACACACACACACTGAACAGAAACGCAGCTGAGACCTGCAAGTTAATGTCATGGATATCCCTGCTTTGGCTTGTGCCTTTATTTTGCAATGCCCTTGTTGTGTTCTTTTTCTTCCAGTGCCCAAATGTGGGCACTGTGTTTCATCCTTGTCCAAAATATTGTGATTATTCCTGGGTGAGCATTTCAAGGCAGTGTGATAGCCTATGTCTGGTGCAACAGTACCCTCTGCTGGTGAAGTTATACCCCAACTAGAAAAATGATCACTTTTCTGTGAATTAGCCCTCCCTATCCTTTTATGTAAAAGGAAAAAGAAAATTTCCCAGACTTGGCTTATCAGTTTCTCACAAGTCAGCTACTCTCATCTACCCATGCTATCTTTCAATATAGCTAATCTTTTAAAATCAAGATAAATTCTGATTTATAAGGCAATCAATGGGATTCCCTGGTCTATTAACAGCTGATACTCACATAGTGTTTCATCACTTATAAAATCCTTTACATACATTATCTTTTTGAGTTTCACCCTAATCATGTGAGGTTGGCAATCCAGCATTATTATCTCAATTGTATAGGTCAGGAAACATGGAAAGTGACTTACCCAAGGTCAAAATGCTAAATGGAAAATGGAGATTTCATCCCAGGACCACTTAATTCAATAGTCTTCCCATTTTACCCCAGGGCCATGGCTTCTCCCTCAGAAAGTTTATAGCTAAGTTAAGGTAGAGAATAGTCATCCCAAAAAGTAACTCACAACATGGCACTTTGGGTGATGCATTAAATGAAGTTGGGCAGATAATAAAAAAGAAAGTATCAAAAGAGTTCAGGAAAGGAAAAGATGGCTACCACAAGGTCCAAATGGTCAGAGAAGACTTCACAGGAGAATTGAGGCATTAGCAAGATCTTGAAGAATAAGTAGAAACCAATAGTGAGAAAGAATAAGAAAACATTGAAAACAGGAATAATGATGGTAGTGTGCATTTATATAGTACTTTAAGCTTTGCAAGTCCCTTTATAAGTATCATCTCTCTTAAAAGGCAATGGGGGGGGGGGGATGAGGCAGAATATGAACAGCATGGACACAAGAATGCAAAAGAAAAGTCCATTGGGGGAACAGCCAGTAGATCACTATGGAATGGGAGGTAGGGACATATAGGCAGATAAAGTTAGAGAGGGGAAATAGATCTAACTGGGTTACTGGATGGGGTAGTGTTAAGATAAAGTTAAGGAGTTTATTTCATAGGCAGTAAGGGACCTCCAAAGGTTTCTGAGTAGGTGCATGACATTATAAAAATAATTCACATGGATCTTTGAAGTCTACAAAGCATCTTCACTAAAACTACAATAGCCCTTTTCACAAGTGAGGAAACCGAAGACTCAGAGATGTTAAGTGTAGTGAGTCTGATCATGGGGTCAGTAGAGCTAGTAAATGTCAGAGGAGGCTTTCAAACCCAAATCTCTTTGTTCAAGTCCTTTGCTCTTCCCACTAAACCCCACAATCACTTTTGTGATTGTGATCTAAAGTGGTCGCCTATGACGATTAATATGGCCATCTTGTTCAAGACAGACTGAAAGCAGATGAAACTAGAGCTTGGGAAGACTAGGTACGAATCACCAGCTAGGAAAAACTAGTCAGACATAACCTACAATAAAAGTTTAGGACTAGTGTGTGGTAATGAGAAAAGAAAGGAAAGATTGGATAAGGAAGAATAGGTAGACTAAAGTGGCTTATTCAATTTGGGAATTGAGACAAAGGGTAAAACAAAGTTTTTAGATCAAATAATAATAGAGAAAGGGAGAATGATAGTACCATTAATAGGAAATAGGGGGGAAACTGGTTTTGAGGGGAAAGATTATGAATTTAATTTTTAGACTTATCAAGTTTGAGAGGACCTAAAAAGACTAAGTGGATATAAAGGACTGAAGAGAGAGAGAGATGTCTTGGAGCTATATATTTAAAAGTCATTCTCATGGAAGATATAAAAATGGATGAATTATCAGAGGAAAAAGGGGTCATATAAAAGAGAGATAAACTCCTGTTTTGACAAGAGAATTAGTCTGTGGTTTGCCTAGATCTTTGTAAAAATTAGAGAATTCTACAATATTTTTTAAAATAGAGGTTTGGGGATATACTTAGCTAGAAGCATAATAACAGATTCGTTCTGGCCAACAAGCCAATTTCTGCTGTTCTAGAAAAGTAATTAAAATGATAGAGAATAGTTTCATTCTATAGAAATAACAAAAAGAACCTACAGAGAAAAAACTTGGTCCTTAATAAACACTTGTTGATTTAGTTGTGTTTTACCAACAAAATTAGCTTGTGGCTTGTCTAGATCTATGTAAAAATGCATTTAGAGAATTCTGTAATATTTTTTTTAAATACAGGATTTTGTGATATACTGAAACATAATAGCAGATTCATTCTGTCCAACAAACCAAGTTCTAGAAAAGTAATGACATAGAATGGTTTCATTTCATATAGAAATAACAAAAAAGAACCTACAGAGGAAAAAAAGTAAATATAAAGCTCTGAGGGAAAAGTTAGAGTAAATGGAAACTGAGGAACATCAAAGTCAAGGTCATTCTATCTCAAACTATGGCGATTTCACATTAACTCATTGGACAGCAGCTAGAATCAAGAAGTAGCTCAGGCCCAACGCAAGGTCCTGATTATTTAGGACCTTGTGGCTTAGGACCTTACTAGTGTCCCAGTGAGATATGATCCTGCGCCCGCTTCCCCCCTCCCCCCACCCAAGCATCCAGCAAGGATTCTTCCTGCAGAATAAGGATGTTCTTTATATTCACAGAGGCCAAGAAACCGAGGAATGAAACCTCTGGACCATTTGACACTTCAGAATTGGAACAAAACTTGAACCCTCGGGCAGATACCATCAAAGAGTTGTAAGTTTATAAAGAAAACAATAATGGCCTTGGCTTCTCCTTCCTTTTATTTTTTACTTTGCGCTTTTTTCTTGGTTGCTATGAGATGAGGCACAAAAAAAAAGAAAGAAAAGAAAAAAACCCTAAACAGACAGTTAAACACACTCCTAGAATTAAATTCTAACCTTGGAATAAATGCTGATTTCCCTTTGAGAATCCCACCAGGAGGATTTATTTGCTAGAGGACCTGTGTAAAGTAAAGCTCAGATGTGATCTAAAAAGTAGCCTCTTTCTGCCTGAAAAAACTACTCTTAGAATTGCTGCAAATGGGAAATCAATACAGACCATTGAAAAATAGTGCCTTTCTCCTTGGATAGTGTCCTTTTCTAAGAGCAGACACCATGTCAAAAAAGAAAAACTCCTTAGACTGGTAGAAAAGGAAGGAAATGTCTCAAGTGATGTTACAAGGTGACCCCAAACCCAGTTGGAAAAAGGATGAGGCAACTGAGGAAGGCCCCCCATTCCCTCCTCCTGCCTGGGTACTGGGTCACTCCCTAGAACCTGTGTTCTCTTCTCTCTTTGTTCTCTCATGGAGTGTTGCTATGGTAGCTGAGTAGAAGCAAATTCTGTGACTCACAAACTTGCACCTGTGTGGGAGACTGAGCAGGCTATTCCAAGCACAGAAAAATGATTCCTTGTTTTCTCTAGAAGCAAATAGAGGAGATAGCTCCATAGGGTGAGGCAGCTAGCTAAGGAATTTCGTTGAAAATAATCCCAGTTGCCCAGGGAAAGACACTAACTGTATGTGCTTGATTAAATAAGACTGAGAATACACTACCTCCCCAACCCAAGAGTTTCAGGGCTTACTGGAAGAAGAGAGAAAATAAAGGATCAGCCCTGTCTTAGCTAGCTAGTGGAGGATTAAGGGAAGGAAAGTATCCCAGTTCTAGTCAGAGACCTCTCTTAAGAATCATCCCATTGGTTTTCACAGAGGTGAAGACAATGAAATACTACACCATCTCACAGGACCTCTAGGAAACGCCACAATGCCCCCAAAGATGGCAGGAAGTAGGAAGAATCGAACTGAGAAACAACCTCTTTCAAGAAGCAGAAAAGGGAAGGATGCGCCCCCAAAACTCAGCAAGCAGGCCGAAGACAGGATCAGCCCTGTAAGTATCCAAGGACTGGTCCAAAGGCAATATCTATGTCCTAACTACTTCTTTTCCTCCTCTATAAAGATGTCTTCACAGTAACTTCCATCATGGAGAAAGGTGAAATTTGCAGGAGACTTCCAACTGCAATGAAGTTCTTTTCTTGAAAATTCAAGAAAAATTCACCTTTTATTCCTATAGTTTCCTATAGGTATCAAATGATGTTTGTGGAATTGCTCTTTGGCTCTGGGAGTGGGGAGGAAAAGAAAATGAATCATGGGGAAAATCTGTAAAAAAAATAGAGAGAGAAGAGTTTCCTGTCACTAGTCTGCTGAGTCAGAGAACTATGCTTTGGGGTGATATAGGATGAAATGCTCTTGAAAGCTGCCTGCCCTGATTAGATAGAATGAATAATAGTAGCAATACTATTCAAGCCCAACTATAATACGTCATCATAGAGTGGACCCCAGATTCTCAAAGGTTATGACAATACAGCACAGACTCTGATAGGTCTTAGCATGATGAACAAGTGCTTTAAAATCTCTGAACTGAGAACATTGTACACAATAACAGCAATATTGGATGATGATTATCTGTGAAAACTTGACTAGTTTCAGCAATGATCTGGGACAATCCTCCTCCACCTCCAGAGAAAGAACCGTTGGAGTTGTCTTTTACATCAGTGTATCTTTGGTTTCATTTCAGGGTTTTGGTTATGTTTGCGTATGCTTTTACAATAATGACCAATATGGAAGTGTGTTTTGCATGACAATAAAATTTTCCCAAATAATTTAAATAAGTATATAGTATGATAATAAATAATAAATTTTAAATAGAAAAAATAAAAATATTCTAAATAAATGCAAAGTAACCCCTATCTAAGTGGGGGTAGCTAGGTGGCTCAGAACCAGGTCTAGATACAAGAGATCCTGGATTCAAATCTGACCTTGGACAGTTCCTAGCTGTATGACCTTGAGTAAGTCACAACCAGCCTTTACCATTCTTCTGCCTTGGAACCAATACATAGTATTGATTCTAAGATAGAAGGTAGGAGTTATTATTTTTTTAAATCCTCTGAACCTCAGTTTCCTCATCTGTAAAAATGGGATAATCATATACTACTTGCATCATAGGTTGGACTGTAGTGTGTAGGGTAATATGTAGTAAAGCTGGAAGGTTAGGTTTGTAAAACACTTAGCACAGTGCTAAGCACTTTACAATTATTATCTCATTTTATCCTCACAACAACCCTGGGGAAGTAGGTACTATTATTATCTCAGTTTTGTAGATGAGAAAGGAAGCTCCTTGCATATAGCACCTGGTGAACACATTTTTGGTGATGTGGCTTTCTCCACTTAGCTGATCAGGTGCTCAGATCTATAATAATAATAATAATAATAATAATAATAATAACCACAACAGTTCATGTTTTTATAGTACTTTAAGGTTTACAAGTACTTTGCCCACAACACCACTGTGATATAGATGTCCAGTTCTGGGGAACATGATTCCATCAGCATCAGTGATGACATTGAAGATGATACAGTCCAGCACCTCCCTATAAATGATGAGGAGATGGACCATATTCTGATCTCTTCCCCAGCCCCTACCTCTATAGTTATATTTAGTCTCTATTCCCCAGTCCCTTTCTCTATGTATTTATCCTAAACCCCAGACTGAATCTTGACTGTTTGTCTCACTAACCTTAAAGTCTCTGTTCTGATTTCGTGCCCTATCTCCAAATATATCCTGCCTCTATTGCTCCACCTAAACTTCCCCCATATAACAAAAGTGTTTCTGGCTCTTAATAGTCCTTCTCCTTTTATTTTCTTCTCCAGGAGAGACAAATGCCTGAGAAAACCAAAAGAAGAAAAAGAAATGAAGTCAACAAGTCTAAAGCTCCTAATACCAGCAAAGGAGAAAAGATTAAAAACAGATCAGAGTTTGTTGGAGGTAAGGAAATATGTATATATGAAAACATATATAAAACTTACCGAAATGGAAGGTGTTTAATAGGTAGGAGCTTCCTGAAGAGACCATACAACTCAAGAAAAAATCCTTCTCTGAAGAGCTTCTCAACAAGACCCCTTCCTCTCGAGAACTGCCTTTTGTCACATTCTTGGGGTGAAAAGATGCATTTCTGATGGCAAACTTGCCAAATTTCAGTTGGCTTATATGTTGTTCAGTTGTGTCTGACTCTTCTTGATCTCATTTGGGATTTTCTTGGCGAAGATACTAGAGAGGTTTGCCATTTCCTTCTCCAGTTCATTTTACAGATGAGGAACTGAGGCAAACAGGGTTAAGTGACTTGCCCAGGGTCATAGACCTAGTGAGACTGGGTTTGAACTCAAGTCTTCTTGACTCCAAGTCTGGCACTGTCTCCACTGTGCCACCTAACTTCCCCCTGACTTATATTGTATAAAAGGGTGATAGTTGAGGTGAACTGACTATTCCCTTCAAATATAAATTCCCTTGCATACAATTTTTCACTTTAATGTATTTGCGATCTTACTTTAGGGTTTTGGTTGTGTGTCCACAGGAAAGCCAAAGAAACAAAAAATTGAAAATAAAACAACCTCCAAGAAAAAAAAGCCAAGAGCCAAGAGGAAAGAGATGGGGCAAAAGATCAGGGCTATTGAGATAAGACCAGAACAAAGTAACTCTTTATCCACAGAGGAGCCATCTGATGAAGATAGTTCTTTCTCAGCCTTCAGCTTGGAGGACTTTGAAGTTCCTCTAAAATTTGATGATCCAGAAAGTCAAGTTTCCAGAGATGAAAAATCATTTCCTACCCAGCCTATAAATACCACAGAAAACATAGGTTCTGAAGAAGACCAAAGTGCTGACACTTCTAAGGTAAGAATGGATGTTTTCTAATTTCTGACAGGGGATGGGGGCTAGAATCGCTTTTCGTATACTAATGGAACTCTGGAAGGGGAAAAAAATACTGTTTTTAATCTGACTCCACATCCAATATTGTCTTTACTATAACTTTTAAATAGGGCACTGCACTGGATGTTGGTGAAATAAAGATGAAGAACAGCCTAATTCATGCCTTAATGGGCCTTACATTCTAAGGGGAAGAATACAACATGAATACAGAGAAATATAGTTAAGGGAAAATGAGGGATGGGGTCAGGGAGAAATGAGAACTTCACATAAAGCTCTCTAGGAAGATTAAAGGAGGAGAAAATACTTTTAGTCTTGGAGATCCGGACTTGGGGGAATCTGTTCAGCTTTCTCAAAGTGAACTTTCCATTTATGTTGTATTAATCAATAAGCATTTAATCAATACCTACTATGTGCTGGTCACTAATCACTGAATATATTTTTCTCTCAGTCCTGCTAATTTCACTCTGTATCAGCACATATAAATCTTCCCATGTTTCTTCAGATTCACCATCTCCACCCACCATTTCTTACTTCTCAATAATAATCTCATATTCATATGCCATAGTTTTTTAAACATCCATTCTTCAACTGGTGGTTACCCATTTTATTTCTAGTTCTTTGCTGACACAAAAAGTATTGGTATAAATATTTTAGTACATATTAGATTTGTTTTTTGTCTTTGATTTCCTCTTGGGTATATGTTCAATAATGGGTCAAATATTGAACAGTTAAGTCACTTTTCTTGCATAAAACCAAATTTATATCAAGAAGAGTTGAACTAATTCACAGCTCTACCAACAGTATATTAATGTGTTCCCATCATCTTTTCAATATGAACTGTTCCCATTTTTACTCATTTCCATGGTGTGAGGTGAGACCTCTAACTTGTTTCAATTTGCTTTTCTATTATTATTGATGATTTGGAACACACTTCTATGTTGACATTTGTAATTTTCAATTCTTGAAATTTTTTTGTTCTTTTTTTTTTTAAATAAACCCTTGCCTTCTTCCACCATGGAGTCAATACTGTGTATTGGCTCTAAGGCAGAAGAGTGGTAAGGGCTAGGCAATGGGGGTTAAGTGATTTGCCCAGGGTCACACAGCTGGGAAATGTCTGAGGCCAGATTTGAACCTAGGACCTCCCGTCTCTAGGCCTGACTCTCAACCCACTGAGCTACCGAGCTGCCCCCATTTTTTTGTTCTTTTAACAATATTCTCAATTGAAGAATGATTCTCAGTGTTATATATTCTTTCAGTTTGGGATATTTTGTATGTCACATTTTTATTAGTGATATTTAATGGCATCCAATCCAAAATATTAGTATAAATCATATGGTCTATGCAGTCAGAAAATAAGAGAGAAGTCAGGAGAAAGTCCTTAACTATAGTATTTTAGAGCCAAATTATTAGATATGAAACATCATAGACTTACACACTCTTAGGGTTAGAAGAGATAAACATTTATAAAGAGCCTCTAATAATATATTCTTAATCTAACCAGATTTTTATGACCACCTTTTAGATAATGCTTAAGCCATTGCTCCTAGCAAACAACTCACTTTAATAGATTAAATTCAGATGGAAAAAAATTGGTGTCATTCTCTCATTTCTTATACTTGAAAACAACTGGTTTTCAGCATAGCAGAGTAAACAAGTGATTATGGCGCCCAGAATTTAACTAAGATCTAATTGCTAAGATGACAAAAAGGAAAATGATAAATACTGGAAAAGATGTGGGGAAATAGGTACACTGATGGACTGATGGTAGTGCTTGGAATCAGTTTTGCCATTTAGAACTAGGTTCAGAAAGCTATTAAACTGTACATATTCTTTGATCCCACAATACTGCTACAAGGTCTATATGCCAACAAGATCAATGAAAGAGGAAAAAGACCTATATATAAAAAAGATAGCCCTTTTTCTGGTGGCAAAGAATTGGAAACTGGGGGGTGCCCATCAGTTGGGAAATGGTTAAATAAGTTACAGTATATGAATATACTGGAATACTATTGTTTTGTAAGAAATGAAGAAGATGGTTTCAGAAAAACCTGGGAAGATCTGTTTGAACTGATGAAAAACTAAAGTGAGTAGAACCAGAACAATTCAAAACAGTATCATCAATATCGTAAAAGGTAGTCAACATTGAAATATTTAGTAACTTATCAACTCAATAACCAACATAATACAATTCAAAAGGACTCGTGATAAACTATTATCCACCTTCAGTCAGATAATAACTAACATTAATACAGCACTTACTAGGTTCCAAGCATTGTAGAAAACTGAAAAAACTCAGAACTGAAAACTGAAGTGTATTTCTTCTATTTCTTTTTTATTTCTTTTCAGGGGAGAGATACATAGCTAATGAGGTTTTGCATTCATGTTTATAATTGGTTTCATTTTTCTTGCTTTCTCAGTGGGCAAGGAATAGATGGAATTTGAAATTAAAAACAATTTTTTAAAAAAGAATTGGGACATGATTGAATCCTGATTATTCCACTTAATAAGCTGTGTGATTATAGGAGACAACCTTTCTGAGAGACTCAGTTTCTTCTTTCAAAAATGCACATTAAAATACTTACACTTTACTCTCCAGCTCCCAATTTTCCTCCCTGGATCTCTTCCAGAGTGCAACAAGGCAGGGAGGGGATTTCTTGGTAGGTTTCTTCTTCTTTTATTTTAAAGCTATAATTAGTCAGTTTTCAGATGGTTCCTTTATAAATCAGAGCAGTTGCTTTAACTTTCAAATGGTTTAATTCTTAAGTACTAACAGTGGTTGTATGAAATCTATTATGAATGTAGAAGCTATGATGAGAAGTATATATAGCAATGAGCTTAAAGCCATAGAGAAGTGAGTTAAAAGAGTATCTCATAACTTAAGAGATAAAGAAATGAAGAGCATTCTGTGGCTGGCTCACCTAAGCTATTTTTTTTTATTTTACATTTAAGTATAATTGTATATTGTAATGTAAGTATAGACAACTTGTCCAAGAGCCTTATGGATTTCAAGTCGATAGAATCAGGTCTGTCTGATGGTCTAGAAACTCTGAGGACGTTGACCCCAAATATTTAATCAGCATTTTGGAAGCCCCAAACATTGTGAGTCCTTTTCTGAGGCTGTTTGATTCCTTCTTGAGCTAGCCTACTTATCCTAGTATGTTCTGAGTTCAGACTTCCATTTGGAAGGCCTAATGTGTTATAAGGATCCATTGGAGAAATTTCAGGTTCCTGTACAATTGCATGGGCCCATTGGAGAAACTTTTGGCTGAATTTTGACTTGGACTGTTTTATGATTTTATGGGGATACAGTAGAGAAAATTATGAGCTGTCTCTGTGCTGAAGGAACCCCTTAGAGAACATTTTTTATCCAAAACAGTCTGGTTTCTTATCTAGAAGAGAGGGGGATGGGATTCCAGCCAACTTTATTATAATTCTTGTTATAATTACTTCACTAGTCTGGGAGATCATTTGGGATCAGACTCTCTCTAAGAAAGGGGAAGCTTATTTTTTCCCTCTTTTTCCATAATGAGGAAGGCCTTTACATTCACCAAGATGTCATAACCTATGAGAAATTTTGTAAAAATGTTTTTTTTAATTTGTATCACCATTTCTTTGGAGGTGAGTGAGTTTCTTCCAACCCACAAGTTATAGCAGATTTTAAGACTCACAAAATGTAAGAACTAGGTCACATGGATTTTACTAAGTCTCTTTAGTGCCATACACTAAAAAGACAATAAAAAAGCACAAGGGCATTAGCTTTCCTAGACAACCATTCTCTTTGTTCCAGAGAAGTAGGTGCCAGGAGCTGGGAATCTTTTTTTGCTCAGTGATTGTCCTCAGAACCAAGAATCTGAAGGAACAAACTGGTAAAAGTTTGGCTGGTCCTGGGGTAAGGATGATTGGGGGGGGGGGTTCTAAATGTATTGGGTAAAAGAACATAGCAATGCCCTAGACAAGAATTTCAGCTAAGCCAAAAGCCAGAAGAGAAGCAAGCAATATCTGGAAGCGTCCAAAGGAGACAAGACCAAGGCCAGCAGAAGCAGCATAATCATATCGGTGACCCTACAAGCTGGCAGCATTGGAGACATGAGTTGTCCCCTCTTTGCACATACGATGCTCTGACTTGTGCCTTGGTCAGATGGGTTCCCTACAGGTCTGTCTCTCTCCTTGTGACCATTATCAGGGTCCATTCTCTTCCTGATTCTGGGTATATTTATGGCAGAATGCATCCCAGATTTTATGGAGATAAAACATATTGCTACTTTTTTTTTTTTACTATTTGGTACTTGCTCATTCACACTTAAGAAAATGCCTTTGCTTTGAACAAATTATGTTCTCTGACTGACTATTGAAAATAAACCCAGATTGGGGTCTGTGAGCTATAGCTGCAAGACTGTGGAGCCACAAAGGGCCTTGCAACCAGAGCAGCATCTTCAGGAGACCCAAATTGGAAACTGGGGATTGTTTCTGGGGGATCTCCTACATGTTCCTCTGCTTCACTCGCTCAGCCTATGTAGTGTTTTCTTATTTTACATTCTGTTTCCTACCTCCCTAGACCGTGTCCCTATTCCTGGAACGTATTTCCTTCTCAGAGTCCTTCGCTGTCTTCAAAACCAGCTTAAGCACCATCTCCTCGAGGGGTCCTTTCCTCTTCTCCCCAGGACAGTTTCCCCAACACACAGCCCAGCTACCTTGGATACTTTGGATATATTCGGGATCCAATTATATGTGTGCATATTGATTCCCTTGAAAGAATGTAAGCTCAAGGGCAGACCTGTTTTGTATTTTTTACCTATATATCCCCAGTGCCTAGCCTAGGGCCATAGATAGATAGATGATAGATATAAAAGTAATATATGTATATGTGTGTGCTGGTTACAGGCTTCGTACAACATATATCTTTCTGCTCGTCGTATATGATTTGTGCATGTTTGTAACATGTATATATGATATATAGCATGTGTTGTTATATCTACATATAGGATATGTGTGTGATGCCTATAATAATATATACACAGAATAATATATGCCTTGTATAATATGTGTGTATATTTGTAATATATGAATAAATATATAACATGTATATTTTTATATTTACTATACATTGAGTATATAATATATCACTAATGTGTTTATATTTAATATATACATGTGTATACTATACCCATAAATATAGCATCTGTTTTACTATTTGTATATACATTATTGTGTCTATAATATACACATCAATGTAACATATTTATATTATTTAATACAATATTGTGTTTGTAATATAGATACCCATATAACATATATTTCTATCATTTAACATATATATTATGTGTATAATATATACCTTGATAGAACATATTTATATTATTTAATATATAAATTGATGTGTATAATATATACTTCAACATAACATATATTTATATTATTTAATATATACATTGATATGTATATAATATATACCTCAACATAACCTATTTATATTATTTAACATATATTATGTGTATAATATATACCTTGATGGAACACATATTTATATTATTTAATATGTACAATATTGTATCTATAATATACATGCCAATATAACATTATACTATATTATTTAATACGTACATTATTGTGTCTATGGTATACACATCAACATAACATATTTATATTATTTAATATATGCATTGATGTGTATCTAATATATACCTCAATATAACATGTTCATATTAACATTATTATGTGTATAATATATACCTTTATAGAACATATATTTATATTATTTAACATATACATTGATGTGTGTATAATATATATATCAATATAAAATATATTTATATTATTTAACATATATTATTATGTGTATAATATATATCTTGATAGAACATATATTTGTTATTTAATATGTACAATATTGTGTCTATAATATACACACCAACATAACATATATTACTTAATATATTATGTGTATAAACATTGATATAACATGCATTTGTATTATTTAATATATATTACTGAGTGTATATGTATCAATATAACATACTTATATTACTTAATATATATATTATATGATACATATGATGCATCAAATGTAAAAAGTATCAAATAATATACATATACATAGTATATGTGTATACAGTATAGGTGGTACATATAGTACATGTTGTGCAACATGTCTATGATATTCTATCGGTGTGTCTGTGTCCTTCTGCATATTGTGCATATATTGTGTTTTACATAGAAAATGTATGTTTTGTTATACTTGTGTGTATCTCTACACATACACACATATATATATATGTAGGGGGAGGATATAGAATATCAACAAGTAGGAGCCGCCATGCTCTAGATACATAGAAAATTCCCTGCCTCTGGGAGCAGCAGTTGGGCTTGCCATCTTCGCTCTGTCCTTTCCTGTCTCTGACACTCTGGATCTCCAGGAAGGTCACTTACCCTCCACAGTCCAGCCCTTCTGGCTCTTCTGCCTTGGAGCCAATGCCCTGCATGGACTCCAAGATGGGAGCGAGGGTCATAAAAAATAACAGTAAATTAACTTGCGCTGGAATGGCCTTTGCCCTGGCACTAAGCCCCTTGCTGCCTCTCTTCTGTGCTCTCCTAGATGTCCCCTGTCACCCAGCATCAGGAGAAAATCCCCCGGGAAAAGATTCTCGCAGAAAGAGCTGAGATGAGGCTGCGAGAGGTAGAGCGGAGGAGAAAGGAGAAGGAGGAGAAGAAGAGGCAACAGCAAGAAGCGCAGAAGAGACTCGAGAAACTAAAGGAAGAGCTGGAGCAGGAGCAGCAGAGGAGAGCCGAGGAGAAACGGTTGGCTGGCCTCGAGTTCCAGCTGGCGGGGAGGTGTCGGGAAGCGAAAGGACAAGGGATGGCCGGGCCACAGCCAAGGGAGTCTGGGTTCTGGGCTCTTTTCATGGAGTAAGAGGGTCTGACTTGTCTCTATTCCTAGAGAACAAATAAATGTAGGGTCTTCATCATGAGAGCTCCCATTTGTTGTTCTTGTTGCTATTCAGTCATTTTTCAGTTGTGTCCAACTCGTGACCCCATTTAGGGTTTTCCTGGCAAAAGTACTAGAGTGGTCTGCCGTTTCCTTCTCCAACTCATTTTATAGATGAGGAAAATGAGGCAAACAAGGTGACGTGACTTGGCCAGAATCACACAACTAGTATGTGGTCTGCCATTTCCTTCTCTAGCTCATTTGACAGATAAGGAAACTAAGGCAAACAGGGTGATGTGACTTGGCCAGGGTCACACAGCTGGTCAGTGTCTATGGCCAGATTTAAACTCCAGTCTTCCCTAAGCCCAGGACTCTATCCCCTGGGCCACCTAGGGCCCATAGTTCCTATTTTTAGTAGAGCGCTTTACATTCCCAACCATCTCTGAGCTACAGGGAAGGTGCTCTTACTATCATGGCAGAAGGGAGGAGGGCACTCAGGTTTAAAGCACTGCTGTAGCTTGGTCAAGGTGGCAGAGCCAGGATGAAAACTCACTAGGTCACAACATTCCTTAGGAAGGTAGCCTTACTATCATTAAGTGCTAGAATGGGTGGAGGGAAATGGTTGTGGAAAATTCTTGTTAGGGAGATTCTAGAATAGTTTAGATTATCATTGATTGACATAGGTTCATGGGGCTTAATGGCTGAAGCCAAGCCTCAAGATGGGAGGTCCTGAGTTCAAATGTGACCTCAGATACTTCCTAGCTGAATGTGACCCTGGACAAATCCCAATTTAATCCCAACTAGATAGATCTTACTACCCTTTTACCTTGGAACTAGTACTTAGTAGTGATTCTTTTTTTTTTTTACTCTTCACCTTCTGTCTTAGAATCAATACTGTGTATTGGTTCCAAGGCAGAAGAGCAATAAGGGCTAGGCAATGGGGGTTAAGTGACTTGCCCAGGGTCACATAGCTAAGAAGTGTCTGAGGTCAAATTTGAACCCAGGACCTCCCATCTCTAGGCCTGGCTCTCAATCCACTGAGTCACCTTAATATTGATTCTAAGATTAGAAGGTAAGGGTTTAAAAAATAATAGCTATAGAGGGGCAGCTAGGTTGTATAAAAATTAAAATTAATCTATAATAATTTCAAATATATTTTATAAGATTTTTTAATAATCACTAGAAGTAACAAAATAAAACCACATGCCCATGGCTAATTTACCTGCTCAAACAGCCCACTCCACCAATGTCTCAATCCAGGAAGCAAAGAGAGCTAGCCAGGGAAGACCATCCTATTTATCCTATCTATGTCAGCACTAGCACAACATGACAGGAAGTTAGTGGGCTCCTGGGAAATGTAGTTCAAAGGCACAAGATTTTCAATTACACAGTAGCATAATGGACAGAGAGCCAGGTCTGGCAACAGAAGGTCCTGAGATCAAATCTGATCTCAGATGTGACCCTGGACAAGTCACTTAACCTCAGTTGCCTTAGCCCTTAAAGGTCTTCTGCCTTGGAACCAATACTTAGCATCAATTCTTAGACAGAAGGTAAAGGTTTGTTGGGTTTTTTTTTTAAGTTAAAAAAAAAAAGATTCAGTGTTATCCTTCCTAAGGAAGAGATGATGTCTTGAGGCTCAAACTTTTCCATTCAGCACCTGAACCTAGCTAATATTTCTAAATGCTAAAAAAGTCTGAAAAGAATTCTGAAACCCTTCACAGAGAGAATATTTTTCATGAATAATCATTAGGGAACAAAGTCACCCTAGAATCAGAGCCTCACTTCTGTGAAAGTCCTGGACACAGAACAGTGGAGCTCTTTAAAGTATGGAGAATGGAGAAGAATAACTTATTCCTGTTTGTTCCTATACTAACACCGTGTGGGCATTTGTAATATTAAAAAAGTTAGCTTGAGGTTAAGGAGATGCCCCTTCAAGGTCACTTAATTGATAATAATTGAATATAAATAATTGAAGCCTCTCTTTAACAGATAAATAATACAGATAAAAATGACAATGAATTATAATTAAATTTTATATAGCATCTACTATGTGCTAGATTGCATGCTAAGAACTAAGGGTGGATATATCAACCTGGGAAGCATCTGTATAAAGATAACTGAATCTATGAGGGCTGAGAAAATAAAGAGTTCAGGAGAGAGTCTTGGAATACTGCCACAGTTGGGAAGTGGGACATGGATGAGTCAACAAAGGAAAGCGAGAAGAAATCATGAGACAAGTAAAAAAGAGAACAGAAAATAGTGTTACAAAAACCAAGAGAGGAGAAAGTACCCAAGAAGAGAAGGTGGTGCTCAATGCTGCAGAGACCAAGAAGATTGAGGAATTAGAAAAAGCCATCCAATTTGACAATTAAGAGATCCCTGATAACTTTTAAGAGAGCAGTTTCAGGTTGTTGTGAGGTTGAAAGCCAGATTTATATATTAAAAGATTTAATTGCAATGACAAACTCCAAAGGATTTTAATTGGTAGAATTCCAGGGGATGAGGCCTTTTTGGCACCTCTTAAATCATAAGAAGGCAAAGCCAACCCCATAGACAAGAGTACCTCTACTTTTAAATGTTACTATTCAATGTTTCATTTGCCCCTAAAAGGAAAAATGTAGATGCAATTAAAAGCATTGATAAATTCATAATAGTTTCAATACATTTTCTCAATCAGTAAATAACAGCAGAACTAACATCATGAGGTTCAGAGAAATGTTTTGGTGAAAAATGGGATTTTCACTCAGGAAAAAGTGAGGAACCAAGGGTACCTAGTAACAGTGTGGATAGAGTGCTAGGCCTGGAGTTGGAGAACTTGGGTTCAAATCTAGCCTCAGACACTTCCTAGCTGTATAACCCTGGGCAAGTCACTTAACCCCAATTGCTTGGCCCAAGGGATGGAGCCAAAATGGAGGTTTAGTAGCAGGGAAAGCTGGAACCACTCCAAGAATCCTCTCAAACCAATTGCTTGGCCCTTGCTGTTCTTCTATCTTAAAAATGATACTAAAAGTAAGAGTTTAAAAAAGAAAAGAAAAAGTTGGGAACCAATGTACTAAAGGCAGGCTATCTGCCTTCCTTTGCAAATGGAACAGCCCCCATTGGGGCTGGAATCTTCCAGCAGAATGGAAGCTTCTTGGGGGTAGAGCTTCTCATGTTTTACAGTTGTCCATGGCACACTGTAGGCATTTAACAAGTGCTAATTCAATTAAAGCACTTTAATCACTCACCACATGTTTAGCTTACAGAGACAGAGACTGGAAGAAGAGCGGCAAGAACAGGAGGAGGAGGAAAGAAGGAAGCTGCAGCAAGAGCAAGCAGCGGAAGCCCGTGCTAAGCAGCTGCAGGAGGAGTACCGTAGGAAGCTCCAGGAGATGCAAAGGAGAAGGCAGGAGGACGAAGCCAGAAGGGCAGGTGGGAGAGGGTCAGGGCTTAACTCCAAATAGAAAGACCCTGAGGGGAATCATTGCAGTGGGGTCTCCAGGCTAATTCATTCAGAAATCTTGAATCCCAGCCATGTTCTAGGCTCCATTGACTTATGACTTGTACCCCAATTCTATCCCCCCTTGTACATTATGGGTGAGACTGATGGATTGGAAGACTGGTACAAAAGGAAAAGAAAAAACGAATGGGGAAAAAAAGGGCTCTAGACTGCTTGCCTTTATGACCCTCAACTGGCTAGTTTTATGCAATTCAGGTTAATTCCCTAAGGGTTAGACAGCATGAGCCAATGGTGTCTAAGCTCTCAGATTTTCCAAAGATCCCATGATTCCCAAATTGCTGAACGTTTTTTATGGCATTTGTTTTTTATTTATCATCAAATATTTATTAACCACTGCCACCAACAAAAAAATATTTAACTACAAAAATGCACCAAAAAATTATGTGCAGGGGAGGGAAAGAACATGAATCATGTAACCAAGGGAAAATATTCTAAAGTAATTAAATATATTAAAAAGAAAAAAATTATATGCAAAACCACAGACCCCACATTGATTATAATTTGTTTAAAAACATGTAAATTGGGGCAGCTAGGTGGCTCATTGGATTGAGAGCCAGGTCTTTTTATCATTTGTAAATGTTTATCTAACTAATTTAGAATATTTTTCCATAGTTACATGATTAATGTTCTTTCCCAACCCTCCTCCCACCCCACTCCCGTAGCCAACACGCAAATCCACTGGGTTTTACATGTCATTGATCAAGACCCATTTCCATATAATTAATATTTGCATTAGTATGATCACTTGGAGTCTACATCCCCAATCATATCCCTATCGACCCATGTGATCAGGCAGTTGTTTTTCTTCTGTGTTTCTACTCCCACAGTTCTTTATCTGAATGTGAATAGCATCCTTTCTTATAAGTCCTGGGTTCAAATTCCACCTTGGATACTTCCTAGATATGTGGCCCTGGGCAAGTCACTTAACCCTCATTGCCTAGCCCATATCACTCTTCTGACTTAGAACTGATACACAGAATTGATTCTAAGATGGAAGGTAAGGGCTTTAAAAAATGTAAATTATATAAGTGTGCTAATATAAATATCCTCTGCTTTTGAGCTCCCTTTGGTTTTGTTTTACTTAGATATTTTTTCCTCTTAATTTTGTAGCTTTTTATACATATATAATTCTGGTATTTATTTTTCTTCTCTTTTCATCTCTTCATATATTAACCTTATTTTCTGAGGAGTTCCAATATTTGTCATTTCTAATAACATAATACTATCAATTACCTTCAAGTGGCATGATTTATTCAGTCATTTCTCCCATTCATTGCATTTGTGTTTTTTCCCGTTATTTTGTCACAACAAACAAACCTTCCATGAATATTTTCATAAAGAAAAGCTTTTTATCCTCTCAATGATGCCTTTAGGGCCCAAACCTAGTAATGGGATCTCTAGGCCAATTAGCACAAACAGCATTATAGCCCTTGCTGTATATTTCCATCTTTTTTTCTAAATAAATAAACAAATAAATAAATAAATGCAATTCACAGCTGCTCCAGCGGTGTGATATTAGGCCTGTTTCTCCATGTTCCTATTGAATTGCTGAACTTTTCAAGGGTCCCTGGTAACATCCTTGATGTTGAAGGGAAGTTTTACTTTCCAAAGAGCTATCACTTATAGAGCACCTACTATGTGTCAGGCACTGTGCTGAGCTTTACAAATATTATCTTGTTTGATCCTCACAAAAATCCTGGAAGGGAGGGACTACTATTATACCCATTTTAGAGGAAACTGAAGCTGGAGCTAAGTGACTTGGTCAGGGATGCGCAGCTAATATAGTGTCTTCAGCTGGATATGAACTCAGGGCTTCCTGATTCCAGGCCCAGCATTCTATCCCCTTTTGCCACCTGGCCATCCCTAAGTGGACTTCAATGACTCAAGAAGAGCCCTCACTTAAATCTAAATTCACAGGCAAGTCAAGATATCACCCCGTGATGTCAATGGTCCTCTTCCAAAACAAAGAATGAACAACAGTGATTACTAATGTTTATAGTCACTTTTAAAAAATATTTACTAGTTTTCTGGAAGTGTGTGGGAGATTCGCATTCTCTTTCCTTTTTTCTCGATCTTCCTTCTTAAAGGTTTTAAACATATTGAATTGCTTCCATTTTTTGTTATCTAATTTGTACTGCTTCACCTTTAATAAACTGAAGTAGAAACCAAAAAAAAAGTAAAATAAAAAATATTTACTAGTTTTCAGGAAGTATAGAGGGTCTCAACCCACATTCTCTTTCCTCTTCCTCCATCTTCCTTCTTAAAGGGTTCAATCATATTGAATTGCGTCCATTTTTGTTATCTAATTTATACTGCTTCATCTTTAATAAACTGATGCAGAAACAAAAAAAGTAAAATAAAAAATATTTACTAGATCTGACAACAGGCAAATCAATAAACTAATCTATAGTTTCACCTGAAAGTTAAAATAATATCCATAGTATCTACCTTACAAGGTTGCTATCAGAATGGAATATTTAAAATGTCAGCTATTGTCATTATTTTTCTGACTCTTAGAGGCAGAGAAGCAAAGGCAAAAGGAGCTGAAAAGGATGCTTGAAGAAGAACAGCTAAAGTTAATGGAAATGGCCAAGGAGGAGCGCTTGCTGTACCAGAAGAAGAAGGAAGAGGAAGAAGAGAAGGCCAGAGAGGAGGCAGAGGCAAAAAGGCAGAAAGAAGAGGAAAAGGCAAGACTGGCTTTGGAGAAGGCCCAGAAAGAAGCTGAACAACTTGAAAGGTACTCAGAAAGAAAGGGGACAGGGATAGGGTCTCTGTGAATGGGAACCCTTACCATTAATCCTAGATCTGCAATGATTTTAGAAAAAAAAATGCATCTTTTGATATTTAGATTCAAACAGGAAAAACTTGGAAGTCAGGTTTTTCTGCACATTCCCTAAGATCATGGGTTCCCATGAGAGAGATTTCCAGGGATTCTCAGTGTAAATGCATAGTAAGGGGGCTTAGAAGGGAGAAGGGGGGTTACTGGCAAGGTTTTCATTTGCTCCCCTCTTCTCTAGGATTATCACACTGGTTTAAAAGACATTTAATTTGGGGGATATTTTGCTGTGGGTGTGTGGTCGAGTCTAGTTCACAAGAGCTAAAAGAGCCCAAAGCATGGACCACCTCAAAAGGAATTTTAAATACTGCCAATGGGAAAAGGAGGAACAGTCTAGCAGAAGCAGTTCAGCAAAGCAGCAGCAGGTGGCATTTCTAGCATACATATGGCAGATTGCCAAGAAAGAATGACTTCTGGCTTTTTACTTGGTCGTAGTTTCTGAGGGCAAACCCTGAGAAGTCTCAGGAGATAGAAAATAGAGACCCACAACCAGCCACCCTCATGAGTGAAATAAGGTCTATGGTATAGCCTCTGCCTGGAAAGGAAAAAAATGGCACTAGTCACATTGGCCATCCAGAACTGTAGCCTGGGGATAGAGTTCTGCTAAGAAATCTTGGTATCTAGGGAAAATAGAAGGTGCTAGAATGGGAGAGGCACCCTGTACCAAATAGCTAAATCACTGCCAGACTTTAAGAAAGTCCCAGATGGTCAAGGGCTCAGCAAAGATAATTCTTCCTATCTACCCAATGCCCCCAAGAAGATGAGTCTCATTTTCCTGGTGATGAGAACTGGAGCAAGGAAGGATCAGCTAAGC
This sequence comes from Monodelphis domestica, assembly GCF_027887165.1. Classification (NCBI taxonomy): domain Eukaryota; kingdom Metazoa; phylum Chordata; class Mammalia; order Didelphimorphia; family Didelphidae; genus Monodelphis; species Monodelphis domestica. The sequence goes on along the minus strand of NC_077234.1, from coordinate 91,143,140 downwards.
AGGTCCACCAGAGGGCTCATGCTTCAGCTGCAGATGGGACCGTTAGAACCAGATGACTGACCATATGGAAAGGAAATGGCATGTTTGTACCTCCCTCCTGCCCTGGAGAATTGGGGAAGTCCCAGATCAGGCTGCCTAGGGGAGGAGGGGACCACTGTCATCTGTCATTTCTTGGCTTAAGGGTTTCTCCCAAGGATGATTCTCCATCCTGGCGCCTCTGGTGAAACACTAAACAGGTGCAGCAAGTCCCTGAAGGATGGATTCTGAGACAGAGGGAAAGAGTTAAAAAGAAAATAGAAACAAGAAGGCTGCTACAATAGCATGATGAAGTACAGTATTATATGCAGAAGACCTGATTTCCCTCTCTAGTCCCCATCTAACTAACCAGTGGGACTTGGGACAAGCCATTTTCTGAGCTTGATCTCTTAAAGGAGTTGGCAATAAATAATCTTTAAGATCCCTTTCAAGTGTTTTTGGCAGTGATGGCCTGAGACTCCTTTTACCCAGGAAGCTAGGAGGCCAATGACACCCTGAGGGTAAGATGCTGGTCACAGTTTGGGGTGGTGATTGAGCAGAGTCCTGCCACTTGGGGTCCCAGTACTGAATTCTAGAGTGCTGTATCAGTATGGTGACTTGTCTCTTCAGGGAGAAAGCAGATTTGGAGCCCTACCAGAATTTCAATCAAGATTTATTAAAGGAAGTCAATGAACTGAAGCACATTCAGAACATTAGTCGACCATGGGTCTACTCGTATTTCCGGCTGCTAAAAATGCCTGGTGCCAAGGCTGTGATGAAAAGGGAATTGAGAAGTAAATTGGATTGAGAGAAGAAACACAGGTTGGATCCCATTTTCCTTTTGACCTAGACGTCCTGTAGTAATGAATTTCACCTCTGGTGCCGTTCTGGTCCATTCAAAACCTATTGCATAAACTGCACCAGGAGAGATACAAAGTTTATACAGTGTACAATCCCTGCCCTCACTGAGGTTACAGGTTAGTGAAGGGATGTGACATGGATTCTAATGCCAAATAATCTATGAGAATGAGACGGCAAGCTCTTTGGACCTGACAAACTCCCCACTCCAGTGTGGATACTGTTGCTACCCATCTGTGGGGAACCTGGAGACCTGGAGAGCTGTGATCATCAGTATATTATGTATCCTTGCTTTATGTCTATAATGATACTTTGCTGTTGTTAACCCATTAAAGGTTTTGGTTTGTTTTTTAAACAAAAAAAATAAAAAGACTGAAAGAGAGAATGATGTATTGGATAGCGGGCTGGAGCCAGAAAGGCAAACCCTCAGGTAGTTCTCTAAGTTCTCTAAGAATTCAAATTTCATATGAATTGCAAGTTACTGTATTCATTGATGGAATTTCAGTTGGGGGGGGGGGGGGAGGAAAAAGAACTCATTGATCCTTTGCAAACAAAGTACTCTATAAACTACAAGGTAAGAATCTTCATTGTAGGGGTGGGAGTCAGTCCCTACTCATAATCTACATAGCAGTTGAGGCCATTTACCCTCTCACCTACTCTGCATCTCCACATTTTTTTACTTTATCCCAAATTCTTTCCTCCTTTATTCCAATTTCTGAAAAAGGGATGGACCCTTTTACTCACTAATTTGTACAAAGAAGAATAAGTAGGTCAGCGTAGCTGCATAGTAGATGGTATGTAGAGTCAAGTGTAAGTAGACTAGAAAAATAGAAAGGGGCCAGGCTACAAAAGACTTCCAATGAGGGGGCACCTGAGTAGCTCAGTGAATTGAGAACCAGGCCTAGAGATGGGAGGTCCTGGGTTCAAATCTGATCTCAGACACTTACTGCCTACCTGTGTGACCTTGGGCAAGTCACTTGACCCCCATTGCCTAGCCCTTACCACTCTTCTGCCTTGGAGCCAATACACAGTATTGACTCCAAGATGGAAGGTAAGGGTTTAAAAAAAAAAAAGACTTCCAGTGCCAAAGGACTTTGTATTTGATGTGTGTGTGTGTGTGTGTGTGTGTGTTTGTGTGACACAGGAAGTCACTTTGGAGAAATTTGCTGGCTAAATTGGACTGGGAAGAGGCAATATGTTATGAAGCTATTGCAAGAGGCTACTCTTGATTGCTTTTTCAATCCCAAATATACAACAGAAAGGTTTAGCCAGACTATAACTTTTAGTGGTTAGATCTTTTAAGCTTACATACCTCTATTAATACACAATTGGATGTCCTAAAACTGCTAATTCCACATTCTCAGGCACAAACACTGACCTTGGGCCATTCCCATTATATATTTTGTTCAAAAATACTGGTACCCCTGAAAAATTATAAGTAGAACTGGTCAAATTCCATTGAATAGCTATGGGAAATCTATTTAAGGAATCTTAATTTTAAAAGATCCACAATGGTATTATCCACACCATCCTCCCTCCCCCAATTTGCTTTAGAGCTTTACATGAGTTATGTCTATACTTTTTTGTATCGTATCCATACTTAAAATATTTTATTTGAGATCACGGGTTGGGGCTATTTTTAGGCAGGGGATAGTGTTTCTTTTTAAAAGAACATTGTTGATGGTGTTTGGGTTGCCACACTGGGCTCCATTACCTACTAAACTTTGATCAAAAGCAGAAATGTTTAGGGTACTTTTCCAAAGCTCAGCTTTATAAGGAAATGCTCTGCTCTATTTGTGTACCACAAGATATTTAAGGAAATCTATATAAATCTCCAGCCCCAAAATGCTCAAAGAATGTAGAAGAATGATGGTTTGTTCAGTCATGAAATTAGGATAAACTCAGGCAACTAATATCCACTCAGGACACCTTTAATTATCTAATATTTAGTAACATGCTACCAAACCCTATTTTCATTATTGGTGATAGGTCACGTTAAAGTATCTTCTGAGTGTTCTTAGAATTGTTATCCTTCCTTAAAAAAGGAGAAAATAAGCTCAGTCAATGAGCACTTAATTAAGCCCCTACTAGATGCCAAGAAATGTGCTAAGCAAGGAGTTGAACATCTGAGGTACAAACAGCAATGCAAAAACAGTAACAGTAAATTGGAGAGAATCTCAAAGGGGCACCAAGATTTAAGAGAACTGTGAATGGCTTCTTCTAGAAACTGGGGCTTTAGTACTTAAGTAACTGACTCTTACTAACTGGAAGGAATCTTAGATGTCATCTAGCCCTACACTGGTGTTGGAAACCTTCCCAATTACCCCTGAGTGGTGGTATTCCTACCACAACTTTAACATTCCTAATTACAGGTTCAAAACTTTAGATGAGACAGGCCATTCCATCATTGGTCAAAACGTTCTTCCAAGTATGGACCTCAAAATGGACTCACTTCTAAGTTCCATCTTAAAAAATAAATGAGGGGGCAGCTAGATAGCACAGAGGATAGGGGACCAGGCCTGCAGACAGAAGGTCCCAAGTTCAAATCTGATCTTGGATACTTCCTAACAGTGTGACCCTGGACAAGTCATTTAACCCAAGTTACCTAGGCCTTCCTTCTCTTCTGCCTACTTACTTAGATTCTAAGGCAGAATCTAAGGCTGGTTTTTTTCTTTAAGTGCTTCAAAGAGAATATGAAAGGAACTTATATCCTATATAAAAAATGAGATTATATAAGAGTTATATGTGTATATTCATTTTATATTTGTGTATATATGTCTTGAGAGTTGTTCTTCATCCACTCATACAAAGTCAAAGATTCAAATGGCCATAAATAGATTCTTTAATGCCTAAATCCTGAAAAGAATTTTTAAAGTAGACGCTAAGTAGAAATTATCATTGGTTGACAAGTCTCCTTCATTAAGACCATTCTAAACAAATTCATAAAATCCCCAAGGAAAGCCGATTTGGGAACTCTATTACACTGTCCTTTTAAAGGTTCATTTCTGTATGTCTCTTCCTCCTGTTCCTAAACAAGACCTTTTTTTCTGTGACAGTCTCAATTTGAATAGGAATTCAATAGTGTAGAAGTGGAACTTAAACTGCTGTGTTGCTTTACTACTCAGCAAACGTGATTTCCAATTTGATGTTATTTTTTTTTGCTAACAACTTTGCTTTAGGTAAACCTTCATACTACCTTTTTTACATGCTTTAATTCTTTGCCAAGTATTTAATTACAGGTGCCAAATGAAGAGTTCAGCATTCATTTCTCCTAGAATTCAACAGAAAACAGGTCAGATAGTACAGCTCCATGGCCCCTATTCTGGGAAACAGAAAAGGTAGATCTAAACAACCTGCCTCTGATTTGTGCTGCTTTATGAAGGTGCCAGAGATATGAATCAGCCAAGCAAAATAGATTTATGGAAAAACCAATTATTCTTTCATTTTGCAAACTGTTTACACTGAAATTTCTTCTAATACACTAAATACACCTATAATCTAACTAGTGTTAAAGTAGAATGTGTCTTAAGGCTTCCCCTAAGTTGAAAAGCAAGAGATTTCCTTCCCTAACCTCTACTGCCCAGCATATCAAAGCATTCAAAATATGTCCTTAAAGTAGCGAAATAGTGTATTCATTTTTTCAAACAGCCCGATTATTCAACTGAGAATACCAATCAGACTTTAAAAGATTCAACTCTAGGCTTAAAAAAAATGGTTTAATTCTTTTTTTTTTAAAACATGGTTTAATTCTTTGCCAAGTATTTAATTACAGGTGCCAAACAAACAGTTCAGCATTCAATTCTCCTAATAACTTATTCAAAGACTGTATATATGTAAAGAAAACCATTACTTTTCTAAAGTCATAGATACAGGAATACCTTAATGTGCCAAAACTGATTCAATCACTTTATTTTCCAATTAACTGAGTTTATTAGGATATGTGAGATAAGTTTATGAAATGCATATTTAATACCAGAAATGTTTTAAAGCTCAGACATTGCCCAAAACATAAAAATCCATTTGTTCTTTTCAAGTGTATTCAGCTGATTTTTACATGCCAAATCTGGAAGGTGAATGACTTAGAATCAAGCCCAACATGAAATGAGATGTCATAAACAGTTTTGTTTTGGTGTTAAATGGATCACAGGAAAACAGCACTCTAATCTGAAACAAGGTTCTTTTTTTTTAATTTTATACAAAGAATCAATCTTTTAAATGACTAGAGGGGAAAAAATTCAAGAAAGGTATACAATCTATAAGTATAGCAGACCTTAGCCAAGAAGGGAACAATCTGTGTTAAAAAGAGTATTAAAATTATCACTATAGAGGTAAGGATTTACATAAGACTTTGAAGCATCATTCATTATTTACAGTAAACTCCCATTTATCTAGAACTAGAAAAGGTCCTATTTCTGGTTAGCTGAGAAATTACTATAGAGACAGATTACCAATTTTTTAAAAATCAGAATACAATAACATACTTAACACAAAAGCTACATTGGACACGATTTAGTAATTTTATGCAGATTCAGAAGGAATTTCACAGTCTGATGCTTTAGAGTTAATATGATAACAATTACAACAGTACTGAGGAAAATGATCATTTGGACTTAGGATAAACTAACATTATACTGTTAAGAATAACTTGTTTAGTGGGAGCAGCTAGGTGACTCAGTGAATTTTGAGAGCCAGGCCTAGGAATAAGAGGTCCTGGGTTCAAATCTGACCTCAGAAACTTCTGTGTCTACACTAGCTGTGTGACCGACCCTGGGCAAGTCACTTAACCCCCACTGCCCAGCCTTTTGCCTTGGAAACAATACACAGTACTGATTCTAAGACAGAAGGTAAGGATTTTTTTTTTTAAGAATAATTTGTTTGGGATATTTGTTTTTTGTTTTTCTACAAATCTGCAAAGAAACGAACGTTAATACAGTTTTTACAAATATTTTGTTTATTTTAATGAAGCTGGTACAGATAATGTCCATTTAAAACCCATGTCCCAGGCCAAAAAGTACAATAAAGTCAAAAGATAGCAGTGGTCTGCTACATACATTTCTGCATCAATACCTTTATTAATTGCTAATGGAAAATTAGTAACTTTTCTGGGTTCTTCTGACAAGATTTAAAATCGGAAAATGGTTTGTCTCTTCAGTGAAGCACCTCTGGAGTTAGTCATGACTGTAACCTGTTCTATCATCTCCATTTCCAACCTGATATTCCTCTTCTGGTCCAGGCCATCAGATTTGTTTAAAAGTAGCTTCAAATTAAGGAAACATCATTTTTCCACAGTTCAGTCCTCTGAAAAACTTCCATCGCCCACTGAAAGTTATAGTCCAGGAGTGAAGCAATGACACACCAGAACTTCAGGGTCACTATGAAAGTCATTTAGAACACTCGCTCTGGCAGATCTTATCACCTTCAAGCCTGCAATGCACAGTCCTAGTGAATGTGGCATGTATGTACATACACATATTTCAAAAAAGATGGTAGGGAAGTAGGAAGGGGGCTGCGGCTTGATCACAAGAGTTCAGCACAATGAAAACAAATGATAGTGTATAATGAGCACTAGAATTCAAAATACCAGACTTTGAAAGTAAGACTCCCAGAGATAGGGTGTCAGTTTCAATTCAGTGTCAAACACCACATTACAAAAGAACTATTGTTTAAAAATAAAAAAGGATTAAGGGAAAAAGGAAAAAAAAAAGATCTAGACTGCTGAATGACCCCCTGTCTGTTCCTGATAAACTTCAATCACATCTTCTTCCTCCATGCCCAGCTGTGAGAAAAAAGAAAAATGTAATTTAATAGTAGGGCAAAGAGCTATTTTTAAACTGAATTTAATTATATGGCATTATATAAATTTCTTCTGCTATTTTTCTAAATGTGTATAGATATAGTCAATCTGCAGTCTCATTGTTGAACATGACATACTAGAAGAATATTTGGTTATGTTCACCCAAGAAACCAGATGTAGTTAACTATACCAAATAAATTCATGGCTTATGACTCATTTGCAAGTTTATCTTTTTAACAATAATTTTTTTCAAGAGAAACAAATGGGGAACTTGATCCAAAAGATGTTTTTGTTAACACAATTTAACTTAGTAGAGAATCTACTCACCTCTTTTGGAGTATGATTATCAGCAATTCTCTGACCTTCAAAGAGAAACCTGAGTGAGTTCATCGGAACACCCTAAAAAAATGTTTTGAAAAGAGGCATTTAGAAAAGCATATTAACTTTAAGTGTTTCTTGCATAAAATTTCAAAACTCTGATGCTCCAATGAGTTGCAGAAAACAAATAACCCATTAAAGGAAAACTGTAAAGTTGACACCTCAAAAAGACCTGTAAAATCTCATCCATTTGAATACTTCTTACAATGGCAAAGCTCACAAGGTTAGCATAAAAAGTCAAACTCAGAAATGTGCTCAGCAACCCTCAATATAACTACCAACATTGCTAGCAAATTTTGCTTTATGCAAGACTAATTTAAAATTTTTATGATAATAATCTAGTGTCTCCCAATAGTTGCCAGCTGCATGTGAAAAAGCCTTAGTGGCCAAGATAATAATCAAATAAACCATTAGAATTGACAATAGCTGAGAGAAAAGAATGAACATGCTACTTACTACCAGGTGCAAATTAGTGAATACCTACATCATTACAAACATGAAAACTTTTATCTAGGAATTCCCAATTAATACCAAGGTAGTGGTATAGTTCCCAGTGCTACTTAACACATTCAAGATCCATAAAGTCAAAGAGAATTCCCAAAGAAATGGATATTGACCATAACTGAATATATTTTGGGATTTGGATCTACGCTGTGAGGAAACCACTTCAGCCAATGATGATCAGCACCTGCTCTGTGATTTAGTCTTAGAGAATTTCCTGGAGCCCTGAGAGATTATGTGACTAACTCAAGGTCACATACCAGAATGTGTCTGAAGTGACATTTGACCTAGGAAGACGTCTTCCTTGGCTCTAAGACAAGTTCTCTATCCACTACATTATGCAGTCTCTGCATTTAAAAAATGTTTTTAATACATATGTGCTTTAAATAATTACATATGATTTGACTTTATATGCTTTGCACTAAATTTTAATTTTTTTATATATGAGCTTTTAAATGAGTCTGAGATCATATAAATTAATTATGCATATGAAAATAGGGGACATGTAAAAGAATTAAATGCAAGTAAATTGACAAAGACAGAATGTCTCTTGAAGTCAACATTAGGATCCATAAATGGGATTGATTATTGTGTACTGGGAATAATAAAAAGTTTCTGTAGAAACAAAACTTCAAAATATAATGGAAAAAACAGGATTCACTATGCAAATATTTATTTTCTAGTTTTTTTGGGGGGAATAAATCTCATCATTACACGGTTCAGATAAATTTGGCTTTCTGTTCATTTCATACCCAAAATAAGAAAATTCTAACAATAGTATTCAGAAATCGTCTGGAGCTTAGGAATCATTGAAAGCATATTCTAAAACATAAAAAAGAAAAATGGAACTAGCTCTGAAGGATCATAGGTTTTAAGAAAGATAACCTTCATGCACTAATTGTTTCTCAGAGTTCTGGAAATTAAGGTCCAATTATCATTTTTGTTTTATGACATTCATTGCAACCTTTTTTCTCAACAGTAAAAGCAAACAATTATCAACTGCCCTTTTCTGAATTTTACTACTGTACTTTTAGTACAACTAACCATGTAATTCTATTTTTTCAGGAAAAACGTATTCACTGTTCCAACCTGGTATTTCAGGAACACATTCTATTCACTGCAGCAAGAACTTGCCCTTCCCCCTTCACCCAACAATAAGCATATTCCTCATTCCAAGCAAGTGGGGATCGAGGCAGGAGCTAAGGGTACAAAAATCTGGTTTTGTGGGATTAGGGATATGAAACTAGGAAACCAATTGTACATTTCTCAGCCGGAGCAAAAAAGCTCCAGGAACTGGGAGACAAAACTTCCATTTCCACAGTCACTGCCTTAAAATTCCAACCAAGGTTTCTTTCTCTGGGATAACTCTTTCTACACTCCCAACTTCCCAAATCACAGCTTTCCCTTCCCTGAAGCAAGCACAGTATTTTTGAAATTCTTTAAAGTTTTTTTTTTTGTAGCAACAATGGGAATGAAACACTATATTTAAAGTCAACACTTTCTTATATTTTAGCTTAGTTTTGCTGAACTGGTTTTTTCTTCTAAGAAGAGGGAAATACCTGGGGAAATAAATGTGAATTGGCAAAAACATAAGATGCTAATTTTTTTTAATAGGGGGGAAAAAAAGATTAAGAAGTATTTCACCTATGTGGACAGCTATGTGGTACAGAGGATAAAATGCTAGACCTAGAATAAGGAAGCTCTGAGTTAAAATACTGCCTCAACACTGCTGGGTCTGTACCCCAAAGAGATAATGGACACAAAGACTTGTACAAAAATATTCATAGCTGCGCTCTTTGTGGTGGCCCAAAACTGGAAAACGAGGGGATGCCCATCAATTGGGGAATGGCTGAACAAACTGTGGTATATGTTGGTGATGGAATACTATTGTGCTCAAAGGAATAATAAAGTGGAGAAGTTCCATGGAGACTGGAAGTGATGCAGAGCGAGAGGAGCAGAACCAGGAGAACATTGTACACAGAGACTAATACACTGTGGTATAATCGAATGTAATGGACTTCTCCATTAGTGGCGGTGTATGTCCCTGAACAACTTGCAGGGATCCAGGAGAAAAAAACATCATTCATAAGCAAAGGATAAACTATGGGAGTGGAAACACCGAGGAAAAGCAACTGCCTGAATACAGAGGTTGAGGGGACATGACAGAGGATAGACTCTAAATGAACACTCTAATGCAAATACTATCAACAAAGCAATGGGTTCAAATCAAGAAAACATCTAATGCCCAGTGGACTTATGCATCGGCTATGGGGGATGGGGGGGGGAGGAAAAGAAAATGATCTATGTCTTTAACGAATAATGCTTGGAAATGATCAAATAAAATATATTTTAAAAAAAAAGAAAAGAAAAAAAATACTGCCTCAAACACTTTAGCTTTAGATTCCTTGGAAAGCCACTTAACTTCTGTCTGCCTCAGTTTCCTCATCTATAAAATGGAGTTGATAACACTGTCTCCCGAGATTGTTGAGGATCAAATGAAATGACATTTCTAAGGCACTTTACAAACCTTAAAGTGCTATATAAATGCTAGTTAGCTTAATTATTATTATCCAATCCAATCCCATCCCCACCCCACTATTTTCTCTTGTTTAAGGAGGCTGGGCCAAGGCTTTGTAGCAAATGTCAATGGACCTGGAGTCAGAAGCCAATCTTTCACAGATCTTAATAACAACCATTCCCATATCTATAATGCTACTTTATAAAGTATTTCTCTCACAAAAAAAACCCACTCAGGTTGGTAGGAGATATTTTCATCCTTTTGTAAAATAAGAAAAACAAGATGCAGAGATGTAAGTAATCTGCCAAGTCACATGGTGACAAGCATCTGTGGCAGGAAGCAAGATTCAAACCTCAATGTGTCCTAACTCAAGGTTATTCTATAAGTCATGCTACCTCTCTCTTGTGCTAGCCACCCCTCAAATACTGCTTTCAGTAACCTCTCTGAGAGGCAGAAGGTAAATATATGAACATGAGCTACAATGATTATTAAACACTAGAGAGCAAGACAGCATACAAAGGAGATAATGGTGGACCTTGGGGAATATAAAAGACTGAAATAAGATTTAGCTCTACTTCAGAGGAAGACTAATTCTCCTGGATATTCCCTTAGAAAGGAGCTGCTGAGAAGATGGGGCTGAGGCTGGGGCTGCTACCTAGGAAACCAGCCCTAAGACTAGAGAAGTCAACAGAAAGAAAGATTAGTGAAGAGTTTCCCCCTCCCCTCTTTGCCATTGTTGGCCCTGTCTCTATAGTCAGCAGACCTGCTTGAATGGACACTGGGCCAACGGGAAAAGCTGAGCTAGCAGAGGTCATCTCATTAGCTGAATGGTACTGGAGAAGAGAAAAAGGAAAAAAAAAGAAACCTTAAAGCAGTAACTGAGAGAAAAGCAACCTGTAGAAAGTAGGTATTTCCCTACCTAAGAGAACAGGCAAAATGAAAGCTGCCAACGGCAGACCACCAGGGTAAAAGAATGGTAATTAAACAGACTGCCAGTTCACTAAGATTCCTCCTGTAGCAAAAATCAGCATAAGAAAGGCAAACAGAAATAAAAAAGCCTAATTATGGCAATCTAACAAGCTGTTAAGAGAAAACAGTCAGAGGCACCCACAGAGGTAATAATACTGATGGGTTGAAATGCATTACACTATCTCAGAAATTGTTTTAAAATATAAATGGGTTTTTTTCATCCTATGGCAAAGTTTGGAGCATGTTCTTTTAGAGTATCTTTCCTAATTAGAGTTAGTAGATATGTGGAGAAAAATACATAGGGTCAAAAAAGAATATACCTTTTCAGCAGCACATGAAAACTACGAGCTATTATTAAAATCTCCTAATTTGGCTTTATTTCTGCTAACTAAAAAAGTAAAAGGAAGATTCCTGCAGAACAATTTGTTGTTATATTCATTACTCAGGGTATGACACCAAAAAAATAACAAAGAACACTGTACATAGGTATATCAGTGCATGGATATATTGTGTCTAGTGATAAGCTTACAGTTTTAGCATCAGAAGATACACTTTCACTTTCCCAAAAATCAATCAAGGAACAAGGATTTGGTCAAAGATCCCAGTGTCTCCCAGGCTGATGTTCTTTTTGCCACATTACATACCAAAGTATCTGTAATATTTATAAACTATAAAAAATAAACATGGGTTTATTTGAAGGACATAAAAGAAACGAATTATAACTTCAGACAACACAGGAATAACAAAAGCCATATGATATAAGATTTAAAGCTGGAAGGGACCTAACTAATCACCTACTCTAATACTTTCATTTTACATGAAGAAACCAAGACCCAGAAAAGTGACCAGTGTCCTCAAAGACCTTAAATCAATAAGTATTTATTATGTACTGAAACTAGAGTTATATGTGGATTGATGAGATAATAAACTTTTAAAACAAAACCAAAACACATGTGATGTCCAATAAAACAAAGCAAGTACTAATCAGATGGGTGAAACTTAATTTGCTTAGGTTAATAAAGAGATTAAAAGCTTGCTCATTTAGATAACAGGGTATAATAATCCTAGTTTGAATTAAAAATGTGAATTACAAAATATTTTTAGAAGGAATAAAGTTTATTAATTGAAAGTATACATATTAACTAAACTAGAAACCTGATAGAAGGCATTAAAATTTTTGTTTTAAGCAAATAAGAAAACGTTTCATTAGAATGTCATTTGTTGCATGTTGATGTGGATGATTAAAAACTTTATTATAGTAGACATTTTAAACGGCTATCACCTTTGACTCTAGGGACTGGTTTAAAAAAAACTTTATAGGGCATTTTCAGTGGATAGACTCTGAGGTCAGAAGGACATGGGTTCAACTTTAGCTTCACTTTCTAGCTGTGTAACCCTCGGCAAATCACTTGACCCCAGCTGCCTAGAGCCTTTACTGCTCTTCTGCCTTAGAACTAATATTTGCATCAATTCTCAGACAGAAGGAACAGGTTTTTTAAAAAAAAAGATAATATAGAACAGCAAAGTTTAACTTTTACAAATTAACTGATTGAGTCATCCTCACTAACCATCTAAACCACGATTTTATTTATTAAAGTTACAAAGTCCATTTGTCTCCCATAAATTCTGAAAACATTTCTAAAGAAAATCTACTTTAAAGAAATCAACTACAGGGGGCAGCTGGGTGGCTCAGTGGATTGAGAGTCAGGCCTAGAGACGGGAGGTCCTAGGTTCAAATCTGACCTCAGACACTTCTCAGCTGCGTGATCCTGGGCAAGTCACTTGACCCCCATTGCCTAGCCCTTACCACTCTTCTGTCTTGGAGCCAATACACAGTATTGACTTCAAGAAGAAAGGTATGGGTATAAAAAAAAAGAAAAGAAAAAAATGGAAATCAGCTACAGATCCAACAACAAGATATATTAGTATTTCTGAGTACTGGGCACCAAAATTTTCATCAGACACTAGAACATCTAGAGTTGTTAATACCAGTAGTTTCACTAAAAAACATTATATAATTCATTAAGCAGTGATCCCTGGAACTTTGTAGAGGGATAACAAACTTATAGTGTACACTAGATTTTACAATCTATAAACCTTAAGAAATTCTATTCAGAAAGGATAAAATTATCTTTAGTTTTAAATGCATCAATGAACCAATTAGCATGGAAAAATGCTAAATGGTTATGATTTAATACCTACTATTTGTATAGCACTTAACATTTCAAAATGGTTTCACTACTATTACAAATTCTTAACAGGAAATGAAGTACATCAAGTAAATCCCAGCAAATATGGTAAAGGTGATGCTAGTGTACTTCCCAAGTCAATTTTTCCTATATTTATTCTTTTTCAAAGAATTTAAATTTTTTTTTTCTGATAAAAGGAAAGTGTACTATACAAACCTGTCTCTGACAGTATGATTCTTTGAGTTTCTTGAGATGTGTTGTCATTTTCACCTTGAAGTGAATTTCACTGCTGTCCTAAGAACAGAAAAGAAAAAAGTTACTTCTTTTATTTGGCCCCAAATGATTATCGCACATCTTTTTACTAATGCTTCAAAAGCAAGAGATTAGGATTTACATTGCGGGGGTATTGGGGGGGTGATACAGAAGACAGCTCCTAATTGCACCCCACCCTGTCTCCTGTACCCCCCAACACACACACACACCCCAGTGTAAATCCTAATCTCTTCCCAAAAGGTGAATCTAAGAGAATATTAAGGGGAAAACATGAAGAAATTAGATGGATGATGAAGGGAAAGAAGCATTACATTATAAGATTGCAAAACAAAATTAAAAATTATCAAAACTATTTGGTTCTTGCCTTATACCTCTCAGAAATGATAAATGCTAGAGCTGATGAGAAAAAAAAATAGATATATTAATGAACTCATGGCAGAGTTGTGAACTGGCTGGACCATTCTGGAAAACAATTTGGAACCACTCCCAAATGGCTATAAAACTGTGCATACCTTTTGACCTAGCAATACCATGACTAAATCTGTATCCCAAAAAGAGTGTTTTAAAAAGGTGTGAGAGGTCGTATTTGTACAAAATTTATAGAAGCTCTTTTTGTGGAGGCAAGGAGTAAAAATTAGGAGGATGCCCAATGATCAAGGAATAGCTGAATAAGTTATAACATATGAGTATAATGGAATACTACTGTGCTTAAATGATGAGAGGTATGGTTTCAGCAAAACATGGCAAAACCTATATGAACTGATACAAAGTAAAGGGAGAACTGTGAGATCATTGTGCACAGTAAGAACAATATTGTAATGATGATCAACTGTGAAAGACTCCACTACTCCAAAGGACTCATGATGAAAAAATGCCATCCATTTCAAGAGGAAATGGGTAATCTCTAAGTGCAAATAGAAGTATAATTTTCTTGCCTTTTTTTGTGTTATGGCTAATATGAAAATGTTTTGCATGATTTCACATGCATACTTGATATCATTTTGACAGTCTTCTCAATAGGTGGGAAGGGATGGGAGGGAAAGAATTTGGAACTCAAAATTTAAGAAGAAAGCTAAAAAAGAATGTTTTTGTCTTCAAAGCTTTAAAAAACTTTTGGTACTGTACAAGACAAAAATTAAGTCAATGGAACAAATAGAAAACTTCAAAAAACAAGCAAAAGAAACCTATGGTTAAAACATTAGAGAAACAAATAGCTGAAAATATCACTAAAGAAATCAATTAAGAGCGGAGCAAAAAAAATAAATTTAGAATCACAATTTATAGATCTATTTCAATTGACTCCAACTGGATCTAAGAGCTAATAAAAAAGAGAAACAAAAAAATGGCAGAAAAGAAATAAGAATATACTTATCCCAATTTTGGAGAGAAGGAAAGTTATATCAAACAAATGTTAAAAATTTACCAGACAAAAATGGACAAATGGCTATATAAGAGAGCTTATACAATTAAAGAGAAACATAACCAAAATATTTTCTAAAGAGGTGGGAAAGGGATTTTGTGGCAAATATATCTAATAGAAATCTGGCATTCAAAATTATAAGAAAATTGATGAAAATTTAGAGGACTAATATCCTATGGTATAGTAGAAAGAAAACCAGCTTTGAAAGACCAGGGTTCAAAGCTGGCTCTGCCCCCTTAGACAAGTTCCTTAATATATCTGAACCTCTTGTTCTTCATCTATTATTTGAAGAAATTCTATTAAAGGATTTCCAAAGTCCCTTCCACTTTAAATTCTAGGATCCTATCAATCTCTTAATCATTAAGTGGTTTAAAAAAAGAATACGAACAGATAATTCTTGAAAATTGTTCAAGTTCTTGGAGAAATGGTAAATAAAATAAAGCTTGTACTACCTTATATTCATCAAAAGATGGGCCAAATTTTTAAAAGTACTTGATGTAAGGAATTACTCTTTGTGAATGGGTTTAAATGGAAAAAATTGAAGTTCAATGTTGGTGAACTAAAGGAAAGCAATTCTACTACTACTGGAGGCAAGAATAATTTTTAGTACTGATTTATACCATTTGAGCCAGTGATCACATTACTAGGAACGTATTGTAATATTATTGAAAGGAAGAAAAGATCTATCTGCACAATAATATTCATTGCTACTTTGATATAGTAATGAAAACCTAAAACATTCTATGTTTCTAGATGTTAGCTAAAATATAAGTTCTTTGTCTACTATAAATGTCAAGCAATAGAATTACCTAAAAGCCATTAGGAGCCTCTGAATTTTTTTTTTTGGTCTGATAATAACAATGAAATTTTTAGGAAGATTATTTTGGCAGATGTGTCAACAATGAATTAGAAAAGGTAAAGATCAGAAACTGGAGGTTCAATTGGGAAGCTGTTGTAATAATATAGTCAAGAGGTGATACGGGGCTGAACTAAGCTGGTGATCACATAAATTTTTAAAACGGGGGACAGAAAAATGTTGTAAGGTAGAACTGACAAAAGTTGGCAACCAAATGGATATGGGAAGAGAGAGAATATGTTAAAAGTAATTTCAAGGCCATGAACCTGAGTGACTGGAAAGATGATGATGCCTTCAATTGCAAAGAAGATAATGAGTTCTGTATAGACATGTCGAGTTTGAGCTGCTTGCATAATATCCAGGTAGGGAATTCTAAAAGACGTGGAACTCAGAAGAGATTAAGGCTGAATATATAGCTTTGAAAGTCATCTACATAAAGATGATAACTTCACCAATGGCAGCAGAGAAGATCACCAAGAAAAGGTATATACGAGAAAATGGAAGGGGCCTAGGCAAGAGCGTCTGGGAAGTAGCTGGGGATGAGATATGAATAAGGAGCCAGCAGTCAAAGAGGTAAGAGAAGAATCAGGACAGAGCAATAGAAGAGAATCCAAGGGTCCTCTACTAAAATGAAGGGAATGGCATATAGAGAGATATAGAAAAGAGTATATGTAGCATTAAATCAGAGAATAATAAAAGGACTAGAAGAGATTAGGTAACAAATCTGTAAAAATCCCACTCAGAATGGCATATGATCTCCTCAGGCTCCATTCAATAGTCCCTCACCCTAGTAAGAGCAAAAAAGTGATGGATGGTCAGGATAAGTCAGGGTCCCAATCCCAGCAAAGTATGAATGGTGAGTGATATGAAGAGAGGCAAAGAATTCAAGACAAGAGAACCAGTTCTACTAAGCAAAAGGAAGCCAAAAGAGATGGCAGATCTCCATAAGTATAGAGGTTTAAGAAGAATAAAACAAAGGGAGAGGAAATGCCATTATCAGACTGATTAGGTAAATGATGGTACTCACCTGTCCAATGACTTTGAGTTTAATGTATTCTCCTTCTTTCTTTTCCCCCAAATCCTCAGCAGAGGGCTTGGCTTCCTACCAAAAAAAAAAAAAAAATTAAGATAAATTTCTCATTTTCTATTTCATGTATTCAATGAAAAGTAACCATTACCTTTCTCAAAGCAGAAAATCTGTACTGGAAAATACTCTTAGCTTTTTTTATATATGTGAAATCAGTCTCAAAAATACTGGTGAGTCAACTTTAGTCTAAAACACTAATATGGGGGAGTATAAGGAAACAAAGGATAGTTTTGTTACTATTAATATATTTTAATGAAGTCAATTCTTATTATTTCTATGCAAATTATCCACAGAATACTTTTAGTCTGAGGTCACATTCTCCTCACTGACAAGCATAATTATATGGATCCCCAGCTACCCAGGGCAGGTTGCATATACTCAATTAACCTTAATAATAATAAAAATAAAACAGGATTGGGAAAGAAAATCTGCCAAAATGGTGACATCCATTACACAAAGAGAAACTGCTTTGAGGTTATCTACCAGTATGGAATAGGTATGCAATAAAAGAAATAGGAAGAATTCAATCTATTTGTAAGAGTAAGAAGATAAAAATATGAATCCCAAGATGAAAAGAAGGAAATAAACAGAATTATGAAAAATAGCTTCATCATGTTGCATTTCATGAAGAAAATGAGCCATTTTTAGGAAATGAGTCTCTTGTATTCATTGGAAAGCACTATACAAATTACTAAGAAAATTCCCTATTTCATTAGAAATGTTATTTTCTTTATTCTCTTTAACAACAACATTCTGACCACCATATTACTCAGTCATTTAAACTTAAATATT
Organism: Monodelphis domestica; assembly: GCF_027887165.1. Lineage (NCBI taxonomy): Eukaryota > Metazoa > Chordata > Mammalia > Didelphimorphia > Didelphidae > Monodelphis > Monodelphis domestica. The sequence goes on along the minus strand of NC_077234.1, from coordinate 91,125,490 downwards.
TATTCTCCTACCTTTCATTGCTTCTTCAGAAATTTAACAAACATTTCAGAAAAGAACAAAACTATATACTGTAGTTAAATGTGGGCATCCACTTCATGATAACAACATAAAACCAATAAACCTTAAGAGGAGCAAAATGCTTATATTCAAAAGTTAAAAGACTATATTAGACAAGTTGTAGCTTTTGTGTGACTTTAATAAAAACAGCTTAGATCACAGAACTGCTTGGTTAGTATGAACCCCTGCCTGCTTGTCATGCTGCAGTGTTTTGAATTTTTGCTGACTGCAGCAAAATGGCAGCCGGTAGATAAAAGTAACCTTCTCAGTTACAGTATTCAACCTGAAAGCTTAGGAAGATAAACTTAGAAAATGTTCAGATTATTATCTTGACAATATATTTTTGTTACTTCACATTCAAGGGAAGCAACTGCTCACCCAGGCATGTCTGATTTGTGGTTTTTAAGAGAGAAATGACATATGCATGTATGTATGTATGTATTAAAAATACGGATATAAAACTTTTTTTAAAACACCAAGAAGATCAAATGGTAGAAACCAAGCTAAAAATCTTTTTACTGTCCCCTCCCCCAAAAAGGTTTATATGTGTGTGTACAGAACACACACACACACACACACACACACACACACACACACACACACACACACACACACATAATTTTTTAAATACTGTTTAACATTACCAGGGTGAATGACTAAAGTTCAATGTCCAAAAGTGTGTGAGACAGGTTTATGATCCCATCAATGTGGTTGCAATATCTACTCACAGCTTCTCATCTTGTGGGATCCTTATCTATGTTTCCCACAGGGTCTCCACCCAACAGGCTTAGGGCCATCTAGATTATGGATGTCAATCTCAAATAGAAAATGTAAGCCAGAAACCATATTGACTTAGAAAAGTCACAAATGTTAATATTATCTATGTCCTACTGTAGTTTTACTTGTATTACTAAATATTATCCAATAATATTTTAATCTGGTTCAAGCTGCAATGGAGATTATTATGGTTCTGTGTTTGATACCTCGTCTCCAGATCACTCAACATTGTGGATAAATCAATGAAGCATCATCCATCTTTGATCCTTTGTTCTCACTACTTGGATGACCTTGATCAAATCAAGTAAGGCCTAAAACGGGGAAATAGATGAATGCTCAGCAAGTGTATCTGCTACTGTCACACCAAGTTCAATGCAATAGGACTGCAAAACACAAAATATTATAATGTAACATTCCATGAGAAAAAATTGATCACCCAAAGAGTAATGGAAAGATTTACAATTCATGTTCATAATGACAAATTCTACTTTTTATTTAATATTATTCCTCACTAGCATCTCATCAAAAACAAAGTCATTCTACTACTAATGAAATTTTATTTCCCAGGGAAGCAGGAAGGCAGGTAGGAAGGAATGATTAATAGGACTTGACCTAATGGGTAGATGATTCAGGGCTTTGTCAAATAGAATGTAAAGCCACTTAAGGGCAATACTTTCCTCACTTTTGTATTGGTATTCCCAGTACCTGGAATATTGTAGACAATTAATAAATGCTTGCTGATTGATGGCAAGTTATTTCTCAGTGCTGACCATTTAATAAATTATTTTTTTAAATCATTTTTAAGTGAATTTCATTTTTTCTCCAATGAAATTGTCTTTTCCATCACACAAATTGGGAGGACAAAACCTTGTAACAAACATACATGTTCAAGCAAAACAATTTCCCATGATGGTCAAGCCCCAAAATGTGTCTCATTCTCCACATTAGTCCATCATCTCTCTGAGGAAGCATCCTTCATCATTAGTCTTCTGGAATTTTGAATGGTTATTTTGTTGATCAGAATTCTTATAGCTTTCAAAAAGGTATTTGCTTATACAATGTTATTGTTATTGTATAAATTGTTCTCCTGATCATGTTTGTTTCATTATGTATCAGTTAAGCCAAGTCTTCTAAAATTTCTCTGAAACTATCCCCTTCATCATTTCTTATTCATATACAGGAATTTGGTCAGTCATTCCCCAAATGATAGGCACTCTCTTAGTTTCTCATTCTTTGTTTCTACAAAAATAACTACTATAAATATTTTGTACTTATGCATCCTTTTCCTTTCTTTGATTTCTTGGGGCTATAGGCCTTGTAGTGATATCAATGAGTCAAAGAGAATGCATATCTTAGTAACTTTTCAAATTATTTTGTAGAATGGCTAGACTAGTTTATAGTACTACCAATGGTTTTAATTTTATGTAAATAAAATTATCCATTTTATTTTCTCTCTATCCTTCTCAATCCGTTCTTCCTTGCTCCTCTGATTTACCATATCCCTCTTAATGCCCAAGTCATATAACTATTGGAGGTTTCCACAATAAATAGTTTGAAATGTTAGTCTAACTTTTTTTTACCAGAGTTCTCAGTTTCTCTTTTTTCGTCAGTGTTTTAGTCCTAATGATTACTGTCTTTGGGTTCATCAAACACATTTGCTTCTTTATGTTGAATACATGACCTATTCCACTGACTGTATTTCTTAAATAGTACCACATTATTTTGATGATCATTACTTTGCAGTACAGTTTGAGATCTGGTACCTTTTTTTTATTACTTCCCTGTAAAATTCTTGACCTTTTGTTTATCCAGAAAGGTATTTCTTTTTTAGCTTTATAAAGCAATCCATTCTTAGTATGATTGGCATGATACTGAATAAGTAAATTAGTTTGGGTAGTATTGTCATTTTTATTATACATTTTACAAATTTTAAAAACATTTACCTCACCTCATTCAGTATCATTGTCATTCTGTGAATAGAAACATTGGGACACTAAGAGAATAACTAACTTACTCAATAAAATAAAACTCTATGAATCATCAAACAGGAATTATCTACTGTCCCCTTCCTCATTCACTATTCTGTAAGTATTTTTACTAACTTTCATTTGCAAGTTCTAAACCACACTCATCAGTTAGCTACTGCATGGTCAGAAAAAATAAAAAAGCTGCTGGAATTGCAAATGGTTATCTTAGTTAAAAGGTCATATTTTCTTTGGCATGTTCAATCTGGTTTCCTGCAAGAAGACCTTGTGTCCTTCAACTTCCATAATTTTTTTTATTTCTGATTTATTTTTTACACTTGTTTATTTTCCTCTGACTTTCAATAATTAAATCATCCTGGTTCCACTGTGTTTATTCAGTTTATCAAATCTACTACTTTTCCTGACCTTTACTACTCAATTCATGTAATATCTCTGGCTTCAGCTTGTCTACTTAGTTATAAATTCTTTTATTCAGATGTTTCAATCATATCCAACTTTTTACAGCCCCATTTGGAGTCTTCTTGGCAAAGATCCAAAAGTGGTCTGCCATTTCCTTCTCCAGCTCATTTAACAGATGAGGAAATAAAGGTAAATTGGCTTAAATGACTTGCCCAGGGTCACACAGATATTAAATATCTGAGGACCCCACACTCTATTCTGCACCACCTAGCTGCATGGTCATAATTTCTGATGCCATCTTAATCCTATAGGTCTTGCCAGAAAACCTGCACTCCGGACCTCTATTCTAATTGTACTCCAATCCACTTACTATAGTAGAAGGTAAAATAGTAGTCTTTGTATTACGTCACAAGACAAAAGTTCTATTTTAAACCTACAGTAATGAATTATAATCAACCAAATAAAGATCTCTTCAAATATATCGGATTAAATTATGGAGAGTAACAAGAAATACATTTGAATTTCACAGGAATATGTGTAGCCTTAAATTTCCTAGCAGGGTCCATCCTTAGAATATTACAGATCTCATGAATTTATACTGTTATTTAAGCTAACAAATAATAATCCTTCACAACAAAGAGGATTCTTTTCCCTGAATTTTCTAACCATTATGTAAGAATCATTAGTAAATCTATCAAGCTGAGTGATGATATAATTTTACTTTGAACATATTTTTAAAGTTCTATGCTTTACTTATAGTTACTAATATGTAAAAATATTGCTTAGAAATTGACATGAATTTTTTAAACATTCAATAATATTTTAAAACATAATTACCCAATGAAATCTGGCTGCTTTTCCCATTTTTATCTCATTCGTGCCATTTCTCCTTCTTTTGCAAGCAACTTAAGTACTATATCAGATTCCAAGTGTGCATTTTTTTTGCAAACAATTTTCCATTTTTCACAAATATTCTCCATTTTTCTTCTATTTGTAGTCCTCTTTCAATTTTCATCCTTGACTATATCTGAGATGATTTTGCTTAACTGGGAGTTATCTTGCCAATCATTCTTTTGATTGCTTTCTTTTGACTTCTCTGTTTTATGAAATAAACATCATCTTTCTAAGCAAGATTTTTATAGACACATATTCTTGTTTAGTATTGTCTTTAGTAGTCATCTATTTGGAAAATGAGTCAAATGTCTGCTAAAGTACCATACTTTTTTGGTTTCCTTACAATTTTGTTATTTTCTGTCATTAATTTTAGAGAAGTAAGAATGGTTTTGCTTTTTTAAAATAAAGTTTTGTTGTAAAAACCATTCGTAACTGAAGGGCCTCATTAAAAAAAAAATGAAGGGCTAGATTTTGACCCATCTTAGATGAGGGAGCAGAGCCAAAATGGTAGCTTAGTAGCAGTGAAAGCTGAAACTGCTCTGAGAATCCTCCCTCTCTTAGATGAAATTATCATAGTTAATGTTAATGACATGTATGTTGTCAACAGTCGGTCAACAAGCATTTATTAAGCCCCTTTATTGTGCTTTGGACTCTGCTTATTTTCAGTCACTTGTTTAAATAATTTAGGATTAAATCTCAATGATTTTTTCTTATTTATCTGAAATTCTTATATTAACTCTATAATGAGCCATGTCCAAGATAGCTGATTTAGGGTTAACTCCCACATCCATTATAAGTCTTTTCCTATATTGCTAAAATGTAGTCAAGTTCATTCTTTTGACGTTATGTGATGCTTTCCATGATTAGCACCTACCAATTTTTTTTCTAAGAAAGTGATGATGATACAGAGGCATGGTTTACAAGCCTTTGAAGTCTCATTTCTTTCTTCTGAATTATATACTTTCAAATATTTTTCTCCATCTTCAATTTTTCCTCCATTGACATGGGAAAAAAACAGAATCATAGTGTATATTGTTTTGATATGGTAGGACTTATCAAATTCTTTGTAAAATCTCTCTACCACTTCATTCTCAGTAACCAGTGTTCTTACGTATGATGCAATTATTTTTATGGTAGTTTTAGCACTAGTACTGCAGTAAGTTGAAGACTATCCCATGAAATATTTCTTATAGCTTTTGGGTTCATGATAAAAACATACTCTGTCAACTTCTTTGTCTACCAAAAGAGTATCTATGAGCCATACTGCAACTGCCTTCTTTGGTCTGGTTTCATGTATAGTTAAGAATGTCCAATTAATAATAAGAATGATTTAGCTCCTTTAGTAATATGTCTAGTTGTTGATCACTGTTCAAGGAACAAATTAAAGATTGACGGTCTAAAAACTGTGATTCTTAGATCTGTCACCAACACTGCAGAAGTAGAGGATCAGACAGGAGCCATTTTTTGTCTTTTCTTTGCTTTATGTGTTGCTGTGGCCAAATAAATTTCATGACCAGTCAGTCAATCTGTTGGTGAGATGCATCTCTAAGATTTGCTAGACATTGGAAAACAAACTTAAGTTCCCAGGGTTATATTCCTTTCTAACATGGTAGAATTTCCTAGGGCTTATTCTCTCCTGGTTTAGCCTTTGAGAATTCAGGAACACCTCCATACCATGATAAGACATTACAGCCAGATTTTTGTGGTCAATGCTAACTATAATAAAGGCAGACATCAATGGGTCATGTAAACTAAAAAAACTAATATGTTTTTTAAAAAGTTTTGATTAATAAATTTTCTCATCTGTTTCTTGGATGATCCAACTTGTTGGTCCTAAAGCTTTAAAATTACAAGATGTAGTCTACTCCTGGCTATCACTCAACTCTACCAATTTGGTTTTCCAATGTTCAAATAATTTTCTCTAAGTTACAACCAAAAATATATTACAACATATTAAGGACCTCTGGTTTCATTTGTTGTTTAATAAACTTTTATGATATAACATTTTCTTTCCAGTCAGTTTAATATACTGAAATTTTTCCAAATGCAAGACAACAACGCCTACTAACATTTCTTTGCTGATACGGAAACTTCTTGACAACATGGACCTATCATGCTTTTTCATTCATTTAAGATTTCAAAACTCTGATCAGTACAATAACCAATTACAATTTAATAAAACATGTAACCATGGCTTAATGTTTAGTTTACATGACTTTATACCTCCCACCTCTCAAGAGAGATGGAAATTCTAAATGCAGAATGAGACATACATTTTCAGACATGGTCAATATGTTGATCACTTAACCCTGATTGCCAGTCTTCTGTCTTAGAATTGATACCAAGAGAAGGTAAGGGTTTAAAAAAAAAGAATTATAATAGAAATATATCCAAAAACCCCATCTAGAAGAGAATTGACTTCATAGCAACTGTAAGAAGAGACTAGTAGAAGGAAAAGTGGATTTTCTACTATGTGAGGAAAGACCTAGAAAGTAAAGCAGAAGACCGACCCCCCCCCCCGAAATAAAATTTCTGGAGGAGAACATTAGGAGAAAACAGATTATAACAAAAAGTGGCAAACTTGACAAGTAACGAACTCCATAAAAACTAGAATACTTCAAAAAAGTCCAAAATTCAATGATTCATGAGACTGAAAAAAATATTAAAATAAAAATCAGTAAGAGCTAAAGACCTATATGAACTGATACAAAGTGAAATAAGCAGAACCAGGAGAGCATTATACACAATAACCAAAATATTATAGAATAAGCAAACGTGATAAGACTTTGCTACTAACAGCAAATACAATGATCCAGAATAATTCTGAGGGACTTATGAAAAAGAATGCTATCCACTTCCAGAAAAAGAACTATTGGAATAGGAATACAGATGAAAACATGATTATAGCTTGTTTATTTGGGTATATGTTTGGGGGTTTGGGTTTTGTAAGATTATTCAAGATATCTTTCCCTGCACTGATGAATATAATGGGGGGAGGGGGGGAAAGCAGGAGAAGAAATGAATCTTTAATGGAAAAGAACTTTCGAGTGCTCCTGATAAAAAGCCGAAAGCCGAGTAGGAATTATGAAAGAAAAACATAGGAATCAAGAAAACCTATTAGGGTAAGTTTATGGGAGCAATTTTAAAGGCTGCAGAATGACAAAGGAAGGACCAGTATTCTAATACAAGGAGAAGAAACAAGTGTCCCTCCATATCCTGAATGTCTTAAGGTTATTGAGGGAATTAATTAATTAATTAATTGATTGATTAATTGTTTGGGAATGAATTGGTTCTGTTCTAAGGAAAAAAGGAGGGTAAAGGGAATACCTTACTGTAGAAAGCAAAAAGAAGTGAAACTCATCACTTATCACTATTAGAATTCAAGAAGACTATACAAACATGAAGAAAAGGGTAAAGAGCAGGATCATTCTTATTTGAACCAGAAAAGGACACACACACACACACACACACACACACTCGCGCAACCATGTCATCCTCATACTCAATAAACTAGGTGGTTCCCTACCACCTCCAGAATCAAATACAAAATTCTTCTATCATTCAAAGATCTTTATAATAAGGGGAATTTGGGGAGTGGTGCCTTTGCCCAGTCTTCTTACATCATTCACCTCCATCTTCTCTTACACCCTCAATCAGTAACACTGGTCTCCTTTGCTATTCCTCAAACAAGATACTTCATCTCTACTCCAGATATTTTGCCCGGCTGTTCCCATCTCTGGAATCTTCTCTCTCAGCTTCAACTGGCTTAAGGAAGCCATTCCAAATCTCTCAATTCTAAATGACTTCCCCCATTTGGCATTCATTTTTTATCTTGCATGTAATTTTTGAGTATTTGTTTGCTTGTTATCTCCCCCCAGTGCATAATAAGATCCTTAAGATTTGTATTTTGCTTCTTTTTAGATCCCCAGCACTTAGCAAAGTACCTAGTACCATGATGGCAAACCTATGGCATACAGAAGACTCTCTGTGGGCACCACCATCCCCCCCACCAGACTTAGTTACTAGAAAGGCAGAGGGACTTACTGGGGAGGAGTGGCTCAGGAGGAGCTGCTCCCCTCCCCCTCTCCACCACACCTGACTACATTTTTTTCACATCCCTTGCCCCTCTGCTTAACAGCCCAATGGGAACACACAGGGGATAAGGTGGGCAGCTCATATGCAGCAAAGCAGAAGTGGAGCAGAGCACTAGGGCCACTCCCCTCCCCCTCTTCACCTGCATTAAGGACAGTTTTTTTTACTTCACCCACCCCTCTGCCAAGCAGTCCAATAGGAGTGCTTCCTCCTTCCCCAGTGGGGGTGGGGATGACCAGCACTTGGGGGGAGGAGGTGCCATGCTGTCTTTGGGGCAGGGCACAGTAGACCATCTCTAAAAGGTTCACCATCACTGACCTAGCATATTATAGATGCTTACTGATTGACTGGAATGAATGCAAATTCCTTGAGGGCAAGGACTGTCTCACTTATGTATCTGCATTTTCTGTACCTAAGTGTCAGGCACAGAGTAGCACTTAATAAATGTTTGCTCATTGATTTACTAGTGACAGAATGGATCTATTCTAATGATTTGGAGATATGAATATTGAGCATTAACATAGCTGCAGTTGAAATGAGGGCTTATTTTTTATTGGTGGATTATGCAGCATTTAGAAGACCAGTGACATGGATGAACAATCTGAGTTCTCCCCTAGAAAGATATTCACTAAGAGAGATGGACTTTCTCAGTAAAATATACAAGGGGACATAGTCAAGAATGACTTGAGATGTGTAGGCATCAAGGGGCTGTGTGATGTGTATCAGGATGAATTGTTCAGACCCATAAGATCACAGATCCTTTCTTTGTATATGAAGAACTGAGCACAGTGCCAGATAAATAGAATGCACTTAATAAATGATTATTAACAGCCACATAAGCACAAGGAGTCTTGTATAGAAAAATACATCAAACTCCACAAGGAAACAAGAAGGGATAGGAAAATAATATTGGAGAAGGAAGTTTCACAAGCACAACTCCCAAAGGGAGGATTAAAAGGAAATAAAGAAAAGCAAACAACTATAAACTAAAGTGATATTCATGAATTGGAGAATGGGTGAACAAACTGTGGCAAATAAAAAGAATGAAATTGTACCACATTATAAGAAACGATAAAGAGGGGGAAGCTGGATAACTCAGTGGATTGAGAGCCAGGCCTAGAGACGGGAGGTCCTAGGTTCAAATCTGGCCTCAGACACCTCCCGGCTGTGTGACCCTGGGCAAGTCACTTGACCCCCATTGCCTAGTCCTTTACCACTCTTCTGCCTTGGAACCAATACACAGTATTAATTCCAAGACCGAAGGTAGGGGTTTAAAAAAAAAGAAAGAAATGATAAAGAGATAATTTCAAAGAATTCTAGGCCTTAAGAAATGACACAGAGTGAGAAAAATTCTTATGATAAAAGCATTATAAAGAAAAACAATTCTGCAAGATTTAATAACTCTAATCAAAGCCAACTGCATCTCCAAAGGATCTATGATGAGGCAAAGTTTATCAGCCTCCTGACAGAGAAGTGACAGATTTAAAGTGCAACCATACATTTTGGGACACATTTGTCTTATTTAAGTCCCGCCTCCCCCTTGTTTTTCATTAGGGCTTGAGGGTTGAAGGGAAGCTTGATGATACCCATCCCCCCAAAAAAAGAGAGAACCATTTAAAACTCTTTGGAAGTCCATAGAAAAGAACAGAAAGACAAAACAGGACATTTTTGAAAATAACAGGTTGACCTTAATGCTTTTTTTTTTTAAAACAAGCGGTATAGAACAGACCCTTTTTTATACACAATTCTCTTTTTGCATAGGAATGCTCATTTTTTTCAGTATTTAAAAGTTTGGGATGTAAAAGAAAATTCACCATGTGGAATTTAAAATGAAACCACCACAAAACTTCAAATATCCAGAACCTATATGGGAATGGGTCATTCTGTATGAGTGAATTTCCTGGACAAGTATAGCTTACTAATTCTAAAAAACAATTTTTTTTTTATTTTACTTAACTCAGTTTAAAAAAATTTTTTTTAATTTAATTTAAATTTTATTTTGGACAGAAATTTTTCTAACATTCATTATAAAATACATATTTTTCCTTGCCTTATTCAAAAACACTAACTATAACTCCTTAATTATTTAGGAGTATAATCATGGATACCAATTACCCATTATTTTTGTTGTTGTCTGGTCATTTCAGTTGTGAACTCTTAAAAAAAAAACCTTTGGGGCTTTTCATGGCAAAGATACTAGAGTGGTTTGTTATATCCTTCAACTCATTTTTATAGATGAGGATAATGAAGTAAACAAGGTTAAATGACTTAACCAGGGCCACACATCAAGTGTTTGAGATCAGATTTGAATTCTGAAAGATGAGTCCAGGCCTGGCACTCTATCACTAATACTATGTAGCTGTACATTGTATCATATTGTGTTCCCTTTGGAATCTAAGTATTCAAAAGTTGTGTATTCCTAGGCTAAAGCAAATTAATGCAGATTGCTGTTTTTTTACTTTTTTATAGTTTTTCTCTCCCCTTCTTTGCTATCAATATTGGTTATCATTATCAAATTCTCATTTCCCTCTTATTTAATGAGGTATAAATTGTCTGAATTCTGACCAAAGAGATTAAACAATGAGCAAAATATGAATTATAGAATATGAACTACTATAGAATTTTTACTACTCAGAATATATTCTAACAATCGGTGTGTGCCTCTTCCTTTATACTAGCTCTTATCTCTAGGCCTTACACCATAAATAACCCCCCCTCACTGGAGAAAAAAAAATTGCAGCATTCTCAGAAGGACAGATTCCTCTGTCAATCAGTATTTGCTTCCTGCAACACTTCTTAATCCTGGACCAGGCTCCCCATGCTGCACTTTCTTCCCTCCTACAGGACTCTAGTGTCACAACTGCTCCTTGGTTCACTGCCATTATCCTCCTGATTAATTCTTCTCCTGAGGTTCACATGGAAATGGAAGACAGATTCCTGACTTCTCCACCCCTCCCAATAATCAACAGGATTTTTACACTGCTCACAAAACAAGGAAGCAGGAATTTAAAGTAGCAAGTTAAAGTTACAAAAATTGTTCAAAGCCTATTTCTGAGGCAGCAGGTGGTTCAGGGGATAGAATGCTAGGACTGGAGTTGGGAGGATTTTGGTTCAAATCTGGCCTCAGATCCTTCCTACTGTGTGACTTCTTATGTCTTGGAACTAATACTTATATAGATTCTAAGGCAGAAGGCAAGGGGTATTTTTTAAAAATCTATATCCTCTGGCTAACCCTATTCTTCACTGAAATGTAAACAAACTAGTTCTATTCCCTAAATTTAGCCTCAAGACAACAAAGGAATAGGGAGATTTAGTTTCTAGTCTTTGAGGTCCCAGAAGCCTAAAAGCTTGCTTATACTACAAAAAGAGAGGTTCTAAGGATCTATGGAGGCTTTATCATTTGCCTTGACTACACAACTGGCATCAAATACAAGTTCGACATCCCATACCACCCCACCCCACCCTGGCCCAAGAGATGAGGCCATCACTTTTTTCTCAGCCAGGAGCTGTGACATAACTCCCTACCCCACCTCTCAAAACTCAAGATCCCATACAGTTAGAGATCCCATACAGTTAGTTACCCGCTGCTGTGGAAGCTGACACCACTGCTCCACATTAGGTAGTCATTCAATGCAATTCAATTCAAGCATTTAAGTGCCTTTTTTATGTGTGTGGGCCAAGTACTGTGCAATGGACAATGCAGTTGGACACCTAGGAAACAGAGGACACAAGCAGCTTACATTCATGAGACAGTGGGAAACATAAGCACACAGATAATACAAGGCAAAAAACAGATACAAAATAAAGTTCTTTCTGAAGGGGACAGGCTTCTAGGATAGGAAGTGATAGGAGATGAACCTTGAAGGGAATTATTTATGTTTGCTACCAAGGCAGCTGTAAGGAATAAGTAAATTCTAGCCATTAGGGACACACTGTTAAAAAGGCACAAAGGACAAGGCAACTAGATGACTCAATGAATTGAGCGCCAGGCCTAGAGACAGAAGGTCTTGGGTTCAATTCTGCCCTCAGACACTTCCTACCTGTGTGACCCTAGACACATCACTTAATCCCTATTGCCTAGTCCTTACTGCTCTTCTGCCTTAGAACCAATATGCAGTATTGATTCTAAGATAGATGAGAGTTTTTAAATAAATAGAAGGCATAGAGGAAGAAAATGAGGAGTGTGTAACCTAAATAACCAGGTTCGATGGAAGTACATGTGCAGGAAAGTAATGTAAAATATAAAAGGCTGGCTGAAGCCAGGCTGGATTGAACTCTGGATTATGGCTCACTGAGCAAAAACCCAACCTGTACTTCAGGAGTTTCTCTTTGGTAGCAGTGTGGAGGTTGATCTCGATACAATGAGGAGAGAAATGAGACCTAACCTAAGGAGGCCAAGGATAAGCTTAAACCAGAGCAGTAGCCACCCAAGCAAAGAGAAGGGCATGGATCCAAGGGATGTTGCAAAAATAGAACTGAGAAAACATAACAAACAACTGACTGGAGACGAGGTGTTGGAGAGAGAAGATGAGGAGGATTCCAAGTATGTGGCAGCATCTTTGATAGAAACAGAGAAGAGGGCCTGGGTGTAGAGATGGTAAATACTATTCTGGAAGGACCTAAGTAGACATCTAGTCTGAAGTGTTCAATAAGCAGTTAGTTGATAAAGCAGGGCTGGAATTTAAGAAAGTGAGAAACTAAGGCTAAATACACCAATCTGGGAGCCATCTACATAAAGATGTCCAATCAAGAAGCACTTACATGCTCAGTGCTATTGAATCCATGAGAGCTGATGAGAACATGGACAGCTTAGAGACTAGAGAACCCAACTGGGGGTCAAGACATGAATAAAAAATTAAGAGAAGCAAGTTAAAAAATAAAATAAAAAATAAAAATAAATTTTAAAAAGAGAGGCAAGTTAGCAACTCTTCAAAGAGGTCTGCACAGCTGTCTGAAGGCAACTTTGATATACTGCCCACTAAAGCATTTTGGAAAACTATAGTTGTTTTGATATATGAGCAATGGAGAGAGGTGCAAGATGAGCACATGTAGGCTGAAGCACATTATAAAAACAAATTCTGCAAAAGAAGCCACATAAAATGCCTTGAGGAAATATACAATGAAAAAGATAGTGGGCCAGTCAGAGCCAATATAAGTGATAACTGATGGACTGCCAGATAGTTCACAGGCTCTATTAGTAACTTCACAAAGTCCTCACTTGTCTTGAACACAGTTCTGGAACTGAGAGGTTGGGAAAGGCTTCCTAGAGAAGGTAAGATTTTAACCTAGAATTCATGGAAACTAAGGAAGCCAGAGATGATGATGAAGAGCATTCGAAGCACAGGGGACAACCAGAGAAAATGCCTGGCACTGTGAGATGGAGTATCTTGTTAGTGGAACAGCCAGGAAGCTAGTGGGGGTGGGGGTGGGGGGGAGACAAGCACGGACAGGACCCAGGGGAGGAATAGATCTTAAATGCCAAACAGAGCACTTTGTATTTGATCCTAGAGGTGACAGGAAGCCACTGAAATTTACTAAGTAGCAGATGTGACATGATCAGGCCTACACATTAGGAAAAACAGTTCGGTGGCTGAATGTAAGATCAGACTGCTATGGAGACAGACTAGAGGTAGGCAGGGCAACTAGCAGACTGTTGCAATAGTCCAAGCAGGAGGTAATGAAGGCCTGTACTAGAGTGTTGGCAGTCAGAGAAATGATGAAAGACTTAAATGTACAGAAATATTTATAAAGAATCTTTTTGTAGTTGCAAAGAATTGGATATTGAGGGGATGCTCATCAATTAGGGAATAGCTGAATGAGTTGTGGTATATGACTGTGATGGAGTACTAGTGTGCTATAAGAAATGATGAGCAAGATGGTTTCAGAAAAATCAGGGCAGCTGGCTTAGTGGATTGAGAGCCAGGCATAGAGATGGGAAGTCCTGGGTTCAAATTTGACCTCAGATACTTCCTAGATGGGTGACCCTGGGCAAGGCACTTGACCCCCATTGCCTAGCCCTTACTGCCTTTCTGCTTTGGAACCAATACACAGTATGGATTCCAAGACTGAAGATAAGGATTTAAATTTAAAAACAAAAAAACACCTTGATTATACTTATATGAACTGATTTAAAGTGAAGTGAGCAGAGCCAGGAATAACAGCAATATTGCATGATGATCAGCTATGAGACAGAGAAGACAACAGACCACAAAAAGAGGTTTTTTTATATTATTTTTTATATTTATATTATATTTATATTTATATTATAAAACAGCCATGTTTTATAATGATTTTTTCAATGATTATCAGTATAACCATCACTACTAAGTTTCTCAATATTCAGGTACTATATATGAGGAAGATCAAACAGTACTCAGGAAATAATTAGCTGGACTAGTTTGAGAAAAGAGAAAGAAATCCACATTGGAAGTGACAAAATTTTTAAAGTAAACAAAAAAAATTTTTTTTAATTAAAAATAAATTTAAAAAAATAAAGCAAACAGGAATCAATTTTCAGCATCTCTCAAAAAAGAATAAATGATTAGTAAAATCACAATGTTGTTTAAAAATAAAAATTCTCACTCCAAATCTGGTATCTGCCAATGAAAACATTGCTAATGAAAAGTAGGCAAATCTGTTGTGCTCTCAGCATAATCTGGTTTAGCAGGGTCTCATTTTAAGCTGCCAGTTGGCTCATTTTCTCCTTTGATATTTAAAAGGTTCTAAAATAGTGTGGCATTTGACTTCTATATCTGTTCACAAAACAAAGAGATTAAATGTGTGCTAGAAAAGGCGACTTCTCAGCTCTTTCTTACCAAAATATGGTAAATGTTTTACATCAGTGAAACTTCCTTAGCAAAAGGAAACAATCAAAATAGGTCTTTATTTTTTATCCACTTCCTATTTTTCAGTGTCAATAATAATTTATTTATTATTAATTTATTTATTAAAGAGATTGTTTTTATACCTTTTTATGGAAAGTAGAGATTCTGAAAAGACTCGCATCAATAAGTCATTTTTTCTACATTAAAAGTAGCAAATTTCAGTTTAAAAATATTGTTTGGCCCTCTCCATGTCTATGCCTTCTGATTCTCATCTTAAAGATTGTATTTATTCATTAGGCTTCTAAGTTACTGATAAGTCTTTGGCCTGTCATTTGTTCATCTAAAGCCCATATTTACTCTGAATTTACTGAAAACAGAGGGCAAGATCATCATAGAATTTCTCTACTTATTTCTTTACGAAGATTTTGAAATGCAAACTAAAATATTTACTAGACAGCATAAAAACTTTGCTTTTAATTTTTTCAAATTATTAACAAATTCCAGCCTTTTGACAATGCACCATTATCACTATGGAAATTCCATCACTGAAAAGATAATGTAAGCGATTATATAGTATTGTCAATTAGACACTCCAACAATAACAAAGCATTATACTACAGTGCCATATGGTAGACATAATCCTTATTTGTTGATTATTTTTAAAAGCATTTGACTCAGCAGAATAAAACACAGCTTCAAAGGTTCTCAAAGTGTCTCCTATGCAAATGTTCTCATAATACAAGCTTCCATGAAAAATACAATCAGATAACTTTGTTCAATGATCCTCTGATTTTTACTATCAAATAAAGAAATAAACAGGGAAATGTACATTCAAAGGCAATGACTACGGTAGCAGCAAACTACAGTGGAAAAGTAAGAATAAGGTAAAGTAAGATGAAAAAAGTAGCAAAAACAGCTTTCCCTCTACCTCAAAACTCATCCAAACAGATCCATAAAACACAATCCACCAAATCCAGATGGGAAAATTCAAGGAAAAGTCAATGAGTCACTTTTCCAGTCCTAGTCAGCATAGAGAGGTCAATGGACCCTGAGAACTAAGTCTGGCTAGGAGAGGTTGTACACCCTGGTAGAAGAAGTCCCAGACTCAAAACAGGACACCATGACAGTAACAGGGCACCCAGTGCGTCATGTATAGAGGTTAGACTAAGGAGGTAGCCCATACCCAAAATAAAGAACAGAGGCTGGCAGACTCTATTCAGTGTGTGAAGAAAAGAGCAAGCTCAGAAACAAACCTCAGAGCTAGAACTCCAAAAGCAGGGCAGGGTCCCAGATCAGTTTCTAGAAATCTGAAACCTATAGAAAAAATAACCAAGACAGTAATCTAAAAGGCAAGCTTGTAGTTTTGTCACATTGAACCATTACTTTTTCCAGCTGCATAAGCCAAGACTTGGATCCAGCAGCAGCCTGATGTTGTATAGTCCCACATCCAAGTCAGAAACTTGCAGAGCTAAGGATTGGGGGGGGGGGGGGGGGGGGGGAGTATTCAAACTTTGCCCTGAATCACTTTGAGAGTCCAGAAAGTTTGCACGTCCCCAGACACACTATTTCCTGAGATTCTGGAATGACACAACACCCAAAAAACCAGCAAATGAACTAGCTCAGACCTTCCCTCTAGAAAATGAAACAAAGCAAACCCTAATATTAAGGTCAAAGTGGACTGAATGCCAGGCTTAGAGGACGGGAGAAGGGTCTGGGTTCAAATTTGCCCTCAGACCCTTCCTAGCTACATGACCCTGGGCAAGTCACTTAACCTTACTGCTCTTCTGCCTTGGAACCAATATATAGTATTGATTCTAAAATGGAAGGTAAGGTTTGGGTTTTTTTTTTTTTATGAACAAATAAAAAAACAATCTCACCATAAAATATTATGGAGACAGAGATGCTCAGGACACAAATCCAGTGAAAGAGAACAACTCCAAAACATCTTAAAGCAAAGCCTCCAAGAGTAACAGTATGGGCACAAATTCAACTACAATTCCTGGAGGACATTAGTTCTTAAAAGCATTAAAAAAGCATTTTTACAAAGGAAATGAGATTGCTAGATTTAAAAAAATGGGAAAGAAATAAATTATAGAGGATAAAGAATTAGAAAGGAAATTAACAGGTTGGCACAAAAAAACACAAAACCTTGTCCAAGCAACAAATACTCTCTGAAAATTAAAATAGACTAAATAGAAACCAATGACTGTGATACAACAAAAAACAATAAAACAAAGTTAAAAGAAAAAGTCAAAAGACTGAAAAAATGGAATAAAACGTAAGAAAGGAATAGACAAACCTTAACACTGGCCAAATCTAACACACCACCTGTTTTTGTATATTAAAAACATAAAAACCAATCAGCTCATGAGTCATATAAAAAACAGAGCAGAGTGCTGGATTTGGTCCACAGGCCATAGTTTGCTGCCTTTGACATAAGGTCTCTCATTGCAAAAAAATAACCTGGAAAACAGATCAAAGAGAAAAAAATGTAAGAATCATTGGACCACTTAAAGGTTATGACTAAAAAAGAGTAGAGACATTCTTTCTCAAGAAATTCTGAAAAAAACCTACCCAGGTCCCTTAAAATCAGAGGCAAAGAGTAGAAATAGAAAAAATTCAGTCACCTTTTCAAAGAAACTTCAAAGTGCAAATGCCCAAGAACAATATATCAAAAATCCAAATCAAAAGAAAAAATATTGCAGACAGAAAAAAAAAAAGAATTTAAGTACCAAGGAGTCATGATAAGGATCAAACACAATTTAGCAGCCTCTACTATAAAGGAGAAGCAAGTTTAGAATATCAAACTCCAGAAGGTAAAGGATATAAAGGCTTATAGTTAAAAATAAATTGCTGAGTAAAACTGATTTTATAATCATAGAAGGGGAAAAATGGGCCTTTAATGAAACAAAAGATTCTAGCATGAAAAGACCAGAGGTATGAGGAAATCTTGACGTTCAAACACAGATGTTAAAAGAAACAATTTCTAACTGTGTGAATTTGGAGAAAATTATTTCACATAACTAGGATGCACCAGTAAACATTTATATAAAAAGGTAGAGTTTTTCTTTCACTGTCAATGGGGGTTGGGGTGGGAGAGAAAAGCAAATTTTTGCTGACTGAACAAAATAAAATCTCAAGGCCTTGGTTTAAATCTGATTCTACTGTTGTGTATCCATGAGCAAGGTACTTGGCCTCTCTGGCTTCAGATTCCTCATCTATATCCGGTGCAGGCTAGACATTATATTATCTCTGAGAATAGGGTTCAATCTATGATCCTTTGCCCTGTGCAGAGTCCAAACAGAAAAATTTTCCTTAAGATGAGCTCTTTCAAATGCTACACTTTGCAAATGACACTGTCCATATTGTAGGAAGTTCCACAATACTACAGGGTCTCCTCAATGAGAATTATATAGGATCATAAGATGAAATCCATGAGTGAACAAAAGAAATCATTTAATAGTCCACTTTGGAAAAACCAAATAGGAATAATGCTTCCCTCACAGGGTTGTTGTTAGACTCAGTTGGGATATTTGTAAACCATAATGGGCTATATAAATGCTAACTATCACAGCTATTATTATTGGACAAGCACCATAATGGGAAATAAGCTAGGCTCAAAAGTGAAAGGGAACTGAGGAGAGGCTCATGAATTTGGGAAATTGAACTGTAAACAATCTGAAATTTGAAATCCTTAAATCAACCCCTGACAACAAAATCAATCTATCTATCTATCTATCTATCTATCTATCTATCTATCTATCTATCTATCTATCTATTTTTACACCAAAATTCTCCAAAACACTTTATACAGTTGGAAGCCACAGGCCACCAAATCTCAGAAGAAAGCAAAGTTTCAGATGGCCCAAAAAGCAAAGGAGAGATGCACTATGCATACATAAAACTTGCACGCAATAAGTCCTAATAACAGTGATGGAAAACCTATGGCACAAGTGCCAAAGATGGCATGAAGAGCCCTCTCTATGGGCAAGTTGCCATCCCAACCCCCAGAGTTCATTACTAGAAAGGCAAAAGGCTTCAGGCAGAGCCGCTCCCCTCCCCCCTCTCCACCATGCCTGATGACATTTGTTCACATCACTGCCCAGCAGCCCAATGGGAACACTTTCTCCCTCCCGTGTGGGTTAAGAGGGGGTGGGGGATGGCAGCATGTGGTCTCTGGAGGGCAGGGCACAGCATACAGTCTCTAAAAGATCCCATCATTGTCCTATAAAAATGTAGGACCTGCAAAAGAGAGGGAACAAGTACATAGTGTTATTAATGAATAGTCTGAGTGCTGTACAAATCCCCTGGGAATCATGAAAGACAAAGAAATTCTTCCACTGCCCTGAGTAGGTTCTTTATAGAAGGATTTGTAGAAAGACATTAAGGATCACAGTTTTAAAGCTGAAAGGTACACCTAAGAGACAGTCATTTAGTCCAATTCCCTCATTTTATAGAGGAAGAAATTCAGACTCAGAAAGATTTTTAATGACTTGCCTGAGGTCACAAGTAGCATGCCACATGAATCCAAAAGTCTGCTGAATTCAGGTCTTTCTATGGTACCACACTGCCTTTGGCAGAACAAGAATCACAAAATTCTTAATCCTGAAGAATTTTTTTTTTCAACATAATTTCCACCATCTTCACCTGTACCCACCTCCCTGAAGTTATCCTGTATCAAAGCATATGTTAACAGGATTTGGAGTATATTGTCAAATTCTTGTTAAACGGTAGCATAGTAATAAGGTAACACCTAGTTTTAAATTCAAATTCCACCTTTGACTCTTGCTACATGACTAAAAGCAAATGACAACTTCAAGTCCCAATAGCTTCTTTTGTAAAACGGGAATAAAAATTCCTATATAAGGACATACTAGGTTATTGCAGTGATCAGAGGAGACAAGCCTTACTGCATTACACTGACATCAGCTATCACCCTTATTTGTTGGAGGATATCTTTACCTCTTCAACATTTGCAACATATTTAAGGAACCCAAGCAATAAAGAGTTTTGTAGTACTCCTTTGCTTATGCTCATTATCATTATGTTCATTATCATAAGCAAAGTCAGATGAGATGACCAAATGTCTCAGAATGTGGTTTCTTATTGTCTTTGGACAAAAGTCTTTCCAAGGAGAAACATCCTTTCACTTTACTGAAACTTTCTTGTATCTTCTATTTTTTAATCACTAAGCAGTCAATAACACTGATATACCAATTCTTAGATATCCCAGTTCCCTCTTCAACTATTCTCCATCAATATCACTGGGGAAGAAGTTTACATAGACCTGGGGGCCAAACATATCTCTATTCAAATACTATTCCTTTTTTTCCCTCTTCTGGGTTTACTTGGATTCATTAGAATTTTTTTTTTTCCCTTGGGAGAAGTTGGGTAGCTCAGTAGATTCTGGACCAGGCCTAGAGATAGTGAGGTCCTGGGTTCAAATCTGACCTCAGACACTTCCCAGCTGTGTGACCCTGGGTAAATCACTTAACCCCCATTGCCTAGCCCTTACCACTCTTCTGCCTTAGAACAAATACATAGTAAGGTAAGGGTTTAAAAAAAAAAAAGAATTTTTTTTCCTTAAACTTGATCTTTAGAAGCAATCAACTGCTTTCTTATAGTTCCCAAAATGTGGGTAAGCACTGTGTAACATTTAATAAAGCAGGCACTAGTTCCCTACAGACATTCAGTCAATCATGTAGCCTTTGATGTTATAGAATCCACTGGATTAAAAAGAGCTAGAAGGCTAAGATGCCAGTCCCAGCTCTACTTCTATAAGGATTTCCACACCTTCAATTTGCAAATCTATGCAGAATATGGCCAATTCTAAAGGTAAAGCCCTTACCTCCCTTTCTATACTGTATAATGGCTCTAACTCTTGCACTATTTTCTCTGGACATTCCAATACCCCAAACTCACCACTTATAAACAAACTCTTTCCTCAAAAGCTTACTTTCACCACCTTCCTTATATCATTACTTCTGTTAGAAGTACCAGTATTTACTCAGTCTTTCATCTTGGAAATCTCTGATCCTTTCTTCTCTAATTACAATCAGTTGTCAAGTCCTATTAATTTTACCTCACTTTTCACTCCCATCATCCTAGTCTAGGCCTCATTACCACTTTCCTAAACCAGGAGTTTAAAAAACCACAGAGGCAAATCCAGGCATGGAGTTCTGCAGATTAAGAATGGTTGTTACATTTTTAAAAACAACTTAATTTTATATTTAAATGCAAAAAATCATTCTTAACCACATTGGGCAAGGGATCCCTTTATAGTGCAAAAACATTCTTGGTATCACTGACCAAATAATCTTCCTTCTGCAGAAGTCTGCTCACCTCACTCTTCTGTTCAAAACCCTTCTCACTTCTGCCTGTAAACTGAAGTTTAAACACCTTAGTCTTGCATTCAAGGACCTCCACCATCTGGCATCAACATTTCTTTATAGCTTTATCTCACAGAATTCCACTCTATACTTAAGCCTAACTAGACTACTGGCATTCCCTTCATATTCCACATGCTTTCTTTGCGCTATGCCCTTGCTCATGCTATTTATTCCCCACCACCACCATGCCTTTCCATTCTCCCATCCCTAACCCTACTCCACTAACCCTCTCTGAAGCCTACTGAATTTCTACCTATCCTTTAAAGACCAATTCAAATGCTTTCCACTCAAGCTGTTAATAACTTTTCTTTACAATCTAAGACTTCACAAGGTACTTTATACCTCTCTCTCATGCACTTATGCACTGGTTATTTGTATACATGCTATATTCTAGTATTCAACTGACTATACTACTGGCTTTCAATATTTGTTGAATGAATAAAGAGAAGGTGTTTTGACAACTAATAGATCTTGCTTCCTTCGGCTAGCTTCCATAGCTTCCAAAATAGGAAAAATAGCCTCCCTAATCGAGTAGTTAAGTTCTTCCATTTACTAAAAGAAGTACCCAAAGTCATTGATATTATAAATACAACTCATACCTGAATAGAGTACCAGGCCTGAAGACAGGAAGATTCATCTTCCTGAGTTCAAATCTGGCCTCAGCCACTTACTAGTTGTATGACCCTAGCCAAGCCACTTATCTCTGTTTGCCTCATCTATAAAATATAAATATAAATATAAAATATAGTTTCCTCATCTATAAAATGAGCAGGAGAAGGAAATGGCAAAACTATTACAATATCTTTGCCAAGAAAACCCCAAATAGGGTCACAACGAATCAGACAGGACTGAACAACTACAATTAAATATTAAGATTAAATATTAAATGTAAAATTCTCCCTAAGTTGAAATACTCAGTAACAGAATGAAGTTTTAGTAAGTCAGTTAACAAGCATTAATTGAAGTGAAGCCCTTACTTCACAAAGGCACAGTGCTAAGTTCTGGAGATACCAAAGTGAAAGAGACAGTCACTGTATTACCTATAGGATAAATTAGAGATTATCAACAGAGACTAAGGCTAAACCATTCTAAGACAAAAGGTATGGATTTAAAAAAAAAAAGAAAAGATATGGCAAGGAGGTCAGTGTCATTGGACTACAGAGTTTATGAAGGGGAGAAGGTATAAAGAAACCAAAAAGTACAGGGGGACCAGATTATGAAGCTCTTTGAATATCCAACAGGGAATTTTATATTTAATCCTGGAGGTGACAGGGAGTCATT
Source organism: Monodelphis domestica (assembly GCF_027887165.1). NCBI lineage: Eukaryota > Metazoa > Chordata > Mammalia > Didelphimorphia > Didelphidae > Monodelphis > Monodelphis domestica. The sequence continues at coordinate 91,102,792 of NC_077234.1, read as the reverse complement.
GGAGTTCATCAAAGATGAGGAATGACAAGGAATGTCTTGCACCTTAGGGGAAGATCAATTTGACAGCTCACGGGAGGATGCTCTGAAACAGGAAGAAACTTAAGGTGACAAAACCAATCAGAAGGCTAATGCAACAATCCTAATTCAATCAAGTAAATATATATTTAAATTCTGTCCATTTCCTGGAATTTCTTCATTCAAAGCAGAGGGGCCAAATTAGGTACTTAAAAGAAAAAGTAATCTCTGCTATAACAGTTCCCACTAAATCATGAGGCCTGAAAAAGTAGAAGATGCCTACTGTGTCACTTCTTTCCAAGTACCCTCCCTATTTCCTATTTACTAATGGAAAGTGTGGTAATAAAAATAACAATAACTAACAAGAAATAGCATTTTAAATATGCAAAGGGCTTTACATGTTATTTTATTTGAAATGAAAAAAAAAACAACAAAGATATTTATACTCTTCAAGTCTTAGGTTTTATAATATGAACTATTTAACCTTCTCTGGTGATATAAAAATGATCTCTGCATTCAGATTCCAAAACAACTACTTTAACGAAAGGTTTCTTTATCCTGGCTTATAATTACAACCTGCAGCTTCCACAAGGGGCAATTCTTCAATCAGCCTCATGCAGGCAGCAAAATGAAAATGTTTCCTTCCCCCAAAGTACACTGTGTATAAAACATTGAATTTAATAATGTATTTTTCAGGGGGCAGCTGGGTGGCTCAGTGGTTTGAGAGCCAGACCCAAAGATGGGAGATCCTAGGTTCAAATCTGACCTCAGACACTTCCCAGCTGTGTGCCCCTAGGCAAGTCATTTAATCTCCATTGCCTAGCCCTTACCACTCTTCTGCCTTGGAACCAATACAAAATATTGATTCTAAGACAAAAGGAACGGTTTTTTTAAAAATTTATTTTTCAGTATCACCTTAGCTCAAATCACAGCTAAGTTTGTATGTATTAAATTTTCATTTACAATCAGTTCAACAAAATCATTCCAACTTCAAGCTAATGCTAAGATTAGCAGCATAAACAATCATTAGACAGCTACTTAAAAAACACTGGAGGATAATGCTATCCCCACAGAAAAAAATTACTATATAACTGAATCTTTTGTATTTTTTAAGGTGCATTCATGATACAAAGTTGAATCCTATCAAAAACAGATTCAAATCAAATGATACCCCACCTCAAAAGTAACTACTACAAGTAAAATTCTTGTATAACGGATTCCACTAGACATCTTTTTGTTGCAATGGCATTGCTACAACTAATAAATTTCTGGAAATCATATTTTTAGTCTGCTGATGCCAAAACAAAGCAGCTGATGTTGGACCTCTTTGAAATGAAATAAGGAGAGAAAATTGGTACTCTGAACCTCTGAGGATGGGGGGAATGTTCCACTCAAATCACTCTTGCCTCTACTTTTCCTAGGATGTTAATATATCATCACAGGTGAAAACCTTAGAAACAACAAAAAGTCTCAAAATATTCCCTTTCACAGATGAAGAAATAAAAGGCCCATTTCCAGGTAACAACTTCTAGATCTTTGTTTTGCTTTAATGTAGGCATTCAGATGACTTCTGAGAAGCTAAAATTTTGTAATGGAAAGAAACAGGCTCTGAAGGGAAAAAAACTTCAGATCCCAACTCTGCTACTTTGGGACCTTGGGCAAGTCTTTCAACCCCTCTGGACTTCAGAGGCCTCATTTATAAAATCAGTTCCAAGTTTACGATCCTACATTTGGATATAGGATCATATAGGATGAGTTACCAAGAACTACAATTAAAACATTATAATCATTACAGATGATGGCTCTTCCAAACCAATGCTCTAAGAAAGAATTTTTTTCAGTCATTATCTAGTGATCATTTGAGGATTCCTAAATCCATAGTTTATGGTTGTCAGTCCTGTTCCTTAACACCATTGAAATAAAGGAGTTTCATTTTACCTCCAAAAGCAAGTAATTCTCTGCAATGAGAGCTAGCCCAATAAAACTTTTTAAAAGTTTAACATTTTTCATTTTAAAGGCAAAAATGTAAGAACTATTCCTTGGTTTTCCTCTTATGACTGATGATAGATAAACTAAGAGGTCACTAAAATTAATGTCCTTCCAATGGGCCTTAATGTAGAAGTTTTTATCATTGTTCATGATATTCTATAAATTGAATAGCATTATACTTGAAAATGTAGAACTTCTGCTCTTAAAAGGTTTTTTCATCTTTTTTTTAAATCCGTCCTTTCATCTTCTAATAAATGTAATTGGATGACCTGAATTCCCTATCCAGAACTATCAATTTACCTCTGAACTTTCCAATGAATTACCAGTATTTCACACTTCTTGCCTACTTTATTCTGGAGCAAGATATTCAGTAATTTTTTTCCTTAGGAAATTCCCTTCTATTTTGAGGTTGCTAGGTGTCACAGCAGATACAAGCACTATATCTGAAATTTTTTAAAAATCATAAACTTAAATGGGCCTTAGACTCTTTATCAACTCTGTAATCCTGAGCAAGTGACTTAACCTGTCTGCCTTAGTTTCCTCCACTGTAAAATGGAGGATAATAATGGTACCTACCTCTCAAGATTGTTTTGAGAATCAAATAAGATATTTGCAAATCATCTGACCTATAGCAGGTGCTTAATAAATGCCTGTTTGTATCCTTGTAGTTCACTTATCCCTCAAACTACTTTTACAAAAAATTTGTAACATGTTTCCCAAGTAGTCCTAAATATCAAACAAAATGATGAAACATTTTACATGTATTCTCTGACTGGTAACTGAAAAACATTTTAATGAGATATGTTATGATCATATTCAGATACCAGCTTGGGAATTAGCCTATTAACGTTCCCTGTACTACCTAGAACTAACCTAAATAATGCTTGGCCTTTTACAACAGAAACACGTTTCCTTCCAATTGTCTCACTTTCCAAAAATCAAAGGTTTCCCTCAATAGCAGTGATGTTGAGAACTGGCAAATAAACAGACACGTGGATAAGTTTGCTAAATTTAAAATTCCAACCCAGCTGTAGTGTTTTGAATCAAAAGAAAAAAAATTTAGGCCTTTCTTTCATATGAGCTAATTGACTGTATTATTACATTTTGACATTAATGGAATACTTCGAACTTAACAAGTGCACTGTAAATTAGCTATAAACACAGGACTAACTACGGAGGAAGTGGGAAAAGGCTCCTCTACAAAGATTCTGGTTGGGCTCAAAGCCTAAATTAATTCACCCAGACTAAGATGCAAACGGGGTATACTGGTATAATAGCTTTCGGAAGCCCGCGGGAAGCTCCCTCTACGTTCCTATCCTTTTGTTTTACTCCGGGGTGGACGCAAACATCAGTCATCACTAGGCCAATGCCTAAATAAAGGGCTGGGGTGGACGAGCTCGAGGTTGTTCAATCCGGAGAGACGCCGAACTAATCGAAAGTAACAAAAGAAAAAGTTCACCGAACAAGGGGAGCTGCCGCCACCCCATCCACGGGGGGGGGGGGGGGGGGGGGCGGCATGGGGGTATGGGGGTGGGGAATCGTGGGAGTAAAAGCTCGAGCGTTGGGGCAGAGCCGAGACTGGCCCTGTCGCGGGCCCAGTCGCCAGGCTGGAAGCCGGCGCTGTCGGGTTCCCAAGCGACCTTGCAGCCCTGGCCGCCTAAGCTTTCCTAGCTTCGGAAAGGGAATCCGCGGTTCAGTCGGTTCCCCCATCCCCCCCACCACCACCCCCCTGCTCGAGGCTCTGTCGGCCGCCGGCGACAAGCAGCCTCTCCCGTTACATAACCAGGCCTAGACGCTCGCAGCCGTCGCCAAGTGCTATGGGGCCCTGCGGCACCCCGGAGGCACAGCCGCACCCTGGGGGCCTTCGCCAGGGCGGCAGGATGGGCTCTGCGGCCGGCAAATACCCGGTGTGAGGGGCCCAGGACCTGAGATGCCTGGAGCGCCCCGGGGCAGAGGGAGGTGCCTAGACAACTCGCAGAGAAAGAGATTCCAGCATCTGGAGGCCGATCCCTGGACGTCTTAGAGCCGGCGCTAGCTCCGGCTCGCTGCTCGCCCCGCGCCCACAGCCCCCTCCCCTGTATAGTCTGCCCTCTCCTCCCCGCCCCCATTCCCGGCCCTAGCCAAGGGGCCGGTGGAACCGCGAGATCGCAGGCTCCAGGCCGACTCCCCGGCAAGCCGCGACCATAAATCGCCTACCTGGTCAGACATGGCGACGGCTCCTTCTTGGGGGTCTCGGCACGATACCGGCCTGGGAAAGGCGAAAATCACTCTCCGGGATCCGAAAGCTGTCTCTCTCTTCCCCACAGCACAACACCGCGGCCGCAGGGACTTCCGATGCGCCTGACGTCACTTCCGTTCCCCGCCCAGAAAAGGAGCGAAGACTTAAGGGAGGAGGTAGGAGAAGCGGGAAGAGGGGCTGTATGTTGGGGGTGGGGGTGTCCCGGACCGACCCTGTGGGGTAACCCGGGGGAGGTTATGCTGGGCCCAATCCCCCTCGGCCCTTGCCTGCGGCTCGAGCTAGTTAGCGCGGTGCCGAAGCTCCTATGGAACCCCTGATGGGGGGCCCGTCCCAGCCACCCATTAGGAGGGTGAATGGCACCCTCATTCTAGGACCTTAGAGCTGGCTCAGCTCATCTCGCTTCCGTTCTACACCGGGAAACTGAAGCCCACAGCAGTGAAGGGAGCTTGCCCAAGGTTGCAATGGCCCGTCAACAAGAACGTATTAAGTGCCTACTACATGCCAGGCATATAGGACTAAGAGCTGAAGATACAAAATGGACAAAGAAAAGCAAAAACAGCCTCGCCCCAGGGGCTCATGCGCTAGTTGGGGAGACAAACAATGTGCATACAGACAGACAAGATAAAATTTACAGGTTAAAGTGTAGGTGATCTCACGGAAGCCGTAAGCATTAAGGGTGATTCTGAGGGGGTGAACTGGGACTCGAAGAACAACATTCTGGGCATGGTACACAGTGAAGATGCACGGAGTCGGGGATGAAGTGTCTTTGTGCGGGGCTCAGAACCGAGATGTTCTAGGAGAGAGGGGCTGGGTGATGTGCAAAGAGTCCTGGGTTCTAAGCAGGTTTTGCCGTTTACTCCCCATGATTGGGCAAGCCGCTTTTCTCCTGCCCCTTTCGGCCCTAAGTCTTTGATCCAGTGACTATAGAGCCTGGGCTCCTTCCTTCACTAAGTGGATTCTGTCCACTCGAGAGCTCCCGAGAATACAACTTTAGGTGTCTTTTGATGGCTTGTTTTCAGAATCACAGAATTTGGGAGTTAGAATAAACTTATCTGGTCCAACTCCTGCCAAGGAAATCTTCACTGGAACATACTTAGCAAAAGGTCATACAGTCTCTGCTTGAAAACCCCTCAAAGGAAATCTCCACCTTTTAAACCCTTTCTCCCGGAGTTTTTCCTAGCAAATCCAAATTCGCTTCCTGGTTCTGCCCTTTGAGAGAAAAGCCCTTCATATTCTTGAACACAGCTATCAACTATGTCCCCCTAAATCTGTCCGAAGTTAAACTCCCTTTCAACTTCTCACAACCTTTGATCAGCTTGATTGCCCTCATCTCTACCCATTCTAGCTTATCAATGACATTAAATTGTGATAACAAAACTGAACATAATATTCCCAATGAGATCTAATGAGAACTAACTGCAACAAGTCTATTACTTTTCTATTCCTGCTTTCCTTCCTCCAAAAGGAAGGTTTAGAAGGATTGGGTTGAGGCATTTCAAAACTTCCTTTTCAGAATAAAAATAACCCTAGAAAGAATAATTCATTAAGATTTGAACATCTCATCCTATATTAGATCCTATTATATTTATCCTGTGTATAAATATTTCCTCCCTTCATGAAGATCACAAATCATTAAAGGAAGATCTAAATTCCTGCCCAGAGGAAATTACCACATAGGGAGACATCATTCTGGTGATGAGCCTTTTCTACCTTAGGTAAAAGGTATGTCTTCTGATTAAAAAAAAAAAAAAACTAGTCCCAAGTTTTTACTGGAAGTCTTTCTAGCTTGGTAAAACCTGCCTAGAGCACCAAGTGGATATAAAGTACAAAAACTGGTTTAAGGAAGACTCATCTTTCTGAGTTCGAATTTTACATCAGGCACTTACTAGCTATGTTTCCCTAGACAAATCAACTTACCCTGTTTTGCCTCAGTGTCTTCATTTGTAAATTGAGCTGGAGAAAAGAATGGCAAACCACTCCAGTATCTTTGCCAAGAAAACCCCAAAATGAAGTCATGAAGAGTTGGACACAACTGAAATGATGAACAATAATAAAAGAATCTGCCTGATACCCTGCTGGTATGGTTATTGATAACCCAATGTTACCTCCTCCAGAATAGGCACTGGAGTAGGACTTTAGTGTAGATAGCCTGGTTAGTAAAGCAGTTAAATAAGGGGTTGGAAAACAAAGCAGTTTTAAAAAAAAAAATGGATGTGGGGGATGATGAGACAGGAAATGAACAGAGCTATAGATCATGATATAGATCAGAGTGAGCTGCTATAGTGAGCAGTGCTAAGGATCCCTAGGAAAAGTAATTTCTATTCTGCTGTTTCCATGCCATGATTGAATTTATTCTATTCATATTCAAAGTAATAATTATTAGTTGTGTATTTCTCTCCATTCTATTTTTTGTTTTTCCTTCTCTGCCTATCTTTTTATTCTAGTCCTCAGAAATATAATTTTCTTCTAACCACTACCTCCCAAATCCACACCCCTTCTAAGATTTCCTCCTTTATTTCCTTACTTAAGCCTATTTCTTTTTTTTTTAACCCTTACTCTCCATCTTAGAATCAATACTGTGTATTGGTTCCAAAGCAGAAGAGCAATAATGGCTAGGCAATGGGGTGTTAAGTGCCTTGCCCAGAATCAGTGAGGAAGTGTCTGAGGTAACATTTGAACCCAAGACCTCCTGTCTCTGAGTCTGGTTCTCAATCCATTGAACCACCTAGATGCCTCCTACCCTTCTATTTCTTAATACAAACATCCTCTAATATTCCCTAATTTATCTTATCCTCTTACCCTCTTTTCTCTTAATCTATACACCCTTCTAAGAGTCCCTCTCTTACCTTTATTCCTTGCCTTCCTGTTTCCTTATAAGTTAAATGTTTTCCATTCTCTATATATCTATATTACTCCTTTTTACCTAGATCTGATGAAAATAAGGTGCTATTATTACCAGCCCTCCATCCCCTCCTCTTCCCTGTTGCAGTTTTTCTATTCATGCCTATTTTGTATGAGGGATTGTTCCATTTTATACCTACTTCCCCAATTTTAATTTTACTCATTCCATTATATAAAACACAACCTCAAAATTTCTATCTATATATGTCCTTTCAAACTTCCCAAGTAATCATATCATTCTTAATGTTTATATGTAACATTTTCTCATATGAGAAGTAAACAGTTTGACTTTATTGAATTCTTTATAATTGGTCTTTCATGTTTGTCTTCTTATGTTTCTTCTCATTCTTGTAGATAATTTTTCTATTTAGTTCTGGTCTTTTCTTCAACAATACTTGAAAGTTTTCTATTAAATAACCGTCTTTTGCCTTGCATGATTATGCTCAGTTTTGCTGGGTAGGTCATTCTTGGTTGTAAACCAGGTTCCTCTGCTCTTCAAAATACTGTATTCCATGCCCTTAACTATTTTAATGTAGAAGTTGCTAAGTCTTGTTTATCCTGATTATAGTTCCACAGTATTTAAATTGTTTCTTTCTAGTTGCTTGTGGTATTCTTTTCTTCTTAACTTGGAAGTTATGAAATTCAACTATGATGGGATTCTGAGTTTTCATACTGGAGTCTCTTACAAGTGGTTATCAATGGAGTCTTTCTACTTTATTCTCAACTTCCAAAACTTCAGGGCAATTTTCCTTAATTTCTTGAAGTATAGAGCCAAGACTTTTTTTTTTTAACCTATAACTTTCAGGTAGTTCAAAAACTCTTTTATTATGTCTCTTATTTTCCAGGTCAGTTGCTTTTATAGTAAGATGTTTCATATTTTCTTCTATTTTTTATTTTTGTTTAATTATTTCTTGTCTTAAGTTATTAGCTTCACTTTGTCCCATTCTTATTTTTAAAGAGTTATTTTCTTCATTGAGTTTTTGCATCTCTTTTTCTAATTTTTCTTGGTTTTCTTGCATTTTTTTCTAATTTTCCCTCAACCTTTCTCATTTAACATAATTTATTTACAGATATCTCAGACTCTTCCTTCCCCACATCACAGAAGACATCACCCAGCAAACAAAAATATATATATAAATAAATAATGTCTTTCATGTTTCCATTTTTCAGTTTATTTTTTGGATTGTTAACATTCACAGGTTATTCTTCAAATAGTGTTAAGATTAGAATTCTCTGGAGATTATATCTTAAGTTATAATTATTTATTAAATAATAAAAAGCAGGCCAGAGAAAAAGAAGGCACCAGCCACATGTGTCCAGACACTCCCTTAATAGCCTCCTCCCCAGGCTCAGTACATAAGCTTCACAGCCAGACCTCAGGCATGCACCAAGCAAGCATCCTCCTAGCCACTTCTTCTGTTCATGTTTCCAAGGCCAAAAAAACCTATTTCCTTCCCCCAATCCAATTATGCATCTTGTGATATCCCTATCCTGAGCTCTTCAATTTGGACTCCAGATCAGAGGTGGGTCTTCTAGATGCCAGAAGTCACCACAAGGTCCTTGGAAAGGCAACATAGCACCCATCCCCTCAAAGAGATATGATTCAAAGGTTAAGAAGTAAAGTCCTTTGCTTTAAAATCCAAAGGTTGTCTTAGAGTACCAAAAAAAGAGGGTATAGGCTAGTGTTAAATTTCCACAGTATTAAATCTGTAGCTGTGAATAATGTTCTCTTGCTTCTACTCATTTTTCTGTTTCTCATCTCATTTAGTTCTTTCCAAGTTTTATTAAAAGTAGCCTGTTCATCTCACAGCACAGTAGTATTCTATTACAAATCAAATGCCACAATTTGTTTAGCCATTCCCCAAATGATGGCCATCCCCTCAATTTTCAGTTCTTTGTCACCACAAAGAGAGCAGCTATAGACATTTTGGAACATAAAGATTCTTTTCTTTTTTCCCTCATCTCCTTAAGAAATAAGCCAGTAATGGTATTTCTGGGTCTAATGGTATGAAGTTTTATAACTTGGGTATAATTACAAATTGCTCTCCAAAATGACTGGATCAGTTCACAATTTTATCAGCAGTGTATCAGCGTCCTAATTTTTCCACATTACCTCCAACATTTGTCAAGTCAATTTGATAGCTTTGAGATATCTCAGAATTGCTTTGCTTTGCATTTCTCTAATCATTAGTGATTTGGAACATTTTTTCCTACACCTACATGTGGCTTTGCTTTCTTCATGTGAAATTTATCTGTTTATATGTTTTGACCATTTATCAGTTGGAGGATGAGTCTTATTCTTCTAAATTTTACAAAGTTTTCTATATATTTTAGATATGAGAACTATATCTAAGAGGCTGTCTATAAAAAAATTTTCCCCAATTTTATGTTTTCCCCTCTAATCTTGACAATATGTGTTTTATTTGTACCAAAACTTTTGGGGGGCAGAGGGGTAGCTCAGTGGATTGAGAGCCAGGCCTAGAGACGGGAGGTCCTAGGTTCAAATCTGGCCTCAAACACTTCCCAGCTGTGTGACCCTGGGCAAGTCACTTGACCCCCATTGCCTAGCCCTTACCACTCTTCTTCCTTGGAGCCAATACATAGTATGTTGACTCCAAGACGGAAGGTAAGGATTTAAAAAAAAACAAACCTTTTTAATTTAATGTACTCTAAATGCTCTCCATATCTTTTGTACCCATAAATTCCTCTCCTATTCATCAATCTGAGAGGTAATATGTTCCCTATTCTTCTAAATGATTTATGCTATCTCCTATTTTGTCTATATGTCTCTTTATATTCTATTTATTTGTTTTTTTTTATTTCTTTTAAGTTCTTCCAAGAGTTACTTTTGGGCTTGTGTTTATTTTATGTTTTTCTCTGAAGTTCTGGAAGTGATATTCTTAATTTCACTGTCTTCAGAATTTGAACCCTATCTTCTCTATTTCCAAAGTAGTTACCTATGTTGGGTTCTTTCTCTTTTGCTTACTCATTTAAAAAAATTTTTTTAATTTTAGCAACCTATTTTTTATTGTTAATTTTATGCTTGTGTCATGCTTTGTTTCCTGTGTGTGGGAGATAATGTCTCAAGTTTCAGGTTTTTTGTTATTGCCTGAGTTCTCTGGGTATCTTTGACCTCTTTAGTTTTTCTCATTTCTGTATAACAGGGTCCCAAACAATACTTACCTCCTATCCTCTCACTCCCTACCGTCTCTCCAGAGGCTGTGAGTGTTGTCTCACCCCTCTATCTGGAAACTATAACTAGGAAATCTGCTTTCTTAGGGTTCTCTCAGCAACCGCACTCACCCATATGTGTTTTTTCCTCCTCTTCTGTAGCCACGGTTTGAGAGAATATCTGGGCTGTGCACCTAGCCCCCACAATCTTCTTGTCAGCTGCTCAAACCCCACACAAGTCAGTTCACTGAAGGTTCCAAAGTTGAGGCTGTACCCTATACATGTTTCTCCAGGCCTTGGTGTTTGTTGATTCAGTGCTCAGACTGCCACCTAGAGCAAGAAAAACATTAAAAAATAAGAAACATACTTGGAGTTAAAATAAAGGACTAGAGTAAAATATATTATGCTTTGGCTAAAAAAAAAAAGCAGGGATAGCAAAAGTTACATCAAAGTTAAAACCAAAATAAATAAACAAAGAAATTACATTATGTTAAAAGATAGAGAAGATAACGGGCATTTACAATATTAAACCTATATATACCAAATGTTATATAACATCCAAAGTTTTAAAGGAAAGGCTAAAAGAGTTACAAGTGGAAAAAGATAACAAAACTATAATAGTGGGGGACTTTAACCTTTCCCTCTCATAACTAGAAAAATCTAACCAAAAAAATAAATAAGAAAGAAGTCAAGAAGATGAATAAAATCTTAGATAAGCTAGATATAATACATATCTGGAAAAACCTGAATGGGAATAGAAAAGAATATACCTCATCCTCAGTATTATATGGTCCCTTTACTAAAATTGACCATATATTAAGACACAAAAGCTTTATAATACAGAAAAGCAGAAATATTAAATGTATCCTTTTCAGATCCTAATGCAATAAAAATTATATTTAATAAGAAACTATGGAAACAATAAATTAGAGATTTAATAATCTTAAAGAAAGAATACATTAGAGAAAGTTATAGGAATAATAATTTTATTAAAGAAAATTAAAATGAGACAGCATACTAAAACCTACAAAATACAGTAAAAGTAGTAATTAGAGGAAAATTTATATCTCTAAATGCTATTATCAATGAAAGAGAATGAAGAGATCAACGAACTGGGTATGCAATTTTTTAAATTAAAACCAAAAAAACAAATTTAAAATCCCCAATTAAATACCAGATTGGAAATAAATGTTATACTAATAAATCAAATGTAAGAAAACCATTAATTAATTAATTAATTAATAAAACTAAAAGTTGGTTTGATTTTTTTTAATAGATAAACCGTTGGTGAATATGGTTTTAAAAAGAGAGAGAAGAAAACCAAATCACTAGCATCAAAAATGAAAGGAGTGAATTTACCGCTAATGATGATAAAATTAAAGCGATTATTGTAAGTTATTTTGCCCAATTATGCCAACAAATTTAACAATTTAAATGAAATGGAGAATACTGACAAAGATATAAACTGCCTAGACAAAGGGAAGAGATATAGAATATCTAAAATAAGCCTATTTTAGAAAAAGGAATTGAATAGGCCATAAATGAACTTCGTAAGAAAAAGGGATTTACTAGTGAATTCTACCAAACATTTAAATATCATCTAATTCCAATGTTAAATAAATTATTTTATCATTTTATGAAACAGATATGGTACTGATCAACCAAGAAAGAAAACTATACGCCAATTTCATTAATGAATATAATAGATGCAAAAAATCCTAAATAAAATATTAGCCAAGAGACTACAACAATATATCACAAAAATTATACATTATGACCAAACAGGATTTATACCAGATATGCAAGGGTGGTTTAATATTTTTAAAATGTCATATAATTAATTGCATCAACAAAAAACATAACAAAAATCATTTATCAATAGATGCAGAAAAGCTTTTGACAAAATACAACACTCATTCATATTAAAAACACTTGAAAGCATAGGCATAAATGGATTTTTCCTTAGAATGATGAGAAGCATCTTCCTAAAGCTATCAGCGAGCATTATTTGTAATGAAGATAAACTCAAAACCTTCCTAGTAAGATCAGAAGTGAAACAAAGATGCCCAATATCACCAATATTATCCAATATTTATTAGAAATGCTAATAACAGCAATAAGAAGAAAAAAATTTATGGAATCAGAATGGGCAAAGAAGTAATAAAACTACTTTTTTCCATGGATGACATGATGATTCATATAGAACATTCTAGAGACTCAACTAAAAAAAGTTGAAACTATCAATAATTTTGGCAAAATAGCGAGATATAAAATAAACCCACATAAGTCATTAGCATTTCTATATATCACTGACAAAGCCTGCAAAAAGAGATAGTAAGAGATCTATTTAAAATAAATGTAGACAGAATAAAATACCTGGGAGTATATCTAGCAAACAAACCCAAGAACATGACCCTAATTATAAAACACTTTTTATACAAATAAAGCCAATTTAAATAATTAGTTACAAATTCATTGTTCATGGGTAGGCATAGCTAATATGATTAAAATAACAATTATATGTATACTAATCTACTGATTCAATGCCATCCTAGTTAAATAACAAAAAATATTTTTTAAACTAGGGAAAAAAATTCATTTGAAAGAATAAAAGATGAAGAATATCAAAAGAATTAATGGAGGGAAACTGTAAAGGAAAGAGGTCTAGCAGTAACATATTTTAAACTGTATTAAAAAGCAGGAATTATCCAAACTGTTAATAAGCACATGAAAAAGTGTTCTAAATCTCTTGTAATCAGAGAGATGCAAATCAAAACAACTCTCACCCAGCACATTGGCTAACATGAAGCAAAGGAAAGTAATGAACGCTGGAGGGGGTGTGGCAAAGTCTGGACATTAATGCATTGCTGGTGGAGTTGTGAATTGATCCAACCATTCTGGAGGCTAATTTGGAACTATGCCCAAAGGGTGATAAAAGACTGTCTGCCCTTTGATTCAGCCATAGCACTGCTGGGTTTGTACCCCAAAGAGATAATAAGGAAAAAGACCTGTACAAGAATATTCATAGCTGCGCTCTTTGTGGTGGCCAAAAACTGGAAAACGAGGGGATGCCCTTCAATTGGGGAATGCCTGAACAAATTGTGGTATATGTTGGTGATGGAATAGTATTGTGCCCAAAGGAATAATGAACTGGAGGGATTCCATGTGAACTGGAACAACCTCTAGGAAGTGATGCAGAGCAAAAGGAGCAAAACAGGAGAACCTTATACACAGAGACTGATACACTGTGGTACAATAGAATGTAATGAACTTCTCCATTAGTGGCAATGCAGTGATCCTAAACAACTCAGAGGGAAAACTGTGGGAGCAAAAACACAAAAGGAAAACAACTGCTTGATTACATGGATTGAGGGGGATATAGACTCCAAATGAGCATCCCAGTGCAAACATCAACAACATGAAGATAGGTTTTGATCAAGGACACATTTAAACCCAGTGGAATTGTGCCTTGATTATGGGAAGGAAAGAATATGATGTAATATAATATAATGTAAGGAATAATATTCTAAATTGACTAATTAAATTTAAAAAAAAAACAGTAATTATCAAAACTACTTGCTACTGGCCAAGAAAAAGAAAAGTAGATCATTTGAACACTGGAACAGAACAGACATACAACAAACACTGGTAAAACATTATACTAATCTTATGTTTGACAAAAGCAAAGATCTAAGCTTTGGGGATAACAATTCCTTATTTAGCAAAAAATAGTTGAAACTAGAAAGCAATCTGGCAGAAACTAGGTAAAGACCAATATAATGCCAAAATATGATCAACATGGTACATGACCTAGACATAAAAGGGGATAGCAGAAGAACAGAGAACATATTACCTATCCAATTTATGGAGACCAATTTATGAGTCAACAGGTAATAGAAAATATTGTGAGATGTAAAATGGATAATTTTGAGTTCATTAAAAAGTTTTTGTACAAATAAAATGAATGTTGCCAAGATTAGAAGCAAAAAAATGAGGGGAAAAAATATAGACAGTTTTTCAGTTAGAGGTCTCATTTCTAAAATATATAGAGAGGGGGCAGCTGGGTGGCTCAGTGGATTGAGAGCCAGGCCTAGAGACGGGAGGTCCTGGGTTCAAATTTGACCTTGGATACTTCTTAGCTGTGTGACCCTGGGCAAGTCACTTGACCCCCATTGCCTAGCCCTTACCACTCTTCTGCCTTGGAATCAATACACAGTATTGATTCTAAGATGGAAGGTAAGGGTTTTTAAAATAAAATATAGAGAAAACTTTGACAAAGTTTAAAGAATATAAAACATTCCCCAATTGATATGACACAGTTTGGGGATGATAATATAGCCATATTAAAAAAATGCTCTAAATCATGACTGATTAATCAAAACAAATCTGAGATATCATCTCACATCTGTCAGATTGACTAACATGACAGGAAAAGAAATTAATGTTAGAGGGGATGTGGGAAAATAAGAACACTAATACACTATTGGTGGAACTGTTAACTGATCCAAAGCAATATGAAATAATGCCCCAAAAGTTATAAAACTGTATATACTCTGACTCTGAAGTACTCTCTCTCTCTCTGCAAGTAGGGTGTAATTTTCATTAGATCTCTTTCCTAAGGTATCAAGCGAAAAAGAAAAGAACCTGTGTTTTCTAAAATATTTATAGCAGCTCTGTATATGGCAGCAAAGAACCAGAAATTATGGGGATGGCCATCAATTGGGGAATGGCTAATCAAGTTGTAGCATATGCGTCTGATATAATACTACTTTATGATTGTTATAAACAAAATTCAGGGTTCACCTTTGATGAGTATATGAAACCTTTTTTATTTCATTCTTACAAAAATGAGCACATACTGCAAGAAGTGGCGCATGTACCAGTTTGTTGCAGTAAATTTTTTTATTCTTAATCCTAATGCAAAATTCCCTCCCCTTTGTTTCCTACTGGTGAAGTATACAATCTTCCTGAGATGTCTCTACATACTTCTGCCCTTCATGTGTTCCCCCCCATTACATACATTGCATGTATAAAAAATGGCTACCACTGCGCCTTGTGGGTGTGCAAGTTAATATTCATAAAGCTATTAAGCATGCCCAGGGTTGAGCAAAAAGTTCATAGTTCAGGCAGATGAGCTGAAAGCTAGACAGAGCTGGTTCAAACTCTACTGATAGCAATGTCCTTTACTAGTAGTATATTTCATTATCTGGTCTTAGGGATCCTGTTTTTCCTTTTTCTTTAAATATTGAGACAAACAACATTTTCATTGTCCTGTTTCAATTTTTTCTCAGTCATAAGAAATGACGAATAGGTTAATTAAAAATAAAACATGGAAAGACCTACAAGAAATTATGAAAAGTGAAACAAGCAGAACCAAGAGAACATTATATACATCATTAGAAATATTGTTTGAAGAGTAACTTGTGTATGTCTACCTTCAAAGGAAAAAACTGATAAACAGAAACAAGCAACACATAATTTTACAATATACATAAGTCAAATGATGCCTTGTCTAGTGCAAGGATTTAAGTAAGGGAGGGAGATACCTTTACTATAACAGAAGAGAGAAAAGAAAAGGAAAAATAATTTCCATTCACACACCAGCCCAGGGTTTTGGCGGCAATTTATTTTTAAAAAGAACAGGGTATGGTGGAACTATGAACTAGTACAACCATTCTGTAGAAAAATTTGAACTATACCTAAAGGGCTATAAAATTATGACTAGTTTTTTGACCCAAAAATATCACTATGAGGTTTGTGCCACAAAGAGATCAAAGAAAAAAAGAATTCATATGTACAAAAATATAGCCACTTTTTGGTGTGACAACTGGAAATAGTGGGGATGCTCCTCAGCTGGGTAATGGCTAAACAAGTTAAGGCATATGATTATGATGGAATGCTATTTTGCTGTAAGAAATGATGAAGAGGATGGTTTCAGAAAACCTGAGACTTATATGAACTGATGGCAAAGTGAAGTAAGCAAAAAGAAGAACCTTATGTTAACAGCAATATTGTAATGATAAACAACTGTGAAAGGCTTAGTTACTCTGATTAATACAATGATCTATGATAATTCCAGTGGACTCATGATGAAACTTATTCTCTACTTGCAAAGAGAGAGAGAACTGATGGACTCGAGTGCAGATTAAAACATTTTTCCCCTCTTAATTTTTCTTGCTTTGCCCCCACAATATGGAAAATATGTGAATATGTTTTGCATGATTACTATATATAATGATAGACTTCTTGCCCTCTAGATGGGGAGGAGAAAGAGCAGAGAAAGGAAGAAGGAGAATTTGGAATTGAAAATAAAAATTTTAATTTTAAAAAAAGAAAACTGGCCAACAGATTTTCTCTGATTAACCTCTATTTTAGCATCCTATGCTCAAATAAATAACTTAAGTAATCAAAATTATATTTTCAAGTCTAGAGCAGTTTTTAAACTACCAATGAAATTAACCAATAATTATTAACATTACTTAACCAATACCCATGAATAAGGGTAGACTAAACACAACAGAAATGAGAAAAAACCAAAACACTAGCAAATTAAAAGACATGATATTCTGAGCTATGATCTATATCTAAATAAACAATATTATATCCGAGTTCCCTTGTGTTTTTCTAGTCTCTGAGTTAATTTTGTTAGAAATGGCACAACAATTAAGCACATGATGACTAAAATTTAAAAAGGAAAAATAAATAAACCAAAACTTAGTAAACTTCATGAATCTTCTTCTAAGACCTTAATTAAAATAATTTTAAGACAAATTAATAAAAGGCACATTTAACAAACATTCAATTAGATAAACATATTTTCAGTTCAAAAACCTGTTTTAGTGATCTAATTGTTCAATGTAAGTTACATAATGTAAAGGAAAGAAAAAAAGTAAAAATGGTTATCTATATTTTTCTAATCATTGGTCCAAACCTGTGAATTCAATTCAGTAAGTTCAAGTTCAATTTCAAGGCATTTTCTTAGCATTTAATTGTCTCAAAAGACATTCTTTAAGCATTTCACATCAAAACAGGTTTAAATCAATTCCACACATAATTATTGACAGCCAAGTTGGTTTAGCTAAATGCTGCTAGAGCTACAAAGATGAATAAGAAAATTCACAATCCTTGGCCCTCCAGGAATTTAAAATCAAAAGTAATTTTTAAAAAATGAATAACTTTAAAAATAAATTTTAATTGAGCACAATCTTGAAATTTATCGCATTTGAATACCATCTAGAGCAGTATTCTTAATATGGGGATCCCATTTGAGAGAATCCATAGATTTCAAAATATTTGTTAACTTGGATGGGGAAGGGGGCTAAACACCTTTATTTCAACGTCATGTTTCCTTTGTAATTCTGTATTTCTGAGAAGAGGTCCATGGACCTAGACCTCTCAATTTCTGTAAAGAAAAAATGCAGGATCTGCCCATATTTTTTGGTGTAAAAAGGGAAGGCCTGATGATTACTCCACATGAAAGAAGCAGAGGAGCCTGCTTCCAGAAAAGTCTGATGAAATGTGATGGAAATGGCTTGCCGCTCCTTGATCTGGAGCACGCACAGACTTGTAGAGCTTGTTCCTGTCTGAACTGTCAGAACTAGTGTACATTCGTAGACATTAGTAAGCCAGGGTAAGTCTTGGAGCTGGCACTTCACTGCTTGGCTAGCTCCAAAGAAAGAAGAGTCGCTGGGGCTGTCAAGATTGGAGAAAGACCTCAGGTCCAAGTCATCAACGAATCCAGAGTTGGCATGAATCAGAGAACATATAGGTTCTTCTGTCTGTTGTGTTTATTCTTTCCCGAAGAATATGGTAGATAGCTACAACATGGTAAGCTTCAAAATGTCAGAAGGATGAGCCACCAGAAGTCTGGGAGTTAGTGCCATGCAAGGATTTGGGGGAAAATAAACACTAAAGAGAAAATTCTCAGAGTATGCTTACAGTAACATAAAAGCAAACTAATCCACCCATTGGCCATGCCATATTTGGAAATGAACCTGAAGCAAATACTATACAAAAGCTGGTTTAAGCCTGCCTCTGCCCTCCCTAATGACTGAAGTACTGAGGTAATATGGAGGAAATTGTACCCCCAGGCATCATGGGGAGAGGGAGAAGGGAGAGGCAATATTTGGAACTTCGGTTTTTGTGCCTTCATTCAAGTAAATAAGACTTTGTCAGAGTTAATTGATGTTAATTGGCTAATAAATAAAACAGAGACTAATCACTGGCTATTAATGGTGGGCAAGAAACATATAAGAACGTGGGCCTGAGCTAAAAATATTAAAAAAGAGATACCATCCACCCCTCTGGCACATGCTGAAACACTCAGGGGGAAATGTAGTTAGCCTCCCCCTGGAAGAAGCTACATGAGAATTGTATATTTCTTTGAACAGCCCTGGTAAGGGCTCAGCAAGTTCTCATACCAGTGGTCCTAGTTCTCCAAACATCTAATGGGAAATATACAGTATCCAAAAATGACCACCACCCTCCCCCCCCCCCCCCCCCCCCGCAAACTCTCCCCTATTGTTGTAATGTTTCCTCTTGCCACCAGAGGGCCTTTGGACAACACAATCATAGACACCCCCTTAACCTTAGCACAACTTGAAAAGGCAGTGCTAAATACTTTAAACCCATGATTACAAAAGCTTAGAATTTAGCTTGGAGATAATATGAAAGACTGCTTAAAATATGAAGTCCACATAATAAAGATAAGCTAGAAGCCTTCCCAATAACATCAGGGGTGAAACAAGAATGCTCATTATCACAACTATTATATGATACTGTTCTAGAAATGCTAACAATAGAAATTAGATAAGAAAAATAAATTGAAGGAATTAGAATAGGCAATGAGGAAGCAAAATTATCACTGTCTACATAAAATATGATGTTGTTTTTAAATAATCCTAAAGAATAAACTAAAGAACTAATTAACAACTTGAACAAAGTTGATGGGTATAAATAAAATAAACCCACATAAATTATCAGCATTTCTATATATTACCAACCAAGTCAAGCAGAAAGAGATGAAAGAAAATATTTAAAATTAACAGCAGAAGAGCAGCTAGGTGACTCAGTAGATAGAGTGCAAGGCCTGGAGTTGGGAGGTCCTGGGTTCAAATCTGGCAGTGGATACTTCCTAACTGGGTGACCCTGGACAAGTCACTAATACTAATTTCCTAATCCTTACCACTCTTCTGCCAAGGAATCAATACTTAGTACTGATCTAAGATAGCAGGTATGGTTTGTGTGTGTGTGTGTGTGTGTGTGTGTGTGTGTTTTTAAATGCAGTAAGAGGGTCAGCCAACTGGTCAAAAGGAGATTATAGGGGTCCCTTTGCTGGCTCTAGATGCAGGATTCTGTTACATTTCCCATACAAAAATGTAGGTCACAGTCCTGGATCTCAGTCACAGGGCAAGGGGCAACAGTAGCACACTTGCAGCCACAGGGGAGCAGGGAACTCTGGTCAAAGTTCCAGGAGAGAAAAGAATATTTGTGGTCACTCACGGACCACAGCACAGGCTAGAAAAGTATTAAACAAACCTCTCCTTAGATCATACTGCTTTAGAAAAATTAAAAACTTATAAATCCCTGGATCTAGCTCTAAAAGCAGTTGTACGAAGAACAAGAAACTTGGGACAGTATCCTTTCACCACAGGAAGAGTCCAACTTTAACAACTGTTCTTTTGTTTTGTTTTGTTTTGTTTTTCATTTAAAAGTCAAGGGGAAAGGTAGGAAAATAAATAAACAACAACAAAAAAGAAACTCTACAAGAAAATTATTTTTGGTGTCAGGGAAGACCAAAACACAAACTCAGAAAAAAAGACAATAAAGTCAATACTGCAGCATCCAAAGCTTCAAAGAAAAATAGGGGAGCTCAAAAATTATTTTTAAAATTATTTTTAAAATCAAGAGAATTAGAAGAAAAATTGAGAAAAGAAATAAGAGTAATGCAGGAAAATCATGAAAAAAAGAATCAACAGCTTGGTAAAGGGAGACAAAAAAATAATGAATAAAATAATACCTTAAAATCAGAATAGGCAAATTGGTAAAAGAAGCAGAAAAAGCCACTGAAGAGAACTCTTATAAAAAGCTGGATTGGTCAAATGTAAAGATATATAAAAAATTTACCAAAGAGAAGAAATCCTTAAAAAGTAGAATTGGCTAAATGGAAATGGTGGTACAAAAACTCACTGAAGAAAATAATTCCTAAAAAATTAGAACTTGGAAATTGGAAGCTAATGGCTTTATGAGACATCACAAAACAATATAACAAAGTTGAAGGAAAAAAAAGATCTTATTGAAAACAACTGACCTGGAAAACAGATCTAAGAGATAATTTAAGAATTACTAAACTGGTAATGGACTTCTCCATTAGTGTCAATACAATGTCCCTGAACATTCTGCTGGCATCTTGGAGAAAAACCACTATCCACAAGCAGAGGACAGATTGTGGGAGTAAAAACACCGAAGAAAAGCAACTGCTTGACTGCAGGGGTGGAGGGAGCATGATTGAGGAGAGACTCTAAATTAATACCCTAATGCGAATACCAACAACATGGAAAAGGGTTCGAATCAAGGACACATGTGATACCCAATGGAATCTCGCATCAGCTATGGGAGGGGGGAGGAAAAGAAAATGATCTTTATTTCCAAGGAATAATGTTTGAAAATGACCAAATAAAATGTTTTAAAAATAAATAAATAAAAAATTACTAAACTGCCTGAAAGCCATGATCAAAAAAAGAACCAAGATATCCTATTGAATAAATCATCAAAACATGCCCTGATTTCTTAGACCTAGAGGGTAAAATAGAAATTAATCTCTACCAATCACCTACTAAAAGAATTCCTAAGATGAAAGCTCCCAGGAATATTATAGATAAATTCTAGAACTCACAGGTTCAAGGAGAAAATATTATAAGCAGGCAAAAAGAAACAATTCAAGTTATCATACAGTCACAGTCAGGTAAAAAAATTTAGCAGCTTTTACATTAAAGAATCAGAGGACCTGGAATATGATATCCCAGAGCTCAAAGGAGCTAGGACAAAAGCCAAGAATCACTTACCCAGCAATATTAAGTAATCCTTCAGGGGAAAAAGTAGATATTCAATGAAATAGGATGACTTTCAAACATTCCTGGTAAAAAAGGTTGAATAGAAAATTTGATTCCCAAATGCAAGACTGCAGAGAAGCATAAAAATGTAAACAAGAAAGAGAAATCATAAGGGATTCAATAAGGTTTTAGTGTTTACATTCCCATATGTCATTATTAGAGCAGTTATATGGAATACATAGACAGGGGTCAAGGGTGTGCTTTGAAAATGTTGGGATGATATCTTGAAAAAATAAAATTAAATGTGAATTAAATATCTAGGGGACCATAATCCTGAGAAAATTTACCTCAAAGGTACCACTGAGTCATGTATTTTAATTTGCCAGCATGAAAGTGCAGTTACTGACGAGCAGAAATTAATTGTTGTAACACGTTGTCTGCTTAGATATAGATTGAAGTAAAACCCTGGCCAATTAGAAAATGTATGTGAGTGGGATTAAAAATGAGCATTCCCTCTCTCTCTCCTTCCCTCCCTCCCCTTCCCACCCCCTCTATCTCTCTCACCTAGACTTAGGCTGCCTTATCTCAGGAAAACAGCTTAGTCAAATGATGCAGCTCATCTGAGAGACATTCTAGGTCAGCATTGGCAAAGGTTTTCAAGTTTGAGTGCCCAGAGGGCAAATTCAAGCTATCTGTGAGCCTTCGACATTACCTGAGAGAGCTGAGGTAGGAAGTGCTTGCTTTGGGTGACTGGACATGACATGCAAAAAATGTCCTCAGGCACTGGGAAAAGGGGTAATGGAGCAGCTCCCCAAGTGCCAAGTGGACACATGTGCCAATACTTCGCCAATGCTATTTTAGGTAGGCTGCCATTTTTCTCTTTTACAAATACATAAATATAAATTTAATATGTCTTCAAGATTCATTTTAACATAAGGGATGAGAAAGAGAAATTTATTAGAAAAGTGGTTAAGAGAAAGGCAGAACTGGTTAGATTTTTCTCACATAAAAGACACACATAAAAGTTTTACAGTGGAGGGAGAGATGATGAAAATGAGAGAGGAAATAAATATGTGAACCTTTCTTTCATTGGAATTGGCTCAAAGAAGGAAGAATATCCACACTCATGCTGGGTACAGAAATCTATTTTAACTCTATCAGGAAGTAGGACAGGAAGGAAATAAGAGAAAGGAGAAGAGGCGATAAAAGGGAGGACAAATTAACAGAGGAGGTAGTCAGAAACAAAATACTTTTGAGAATGGGCAAGGTGAAAGGAAAGAAAAAGGGTAACCAGGGGAGAAAATTGGATAGAGGGTAATACAGAATAATCATAATAGTGAAAAAAAATCATGTTTCTTAATAAAGGTCTCATTTCTCAAATAATAAAGAACTAAATTAAATGTATATAATTGCAAATCATTCCCCAATTGATAAATGGTCAAAGAATATGAACAAATGAAGTAATCAAAACTACCTACAATTATATGAAAAAAAAATGCTCTAAATCACTATTAATCAGAGAAATGCCAATTAAAACAATTCTAAGTTATCATCTCACACCTATCAAATTGGCTAATAGGATAAAAAAGGAAATTTATAAATGTTGGTGGGTATGGGAAGAAATTGAGATGTTGAACTGTTGGGAGAATTGTGAATTGATTCAACCATTCTGGAGAACACTTTGGAATTGTGCCCAAAAAGCATACCCCTTTGACCCAGCAATACCTTTAAAAGATCTGTATCTCAAAGAGATTTTTAAAAAAAAGGAAAAGGATCTGTATTAACAAAAATATTTATGGCAGTTCTTTTTGTGGTGGCAAAGAATTGGAAACTGAGGAGATGCCCATCAATTAGTGAATACCTGAGTAAGTTGTAGTATATAATTATAAAAGAATATTATTATGCTATGAGAAATAACAAAGGGGCTGGTTTCAAAAAAACCTAAAAAGACTTATATGAAATGATGCAAAGTGAAGTGAGCAGAACCAGGAGAACGTTGTATAATGTAACAGCAATATTATATATTAAGCAATTGTGAATGATTTAGCTATTCTCAGCAATACAGTGATCCAAGACAATCCCAAAAGACTAGTGATGTAAAATGCTCTCTGCCTCCTAGAGAAAGAACCGATGAGGTCTGAATCCAGACTAAAGCATACTATATTTCACTTTCATTTTCTTTCAAGTTTTCTGCCACAAAAGGACTAATATAAAAAAAATGTTTTACATGATTGTACATGTAAAATCCTATTAGATTGCTTACAGTCTCAGCAAGAGGGGAGGGGAGGGAGAGACTCTGAGACTTAAAAACAATGTTTTTAAATATGTGGAGTTAAATCATTTGTTCAAAAAATCAAGCCATTCCCCAATTGATAAATGGGCAAGAGACATAAATAGGCAATTTTCAGATAAAGAAATCAAAACTATCAATAAGCACATGAAAAAGTGCTCTAAATCTCCTATAATCAGAGAAATGCAAATCAAAACAACTCTGAGATACCACCTCACACCTAGCAGATTTGCCAACATGACAGCAAAGGAAAGTAATAAATGTTGGAGGGGATGTGGCAAAATAGGGACATTAATGCATTGCTGGTGGAGCTGTGAATTGATCCAACCATTCTGGATGGCAATTTGGAACTATGCCCAAAGGGCTTTAAAAGATTGTCTGCCCTGTGATCCAGTCATACCACTGCTGGATTTATACCCCCAAAGAGATAATAAGGAAAAAGACCTGTGCAAAAATATTTATAGCTGTCCTCTTTGTGGTGGCAAAAAATTATAAAATGAGGGGATGCCCTTCGATTGGGGAATGGCTAAACAAATTGTGGTATCTTTTGGTGATGGGATACTATTGCACTAAAAGGAATAATGAACTGGAGGAATTCTATGTGAACCGGAATGACCTCCAGGAAGTGATGGAGAGCAAAAGGAACAGAACCAGGAGAACCTTATACACAAAAACTGATACACTATGGCACAATCAATTGTAATGGACTTCTCTACTAGCAGCAATGCAATGATCCAGGATAATTCTGAGGGACTTATGATAAAGAACTCTATCTACATCCAGAGAAAGAACTGTGGGAGCAGAAACATAGAAGAAAAATAACTGCTTGATCACATGGGTCAATGGGGATATGACTGGGGATGTAGACTCTAAAAAATTCCCCGAGTGCAAATATCAATAATATGTAAATGGGTCTTGATCAATGACACTTGTAAAACCCAGTGGAATTGCACATTGGCTATGGGAGGAGGGATGGAGGGAGGGGAGGGAAAGAACATGAATCATGTAACCATGGGAAAAAATTCTTAATTAATCAATAAAATAAAATTTAAAAGACAGAAGGAAAGAATATTAAAAATTGTTTTTACATGTAATTGGGAAATTTTTAAAATTAATATACATATATCCCTAGGAATAAAAAAAAATAACTGCAGACAATACAAAATACTTAGGAGTCTACCTGCCTAGTAGTGGTAGTCTCTCGGTGACCGAGAATGACAATTGTCTTTGTGCGTTTTCATCTACGGTGTACCCTCATATGGCTTTGAAGTCCAAAGACTGAGGCGCAGAGTTTGTGGCACATGGGGCATGGGACACCAGTTGTTACAGGAGGTGCAGTTGCAGTCTGGTGTAGGCGTTCACGCGCAGCGGCAAGACATCGACGTCGCTCATCTTCAAAGGTGGTGGCGGCATGGTGAATGTGGGTTCGCCAGCTGCTTCTGTCAGAGGCAGCGAGTTCTAGTTGCTTTGGTGTAATGCCAGCCCACTTCAAGTTGGACTTTAGCTGATCCTTGAATCTTTTCTTTGGTCGGCCTTGTTTCCTGAGTCCAGCTGACAGTTCACCATAGAATACCTGTCTTGGTATTCTCTGTGGGTCCATGCGGATGACGTGTCCAGACCATTGTAGCTCCATGACTTCGATGCTGGTGGAGTTGGCTCTGTTGAGGACTTCCTGGTTGGTGACTCGGTCCTGCCATTGGATCCTCATGATTGACCAGAGGGAGCGTTGGTGGAATTGCTCCAGCTGTTTCATGTGCTTCCGGTACAGTGTCCATGTCTCGCAACTGTACAGGAGCGAGCTGAGGACCACTGCGTTGTACACTTTGAGCTTCATCACAGTGCTTACACCACTGTGTTGGAGGACTTTGGAGCGCAGTCGCCCAAGTGTCTGGCTGGCCTTTTGGATCCTGGCATTAATCTTGTGGTCTAGGGACCCGTGGTTGGCGATGGTGCTGCCCAGGTACTTGAAAGTGTTGACGTTAGAAAGCTGCGTGCCGTCAATTGTAATGCACGGCTGATTAGTTGGCCTCCCTGGTGCAGGTTGGAACAGCACCTCTGTTTTGCTGAGGCTGATAGTCAGGCCAAACAGTTTTGTTGCGGTAGAGAATCTGTCCTAGACAAACACAAATCATATGAACACAACTACAAAATACTTTTCACACAAATAAAGTCAGATCTAAATTAACTGGAGAAATATTAACTGCTCATGGGCAAGCTGAGATAATATAATAAAAATGACAAGTCTACCTAATTTAATTTACCTATTCAACGCCATACCAATCAAATTACCCAAAAAATTATTTTATAGAGCTAGAAAAGAGAATAAAATTTGTCTAGAAGAACAAAAGGTCAAGATTATTAAGGGAATTTAAAAAATTGTGAAGGAAGGTGGCCTAGCAGTACCAGATCTCAAACTGTATTACTAAGCGGTAATCACTAAAATAATATATGGTTTGGGCTAAGAAATAGGAAGTCCAGCTCCAACAGCAGCAATTGAATTCAGCAACCCTGTTGAATAGTAAACAGCAAATATAAAACTCAAAGCAGTAAAAGAAAATAGAAAAGACAGTCCTGGGGCACTAGCATTCAGATATCAAACCCTCTAACTCGTTATATAGCTTCCTGCCCATTACAAGTTCATCGTTCTTAATAGGGGGAAATGATGATCATCAGAAACTGACCTGCACTACTCTCCTTCACAAAAAAAGTCATGCTCTCTGAAGTTACCTTTCCTTAAAGTATCTAATTTGTCCTATCTCAGCTCCTAGTTCAATGTATAATTTGTTATTATACCAGGCTGACTGATGATTTGGTCAATGAAGAGGAAAGGGAGAGAGTGACACTCCCTTTGGGCTAATTTCCCCAAATTCCACTGATATAGGCAAGACATAGTCAAGATTTAAACCAATAATTCAATTAACATTCATCTTCCTTTTTTAGTATGCTTACCTATTTGGCAAAGATCTATTAAAAAACAAACAATAAAATTCAGAGTGAGTGGGCAGGTCAGTGTCTTTCAGATTATATGACCAACAAAATAAAAGATTAGCTTTTCCTCCAAGTTTCATAATCTCTCAAACCTCTCCAAAATAGAAATTATGAACCAGAGACAAAGTCATTTTGGCTGCCTCTGCAGCCTAGAAGACTAACAACACAAGGCAAAAATCCAATAAATGAACAACAGATGAAGTGAGGTAAACTAAGTCATTGACCAGAAGAATCTCTTTTTCCCCTAGGAAAGCAGAAATCAGAACTGAGCTTTCCTGAGAAGGTCAGCCAGCTCAGAAGAGTTAGAATCCATGAGAAAATAATTCCCTTAATTCTGGCAGATGGGATGAGATATATATGGAAAGACTTGCACCTCACACCACTGACCAATATAACTTCTAGACGATAAGGCTGCTCGATCCATCAAGGTTATGTCTCATAATGAACAGTTTGCTTTGTATCTTGCAACCTATAAAAACTGCATTGTAAGTTCAATCTGGTGCAACTTTCACTAGGAAGGTTGTCCTGGCCAGTTAGGTATGTATTACTAATAAATAATATTGGTTCCATTAAATGAACTTCTGGGTGTCCGGACTCGCTTTATGAAGTGCACCACATCACAGAGAAGTCTAACTCCTAACCCTTATCTAGCTTATTCAATACCCCATCCACCACACTCATGTAGCAGGGCTGCTACACCAAGCCAATTCATACAACTTGCAATAGAATTCAGTTCTGTATTCTAAACCTCTTCACTATCTCTCCTCCACCACCCTCTCAAGTGTCAGAGATCCAAATAGAAGGAAGAAATGTGTTCAATCTGTAATAACAATGAGGACCATAACAATAGCAAGTTATAGTAGTATTCAGTCCTTCAACAGAGCTTGACTAAACAACTCAGGAACAGAGGGAATTACCAAATTGGAGAGTACATAAAATGAGTAAGGGAAGAAGAACTATAAGACAATAAAATAGGAACTATTATAAAAGAGAAATCAAAATAGATACTTTAGAAGTTTTAATCTCATGAGGATGTCAACATTGACTCTTTAGCGCAGAAGGCACCTCGTCAGTCTCAAAAGCTGAAGGTCCTGAGTTTGGGAGAGGCTTCTGAAGACAAGAAGAGTCCCTCTGCTTGGGCTTAGCTCCCACCTTAAGTGAATTGTTTTTACCTTAGGGTCCATTATTCAGTCTGAAACTGCTAGCCTGAGATTCCCTTCAGGGTGAATTCTCACAGGAATAGGAAACAAGTGCAAGCTTTGGGGTCTCCAACTCACAAGCTAGTCCTAAAACTTAGGGTTCATCAGATCTTACTAAGCTACAAGTGTGGGGTTCTAGATTCCATGTTGATAAGGAATATAGGGACTATAGAAAGACTAAATAAATAAGTACAAGAGACATGAAACAAAGAACAAAAGTCCAGAATAGACAGAAAGGGAAGATAAAAAAAATGAAGAAAATGAGAGGAGGCCTTTTTAGAAAAAAGGTACAAAAAATGAAATAAAAAGAAAATCTAATGCATAGAACAAATTGAAGTGAATTAGAGGAAAATGGATTTTACTTGACTATTTAAGTTTGAAGAGAAAAAAAAGGGAAGAAATAAATAACTATATAAAACCTAGCAAGAAAAAATAAGTAAAACTCCAAAACTAAGTAAAGAGTAACAAAAAGACAAAGGGAGAGATATTCATGAGTGAAGGAAAGAGAGTCAGACAATACAATTGTCTTGAAATACATTAAGCTGAAATAACTAAAGCCATCTTATTGTCTTATAAATGAAAATGATAGAAAACCCTAATTGGGCTTTTTTTAAATTAGAGACAAAGGAAAATATAAATCAAATTCTTATAAATTTAAATGAGAATAGACTAAACAATTCACTAAAATGAAAAAGAGTGACACTGGATAACAGTAATCTGTTGCTTATAAGAAACACATGAAAAAATAAAGACAATAAAAAAGAGGTGGATATGTTATCAAATGAAACAAATATTCAAAACATTAAAAGGAATAAAAAGGCAAACTGCATTAAGTTAAAAGGAATCATAGACAAAAAAATTAATATCAATACTAACTTTATAGGAGCAAAACCAAAATCAGAGCACAGGTAGCAACTCTGCTGAATTCTCCCAACATTCCTCTCCAAACAACTTCAAAATAATGCTTCAAATCGAATATTTGAGTAGTAGAGATAATAAATTATCAGGATGAGACATTTCTCAGCCTAAAACCACTTAGGAATTCAGCAGGAGAGGTCCATGACACTGGGTTGAAAGCCTGTCCAGAATACATATATGGCAACAGCACCAGCAGCTTCAAATGCTCTCATCAGAGAAGGTAAGGGGGCTGAACAAATGATCAGAAAGAGATTAAGGCAACCCTTCACTGGCAGTGAGTTCAACTGGCACTGACTGGTAACTCTACTGCCCATAAGCAGTTCTGGATTATGTGTGAGGAAAAATAGCTCCACCCCACTTCACAGCATCAACAACAGCCTAGCATCCCCTTACTACAGCTGTAGCATCCCAGGTATATTATCATCTTGTAAGTATTATTGATGTATTGATATTGTAACCTGTGTTCATATTCCAGACTCATGGTCATGTTATTTCTTGATTATTGTATTCCCAAAGCTTCAGTCCAAAGGACCAAAGAATTCCTGAGCAGGACATTAGTTGTCACAGGGTCCTAGCTCCCACCTTGTTAGACCACATTCCATTTTGACTAACCTCCTCTTCTTTGATCATGTAGTTGTCAACTGAGCCACTGTTAAATCCTATGTCATGTCACACATGTTCATTAGTTACCTTGTACTCCACATTCCTGGGTTCTTCAGTAAAAAATTTGGGAACACCTGCAGCTTGCTCAATACCATCAGAGGAGCATGCTGGAGCCCATGTGTTTTAACTCTTTGTCTCTGACTTTGTTCCTTTGTTATGTTTCTCCCTCTCTCCCTCCCCCTCTCACCTCCCCTTCCCCCTCCCCCTCTGCAAGCAGCTCCTACAACAGCCTAAACATCTGGCATTAGTGTAGGCATCTGGCATCAGCCTAAACGTCCCTAGTATCCCCAAAGTCCTCTGGCATTACTTAAATGTCAATGTGCAATGTCACTATATAGGGAGGAGCTGGTGGAATTTTAAAAGGGGAACTCAGAAAGGAAAGTCCTCTTGGCTTCTGGGAAGGAGATAGATCAGGTGCACTACATGGATACTGTGCTAAAAAAGTATAGGCCTTAGTCAGCAAAATGGAGTCTCTATATTAATCTTTACTTTGGGGCAAGTTACCTCTAGTCTTTCTCTCTTGCTCATCTTTCTCTCCTCCTTTATGATTAAAAAACCATTTAATCTACAGCTAGATTCCCTGTTTTTAATCTTTACTATTATAGTTCCAAAGGAAAGAGAATGCTAGCAAGGGATTTGGTCACAGTTCTGGGGGCAAAAGGCTAGGGCATGGGATCTTTTTGGGTAAAAATCAGATCAGGAAAGCAGTGACCACACAACTCCTAGGATAATACCACCTTAGAAGCATCAAAAACTTGGGACAGTACCTCACCACCCCTAGGTGAGCAGAATCCAACTTTAACATAAAGTTCATAGTGAAGAAACAGGCTGGGAAAATGACACAAATAAGAACTTTATTGTTAAAACCAACTACAATCTTTGAGAAGACCAAGAAGCAAACTCTGAAAACAGCAATGTGAAAACAGCTATGTGAAAACAGCTACAACCAAAGCATCAAAGAAAAATGCTGACTGGATTGAAACCCAACTAGAATTCTTAGAAGACTGACCTCTTCCCAGCTGTGTGAACCTGGGCAAGTCACTTAAGCTCCATTGTCTAGCCCTTACCATTCTTCTGCCTTGGAACCAATACATAGTATTGATTCTAAGACAGAAGGTAAGGGTTTAAAAAAGAAAAAGAATTCTTGGAAGTGCTGAAAAATGAGGTAAGAGTGATAAAGGAAAAGTTGGGAAAAGAAATGAGAGTAATACGAGAAAATTATGAAAAGAGAATTCACAGCTAGGTAAATGAGGCACAAAAATATACTGAAGAAAATAACTTCTTAAAAATTGGCCTAATGAAAGCTAAATGAGCAGAACCAGAAGAATATTGTATATAAAAAGTAAAACATTGTGGAAAAATCCAATGTAATAGAACTTGCTACGTAGTAGTAATGCACTTTTGACTCTTGTCCTTTTGAGGTTCTTTTTAAGATCAGTTAGGAAGGACTGTCAGAGTGATTTCAACTTTTGTTGCTACTAAGCCACCATTCTTGGCTTCACCCCCTAAGGAATGCCTTTAAAAACAGAATTGGTCAAGTAGGAAAAGAGGTACAAAAGCTTACTGAAAAATTCTTAAAAATTTGAATTGACACAAGAATGAACAATATAGAAATATGTTTTGCATGATAATACATGTATAACCTAGATCAAATTGTTTGACAGCTCCAGGAGGGAGGAGGAAAAAGGAGGTAGGGAGACAATTTGGATTATATAACTTCAGAAAACTTGTGTGAAAATTTGTTATTACATGTAATTGGTAAATCAATCATTTAAAAAAATAGAAATGAGCAAATGGAAGCCAAAAACTCTAAGAGATTTCAAGAAATAATAAAATAAAGTCAGAAGAGTAGAAACAATAGAAGGAAACATGAAATATCTCATTGGAAAAACAATTGACCTGGAATAGGATGTGAAGCTTTCTCACCCTCCTAAAATACCCCACAAACAACCAAAAACAACTCTTATAAAATTAACATTAAAAGTAACAAACACTGGAGTGAAGCTGCACAGCCAAGGACAACTAAGGGGAAAAGTCTCTAACTTCCCTGGGCAGGAACAGAACAAACAGAGGGAATCCACAAAGCAGGCATGATTAACCACCTCACCCTAGTTTGCTGTGGGGATGAGGGGAGTAGAATACACTGGAATCAGAATCTGCAGGTGGAGGGCCCTGGAAGAAGCTGTGGCTGCTACATCCTCCACTGCATAACCTGGAGACTGAAAGAATGGACACCTTGGAGTAGGCAGGAGTCAGATCCTAGGGGGCAGGAACTCAAGCCTCATGCCTAACAAACAGGGATTTTGGAGGCTTAAAAAAATGTGAACTGAATACCTGCTCTGTCCAGGGCTGCAGAATTGGAAAAGAGGAGTGAAGAAGGAACTAGTGAATATGGTCGCAGAGGGGATGGGGTTCCATTAACTATGATCACTCTAGGAACAAGGGAGTCCCTGGCTGTTGCCACAGGAGGAAGCATATTGGCTGTTTGCAATTGCAGTGGCAAAACTGCCTGCAGGCTCTAGTTGAAGTACCTGAGGTCAATAACAGACTGGAGCTTGAATAGGACCACAAGATCATCCAACTCTGGATTATAAAAACTGCAAGAATTAAAGAGGACCCAGAAAAAAACACATATTTTTAAAAATCCTAAATCCTGAGATAATATACATCAATACAATAGGAACTCTGGAACTCCAAAAATTAAGTGTAATGACAGCAGCTAAAATTCAAAATAAATAAATGAAATGAAATGAGTAAGCAAAGGAGAAAGAACCCAAACTCAGGGACCAGTGAAGTAAAAACTACTTTTAAAAATCTACTTAAAAAATAGCAAAAGAGCACAATAAATGACCACAAGTTCAAAAGAGCCTTTGAAAAGAGCTTTAAAAAAACCTCAAAAATCAAATGAGAGAGTTGGAGGAAAATAAGGGGGAAAAAAAGGCAAAGCAAGAAAATCAAGAAAATCACGAAAGATTGGTCACCCAAATGAAAAAAACTTACAGAAGAAACTTACAGAAGAAAATAAGAAAATAACATATTAAGAACTAGAATTGGCCAAGAAAAAGCTAATTATTTCCTAAAACAACAGGAAATAATAAAGCAAAATCAATAGAATGAAATAATAGAAGAGAATATGAAACCTATTATAAAAACTAACTTGGAAAATGGATCAAGGAGGCACAACATAAGAATAGTTGAACTCCTGGAAAGTTACAATATAAAAAAAGTTTAGACCCCCATCTTCCAAGAAATCATCAGAGAAAATTGCCCTAAAATTTCAGAAATGGGGTAAAAGATAAGTTGGAAAATCTACCCATCCCCAACTTTAAATAAACTAAAGATGAAAACACACAAGAACATCATTACTAAGTTCCACTGATCCCAAATTAAGGGAAAAAACCCATTATAAGTAACAAGGAAAAATAATTTAAATCTAAAAAATACCGTCTTAGAATAACAAGACAATCACATTAAAAGAACACAGGACATGGAACACAGCATTTAGCATGGGACATCCTACGTTCAAATCTAGTCTCAGACACTTCCTAGCTATGTGATCCTGGGCAAGTCACTTAACCCCCATTGCCTAGCCCTTACCATTCTTCTGCCTTACAAACCAATACACAGTATTGATTCTAAGATGGAAGGTAAGGGTTTAGGAAAAAAAAAGCTGAGCATAATTATAAAATGGAAAAAAATGAATATTTCATGAAGTATAGGAGTTTCAACTCTTTCTGGAGAAAAAAACAAGAACTCAGCAGAAAATCTGATCCATAAGAAACATAAAAAGTTAATGAAGACTAATCATAAGCAATCCAAAAGGGCAAAGTGTTTAATTCTAGTATAGGAAAATGTCATCTATGGCCCATGAGAATGGCATTAATGCCCAGGTTTTTTGAAGACTCAAGCTCAAATGAATGGAATGGAATGAGCCAAATTGGTAGTAGAATAGACCAGGAGGAGGAAGAATGGTATGGTAATCTCATATAGAGGAGGAATGAGTAGAAGAACTGCCATAGAGAAAAAGATGAAGGGGATTGGAGGCCTGGGAGTACTAGAACTCAATTCTTCTCAGTCCCAAGATTAAAAGAATACAATATACACAATTTAAACAAATTGTAAATAATGTGGAGTTTGTGGTTTTTCACAGTCTTTTTTATGCTTTTGTTTAAACATTTTTTCTTAGCTGTGGTAGTTAATAAGTAAATAATAATAAATTAAAATAACTGACCTGAGAAAATAAGTCAAGAAGAGGTCATTTAAGAATTACTGTGCTTGCTGTATCAGGGGAAAGAAAAGGGTGGGAGCCAAGACATCATATTTCAAGAAAAACTGCCCACATCTAAATCTTAAATCTAAAGGGTAAAAATTTTTAAATCCACCAATCATCTCCTGAAAGAGAATCCAATATGAAATATTCATATTCAAATCAAGAATATTATAACCAAATTCCAGAGCTCCCAGGTCAAGGAGAAAATCTTGCAAGAAACTAGAAAAAAAAAATTCAAATTATCATGGCACCATAGTCAAGATCACCCAAGATTTAACAGCTTCCATATTAAAGGTTTAAACAACTTGGAATATGATATTCCAGAAAGCAAATGAACTAGGATTACAACCAAGAATAATGTACCCATCAAAAATACTCACTAAATCTTCAGGATTAAAAAACAGATATTGAATAGAGGACTTTCAAGCATTCCTGCTGAAAAGACAAGATCTGAGTAGAAAATATGACTTTCAAATACAAAATTAAGAGAAACATAAAAAGAGAAATATGAAAGAGAAATCATAAAGGATTAAATAGGATAAAATGTTTACATTCCAATATGGGAAGATGTTACTTGTAACTCCTAATAACTTTATATCATTATTAGTTAGAAAGAGTATATATAGATGGGGAGGATGCCATGGGTTGACTACAATGGATGATTTTTTAAAAATTAAGCTAAGGGGTTAGAAAGAAGTATACATATGGAGAAGAGGGAAGAAAGAAAAAGAATGAGGAAAACTATCTTACATAGAAGAGGTACAAAAAAGAAAGGCTTTTATAGTAGAGGAGAAATTGGGGGGAGAACAAGCAATGCTTCCACTGTACTCTCATGAAAACTGCTTCAAAGAAGGAAGATACAAATATGTGTATATATATATATATATATATATATATATGTAGTATAGTTGGAAAATCTTGAACCTTTGAACTATGTTCCCCAGAATTCATTTTGCATCTCCCAGCATCTTTTTCCCTGTGTCCTCGGCTTTATGTGGTTGCATGATTGGTTATAAGTTTTCAGTAACTCCTCTCTCTCTCCCTCTCTCTCTCTCTCTCTCTCTCTCTCTCTCTCTCTCTCTCTCTCCTCTCTCTCTCTTTCTTGAAGCTTAAGTGAGTTAGCTCCCTTTTAACTCTAGTTTTTTTAATTTTAATAAATCTTATAAATATAATACTTGAATTACTGTATATTAATTTTAATTCTCACAATTTATATATACTCAGTTGGGTATGGAAATCTGATTCTGGGAAACAGGAGAGAAAGGGGATAGAGATGGGGAGTGGTGATAAAATGGAAGGTGGATTAAAGAAGAAGTCAGAAGTAAAACATTCTTTTGAGAAGGGACAGGGTAAAAATAGACAGAGAAAAAGATAAACAGAAGAAAATAGGATGAAGAAGTTTGAATGAGATGGGCTCACCCATAAAACAGAAGCAAAGAGCAGAATGGATTAGAAAAATATAATCCTACAATATGTTGTCTACAATAGAGACACTTGAGACAGAAAGACACAGAATTAAAATAAAGGAGTGATTTTATTGTCTAATTTTTTTTTTATAACCCTTACCTTCTGTCTTAAGAGTCAATACTGTGTATTGGCTCCAAGGCAGAAAAGTGGTAAGGGCTAGGCAATGGGGGTCAAGTGACTTGCCCAGGGTCACACAACTGGGAAGTGTCTGAGGCCAGATTTGAACCTAGGACCTCCCATCTCTAGGCCTGGCTTTCAATCCACTGAGCTACCCAGCTGCCCCAGATTTTATTGTCTAATTTTATTATCAAATTCCTTTTATGACACAAATGTGGTGTTGACATCGAAGCCAGGATTAATACAAACAGAAAAAGAACACTATAGACCAATATCCTGAATGAATATTGATACAAAATTTTTAAACAAAATATTAACAAGAAAATTATAGCACTGTCACAAGGATCATATTATGACCAGGTAGGTTTCATACCAGGAATACAATTAAGTATTAGGAAAACTAGCAACATAACTGATCGTATCAATAACAAAACCAATAGAAACCTGTGAGATTTAAAATGGTTGAGGTCTTAAACTGTAGTGATTAAAATAGTGGAAGATATAAATTGTGATAGATATAAGAGAGGGTGAGTAAATTGGACCGCAGAAATATGTTTCACTACAGTGTCTTGGGTTTAAAATCAAATATAAGGTGGTCACCAGGGAAATATTCCCAATTATTCAAATACCCAAGTCAATTGGGTTTTATAGAGATTTTAATTAACAATACAATGAGTAATCAAAGAAAGAGAGAGAGAGTAAGAAAGGAAAAAGTATGAAGGGCCTCAAGCCAATATGGCCTAGACCTGAGTCTTAAAAGAGAAATCAGTCAGTTTTTTATAACTCACCATAAGATCTGTCTAAGTAAGGATTTCTAATGACACCAGGCCAGCAGCATCTCAGCTGCTTTCACCAGCTCCCTCCTCCATCTGAATGTTTCAGAATCAGTCTCCTCAGAATGAGTCTCTCCAATCTGAATGTTTCAGAATGACTCCCAGCTCTTCCTGAGCTCTTATTTTTAAGGGCAAAATCTCCTCTGTCACCTCCCCTAAGTCCTTACATCTACCAATCACTGTAGATGTTTCTAAAGGACCGCCCATTTTTAGTCCACACCTAAGAAGATGTGGATTTTTGAGTAATTCACACCAGGAAAACTCTGAGTAAGTTTTCCAGTTCTTTGTTCCTTGTAAATTCACAAGTTGCTTGACCTTTATAGGTACTTAGCTTAAGAAAAGTATGGATTTAAGTACTTTTCATTGTTCAGAAAAGAGTTTACAACTTTATCTTCCCCTAGGGCAGACCCAAGTAGGTAAAGTAGAATTCTCACATTCCTGCTTTAAGTAGAGTTCACTGCCCAAATGGGGAATGGTCTTAATCCAATCTTATAAAGTAGGGTCTGGGAAATTTTAAGGTTTACAAACCATATGGTTATTTCAATAGATGCAGAAAAAGCTTTTGACAAAATGCAACACCCATTCCTATTAAAAACACTAGAAAACATTGGAATAAATGGAATATTCCTCGATAAACAGTATCTATCTAAAACCATCAGCAAACATCTATGATGGAAATGAGCTAGACGCCCTCCTAATAAAATCAGGAGTCAATCAAAGATGCCCATTATCACCACTACTATTTAATATGGTGCTAGAAATGCTAGCTCCACCAATAAGAAGAAATTGAAGGAATAAAATAAGCAGTGAAGAAATAAAGCTATCACTCTTTACAGATATGATGGTATACCTAGAAAATCCTAGAGAATCAACCAAAAAACAATTAACAACTTTAGCAAAGTTGCAAAATATTAAAACACACACACACACACACACAAAAACCATTTCTCTATTTCGGCACCATGTCCTATATATGGCCATGAGGGGAACAATTGTGTTGCCACTGCTGCAGACAGGTGCTTTGGCATCCTAGCCTAGAAGGTAACCACCAACTTCCAGAAGATCTTCCCTATGGGGGACCACTTATATATTGGGCTGGCTGGGCTTGCCACCGATGTACAGACCATTGCTCAGTGCCTCAAATTCCAGATGAATTTATATGAACTGAAGGAAGGACAACAGGTCAATCCTTATACCCTCATGGGCATGGTGGCCAGCCTCCTCTATGAGAAGCAGTTTGGCCCCTATTACACTGAGCCAGTCATTGCTGGCTTTCACCCTAAGACCTTTGAACCCTTTATTTGTTCCTTGGACCTCATTGGCTGTCCCATAGTGACTGATGACTTCGTGGTCAGTGGTATCTGCTCAGAGTAGATATATGGGATGTGTGAATCTCTCTGGGAACCTGGCATGGAACCTGAGCACCTCTTTGAAACCATCTCCCAAGAAATGTTGAATGTTGTGAATCAGGATACTATGTCAGGAATGGGGGTGATTGTCCATACCATTGAGAAAGACAAGATCATTACCAGGACCCTGAAGGCATGGATGGACTAATCCTTCTCACCCATTTTCCTCTTCCAGAACCCAATCTTTTCTTTAAAAAAATAATAAAGTAATTAGACAACAAAATAAATAAAACTCAATAAACAAATAATAAATAAAAATAATTGAATAAAACACAAAAGCAAGAGAAAGAAAGAGAAATCCCATTTAAAATAACTGTAGACAATATAAAATGCCTGGAATTCTATCTGCAGAGACAAACCCTGGAATATGTGATCAACACTTACAAAACACTTTTCACACAAAGTCAGATCTAAACAACTGGAAAAACATTGTTTGTGGATAGGCCAAGCCAACATAATAAAAATGGCAATTCTTCCTAAATTAATTTACTTATTCGGTGTCATACCAATCAAACTACATAAAAATCACCTCCTAGGGTGTAAACCTTAGAATTTCTTAGACTTATGAATGTTGGAAATTTCCCCACTGGGAAATTTCGTACTTGAAAAAATCTCCTACTGATAGTAAGAACTCTATTGGAATATGAAACTCCTTGGCATGGGAGGATCCTTCTCCTCCCTACTTAAGACTACTTTAGGACAGAAACCTTTTGCTAAACAATGGAAAGGGCATGACCTATGCTTAAACATAGAACAGGAAGTTCTTTGAGTCATGATTGATTTTAGAATTGATACAATAGAGATACTTGGAATGATAGAACCAGGTCTTGGAAACTACAATCTCCACCCTACTCAGAGTAACAGGATTTAGGAAGGGCTGCAGCAAAGATCAAGATTTAATTATTTGAGAATATGATCTTCAACAGACATGTGCAAAGGGGGCAGACCTCTGGGCGGTCCTGGGTTAAGCTAGAGCCACCATTGGCACAGGAGAGACATCAACAGTGATTGGTAGATGTGAGAACTGAGGGGAGGGAACTTAGATTGTTGGCTAAAAGATAGCGGGGTCTGAGGACAAGGGAGGTGGAGGCTCTGAAGGAGGACTGAGGAGGCTTGCTCTGAAGTAGGTCTGAGACTGAGGAGTTGATGCTCTGAAGGAGGTCTGAGAGGAGAGAGGTCCTGGAGGGAGAGCTCCTGGAGAGGTCTTGAAGGAGGCTGTGGAAGGAGAACTCAGGAGGAGTCAGGAGGAGGATTCTCTGGAAACATTTCTTGAAAGGAGGCTCTCTTGAAGGTGGAGCCTGAGGTTGGCATGAGAAGCCTTACCTAGAGAGATCTTGGGTGAGTGATAAAACCAACTGACTGATTTATCTCTTAGTACTGAGGTCTAGGCCTTATTGGCTTGAGGCCCTTCATTCTTATTCCTTTCTTACTTTCTCTCTTTTTCTATTGATTAATTAGTGTATTATAAATTAAATTTCTCTATAAAACCCAGTTGGCTTGGGCATATTCATAAATTGGGAATATATTCCCTGGCGACCATATTATATTTATATAAAACCAAGACACAGTAGAAAACATATTTCAGCGGTCATAATTGTTATATATTTCCCTTGCTCCCAAACATTTTAATTATCACAGTTTATGGCTCCCACTCTCTTATCTACAACTATTTAACACTCAAACTATTTTAAATCTAACAAGGGCTAGAATAAATAATAACAAAATTTATCTGGAATAACAAAAGATTTAAAATATTAAAGGAATTAATGGAAAAAATATGAAGGAAGGTGGCTTAGCTATACCAGATCTCAAACTATATTTTAAAATGGCAATCATCAAAACAAGCTGATACTGGCTATTTAAAATTTAAATTTAAAATTAAAATTAAAAAATTAAATTAAATTAAAATAAAATTTAAAAGTCTCGGCACAAGTATCACCTCATTTGACCCACATAACAACACCTGCAAGGAAAGTGCTATTATTATCCTCATTTTATACATAAGAGAACTGAGGCAATTTTATGGTTAAGGAAAAGGAAGCAAACAGAAGTTAAGCAACTTGCCCAGTCATGCAGCTATTGTCTAAGTTCCCTGTCTTCTGAAAGACCTACCTAACTCAAGTCTTCCTTTTTAAGTCCCAGTATTTTATCCACTGATATATAACTGATGATATTAAAAAAAAAAGCAGACATCAAAATTTATTTGTTAAAAATAAAAAAGACATGCAGGCAGAAAATGTGGCCCAGGAACACTTTGGAAACACTTATGCCAGGCCCTCCAATAAGAATTTAACTGTTGAAAAGAAATTCTGAACCCATCTAGTTATTCAATCTATATCAAGAAGGAGTCCCTCCAATAACATACAGAGAAGTGGTCATCCAGACTCTGATGGAAGTTCTCTAAGAAAGAAGAACCCACACCTCTAGAGGCAAGCCATTCTCTTTTTGGACAGCTCCATTAGGAAAAATTTCCTAAAATCAAACCTAAATTTGCTTGTCACTCTCACTCAGTTTCCAGTTCCTTTAGCCAAACAAGTCTAATCTCTTCTCCATATAACATTCCTTTCAATATTTGAAGATAGCTATTATGTTTTCACTTCTCTTTTCTAGACTAAATGTGTTATATCCCTTCCACCAATCTTTATATGACATGATCAAGGCCTTTCACAATCACAATTGCTTTTCTCTGGACACGTTTCAATTTAGCAATGTCTTTTCCCCAATTACATGTAAAAATCAATTTTAACATACTTTTAAAATTTTTGAGTTCCAAATTCTTTCTCCTTCCCTTCTCCTCCCCTAAGATGAGAAGCAATTTAAGTTATATGTGCAAAACATATTTCCATATTAGTCATGTTGTAAAAAAAAAGAACCAAAAAACACACACTATCGCAAAATAAAATTTAAAAAAGTATGCATTTCGATTGCTTTCAGACTCTATCAGTTCTTTCTCTGGAAGTGAATAACATTTTTCATCATGAGTCCTTCAGAACTGTCTTGGATCATTATAGTTCTGAGAATAGCTAAGTCATTCAGAGTTAATCACTGTACAGTATTGCTGTTACTCTATCCAATGTTTTCCTGGTTTTGCTCACTTCATTTTGTAGGACATGTAAGTCTTTCCAGGTTTTTCTAAAAGCATCCTGCACATTATTTCTTATAGCACAATAATATTCTATCACCAGAGTATACCACAACTTGATTATCCAATCCCCAATTGATGAGCATCCCCTTAGTTTCCAATTGTTTGCCACCACAAAAAGAGTTAGAAATGTCATTCTCAAACCAAGGCCCCCAGAACTGAACACAGGATTTCAGATGAAGGCAAAGTGCAATGAGAGTATCACTTCCTTCTTATGAAAAAGTATGATCCTCTTAATGTAGCCTCTCTTTTTAGCTACTATCTTCCACAGGTATTTCATATGTAGCTTGAAATCTAATAAAATCCTCACTTTTTTTGGACAGCAACTGTTGCCAAATGATGCTTCCTCCACATTATCCTTCTGAAATAATTCTTTTTGTGCCCAAATACAAGATTTCACATTTATCCCTACTGAATTTTATACTATTAGTTTGAGCCCAATGTTCTAGTCTGTCATGATCCTTCTGGATCTTGATTCTTTCATGTAGGATCTTAGCTAATAGCTCTCCCAGCTCTGTCACCCGCCACCATGATGAGCATATCATCTGGGCCTTTACAATGTAAATCACTGCTAAACATTTTAAATAGCACATATCTCATCAAGGGTAATCCAATAAAGAACTAGAGACACATCAGCAAATGATGTAATTGTGCTGCTCTCTGCTGAGTTTTCCATTTCTACTTTTCTCTAGGAATAGAATACTCCTTGTTTAGCACTTCTACTGGTCCGTAGATGTGGTGTTGGCTGATATTCTCTGCTACCATTTGCTGTAGGCTAGTAGATTTCTCTCTAGTAAGGGAAGTGATATCTTTATATATATTTATAAAACAAAATAATGAAAGCTACATCCAAGTCAGGCTATCAAAAGAATCCCTGAGATTAAGATTATCTGTTCCTTTTTTTAGAGAATCAAGTGTTCTTACTCAAATTCCCTAGTTCTAGACAATAACTTGACTCTAAGGTGTAAGAGAGGAACTTGAACTTAACCTGCCAGAAGGAAGAGAGAAGCAGATTTTGCAAGGTGAAGGACCAACTGGAATGGGAAGGGCAGGAAG
This sequence comes from Monodelphis domestica, assembly GCF_027887165.1. Taxonomy (NCBI): domain Eukaryota; kingdom Metazoa; phylum Chordata; class Mammalia; order Didelphimorphia; family Didelphidae; genus Monodelphis; species Monodelphis domestica. The sequence goes on along the minus strand of NC_077234.1, from coordinate 91,061,074 downwards.
GAGAGAGAGTTCTGAAGGAAGGAAAGGGGGAAGTTAGAGGATCTGGACAGTTGGTAACTGACTTATTTCTGGGAAGTACAACAGAAAGGAGGACCTGAGCAGACCTCTGGACAAACACCCTCCTCCTGTGACTCCTAACCCAGTTTCCAGAGAAGACAAGCTAAGTGAATGGGACTTCAACAGGAAGCTGTTCACTATAAGAATTCCTCTGAATCCCCTGAAGTCCTTGAACTTGTTATAGTAGCCAAGGCAGCCAGAAAGTCAGGACATCTTCACAACTGACCCCAGGGGGTTCAGGCAAGCAAAGCCTGATCTTGCCAGACTTTGGAAGAAGGGGTTCAGTCATTTCTAGGGACCTCCCACTCCCTCTTTCCCAATACCTCATTCCTCAATTCAATTGCCCTACCCTTCATTTGTTCCCTTAGAATAAACAGCTATTCGTAAGAGCAAGTGACTGGCTTCATAGTATCTAAGAAAGGAAGACTTTGAAGATTGGGGGGGAGAAAAGTTACATTTCTCTCCTCAGAGAGAGAGAAGCTGTTTGTATCATATTTGTTTCAACCAAGTCTCTGAGGGAACAGAGGTTTGTGATCTTGAAGGCAGCCAGAGTGGGGTTTGCAAAAAAGGAGAGAGAGGGAACATCAATCCATTCCCTTTCTCTTTCTACTTGACTCCATTCTACCTCTATCTCACTCTGGTCCTGACCCAGTAGGAGGAGACTCCATTCTCTCTCTCTCTCTCTCTCTCTCTCTCTCTCTCTCTCTCTCTCTGTATATATATATATATATATGTATATATATATATACACATATGTATATGTATATGTATGTACACACACACATATAAATATATTACAAAGAGTCATAAAAAAATCCCTTTAAATTTCTGCAAAATCCTTGATTGTGTCCCTCTCAATCCATTTTGGATAGTCTGCTCAACAAAATTATGAATTCAGCTCACTCTCCCTTCACAAAAGCTCCAGAAAGGCAAGCAAATTAAGAAAAAGCAGGAACAAATAAGCTAGGTAAAGCAGGTGACTATCTGTCTACAATTAGGTCTCTAGTTCAAAATTCCTGTGTAAGACTTCCTGTAACAAAAGTGCTATTCTTTGTTTTACATTCTTGCCATCAGACAAACTTTGCTTGTTTCCCTACACAGATACACAATTACACTGTTAGAGCTGTGAATTGATGTAAGTCTAACAAAATATAATAAAAGTTTCAAAACTGATCATTCCCTTTGCCCCTATGATAGGACTGTATCATGAGGTTTTTATGCCTCCCAAATAGTGGTGAGGACCAAATGAGAAAATAGATTTAACACACTTTGTAAACTTTAAAGCATTATTTGAATGTGTGCTTTTATTAATCATTATAATTTTTATTATAAGTAGTAACATAAAAAAAGCTCTGTTTATGAATCATTATGGTACCTATAGGAGTAGGGGGCTGGCCTGCAGCCCTCCCACGAAAGGAAAGATAGAAGGTTGACCTTGAGGGAAGGATTGGAGCCAAGGAGATGGGTGAGAAGCAGGCAGACACACACGCAATATTTAACAATCGAGCTCCACAGAATAATCTCAGCTACTTAGCATTCACTAGGACCTGAACCAGTTAAGTAGCTTCAAACTAACATACGGGAGTAAGCAATGAACATGGAGACTAGCTGAAAGAAAAGCCACAATCCCTTACAGCCTGGGCTGCAGGTAAGGGATCATTCCGACTTGAGGAGAGGAGATCAAGAAAGAAATCACCAGTTCCTTAGAGCTGGTACTCTAAGCACGAACCACTTGAGGATAAGAGATTGAGGAGGAAAGGTCTTTCAGGAAGAGAGAGAGAGATAGAGAGGGAGGAAGTCAAAGTTGAGCTTGGCCAGAGGCCAAGCTCCAGGAAAGACAGAGACAGGTGAGGGGTGATAAGGTAAAGAGAGGCTCTCAGTGGAGCTACTATTTATTATTATTGAGATGCAAATGTACACAATGCATATTGATGAATACATAGTGGATTACCATTGGTCAATTGTAAATTACAACAAGGTATAGGTGTGGTTTGTCTCAGCCAGGTGAGCACAAAGAAACCTGATTTTGCGCCTAATCCTGGGGGACTCTGGGATCAAGGGTCAAAGGCTTGACTTGCCATGCGCAGGACTGAGCATGCGCTCTCCTAAGACAATCTTTACATTTTAACTATTTCCCTTGACCATAGATAGGTGTGGTCTGCTACAGTACCTTTATTTGCCATAGTAAAAACAAGGCATCCTACACCTTAGAAATGGCTGAATAAATTATGCTATCTCAATGTTATGGCATTAAAAACATGAAAAACTTAATCTCATAAGTCACCTGAAGCAGGCCACCATTCTCACCAAATTGGTCTTTCATGAAACAATTCAACAAATATTTATTAAGCATCCACTAAGTACCAGGCACTATGCTAAGCAGAGGATACAAATAAGAAAGAGAGAATCTCTATGGTTAGATTATGTCTTCTGAGGTACTTCACCCTTCTTTGTTAAGCTTGCCTTTTGTGAGTTACTTGACCTTTTTGTGATTAATGTAACCTTTATAGGTACTTAATACCTTTTTGTATTAGATCTAAAAATAGACTTAGCTTAAGGTTCTAGCTTCACTATAAGGTATGAGTTAAGTATCTTCATTGTTCAATCAGGAGTTTACAACTTTATCTTCCCCTAAAATATGTCTAATTAGAGTGGAGTAATTTTAAAAGTTCCCAATGCATTCCTGATTCTTGTTAGACCAAGTATCTCCATTGTTACAAAAAGGAAATAGCTAAAATCAAATCTTCTAAAATACAGTCTGAGTAGTTTTTAAGATTCACAGAAGGAAGGAAAGAAAGGGGGTAGGGAATTTGAAATTCAACATTTTTTAAATGAATGTTAAAATAATGTTTTTACATGTAATTAGGTTTTTAAATAAAATTTTTAAACAGGGAGAGTTCCCCTTTTATTACATTGTAGTTCTCCCACATGGAGATATGCCACATTCTTCCTTTTATCCTCCATGTGGAAATGTCATCTGGGGCACTGTGGACATGCTCCAGACTGTTACTACAAGGGAGCATTAGTAAATTTTGAGAAAGTAATTTCAGTTCATTGATATCAGAAGCCAGACTGAAAGTGAGAAGAATGAAAGTGGAAGCAGAAAGTATAAAAAACATTTGCAAGGAATCTGGCTTAAAAGAGAAAAGAGATATTGGATAATAGCTTGAAAGGATAATAATAGTATCTAAAAAAAGGTGTTTAAGGGAGAGATAGGCATGTTTGAAGAGCAGTTGATAGAGAAGAAACCAATTGATAGAGGTTAATTGATAGAGGAGAGAAAGGGAAGACTCACAATATAATCTGCTGGGGAAAAAAATGAAGGTCAAGTACATATGTAGAAACCTTTGTCAAAAGGAAAGGAGTAGGACTTCCGGTCAAGATGGCGGCTTAGACTCAGCAAAAGTTCAGACCTCTAAAAACCCTTCCTTACCGATCACAAACTGAATGCTCCTAGGGCACCGAAATTCAAACTGAACAACAGGACAGACCCCGGGAACCCTCCTTCTGGACTCGGATCAAAAGGTACGCCCCCCAAAAGCCAGAATCCTAGATCACTCGGATCTAAGGGGAAAGTAGAAGGAAGGTCCCAGGACCCATCCCCCCCAACCCAGAGCACTGAGCCTGAGGCAGCAGCAGGAACCTCAAGGCCTGCAAAAGGGCCTCAGGGCCGGCTATTCTGAAGGGCACATCTTGAAAGCAACCTGAGCCAGTCTTGGGGGCGCCCAACCCAGACGGCAGGGAAACAGAGAGAGACGGGGGGAGCCTGTAGCCCCCTGGCTGGGTCCTTCCATCTGAGTCTCAAGGGAGGTCACTGCTTCAAGGCACATTCAGTCCAACCCAGCTGAACCTAATCCCATCAGGAGCACTCAGAGCTTCTGAAAGGACAGAAACCTCAGGGCCAGCAAAGTGGTTGTTCCAAAGGGTGAAGGGCTTACCTTGAAAGTAACCTGGGCCAGTCTCAGGGCATCCAACACAGACTGAAGAGGAGGTTTTTTTGCTTTGGGGCTCATTCAGCCCAACCCAGCTGAACTTAATCCCATCAGGAGCTATCTATCCCCCCTTAGAGTGCAGGGTCTTCTGAAAGAACAGAAACCTCAGGGCCGGCAAACGCACTCAGGTACCTTGCAGACAATGCTGAGCCAGGCTCAGAGTGTGGAAGTAAGGCAGCAGAGAAGCAACTGGAGGGAACTGAGAGCAGTAACACCTGAAACACCGGCAGACCCTGGGCTTCCCCAGGAAGACAGAGCAGCTGTGGAGAATGAACAATTTGCCTGGGGCTAAAGCCTCGGACCATCAGACAGATATACTAAGAGCCAGTCCTCTTCACTCAGATAGAGATGGCAAACAGTACAGAAGTACAAAAGCCTCCAAACACCAAGAAGAGCAAGAATAAGGGGGGGACTTTGGACACATTTTATGGAGCAAAAATACAAAATACAGAGGAGATAGAAGAGGAAACACAAGCAAGTGCTCCGAAACCTTCCAAAGGAAATGAAAACTCTCCACAAACTCTTGAAGAATTTAAATCGGGAATGATCAAAAAGATGGAAGCCTTCTGGCAGGAAAAGTGGGAAATAATGCAAAAGGAACTCAACAATCTGAAGCATGAAAAAACTCAACTACAAAAACAGTTTGGCCAAACTGAAAAGGAAAACCAGGCTTTAAATGTCAGAATCAGGCAACTGGAAGACAATGATCTTGCAAAAGAGCAAGAATTAATAAAGCAAAGCCAAAAGACCAAGAATTAGAAGAGAACATAAAATATCTCACTGACAAGGTGATAGACCTGGAAAATAGAGGAAGGAGAAACAATCTGAGAATAATTGGCTGATCAGAAAAGCCAGAAATAAATAGTAAACTCAACATTATAATACAAGATATAATCAAAGAAAACTGCCCAGAGATTCTAGAACAAGGGGGAAATACAGGCATTGAAAGACTTCACAGAACACCCTCTACACTAAATCCCCAAAAGACAACTCCCAGGAATGTAATTGCCAAATTCCAAAACTTTCAAGCAAAAAAAAAAATCTTACAAGAAGCCAGAAAAAGACAATTTAGATATAAAGGAATGCCCATCAGGGTCACACAAGACCTTGCAATTTCTACTCTGAATGACCGTAAGGCATGGAACATGATTTTCAGAAAGGCAAGAGAGCTGAGTCTTCAAACAAGAATCAGCTATCCATCAAAATTGACTATATACTTCCAGGGAAAAGTATGGGCTTCAACAAGATAGAAGATTTCCAAGTTTTTGCAAAGAAAAGACCAGAGCTCTGTGGAAAGTTTGATATCGAAAACCAAAGAGCATGGAATACCTGAAAAGGTAAATATGAAGGAAAGGGAAAAGGAGAAAAATGTTATCTTTTTATTTTATTCAAACTCTCTTCTATAAGGACTACATTTATATCTATTTATATATATATATATATATATATATTAATATGTGGGGGAAATGTAATGTGTAAATGGGAGGAAAAAAACTAAATAGAATAATCTTTCTCACACAAAGATACACATGGGAAGGGGAGCAGAAGAAAACTCCTATAAGAAGGAGAGGAAGAGAGTTTTTACTTAAACCTTACTCTCAGTGAAATCAAATCTGAGAGGGAAGAGCATCCAGATCCATAGGGATCTTGAATTCTATTTTATCCAACAGGGTAAGGGAGAAGGGAAAACCAAGGGGGTAGGGGGGGATGGAACACAAAAAGGGAGGGAAGGAGGGGGGACAAAAAGGGAGGGCCTAGAAAGGAAAACATATCAAGGGAGGGGACTAGGGGGACTGATTTAAAGTAAATCACTGGCTTAAAAGGTTATAGCTAAAGAAGAAAGGTCAGAATTAGGGGAGGATATCAAAATGCCAGGGAGTCCACAAGTGACAATCATAACTTTGAACATGAATGATGAACTCACCCATAAAATGTAGACGAATAGCAGAATGGATTAGAATCCAAAACCCTATCATATGTTGTCTTCAAGAAACACTCATGAGGCAGGTAGACACCCACAAGGTCAGAATTAAAGGATGGAGTAAGACCTTCTAGGCCTCAACTGATAGAAAGAATGCAAGAGTTGCAATCATGATATCTGACAAAGCCAAAGCAAAAATAGACCTGATTAAAAGGGATAGGGAAGGTAACTATATTTTGTTAAAAGGGACTTTAGATAATGAGGAAATATCACTAATCAACAAGTATGCACCCAAATTTCTAATGGAGAAACTAGGAGAACTGAAGGAAGAAATAGACAGTAAAATCATATTAGTGAGAGATTTGAACCAACCACCATCAAATTTAGATAAATCAAATAAAAAAATAAATAAGAAAGAGGTAAAAGAAGTGAATGAAATCTTAGAAAAATTAGAGTTAATAGACATATGGACAAAAAGGAATACACCTTCTTCTCAGCACCACATGGCACATTCACAAAGATTGACTAAAGCTAGGTCACAGAAACATGGCATACAAATGCAGAAAAGCAGAAATAATAAATGCAGCCTTTTCAGATCACAAGGCAATAAAAATAATGATCAGTAAGGGTACATGGAAAACCAAATCAAAAATTAATTGGAAATTAAATAATATGATACTCCAAAATCGGTTAGAGAACAAATCATAGAAACAATCAATAATTTCATTGAGGAAAATGACAATGGTGAGACATCCTTTCAAACCTTATGGGCTGCAGCCAAAGCAGTAATCAGAGGTAAATTCATATCCCTGAGTGCATATATTAACAAACTAGGGAGAGCAGAGATCAATGAATTGGAAATGCAAATAAAAAAACTTGAAAGTGAACAAATTAAAAACCCCCAGAAGAAAACCAAACTAGAGATCCTAAAAATTAAGGGAGAAATTAATAAAATTAAAAGTGATAGAACTATTAATCTAATAAATAAGACTAGAAGCTGGTACTTTGAAAAAAACAAACAAAATAGACAAAGTACTGGTCAATCTAATTAAAAAAAGGAAAGAAGAAAAGCAAATTAACATCATCAAAGATGAAAATACGGACATCACCTCCAATGAAGAGGAAATTAAGGAAATCATTAAAAATTACTTTGCCCAATTATATGACAATAAATACACCAATCTAGGTGATATGGACAAATATATACAAAAATATAAACTGCCTAGACTAACAGAAAAAGAAATAGAATTCTTAAATAATCCCATATCAGAAAATGAAATCCAACAGGCCATCAAAGAACTCCCTAAGAAAAAATCCCCAGGGCCTGATGGATTCACAAGTGAATTCTATCAAACATTCAAAGAACAGTTAATCCCAATACTATACAAACTATTTGACATAATAAGCAAAGAGGGAGTTCTACCAAACTCCTTTTATGACACAAATATGGTACTGATTCCAAAACCAGGCAGGTCAAAAACAGAGAAAGAAAATTATAGACCAATCTCCCTAATGAATATAGATGCAAAAAATCTTAAATAGGATACTAGCAAAAAGACTCCAGCAAGTGATCAGAAGGGTCATCCATCATGATCAAGTAGGATTTATACCAGGGATGCAGGGCTAGTTCAATATTAGGAAAACCATCCACATAATTGACCATATCAACAAGCAAACCAACAAAAATCACATGATTATTTCAATAGATGCAGAAAAAGCCTTTGATAAAATACAACACCCATTCCTATTAAAAACACTAGAAAGCAGGGGCAGCTGGGTAGCTCAGTGGATTGAGAGCCAGGCCTAGAGACGGGAGGTCCTAGGTTCAAATATGGCCTCAGCCACTTCCCAGCTGTGTGACCCTGGGCAAGTCACTTGACCCCTATTGCCTAACCCTTACCACTTTTCTGCCTTGGAGCCAATACATAGTATTGACTCCAAGACGGAAGGTAAGGGTTTAAAAAAAAAAAACACTAGACAGCATAGGAATAGAAGGGTCTTTCCTAAAAAATAATAAACAATATATATCTAAAACCATCAGCTAACATCACCTTCAATGGGGATAAACTAGATGCATTCCCAATAAGATCAGGAGTGAAACAAGGATGCCCATTATCACCTCTATTATTTGACCTTGTACTAGAAACACTAGCAATTAGAGAAGAAAAAGAAATTGAAGGCATTAAAATAGGCAAGGAGGAGACCAAGCTATCACTCTTTGCGGATGACATGATGGTCTACTTAAAGAATCCTAGAGATTCGACAAAAAAGCTAATCAAAATAATCAACAACTTTAGCAAAGTTGCAGGATACAAAATAAACCCGCATAAGATGCTGATGCATTTCTATATATTTCCAACACAGCTCAGCAGCAAAAACTAGAAAGAGAAATCCCATTCAAAATCACCTTAGGGGGGCAGCTGGGTAGCTCAGTGGATTAAGAGCCAGTCCTAGAGATGGGAGGTCCTAGGTTCAAATCTGGCCTCAGCCACTTCCTAGCTGTGTGACCCTGGGCAAGTCACTTGACCCCCATTGCCTAGCCCTTACCACTCTTCTGCCTTGGAGCCAATACACAGTATTGACTCCAAGATGGAAGGTAAGGGTTTTAAAAAAATAAATAAATAAAAATTTAAAAAAAATCACCTTAGACAAAATAAAATACCTAGGAATCTATCTCCTGAGACAAACACAGGAACTATATGAACACAACTACAAAATACTCTCCATACAACTAAAACTAGACTTGAGCAATTGGAAAAACATTAACTGCTCGTGGATAGGACGAGCCAATATAATAAAAATGAACATCCTACCCAAACTTATTTATCTATTTAGTGCCATACCCATTGAACTTCCAAAAAATTTCTTTAATGATTTAGAAAAAACCATAACAAAGTTCATTTTGGAAGAACAAAGGATCAAAGGATATCCAGGGAAATAATGAGAAAAAAAATACAAAGGAAGGGGACCTTGCAGTCCCAGATCTCAAACTATATTATAAAGCAGCAGTCATCAAAACAATTTGGTACTGGCTAAGAGACAGAAAGGAGGATCAGTGGAATATACTTGGGGCAAATGACCTCAGCAAGACAGTATATGATAAACCCAAAGATCCCAGCTCTTGGGACAAAAATCTACTATTCGATAAAAAGTGCTGGGAAAAATTGGAAGGCAGTGTGGGAGAGATTAGGTTTGGATCAACACCTCACACCCTACACCAAGATAAATTCAAAATGGGTGAATGACTTGAACATAAAGAAGGAAACTCTAAGTAAATTGGGTAAACACAGAATAGTATACATGTCAGACCTTTGGGAAGGGAAAGACTTTAAAACCAACCAAGACTTAGAAAGAGTCACAAAATGTAAAATAAATAATTTTGACTACATCAAATTAAAAAGCTTTTGTACAAACAAAACCAATGTAACTAAAATCAGAAGGGAAGCAACAAATTGGGAAACAATCTTCATAAAAACCTCTGACAATGATTTAATTATTCAAATTTACAAAGAGCTAAATCAATTGTACAAAAAAATCAAGCCATTCTCCAATTGATAAATGGGCAAGGGACATGAATAGGGAGTTTTCAGATAAAGAAATCAAAACTATTAATAAGCCCATGAAAAAGTGTTCTAAATCTCTTATAATCAGAGAAAAGGAATAATAAAGTGGAGGAATTCCATGGAGACTGGAACAACCTCCAGGAAGTGATGCAGAGCGAAAGGAGCAGAACCAGGAAAACATTGTACACAGAGACTGATACACTGTGGTACAATCAAACGTAATGGAATTCTCCATTAGTGTCAATGCAATGTCCCTGAACAATCTGCAGGGATCTAAAGAACACTATCCACAAGCAGAGGATAAACTGTGGGAGTTAAAACACGGATGAAAAGCAACTGCTTGACTACAGGGTTTAAGGGGACATGCCTGAGGAGAGACTCTAAATGAACACTCTATTGCAAATACCAATAACATGGAAATGGGTTCGAATCAAGAACACAAGTGAAACCCAGTGGAATCACGCATCGGCTATGGGGGGGAGGGGGGGAAGAAAATGATCTTTGTCTCCAATGAATGTTTGGAAATGACCAAATAAAATATTGTTTAAAAAAAAAAAGGAAAGGAGCAAATGATCAAAGAAGATGTCAAAGGGTTTTGAAATGAAGAGAATGGGAGAAGTTGGAAGTTCACAATGAATTCTGAGCAATGTCTTCAGCTTTAAGAGGAAGAAAAGGAGGTGTGTGGAGTTTTAGGAGTGAAGAAGTTTGGAATAGCTTTTGTGAGGATTGAGGAATCAATTAAGCAGAAATAAAAGGATTGCCTTAATGCAGTGAAGGCCTAGTTGAGGGTAAATAATGTGAATTTGTAATGTACCAAGCAAGGCAGGAAAGTTTGAGTAAAAGTGGAGGAAGCATATGATGGGACCAAGTTAGCACTGAAATTTGCCAAGAAGTGAGTAATGATAGGACAAGGGCAAAGAACCCCTATATAGTTAAAATGGCTAACTACTGGGTTGAGAATGGCAAAAGAAGGCAATGAAGTCAAATCAGAGAGCATGGTCTGAGAAAGTAAAGGACTAAAGGGTAGAAGGGATGGAGATCTTGATGAGGGCAAAGAATGGATGTAGGAGGGATAAAGCAGGAGAGACTGAATAATAGGAAATTTTATGGTCAGAGAAATGTCATATTTCTAATTTGGGAAATGGAACCCTTGTGAGTAATGGCAAGATCTAGTGTCTGACTGTCATGTGTGGCTAAACTAGTATGAAAGAGTAGATCATGGGGCTTAGGAAGTTCAAAGAAATGTGAGGTTAAGAAGGGAGAATCTATAGGAATATTAAAGTCCCCTAAGTATAAGGATAGGAGTTGGGAAGGAAAGCTGTCAATCTGGGAATGATCTCCTTGAAAAAAATTCAAAGAATGACCTGGGGGTTGATATACAACTACCAAAATTTTGATGGGGTGGAAAATTTTAACGTGTAGACTTCCATGAGAGAAGGCAGTAGAGGGAAAGTCTGGATGTAATAATGGAGAGCAAGGATTCTGACTCTCCCTCCAAGACCATTTAGGGTATGGGTATGAAATTAGGTACAACCAGGGCTTGGAGAGGATAGTCAAGACATCAAAGTATCATCAGAAGGAAGCCAGGCCTTCTCAAGGACTTAAAAGATGAAAAGAGTACAAGAAAAGAAGTCCCAGAGGAATGAGAATTTGTTCAATAGTGAATGAAAAATCTAGAGGAAGGGATAAATTGAGATATGAGTAGGGTCACATTGAGAACTATGGGAATTAAAGAACATAAGGAACAGGCAAGGAACAGTTTTTTGTTTTTTTTAATAGCCACTAATTATTACAAGGATGAGGAAAGAAACAGCTACTGGTATATGGTCAGTAGTGGGTAAAAGATGAGAAGTTCATATAGAGGTACTGTAGAAAGACCTGGGTCCGTCCCTTCTTCAAGGAGCCTGATGGAGCGGTGCGATGAGGCATAGGGTGGTAGTGATCTAGCAGCTTTCCAATTGGTCTTCCTGTCTCATCTCTCCCCATTCCAACCACTCTTCCACTTAACTACCAAAATGATTTTCCTAAAGTGTAGGTTTGAACATGTTACATACCTTTTTTTTCAATAATCTCCAGTAGCTCCCTGTTACTAGAGTTAATAAGCGAGTTCCCTGAGGGCATGGTCTGTTTTTACCTTTTTTTAAAAATCTCCCCAGCTTGGATGGGTGCCCTGCACATGAGCACTTAATGCTTTTGAATTGACTGATTGAATGAAAGTGTCCAGGAATCCTTCTGCTATTATTTGTAATGCCAGTTTGTATCTAATAAATGTTTGCATTGGTGAAAATACAAATGTGAGAGTAGAGTATAACTAGTAATAAGTACTTAATGAAATTTTTATGTGAAGTACATTCTTCCTTCCCTAGAGGCTGGAGCCCTGCAGGATCATTGATCAAATGCAAAACAGGAACCTTGGAAGTCACCTAGGCCAACTACCTCATTTTATAGATTAGCAAAATGAAGCTTTAAGTGCCCCTTCCCAGTATCACACAAGAGTAGTACATAGAAGCAGAGCTTGAGCCTCGACTTTAAAATAAGCTTTTTCCATTATGCCATAATGTCTTTCTGCAAATGTAGTATTTGTACTTCGATATTTTATATTTATTAGATATACTATATCAGTGGTTCTCAACCTTTCTAATGCCATGACCCTACAATACAGTTCCTCATGTTGCAGTGACCCCAAACCAAAAAATTATTTTGGTGGCTACTTCAAAACTGTAATTTTGCTACAGTTATGATTCGGAATGTAAATACCTGACATGCATTTATGTATTCTCATTGCTATAAATTGAGAGGTTGAAAACTGCTGTACTATATAAAAATATGCCTAAATACTACTAGAGTATACATGTTTGCCCTACATATATATACCAAATAGACATCTATGTAGTATATAGTATAAATATAGTACAGAGGCAATTGTTATATATTAGTATATAATGGTATATAACAGTATACGAATTATTACATAATTATAGAAAAGTAGACAAATATAGGAGGCAGCTAAGTGGCTCAATGAATAGAGTGATGAGCCTGGAGTCAGGAATACCTAAATTCAAATATGACCTCAGGGACTTAGCTGTATGATACTGGGCAAGGCACTTAACTTATGTTTGTTTTAATCCACAAAATGGCAAACCACTCCAGTTCTTTTCTGCCAGGAAAACTCCATAGACAATATTAGTGTGCTATGACCTTCAAGTACACTTAAGAGTCGGATATGACTGAATAACATACAAATATAGTTCTATATACGCATACAATATTTAGTATAAACATTTTTCATGTAGAAATCTCGGGGCAATTTGTCAAAATCACATATAAATAACAAGTCTTGAATTACAGTCATCAACAGGTCCCCGGAAACTGCTGGAACACACATGTTGAACGGAAGACTAAATTCCAGTTCAGCTTCTACATTTTAAGACTACTTTACCCGTAATGGGGCACACTCCGTGTCACGCGCCCCACTTTAATTCTTCAGTGTTTTTTTCCTACTTATTCAGCCTATCTGGCCACGAGACTCTAACCTGCCATATCCTAAATCCAGTTTTGGGGGAGAGGGACGTACGTTCGCTCTTGAATACCCGCGCAAGGCGGATTTCCTTCCCTGCAACTAAAAAACGGTTTAACCGTAGCTGTCTCCAAGTCCCTCGAGAGCATCCAGTCGGCCGATACTGCGCATGCGCAAGCGTATGCCCCTCCTCTCCCGGAAGTGGAAGTGATGGGTGGCATCCCAGAAGTCCTTGTCCTTCTATCCGCTCTAAGCTCTTTCCCCTCCTTTGCCTTCCTGTGGCCTCACGTGTTCGGGACTTGGAGGTCCTCTGAAGTTTGCGCGCGCTTAGCTCACCAGGAGTTTGCTGCTTACTCTGCCAGTTTAGAGCTGTGCGACTAAGGGGCTCCCTAGAATCCGCTGCATCTGCCTCACCTTTAACCCGCCCCCAGCTTATTCGTGGTTTCGGCGCGCGCGGGGGGCCGTGTGGCCTCTCGCGCTCTGGCCTCGCCATGTTGGTGCTGTTCGAGACGGCGGCCGGCTACGCCATCTTCAAGGTAGGCCGCTGAAGCTAGGTGCCTTTGGGGTGGCGGCGGCTGCGGCGGGTCAAGATCGACCTCAGGCGCGTGGAGCGAGCGGCTGCGAGGGATCGCAGAGGAGCTGTAGCATGAACACGTGGCTCCAGGGGCTGCGCACCAAGGCGTGGGGGAAGGGAAGAGGCCGCTCTCCCTCGTGGAGCTGAAGGGATTGCTCGCCCCTGGAGCCCATGTAGGGCCCTACGGGACTATTTCGCCCTCCATCCGGGCTTGTGCCGCTTGTGGGAAATTTCCACTCAGAGGGTGACTTTTTTAGGCCCCACTCAGTTGGACGCTTATTAAGTGATAGTCCCACGGCCAAACTCATGAACTCTAGTGGAATCAGTGACTGATTCGGCGAGGGAGGGATCAGTGCAAAGGAGAGGGAGGCCCCAGCCCAGTGTGGGGAATTCTTACGTTAAAGAGAAAGCTCATTTTCAAAAAATAATAATATTTATATGGTGTGTATTATTGCTAGTCATAATGCTAAGAGTTTTACAATTATCTCACTTGATCCTGACAGCTCTAGGAGGTAGAAGTTTTTTTGTTTTGTTTTAACAATTCACAACCTTCACATTCATAACAGCAGTATATTTCAAGTTTGCAAGTACCTTATCGGACCTCTCATTTGAGCCTTACAACAATCCAGTGAGATCATCATTTCCATTAAGTGACTTGTCCACCATCATCCATTGTCAGATCCAGGATCCAAACCTAGCTGTCAAGACCATATGCTACCATCCGATTTGCTCAGTCAGCCAGTTAATAAATGTCTGAGGATGGCTTTGAACCACAAGTCTATCTGACTTCAGGCTCAGCCCTCTGTCCACTCTCCTACATTTATAAAGAGCTTTTTATAAGCCAGGAACTTTACCAAGTCCTGAGATTAATTCTATAAGATAAGAGCTTGAGGGCAGGGACTGTATTGCCTCTTGCCTTTCTTTGTATCCCCAGCATTTAACACTGTTCCTGGCAAGTAGTAGGAATTCACAGTGCTTATTGGCTAGGTGGGGTGGAAGGAATAACCAGGGTACCTAGAAGTCAGGTAACAAGATGAATGTTTACATTGCCAAAATGCTTAACTTCTTTTTTATATATTTTACATCTTAAAATTTTTCAACATTTTCTAAATGTTTTCTAAAGTTATAACAATAAAATATAATAATAAATAATAATAAAGTTATAATAATTATAATTTTCTAAAATTATAATATCCAAATTATCTTTCTTCCTCCTCTCCCCCATCCTAGGAGATGGTAAGCAATTTTTTCTGAATTATACATATGTTATACAAAACATACTTCCACATTGGTTATTAATTCCATATAATACCAAAGCCCTACAATAAAAATACAGACTAAAGTGGAAAAGAGTATGTTTTGATCTGCATTCTGATTCCCAACAATTCTTCCTCTGGAAGTGGATAGTATTCTTTGTCATAAATCCTTCAGATGGGGGCGGCTGGGTTGCACAGTGGATTGAGAGCCAGGCCTAGAGACTATAGGTTCAAATCAGGCCTCAGACACTTCCCAGCTGTGTGACCCTGGGCAAGTCATTTAACCCCTATTGCCTAGCCCTTAACCACTCTTCTGCCTTGCAACCAATACAGAGTATTGATTCCAAGGTGGAAGGTAAGGGTTAAAAAAAAAGTCCTTCAGATTTGTTACTGTATACAATATTATCCTGGTTCTGTTTATTTCACTCAATATTAACTTTTTTGTTGAAATTAGGTTGGTTGAGTAGGGGTTGCATTAAAATGGTTGGAATTAAACTACAGAATTTTTTATTTTTTAATTCATGTGCATTACCTATGATAAAACAGTGTGGTAGGAACCATGACTAGTTCTACCTCGGACACACTGTTAAGTATGCACTGACCAGTCCCTCCTTTCTGAGGGGTGGGGGAAAGATAGGACAGGGGGGCTATGAATTGTTGAGTATATTCTAAACTTTATTCCTAATATCTTTGTCAATAACTACAGAAAGGCTTTGAGAATTTTGGTCAGTGGTTTTCTGTTCTGAGATTAGCAAATAGCTTTGCTTTTTTTTTTTTTTAAGGATATTAGAGGATTGAAATGAGGGATGGAAAAAGCCACAGTAGATAAGTAAGAGAATCTCTCTCTTTGAAATGTAGACCAGGCAGTTAGGCTTAACCTCCCTTTTCAAGTATCAGTTACGCATCTCATGCATTCCAATCCCGCCTCTGTGACTTTGTACAAGTACTTTAACCTTTTGGGGCTTTAGTTTCCTCATCTATAAAATGAGAGAGTTGGACCCAATTCTAAAAATTCCTCTATCCTAGCCAGCCAGGTCTGAAAATTGGTGCCCTCCACAAAAGAGGATAGGGTAAAAAAAGATATAATTTGCTTGACACTAATACATGTCACAGCTACTGTAAGGCATCTAAAAACACATATTTTACTGGCAGTGGGGTTCAGTATTATCTTACATCATTCAGCAAATACTTCCTGAATGCTTTATGTGCATAATTATCCTCTGTCTTATGAATTAGGACAAAATTTGTAAAGTGATTTTGATTCTTTGGATTTGTACTTCAGCAGCCCCAAGAATCAGTAATTTCATCAGTATGGGTAGTCTCTTCCACAGACACATATCTAACCATTTATAACTTAGTAAATAGTAGACTCTTGTGGCCAACTTGGTCCCTGGACAACAAATATACAGTCTTATCATTGAGTTCATTTTTGAAGCCTTTCCAGCTTGAAAAAACCTGCTTAAATTTCCACTTAGTCACCTCTATATTGAAATTTTTTTTAAAAATCAAGGTAGAAATTAGTGAAGGCTTTGGAATGGTGGGTACACAGTAAAATTAGTTAATTTACTTGAAAAATAAGACCAAGGAGGCAGCTGGGTGGCTCAGTGGATTGAGAGCCAGGCCCAGAGATGGGAGGTCCTAGGTTCAAATATGCCCTCATATACTTCCTAGCTGTGTGACCATGGGCAAGTCACTTAGCCCCCATTGCCTATCCCCTACTGTTCTTCTGCCTTAGAACTAATAAATAGTATTGATTCTAAGACTGAAGGTAAGGGGAAAGAAGGGAGAAAGAGAAAATAAAAATATGATCAAGTAGAGAAGAAATATGAATATCCTGTTTGCATTTATGGAAGAGGGAAGTGGTGATACTACGAATAAAGCACTGGGCTTAAAATCAGAAAGACACTTCTCCCTCAGTTCAAACCCAACCTCAGTCACCAGCTAAGTGACCTGGCAAGTTACTTAACTCTTACTCAGTTCCTCACTGTAAAAATGAGCTGGAGAAGGAAATGGAAAACTAGTATTTTTGAGAAGAAAACCCCAAATGGGGTCACAGAGTCTGATGAAACAACATCATCTTTATATTACATATTTAGTAGTATAAGGGAACAATGTGAGTGTATACCCAAAATCATGGCTATTGCATTTTTTAAAAATTAATTGAACTGATCTTTATTTCAGGTTCTGAATGAGAAGAAATTACAAGAAGTGGACAGTTTGTGGAAAGAATTTGAAACTCCAGAGAAGGCAAATAAAATGTAAGCATTCTTGGTGGGGGGATGGGGAGGGGACTTAACCAATAATTTGCTTTTCCTTAATTTCAATTAATGCTTTGCTTTAAAAAAATAATAACCTTACCTTCTGTCTTAGAATCAGTACTATGTATTGGTTCTAAGGCAGAAGAGCAGAAAGGGCTAGGAAATGGGGATCAAGTGAATTGCCCAGGGTCATACAGCTAGGAAGTATATGAGGGCATATTTGAACTTAGGACCTCCCATAACATGGATTTTTAAAAAAATTTCCTGTATTGACATCACCTAAATTTTCCCCTCATTTACTTTCCTCCAGAGAACTAGCCAGAGTTTTTTGGAAAAGATAAGAAATAAGCAAAGCTGATCAATATTTTCAATATATACACAATATATGAAATGTTAGGTTACTCTGTGTCCAAGTTTGTTCTTTATATTTTTAATCAGATACTCTAAGACTATACCCAACCATTTTGAGCTTAGGCATGTCATATGTAAGCTGTTGTGACAACTTTAAAACTGACTTGATGAGACATGGTTCTAGTATTCATACTTTTATCCAACCTTTTTTTTTTTAAGATCTATACTTGGAATATCTGGTTTCATAAGTTTCCTATCATAGGTTGATCTATAAAGTAATTCTCTTTTATTCATAAGAACTTCTGTTCTGCCATCTTTGTTCAAATTTTCTTATGAAGTCTTATCAAAGTTTCTCTAAAAGTCCCAAGTCTGATGGGGAATGAGTCAAGAACAGGAAAAATATAAAAACATTTCTTGAGTTCCCTCCCCCCTTTTAAAGATGGTGGAATAGCTCACTTACCTAATACTGAAATGAATGGGAAATGTAAAACTGTTTAATAAACATAATGTATATATTCATGTGTGCTTAGGGCGTGTTGGAGCACAATAGACAATACGGCCATCCAATGCAGCTGAGGAAATCTCCAGGTGTAACGACTTTTCGTGCCACTGGACCCAGGCTTCCAACGCCGAGAGAGTGGGACTGTCTCTGTGCATTGACTTTTCCACTTAAATCTTCATGCACAAGTGTCTTTGTGCACAAAAATGCACAAAGACAATTGTCATCCTTGGTTACCGAGAGACTACTACTATATATTCATGTCCTTATTGTGGCCAATTGAGTTCAAAACATGGAGGCTTAACAGAACAGAAATGAGTATAAATCTAAATGGAATCAGGATTGAAGGATATTCTGAGGCATGTTAAACTGCTTTGGTTCATAGTTGGCTATGGAGTCTAGTAATAATTTAGTTGTCCAGGGTGTATCTTTGGCTCCCTTCTTGCAAATGTCTTAGATGATTAGCTTGTAATTTTTATACAATTTCAGTTTTGGAAAACAATTTACATAGATTTAATCCTCAAAACAACTTGTGATTTGGGCACTATGGGTATCATCACCATTTTATACCTGCAGAAACTAAGGTTCAGAGATGAATATCTTGACTTAAGGTTTCTTCTCCAAATAAATGTGGGATCTGTCATTTAAATTAATCAGTTTCCTTTTTTTTTCCCTAGAGATAAAAGCTTAGTGTCTAATTAGCTGCTGGTACTGAATAAAAGTAACTAAATTGAATTTTCCTTTTTAAAAAATTAATTGTTATTTGTAGAATACTTTTTAAAGCCATCTTTGTTATTCTCCTAGAATACTCCTGACCCTCTGGAACAGGTGAAGTAATAGTAACTAGGTTTCCTGGCTTCATATCTTAGATTCAGATGTTCCTCATTGCAAATTACTTGATTCCTTGGAGGATTTGCCTCTTCTGACCAATGTCTGTGGCTTAGAGGGGGAAAGGCTTATTGTTCTTTAGAACTAACAAGGCATCATTAGGAGCTTGATGTTGTACAGTGGTTAGAGAACTGGATTTGTAATGACTTACTAATCGTGTGGCTGGGCAAGTCACTTAATCTCTGCTACTTCAGTTTCTTCCTTTCTAAAATAGAGACAAATATAATACCCATCTCCCAAAGTTGTTCTGAGGATAAAATCACTTGTAAAATGTCTTGGAAACCTTAAAATTATATATAAATGTTATTAATTATTTATCATTTCATTACTGTTGTAGTAAAAATTATATGTTATAACAAATTTCCACTTTTCTCCCAGAGATGACAAGCAATTTGACTTGAGTTATACATGTATTATCATGAAAAATATATTTCCATATTGCTCATTTTTACGGGGCAGCTGGGTACCTCAGTGGATTTCCAGCCAGGCGTAGAGACTAGAGGTCTTAGGTCAAATATGGCCTCAGACACTTCCCAGCTGTGTAACCTTCAAAACACACACAGAACACACACACACACACACATGCACAGGCACGCACACACGTTGCCTAGCCCTTATCACTCTTCTGCCTTGGAACCAGTACAGAGTATTAACACTAGCCTTTATAAGCTAATTAGCAGTGAATTAAGATCTGAGTCACTAGGCTGTTGACTGTCACAGCCAGTAAACAACTTTTTTTTTTAAGCCATTTGGCATTTGTAATAGGTGCTTCCATTTATTTACCAGCACAAGTTTCTGAGAAGTATGTGATTTTGTATTTATGGTTACAACATAGAGGCAGCTTTATCATAATTGTCTCTAGATTCTATTTCAATATTCCCTGAGAATGACTGTAAACCTGTGTTCACAAATGCTATATCAGCAGAGCACAAACGCAGGCCAGATACTACTAAAAGGAAAAGTTCCAGATATGGGCTGGCAATGAATAGTTTTCTGTTCTCCAGGGAAAGTTTTTGACCACCAGGCCAAAGAGTGTCTGCAAAGATATGGGGAAAGTTATATGTAATAGAGCATTGGAAGTCAAGGTTCAAGTAAACCAGAAACAGACTAACTTTTTAACCATGAGGAAGTCATTTTAGCACCTTTGAGTCTCCTTGTTCTCTTTAAAACAGGAAGACTGGAGTATGTACTTTTCAGAATCATCTTGGGACTCAGAGGAGAGATGTGATATATGTGAAGTACTTGGCAGACTTCAAAGTTCCATAAATATATATCAGTTAATAGTGGGGCAGGACCCATCCAAAGTTAAGTTATGCTTGTAATAACATAAGTATCTTTCTCCTTTCAGAGTAAAATTAAAGCATTTTGAGAAGTTCCAGGACACAACTGAAGCATTAGCAGGTAAGAAAAAAGGCTAGTCTGACTTTATTTTTATGATCTGGTTTTTGTAGTAAAGGTTTATTTGCATTAATAAGTAAGAGTTTTGTTGTCAGTGATGTACATATGTTGGAACTGAATCTTAAGTGATATCATTTACCAATTCGTCACTACCACTGAGACAACACTGAAATTACAATAAATGAAATGTAATTGACTTAAGAAATAATTCACAGTATGTGAGCTTTCTGAGTGCCAAAATGTTTGTATGTAGTATAGTTCAATATGACATATTTAAGTTCTGCAGAAAAAAAAAATTCTAAATCAAATCACACCTTGATTTTCTTTTGAGTAACTGAAGTTTCATGAATGGCTTCCTTTACATTCTTAACAATTTCTTTCCTCCTGGTTCTTAGCAAATTACTTAATGCTCTATAAACAAAACTGAAATGGGAGTTCTGTCCCATTGATGGTCAATCCTTTTCTGATGAGAATCACTATCTAAATGACTTATTGTTTCATCTGAAGATAAGATCCTAAATAATGGCTTCCTTTTTTAAAATTTCATAATTGAAACTGTTCTCTTCAGTTAACCCAATTGAAAAGAGTTACTAAAATGTCACTTGAATTAAGTGATTAGAGGTCATTAGCCATCAATTGTACAGCTAATTAAAAGTATTGACAAGGAAAGGTGAAAGTATAAGAATAATAATCAGGCTTAAAATGCTCAGAAATCAAAGTTAAGGTCAAAAGAATAAAAATTGTTTGCTATCACAGAAGCTTTTGAGTAGGTGCAGCATTATTATTTCCTCCCTCTGCTGTGAAAAAGAGATACATATTTCATTAATACTAGGAAGTGAATGTGTAGAACAGAATAGTTGCGGATTCTAAAATGGAGGCAAACAAGTTGAATGGTAGTATCTGTGTCATGACTAGAACACTAGTCATGACAGCTAAGTTTGGATCCTGCATCTGACAATCAGTTACCTTGGACAAGTCACTTAGCCTTGTAAAATCTATAAAATGGAAGTGATGATATCACAGTCCTGAGAGGTTTGAAAAGCTACTTTGTAAATTTGAAAGTAATATAAATGTCTTGTTATTATTTAGGCTTGACTTGAACCTGTTTTTGTTTTTGTTTTTTCAGTATAACCTTTCATCCTCCACAATAGATGTTATGGCTTGACCCTAAGGGGTTTCCAACCAACTGTTTGGGACCAGAAGATGGGTCACATTTTCTCCTTTCCTCCATAGTCAGCCTAGGCTAGCCTCCCCATAAGTATATCATTCCCCTTCAAACCTTGCACACACACTTCCTTCAGTGGCACTCAGGGTGATTATAACCTAACTAGACTCCAGCATCAAAAGCATCGTGCTTCACCACCCCCTCCAGTTATCACCCTGTGGCTGCCATCTGTGCCAGCTTTCACTAGTGGTTCTGGTTTTTCTAACTAGGGGCTAAAGTGAATGGAAGGTCACACACTCCTCTTCCTTATACATATTTTCACATAGACTTTTCTTTTTTTTCTGTGGGAAAATGTTTAGGGTATAGAGACAAATATACAGGATGTGTATGCTGAGGGCATTGTCATCCTTCCAGCTTCTGTAAACGCCAAAACTGTAAAGATAATTTTTAGTGTTTTGACTTACACTCTAAATTAATAAGAGAGAAGGAATTAAGGGAAGGAGAGAGAGAGAATGAATGAATGAATTTAAACTGCTCTGGCTCAGGCTGAGCCAAGCAGTAGTTAAAGGCCTAGGCCAAAGTGGCCTCCCTGAGCCTAAGGGAAGAGTGAGTCAGTCTTATTACCACAAGACTGTCTCCAAGCAAGC
This sequence comes from Monodelphis domestica, assembly GCF_027887165.1. NCBI lineage: Eukaryota > Metazoa > Chordata > Mammalia > Didelphimorphia > Didelphidae > Monodelphis > Monodelphis domestica. Next base: position 91,038,988 of record NC_077234.1, on the reverse strand, counting down.
TCCAGTCCTCCACTGAATCTCCTAAACTGAGTTCAGAATCTAACTCAATTCAACTCAAAACTCTAATTACCCTGAACTGACTTTACCCTTCAATCACAGTAGATGCTTTTTCCCAGGACTGCCCATTCTTAGTTTTCACTACTTTTTAGTTCACACCTTCTCTGGTTAGATTATATCTTCTGAATACTTCACACCTCTTTGTTAAGCTTGCCTTTTGTAAGTTACTTGACCTTTTTGTGATTGATTTAACCTTTATAGGTACTTAACACCTTTTTTGTATTAGACTTAAAAATAAACCTAGCTTAAGGTTCTAGCTTCACTATAAGGTATGAGTTAGGGACTTTAATTGTTCAAACAGGAGTTTACAACTTTATCTTCCCCTAAGGCACTGTCTGAGTAGGGTGGAGTAAATTTAAAAGTTGCCAATACATTCTTGATTCTTATTAGGCCAAGTATCTCCGTTGTTACAATAATGGAATAGCTTAATAAAATCTTCTAAGGTACACTCTGAGTAGTTTTTAAGATTCACAATCCCCCCTGATAATCATTGGGAGACTAGTTTCCCCATTGATCATTCAACATAATCATCTTGGAGTTCTAAACACTTCTAACTACAGATGTATACAATGTTCAATTTCCAGGTTCTTAATCTCTTTATTACATTTGACTCCTCATTTAACCAAAAGCCTTTACTCTCAAGTTATCAGTGATCTCTTGATTACAAAATTTGATGCTTTTCTCAGTTTTCATGCTTTGTGATCACTGCAATACTGTCTCCTCGATATTACTCTCTTAATTTTCCTGTTGTCTGACAGATCCTTTGAATTACTATATTATGATGCCCTCTGCTGTCCTGGGCCTTCATTTCTTTTCTTTTTTTCTTTATATACACTGAATTCATTGGCTCCTGTGGTTTTAATTATCTGTGCAGGTTTATATGTCTAGTCTTAATCTCTGCCCCAAGGTTCAGATCACTAAATGTCTGTTGGACTCTTCCTACTGGTTGCCTCTTAGGCATCTCAAATTACTCAGTTATAGCAACTTCGACATTATCCTTGCCCTTCACCTTTTTTTTTTTAATCCCTTACCTTCCGTCTTGGAATCAATACTCTGTATTGGTTCCAAGGCAGAAGAGTGATAAGGGCTAGGTAATGGGGGTCAGGTGACTAGCCCAGGGTCACACCCCTAGGAAGTGTCTGAAGCCAGATTTTGAACCTAGGATCTCTCTTCTCTAGGCCTGGTTCTCAATCCACTGAGCCACCTACCTGCCCATACCCCTGCCTCCTTCACTTTTATCTCACAAATACAGTTGTTTATCAGATCTTGTCATTTCAACTCCACATTTCTTCCAATTGTCCCTTCTCATGCTTAAGAAAAAATTCTATTTTGTGTATACAGGATTTAGTTTATATAGATAATTAATAGGTAAATAAGACTATTTGAATGGCATACTAGAAAAAAATTTTTTTCCTGATTGGGGAATACCATCAGAATTTTGGATATGCTGCTAAATAAGATACCATAGGAGAGAGCAGCAGATTTTTTTTTTTTGCTTAAGTAAAATGAGTTGCTAGTGCCTTGACCATCATTATTAAATTCTTTGAAGAACTTTTCTTCCCCGACTGTGATATAAGACCAAATTAACATTATTGGACAGTTCTATTAAAGACATTAAAATATGGACTCATCTCCCTAGAAGTATGAAAAATGGTATAATTTAATGAAGAATAAGGGAAGGGTAGGCATCCATAAAATAACAATAATTCATATTAAAAGAGTTCAGAAAATTAAACTGTCATAAGGTATCTACAGTCCTATTATGAGGAAAGCCAATTTTTTAAAGGAAAAAAAATCGATGTTAGGGCAAGAGAAAAAACCTGTAAATTTTTATTTTCCTAATTGTAAAATTCCAAAAGCTAGGACAAGATTTTGAGTGGAAGCATTTATTGTCATTTAATTGGACTTTTTTTCCCCAAATGTCAGATGTTTCCCAACACTGAAATTTTCTGTAAAGAAAGGAACATTGCTTTGCTTTTAGTAGTATAAAGTATATGTTTTGCTTGGTTTTAGGTTTTTTTAAACTTCTGGATTTTTTAATCTTCTCTTTCTATATCCCCTCCCCCTATCCAAAAAAAGCCTCTACAGCTTTGGTAGAAGGTAAACTGAGTAAGAATTTAAAGAAAGTCTTGAAGAAGATAGCTGCAAAAGAAGCCCATGAACAGCTGGCTGTAGCCGACGCCAAACTAGGAGGCGTTATAAAGGTAAGACTGGATTTTCTTACTTTGGCACAGTATCATTATCATTACTTGGTTTCTCCACACATACCTGTACCCCAAAATTAAAAGTCCTTCCTTATAGCAATTAAATATAGTCAAATCTGACAAATCACTGCATGTTCAGTGTTTCTGAAAATATGTCTCCTAACCATGTCATTTCTCCTGTCTTCCAAAGAGATGTGAAGCATGATTCTCCATCAATCCTTGGGAGTCATGACTGGTCATTGCATGGATGCGAGTTACCCATTCTTTTGGAGTTGTTTTCTTTACGATATTTGCAGTACAGTATATATAATACTATACACTTTGAAATCTTGTTTTCCTTCTTCTGCTTCAGGCCACAAAAGTCTTCCTAGGTTTCTATGAATCTGTCTCTCTTGTCTTAAAGCAAATTTCTTAAAGTAAGATTTGTTCAGTTTTGTTTTTGTTTGTTTTTTTGAGTTGTGTCCAACTTTGTGACCCAATTTGGAGTTCTTTTGGTAAAGATAATGTAGAGGTTTGCCATTTCCTTCTCCAGCTCATTTTACAGATAAGGAAATTAAGCCAATTGAGGTGTCATGACTTGGCCAGGGTCATACAGTCTGAATCCAGATTTTAGCTCAAAAAGAGGAGTCTTCCTGACTCCAAGCCCAGCACTCTATCCACTACACCCACAGCTTCCCTAACATAAAATAATCCATTAAATTTATATTTTCATTGTTTAGTTATTAATTGAAGAAGTATACCCAGTTTTGTTTTCTGCTTTTAGTTAAATCCTCTTCTGCCAATAGACAGTGAGGACTTTTTATATAGTTCTCTAGAGATTCAGGATAGTTTATATGATTTGTTTTGTTAATATAGGTTTATAAATGTTGGTTTGTTGTGTCTTTCATTGTAAAATATATTACCTGTTTCTCAGGATGTAAATTAATATGGAAAATGGGGAAAGTTATACATACTTGTGGAAAATACAGATTCTTTCTTAGCCTATCATTCACTATTTAAAAGAAATAGTAAATCTGAATTTTATATTTCTCCCCTTCCCTATCAAAAAATGGCAAATCAAATCCCTTTCCCTTTGCTTACCATATAAACAAATCTTTGGCTTATAAAGTAACTTTAGACAGCTCTTCAATTGCCTACTTTCTCTGAAAGGAATAAAGTTCAAAAATGCAAGCATTTCCCAGATTTGAGTAGTGGGATTAAAATATTAAAGTTAAATAAAAAATTAAAATATTAGACAAAGAATAAAGTGATATGTAATATCTTAGAGACCACGGAGAAAGCACTACACTGAAGCTCTGAAGTCATGGGTTGGAACCTTGGTTTCTGCTGCTTATTATACTATGTGACCTTAGCTGAATTATTTAAGTTTTCTGAGCTTCTTCTGAAAATTGAGAGGTTTAGTGTATGTGACCTCTAAAATCTCTTCCAGCTCAAAATTGGTGGTTTTATTAGGTTCATTAACATACTATACATTTTAACAAGGTTAAATCAGATGAAATACATTTTTGCTCTGACCATTTCTGTACAATTTAAAAAAAACCACTGAATGAGTGATAATTTAAAACATGCCTGTAGCTAGTTTCAGAAATTTTTCACACTCTTCATCAGCATTATCTGAAGAATATTATGTGCCCACAACCAGCATTTTCTATGGAATACTTAAAGAACTTGGGCTTAGAGAACATAGCCCTCATTTTGCTTTCTGTATCTTCTAATGAATACCAATTGTCTTTCTCCATAGTCTAAGAAACTTTTTATTTCCCATTTTCAAGCATTCTATGTATATGTGTTTGTACTTCTGTTAACACAGGTTTAATTCCCAAGGTAAGAACCGTACATAACATACAGTGCCACCTGGTGGTTGGATCAGGGATTTATTTTTAAACCCATACCATTCCAAGGCAGAAGAGTGGTTAGGGCTAGGCAATGGGGGTTAAGTGACTTGCCCAGGGTCACATAACTGGGAAGTGTATTATGAGGCCAGATTTGAACCTAAGACCTCCGATCTCTAGGCCTGGCTCTCAATCCACTGAGCTACCCAGCTGCCCCCAGGATCAGGGATCTTGACAGAAATATAGCATTGAATAGGAAAGAATTGGATGGAGCGTGGGCATGCCTTGATTGTGATGGGGTTCTGCCACTTGTGGGACATGAATGGAAATTGTACCATAAGAAATGGTAGTATCTGAGAATTCAGAAAAATTTGGGAGGATATTAGAACAGTATAACACGAAAGGGTTTTTGTCTACTAATCCCCAGGAATTGCTCTGAGGACTGGAGAAACAATGTAGGAAGGGACACAATCTGCATTCAGATGGGAGTAGCCAGAGTTAAAAGTGTGCTAGTGGTTGGAATTAGAAGGATGATAAGCTAATTTCTAGTCAATTGATATATCCTGAGAAGAGAATTAGAAGGTTCCTACTCAGAAACAGTGGATACAAGCACAAAGCCTCTATGGAAAGGCTGCTTATTAGCATTTTTCTGTTCTTTCTTTGCTCATTTTCAATTTGTGGTCTATTGGGAGGAGTTGGTCTACATGCAATACTGGTTTGCAGGTAAGGTCAGGAGCAACCTGTGATGTTTCTATAATTGAAAAATCTGTTACTTTCAAAAAGAACTACATTTCCTGGGAGCCTACTGACTTCTTTTCCTGATTTCCTTTCGTTACTTACTTCCTGTAGACAGAGGATATTAGAGAGTGGGTGGTCCTCTTGGGTCTCTTTCTTGGGATTACAGCCAGCATGGTGGTGGTGGTAAGCTAAGCATGGGGATTTTTTCCCCCTATTTTCCATCTTGTGGTTTTTTTGTTTTGTTTTTAATTTTATTTGTTCAATTTCAAACATTCCTTGGTTACAAAAATCATATTCTATTCCTCCCTCCCCCCGCCCTTCCCATAGCCAACATGCAATTCCACTGGGTATTACATGTGTCCTTGATCAGAACTTATTTCAATGATGTTGTTTGCACTAGGATGTTCATTTAGGATCTATATCCCCAATCATATCCCCCTTGACCCATGTAATCAAGCTGTTGTTTTTCTTCTGTGTTTTTACTCCCACAATTTTTCCTCTGAATGTGGGTAGTGTTCTTTCTCGTAAATCCTTCCAAGTTGTTCAGGATCACTGCATTGCCACTAATGGAGAAGCCCATTACATTTGATTGTATCAGTGTATCAGTCTCTATGTACAATGTTCTCCTGGTTCTGCTCCTTTCACTCTGCCTCACTTCCTGGGGGTTGTTCCAGTTCCCTTGGAATTCCTCCAGTTCGTTATTCCTTTGAGCACAATAGTATTCCATCACCAACATATACCACAATTTGTTCAGCCATTCTCCAATTGAAGGGCATCCTCTCATTTTCCAATTTTTTGCCAGCTATGAATATTCATGGCTGGATCAAAGGGCAGACAGTTTTTTAGTGCCCTTTGGGCATAGTTCCAAATTGCCATCCAGAATGGTTGGATCAATTCACAACTCCACCAGCAATGAATTAATGTCCCCACTTTGCCACATCTCCTCCAGCATTCATTACTTTCCTTTGCTGTCATGTTAGCCAATCTGCTAGGTGTGAGATGATATACCTAGGAGTTGTTTTGATTTGCATCTCTCTTGTTGTAAGAGATTTAGAACATTTTTTCATGTTCTTATTAATAGTTTTGATTTCTTTGAATGAAAATTGCCTGTTCATGTCCCTTGCCCATTTATCAATTGGAGAATGGCTTGATTTTTTTGTACAATTGATTTAGCTCTTTGTAAATTTGAGTAATTAGACCTTTGTCAGAGGTTTTTGTTATGCAGATTGTTTCCCAATTTATTACTTCCCTTCTAATTTTGGTTACATTGGTTTTGTTTGTACAAAAGCTTTTTAATTTGATGTAGTGAAAATTATTTATTTTATATTTTGTGACTTTTTCTAAATCTTGTTTGGTTTTAAAATCTTTCCTTTCCCAAAGATCTGACATGTTATGTTCACATAATTTACTTACAGTTTCCTTCTTTATGTTCACCTAGTCTTGAGTTTATCTTGGTGTGGGGTGTGAGATGTTGATCCAAACCTAGTGTCTCCCACACTGTCTTCCAATTTCCCTAGCAGTTTTTGTCAAATAGTGGATTTTTGTCCCAAAAGCTGGGGTCTTTGGGTTTGTCCTACACTGTCTTGCTGAGGTCACTTACCCCAAGTCTATTCCACTGATCCTCCTTTCTGTCTCTTAGCCAGTACCAAATTGTTTCATGGCTACTGCTTTATAGTACAGTTTGAAATCTGGTACTGCAAGGCCACCTTCCTTCGCTTTTTTTTTTCCCATTATTTCCCTGGATATCCTTGATCTTTTGTTCTTCCAAATGAACTTTGTTGTGGTTTAAGCATGGGGATTTTAAATGGGCTAATCAGCCATGGGCATGTGGTCTTATTTTGTATTCCTCTTATTCCTTTATTTTTCATGATCATTAATAAATCTAAAATATAATATTATTGAGATTTAATTTTAACTTTTACATTTTGGAGAACTTCTGTGGGTTTAATAACTAGTTAGTACTGCTAGCCCCCAACCTGATGCTATTCAAAAGATTAGAAGTTGGGCAAGTACCACTCTCCCCTGGGAATTATGACATGTGATCTCCCCAAATTGAAATATCTGACTGTGGTTGGTTCTCTTGAGACCGGACAATCTTCAGTATACCTCAGCACTGTGTGTGGATGACTATGGTGGTGTGACTATGGATTTACCCAGTCATAAACAGCTCTAAACTCCCATCATACTGGTAAAGTCTCACATCATCCCTGACCTTGTTATATTTCATTGAGCCCTGGGGATGTGCCTTCATGGAGACTTTCCCATAATGTAATCAGCACTCCACAGAAATAGACAGAGTGGAACATGGGTGGTTTTTTTTGTTTTGTTTTGTTTTGTTTTGTTTTTGTGGAACATGTTTGATATAAACCTGTGCACCCACAGCTACAGAGACCCTTCTGAACCCAGGAGCTCTAAAGAAGACTTAGTCTGGTTTGTCCTTATGGCCAACCACTTACACAAGAAATAGATTTCAGATTATATTTTACCTATACTGCCATTGGGGCCAATCTTGAGGTGAAAATTTGTAAACTCAATCCAGGAACTCAATTCTTTGTAGCACAGATCATGAATTTAAAATATGATGTCAATTGAATCTCCTAACATCTGGTGCTATTCATTTGGTGTTATCATTGTTAGTGTAAAAATTAAATCTCAAATAATAAAATATTATATTTTAGATTTATTAATCATCATTAGAAATAAGGAATAAAGACCTCATGCCCATGGCTGATCAAACCATTTAAAATCCCCATGCTTAAGTGTCCCTGAACAATCTGCAGGGATCTAAAAAACACTATCCACAAGCAGAAGATAAACTGTGGGAGTAAAAATACCAATGAAAAGCAACTGTTTGACTACAGGGGTGGAGGGGATATGACTGAGGAGAGACTCTAAATGAACACTCTAATGCAAATACCAACAACAGGGAAATGGGTTTGAATCAAGAACACATGTGATACCCAGTGGAATTGCGCGTCGGCTGTGGGAGAGGTGGTGGGAGGGGGTGAAGGAAGAAAAGAAAATGATCTTTGTTTCCAATGAATAATGTTTGGAAATGACCAAATAAAAATTAAAAAAAATAAAATAAAATCCCCATGCTTAGCTTACCATCGCCACCAAGCTCCATGTCATCATGCCAAAGAGCCCCAAGACAACTGCCCACTCGCTAATATCCTCTGTCTATGGGAAGTCAGTGGGCTCCTGGGAAATGTAGTTCTTTTTTAGGGTAACAAGGTCAATTATACCCACCCAATACATCCCCTACCTACTTGTGCCCCTTGACCATTTGTCAGTTGGGGAATGGCTTGATTTCTTGTACAATTGGCTTAATTAATTCCTTATAAATTTGAGAAATTAGATCTTTGTCAGAGGTTTTTGTCATAAAATCTTTTTTCCTGATTTGTTGCTTCTTTTCTCATTTTGATTCCTTCCTTTCCCATAGGATCCCATAGATCTGACAGGTATACTACTCTGTTTACCTGATTTGTCAGTAAACATTTATTAAGCACCTACTATGTGCTAAATCTCTGTAGTCCTTATATATTTCTATGATGATGTGCTCCAGTGATGAAGATTATTTGCCTGTGACCTTTTTGTTTATTGTGAAATATTGTCAAAAAGCTTATTGTATTGCATTTAATCTTCATGATTTTCTTCATATAGGACAAACTGAACCTCAGTTGTATCCATAGTCCTACTATAACTGAATTAATGAGAGGAATCCGCTCACAGATAGAAGGATTAATCACTGGCCTTCCCTCTCGGGAAATGGCAGCTATGTGTCTAGGATTAGCACACAGGTGAGTTGTTTTTTTTCTATGGTATCCTTTAGTACCATTAACTGTTTTTTAATTTAATTCCTATCCTAAAGACTAAAGTTTAGGATAGGGAATCACCACAAAGAGAGACTAGAAATTTAAAAAAAAACTTTCCTCGCCTATTTCCAGGAAGGAAACATGTTAAAAGAGAAATTTCTCAATATTAGGGGGTGGGGGTGGTTGTCAATTTGTAGTGCCCCACACTGTGTGCCCCCCACCCCCTTTTTAAATACATGGATTGTTTCTGTATTAGCTAACCAGGCGTTTGATTTTTCTTTGCTATTTATATCTCTGAATCTCTGTCTTTCTTTTTCTGAATATCTTTAATTTTTCCTAGACCTACTAGTACAGAGTGATATATAGAATATTAAGAATTAGGGGGGATTTTTGAGGGGTTACCTGGTCTAACCTTCTATCCCCAGGAAAAATTTCTCCTCAGTATCCTTAACAGTCAGTAATACAACCTGATTTTCTGTCATTCCCCAGTTTACCTTGAATCATATTTAACTTTTTTAGATGATGAATCTTCCCCCAACCGAATATAATTTCCTTAAGTGCAGGGAATATTTTGTTTTTTGCTTTTGAATTAGCTACCTATGCATAGTAAGTAATTGATGAATCTTTGTTGAATTTAGATTTATATATTTGATTACTAAGTTTATTTAGAATCCTAAATAAGGATTCTCAGCAAATGGATCCTTAGCAATAAGATGCTGTCATCATTATCAAAATGATTTTTTATGTGTGTTTCATAGAAGCATGCAGTATGTATATATTTGTGTTATCTGCTTTGTTTAAAGGGGTAGCTTTACTAACATTAAGTGGGTTTTTGCATAAATACGAAAGCTGGTAGAATATGGCATGAACTGTGGGCATGATTTCTCTTGTCTTATAAGTTTTGTTTTATATACTACTATATCCTGGTAATAGAATTACAAGGAAATGTTTTTTCTGCAGAATAATTATTGATTTTATTTATTTTGCAGCCTTTCTCGGTACAAGCTGAAATTTAGTGCTGATAAAGTGGATACCATGATTGTTCAGGCAATTTGTAAGTAAAAGTATTTATGCCAGGCTTTTTTTCTTGATTATTATCTTATTCTATGTATTATGATATGGTGGAAAGAACACATAAATCTGATTTCTGATCCTGGTTTTACCATGGATTCTATTTGTGATTCTGTTTTTAACTTAGAATACTTTATAGTAGGTCATTTTCATAATATGTTTTAGCAGTCTTTAATTTCCCTTATTGTTGTCAGTGATGGATTTTGTTGAATGAAAAACAAGTGATTTGACATTCGTCACTACCACTGAGACAACAGGGAAAATAATATATTGTTCCTCTACTTGTCAGAGTTGTTTTCAGTAGTTTATAGTTGTAGCATAATGCCCTAAAGAATAGTATAGTATTCTATCCTTTTTCTAAATATAACAGAATTTGTTGCTTTTTTAATTGGAAGGTTTTAGCTAAAATAATAATGGGCTTGTATAATCTCAGAATATCAGTGATGCTTATCTGAACATAATGTTGCTTTTGGGAATGAAAAAGTGGAAGTAGTATTCATATAAACAACTTGAGAAAGGGAAATAAAGATGTGGCTGTCTGGGTAATGAAAATCAACTTATTTGATCTTACATTTCATATGCTTCATTCTGCTTTATAAGAGCTGATATGTTTCAGCAATTGTGATATTGGGCTTTTCAGATAGCAACAAAGTTTTTAAAAATAGCAATGATAGATTCAGTGAGGTTGGAAATATTTATCAAAGAGGAATTGATCAAATAAAAGAGAAAGTGATTTTTTTTTGTAATAGCTGACACTGAGAAGTTTTTCAAACCCATAAGAGTAATATTGATAAAGAAGCCAAAGAATAGGTCATGTTCTAGAAAAATATTGAAATTTTAAAAGTTCTTTATGTTAAATATGAACCTTGAGTAAAAAATGCTCCTTAAAACAAGTATTGTTTATGCTTAAGGTCACTCTTAACATATAGAAGATAAGGTGTTTCTTCTGCAAATTAATAATATACTAGAAAATATTGCTGTTAATATTCTAGAAAATATCTCCATACAGTTTTTTTTTCTCACCTGACTTAAATTTTTCCAACAGTTATTAACTTCTCACCGATTTTTTGTACCTAAGAAGTTATAAAGAGGTTGTCACAAATAATGAATAAAATGAAAAACAAATATGAATCAAAGCACACACAGTTAGTATGAAGTAGTCAGAAATGCTTTTCTTTCAGGGAAAGAGAATTCTTTGCTATGGTAGATGTGGGAATTCAAATAGAATCTGTTGCTTAATAAACATATCCGCTAAGTACATCTCGGTCTGTTTTTATATGAAGTAGATTCCAGTGTTCTGCTGAGTCTGAGTTTTCTCTATTGATAATAAGTGCAGTAAAGATTCCTTTTTGATTGAGAAAGAAAAATGGAGAATAGCCTAAAGATTTCAAAAGCGATTTATAATAGTATTTTTTAATGGTTACAGCAATACATTTTAAATTTTGATAGCTTTTGCTTTTATATAATATTTATTTCTCAATATATCCTTCCCCTCCCCAAAGGAGCCATTTAGCAGAAATAACACTTCAATATTGAATGCTATATTCAATGTCGTTAGTCTTCTAGCTCTGTCAAGCCAATACCATCTAGTGACATTGCTGTTTCTTTCTTTTCTAATGTTTTAACAGCTTTATTAGATGATTTGGATAAAGAACTAAACAATTACATTATGAGATGTAGGGAATGGTATGGTTGGCATTTCCCTGAATTAGGAAAAATCATTACAGATAACTTAACTTACTGCAAATGTTTGCGGAAAGTTGGTGAGTATAAATCATTTATTATTTTTTCCTTTGGGTCAAGAAGTGCATTCATATTAAAGTCTGACAATTGATTCCAGTAGTATACACTGACATTTAAGATCTGTGATGTGGGTGATTATGAGATTGGGGGGGCTGGGAATTACTCTTACTTGGGCTTTTATTTAGGAATCATCATGCTGAATTACAATTTTATCATACATTGGAGTTATTTGGTGGTATTTTGATTCTTATTATGGTTTCATGATGCATTAGCGTCATGAAATATCTTGGCACCACTTTGCTCACTGAAGCACATTCTGAGCTTTTATCTCTTGGAAGTTTACAAGTCTGCTTTGCCAAAACAAACAATTCTTTGCTTACTGTGTACCGTCATACACTCTCAAATAGAGTCTGTTTTGTATTTTGTTTGTGTGTGTCTGTTGTTTTGCTTTGCTCCAATTATATGGAATAAATTCTTTTTTAAGTAAGTGTAAAACTAGAAAATCTCAAGTGTATCCAAAGCTCAATATCATAAGGAAAACCACAGAACTGAATTTATTCATCAATTTTTTGTTTTATACTGTCATTTGGTTCATTATCTATTTTTATCTTTAACCTTTTTTTGCAATGTTGTGTGTGCACACATATTCATACACCAATCATTGGTTTTTCTTTTCTCCCTCCCCTGTTTCCCTGCCAGGGGACAGGCAGAACTTTGCCTCTTCAGATCTTTCTGAAATTTTATCAGAGGAGGTTGAAGCTGAAGTAAAAGCAGCTGCAGAGATTTCTATGGGAACTGAAGTTTCAGAAGAAGACATAAACAATATCTTGCACCTCTGTAATCAGGTAAAACTTATTCTAGTGAGTGCTTGGCCATAATAAAGTTATAAGTCACAATAGTGATGGCAGTGATGATGATTTTATATTGATTCTCACCCGATTTACAAATATGAGGGTATATAGTCACTACCTCATCTGATGCCATCTTGAAGTGCTTATTTGGACAAAATCATATAATTATGGAAAGTCCTGTATAATTCTGATTAACTATTGGAAGTATCACAAGATGAATTAATTTCAAACCTCTAACAAAACAGAAGTAAGGTATCCATGTAACCCACAATCTAGGTAATCAGCTTAATTATAGTAGAGTGATTGGGATTGGGAGGTGAGAGGGGAGCAATATAGAACAGTGGAAAGAGTCCTGAATTTGGAGCAAGAAGTTAAGTTTGAATCCCAGCTCTCATGCTCTTTAACTTTGCAAGAAAATCAATTAACCTCTTAATGCCAAATCTTGTGTTTAAAAAAAAAAGTTTGACTGGTCTTGCCATTCTCCTCCAAATAACAGTTTTTTGATTATATAATTATGTCCCTTGAAGATTTATATAATAATCTTAATTTAGAAGAAGAAAATATTATCACTGAAATAGAAAGTTTTAATTTGAGGGGGTTAATACCAAATATATTTGGTAATGATATCATTTAATAGGAAGCTGACTACATAAGAGTGCTTTATAGACTGGATTTTTCAGCTTGTTAACAGATTCATGTCCCAAATAAGGCCCAAACTTCTCAAATCACAAATGTTTTTCAATATTAAACCTAGACAGTTTCCTCTTTTCTTCTCTGCCAGTCACTTGGACTTTTCTTATCCTACCAATATTGAGCCTCCATACCTCTTAATGTTTGGCCACCCTAGATTATGTTAGTTATTTTTTTTTTAAGCCCTTACTTTCCATCTTGGAATCAGTACTGTGATAAGCTCTAGGCAATGGGTGTCAAGTGACTTGCCCAGGGTCACACAGCTGGGAAGTGTCTGAGGCCAGATTTGAACCTAGGACCTCCCGCCTCTAGGCCTAGCTCTCAATCCTCTGAGCTACCCAGCTGCCCCCGATTATGTTAGTTCTACATTATTGAACAGTCTAGTTCATATTCCTTAGAGCAAGGAATAGTTTCTCTTTTTTGTTCAGACCCTGTGATTTTATCATTTTGAAGAGTTTCTTGGGTAAAACATGGTACTAGTTTTGATCAGCAACTGGTTTTCAATTTGTAGTCAGAGAAAGTTGTTTGGGACACTGATAGGTTAAGTGAATGACTCAGGATCACACTATTTTATTTTTTTAAACCCTCACCTTCTGTCTTAGAATCAATACTCTGTATTGGTTCCAAGGCAAAAGAGTAGTATGGGCTAGGCAATGGGGGTTAAGTGACTTGCCCAAGATCACACAGCTGGAAGTGTCTGAACTCAAATTGGAACTCAGGACCTCCCACCTCTAGACCTGGCTCTCAATCCTCTGAGCTACCCAGTTTCCCTTCATGGTCACACTATTAATACTGGCAGAGGCAAGACGTGAACCAAAACCATTCTCAGTCTAAGACTATTTTCTACTATCCTGCTTCCCAACTACCAAGTATAAGTCTTTTCACCTCATCAGGGAAGAATTCTTGTGTACATGCGATGCTTTACAAGTCAGAAGTTATAGAGTGAATGTCCCTAGAAAATACTGGCCTTTAGGGCTATGGAACCATTGAATTTCTTTTGATACACATAATTTAACTTTTGCTTCATGTAGATGTATGTGTGTGATGTGTATAATACATATAAGTTTGTTAAATTCCTTAAAATGGTGCATTTCTATACACTTTCCTTTGTACTAGGTGATTGAGATCTCAGAATATCGAAACCAACTCTACGAGTATCTCCAAAATAGGATGATGGCCATAGCCCCCAATGTGACTGTCATGGTTGGTGAGCTAGTTGGAGCAAGGCTAATTTCTCATGCAGGTAGGTCATTGTCATTTGAATTTTTTTATGTTCTTGCTTTAGTGGTAAGCATCCAAGAGCTTTCTTAAGAGCTCTAACTTTCAGTGAAAAGCAAGAAATACTATTACACCAAGTCATCCTGTGTTTGTTCAAGATTGAGGACTGAAGTGATCTGTGATGATTTTAATTTGTTTGCCTGACTTCCTTTTCAATAATGAGGGCAACTTTAGTCACTACCTCTTCTGAGACACTTCAATTCCCTTTGTTAGATTGTATTAGAACTTATTACATGACTCTTACTTTGGCTATTGAATAGCATTGGAAAGTAGAATGGAACTCTATATTAACACTAACTGCCTAGTAAAATTCAAAATAGAATGTTCATCTTAGATAGAATCTACTGGAATTTAGTTGTGGAAATACAAAAGGACCTGTTAGCCAGTGATTTATTATGCCAATCCCACAACATTGGACTCAGGGGTGATAGTATAAGTGAAGTTCCAGGATAGTAAATAAAAGGGATAATTAATATTCTAGAGTTGTGCAGTTGTTGCTATTAGTTGAAATTGTTCATTCAAACACAATATTTTTCTCTTACCCTAGCCTTTGTATGCCCTAAATGTAAATATTGCTATTTGAACTTGGTGTTTTACCCCCTGTTTTAAACAGCTACAGAAAAGGACCTATGCCCACTGTGGTACAAAATGTTTGTACAGGCTTCGATGACTTGACATTCATATTTTAGCTCAAGATTTCAAAGAGTTTACATGTTTAACACTAAGTACAGTTTATAACCTTCTGTCTTAGGTTCCCTTTTGAATTTAGCAAAGCATGCAGCTTCTACTGTGCAGATACTAGGAGCTGAAAAGGCACTCTTTAGAGCCCTGAAGACAAGAAGGGACACCCCTAAATATGGCCTGATTTATCATGCTTCCCTTGTGGGCCAAAGCACCCCCAAAAACAAAGGAAAGGTGAGTTATTATATATTGCTCAGTTATCTGTTTCTCAAGAGGAAAAATTGGCAAAAATTCTTTTCCTTCTAGGAAACTTGTTGCTCCATGAGTTTGCCATCAGGCATCAAGAATCTTTTATTTTAGTTATTGCCTCTTTTACCATGTAAGTGAAGAAGAGATAGCTATTAATGGGTTAAAAAATTAGAAGAATTTTGGAAGGGGTGAAAACTCAAAGAAATCTTATCAGTTGAATTTTTCTGGACTAATGAAGGTAGAAAATATACCTTGTTATAAAAGAGCTCATTTCATTATGTTGAATTCAATTTTTTTTCTTCCAAAATCAACATAATAAATGGGATCTTTGATTCTCTGCATCTTTCTGTTAAAATTGTAAACTGGTAAAGATGTAGCCCACTGCTAACTCTCTTGTAAAAATCTATCCTCTATTGATATTGTGTGAGAGAGAGAGATATTTATGCAAATTGTGAACTGATGGAAGAGTAGGAATGTGTCCATGGTTGGTTAACATGCCTTGTTTTTGTATTAATAAGGCCCACGGTGCTCATATAATTATTTCATAATCATCTGCATAGACTAGGCCCCATCTTTTAACTCTTGAGTGCCATTTCTACTGTATCTTCCCTGGGTATAAACAGCATATGCCACAAAATAGGTAAAAATGTGAGATATTTGTGTAGAGCTAATCCTTCGAGTTAGGGCAATGAATGAATTTGCCAAGGAGGAGTGGACAAGGATGGCCAATTTAGTGCATAAGAGCAAGCATTGGACATGGAGTTCGGGTATAATAGTTTACATCGTGGCTCCAATACTATGTGTAAGTTTAGGCATAAAGCTTTCCAAGCCTTAGATAATTGGAGGTAGAGGATACTTTGTAAACCTTAAAATCCTCTCAAAATCTGAGCAAAGCCTATAGGCTGAGTTAAAGAGAAGGTAGAGCAAGCACAGATCAAGAGGAGGAAGTACAGGCAGGCAGAGAGGCAGAAGAGTGAAATCTTAATAGCACAGACTGAACAATGGGAACTTTAGACAAAGAAGCCAAAGATGAGCATGGAGGAGCCCTATTGTTTCAGGGACCTTGGAGAAAGTAGCTTCAGTAGAGCAGAGTCAAAAGTTAATTGTAAGAATTGTCATTGTTGATGAGAAAGGAGGGGCCATGGGGTAACCAGATTTTTTCCCCCTTGATTTTTGTTTGGAGGGGAATAGAAATAGGGAATGGTAGCCAGCTGGTTTAAAGGGGTCAGAAGGTTAGTTTGGGATTAAAGAAACCTTTGAATTTGTAGATGGTTAGAAACAAGCCAACTGAAGGGTGGCACATTAACATTGGAGGAAAGGAACATTAGGCAAAGGGAGAACAAGGTGTAGAGTTGGTCAATCCACATGGTTTTGGCTTTCTCCCCAGAAACAGTAGGGAAAGAGGATATGAAAGTGCTGACTAATAAGGAGGTTCATAAGGAAAGGATGGACAAGAGCACAAGGGTTGTTGGGACAGTCTTAACTAGTATAACACTGAAGTGTAAGCCATGGGATCCATGTTGAGGAAAGAGAACCAAAAGTCGAAGTTCATATTAAGGATGTTGAATGGGATAAGCCAGTGATGGTGGATCTATGACATGGGCACCAAATATGGCACACATGGGCCCCACACATCCCAAAGTTCATTACTAGAAAGGCAGAGGGACTTGGGCAGAGCTGCTCCTCCTCCTCTCCACCATGCCTGATAACATTTTTTCACATCACCCACCCCTCTGCCTAGCAGCCCAATGGCAACACTTTCTCCCTCCCTGGGAGGAGGGGTGGGGGTAGAGCCTGGCACTCTTTCTCTAAAACATTCACCATCACTGTAGTGACAAGTTTTCCAGAAACACTTTTTAAAAGTTCTGGATCTTGGAAATTGTATCATTCTGAGCAATAATAGAACCATACATTGGGAGCATGGAGAAAGGGGTGGAAGTTAAGAAAAGTGAATAAGTGTCTTTGAGCAGCTACTATAAGCAGAGTCAAAAAACATGATTCCAGTTGTGTTCTCCTCTCCCCATATTGGAACATGAGTCAAACTAGGTGTTAGTCATCTTGGTGTATCAATTGAATGTCTTTATCCTCTGTGTCTCTCTCCCAGATTTCTCGAATGTTGGCAGCCAAAACTGCTTTGGCTATCCGTTATGATGCTTTTGGAGAGGATTCTAGTGCTGAAATGGGAATTGAGAACAGAGCCAAATTAGAGGCTCGACTGAGGCATTTGGAAGAGAGAGGGGTAAGATCCATGTTCTTGCTTAATATTCAACAAAATAGGAAGATTTCCAGGAGAAAAAGTTCTAATTTGACATCTTAGTACATTTTGGTTAAAGGAAAAAAATAAAGACACTAATGAAATAAGGCAAAAAGCAAAATAGTATTTTTGTGAATTTTAAAATGCTTGTATCTGGGCAGAAGATCACTATACTTCTTTCCTTAGCTTTATTAAACCTTACTACTAGTTCACATTTTTAAGAAATGAGTGGTGGGTTTTTTTTCTTAGCTAACTCAGTCTTGTTCTTTGTGTATTTGTTTAGAGAGTGAGAAATTAGGAGCAATTTTTCAACTAGAATCATCTTGGAGTGTAGAATAATTTAGTTACTAATTTGACCCAAGCAAGCTAGCACTTATTTAAGTGCCTGTTTTCTGTGAGGCACTCTGCTAAGCACTTTACAAATATTAATTCACTTGATCCTCAACAACCCTGGGAAGTAGGTGCTGTTATTAGCCTCATTTTACAGATAAGGAAACTGAGATAAATGAGTTGCCCAGTGTCACACAGAATGCCTGAGAATCAATATAACCTGTGGACCTCCAGCATCCTAGGAACTGCAGTGTTGCCTTAGAGGCTGAATCTTCCTGAGTTTCACTTTCCTCATCTACAGAATGGGGATGATAATATCTCTAGTACCTTACACATAAAGCTGTTGTAATATGTAAATGTGCTGTTGTCTATATTTTGTAAACCGTAAAGCAGTCCTTTGGCATTTTAAAAATGTTAGTCATGGGGCAGTTGGGTAGCTCATCTCCCTAGCAGTTGTGATTGATAGTGAAAGCTGATCAAAAGCACAATGATCTTCTCAGCTGGTCAAGGGGTACTAACCTACAAATGGCTTTATTCACTTTATTCATATCCATCACAGAGTGTTGTAGAAATGTAGCAAATGATCACAGAATTCTTTGTTGTAGGTGATTTGATAATATCTAATCCGATTGTAGAATGTCATATACGTAGAGAATTGATTGTGTGTCAAAGAAGCATGTACCTGGAAACCTATATAATAAATGAACCACGGCACTATGACAGATCACTATGTGTGATGCCTGCATATGTGGATTAGAATATACAGTGTTTCTCATCTCCTTTATCCGACTGGGTCCTCAGAGAGGCTGCTATGCTAGATAGACCTCAATAGCTCAGTGGATTCAAAGCCAGACCTAGCAACAGGAAGTCCTAGGTTCAAATGTGGCCTCAGACACTTCCTAGCTCTGTGACCCTGGACAAGTTGCCTAATCCCCATTGCCTAGCGCTTACCGCTCTTCTGCTGTGGAACCAATACGTTGTATTTATTCTAAGGCAAAAGGTAAGGGTTTAAAAAATAACAATATTAATAATAAAAATAAAAGTTAGTCCAGTCCTCTTGTGGGCCTCTTGTTTCTTTGTGTGATTTCAAGTGATTCATTTGTGTGATTTCACATGGCTCGATTCAACACAGAATTATTAAATGTACAAGGATAGAACTATTATAGGATGAAATGAGATTGTAGATAACTAAATTCTTTGATTTGGGGTAACTGTTGCTTTCCTTTTCAGATAAGAAAAATCAGTGGCACAGGAAAGGCATTAGCAAAAACAGAAAAGTATATCCATAAAAGGTAAGTGGGTGGGCACTCATTGTGGCGGGGGTTCAGCTGTACCACACCTGTGCGTGCTTACCTATCATGTCAGTACACTACTGCTTAGACCTCTGCTGTTTCTTGTCCAACTAAATAGTCCCAGATCTTTAAATAGTTTTGTGCTATTGTGGCTTAATATTGATTCAGTCATGATCAAATTTATTTGAAAGACTCTTTTTAATATTTAATTCATACACCTCCCCAAAACATCTCAATTGTAAGTCACACTATATTTTAGTGTTAAAAACCTATATTATGCTACCTCGTACAGATTTCTAAACATCTTCCTGTCAAAAAGATCATAAATATCTGGTGCTTGATGAAATTACTTGACTCTCTTTCAGCGAAGTAAAAACTTATGATCCATCTGTTGATTCAACTCTTCCAACATTGTCTAAGAAACGCAAGTTTGAAGAAGTGACAGAAGAACAAGATGCTGAACCAAAGGTTGCAGTGAAAGCAAAGAAACCCAAGATTGTAGAAGTTAAAGGTTGTTCTGAACTTCTTTTGTCTAATCTATACTTGAGTTTCTTTGTTAGTTGTTGATATCTGGCCTTGGAAAGAGATTTGGATTTGAAAGCCAAAATAGCAAGTTCTTCTTGACGTTTGAAACTTGTATATTTTGAAAGCTGATAGTATTAAATTTGCAAGCTAAATATTTAGTATATAGTTAGATTATCTTTTAAAATATTTAACAGTGTGCTAATATTACATGGGAGCAATGGTATTCTTTTTTTTTTAATAAACCCTTACCTTCCATCTTAGAATCAATACTGTATATTGTTTCTGAAGCAGAAGAGCTTAGTAAGGGCCCAGGAGTGGAGGTTAAGTGATTTGCCCAGGGTCATACAGCTAGGAAGTATCTGAGGCCACATTTGAACCTAGGACCTCCTGTCTCTAGGACTGGCTCTCAATCCACTGAGTCACCCAACTGCCCCTAAAGGTTGTTTTGTTTTGTCTTTTCAAGAAAGAAAAATACTTTACCCGTAACCATATGAAGGTGTCGTTAAATATTTGTGTATGATTGCTTTTATATCTAGATTGTTTCTCAATGTTGGTAAAGTTACATTACCAAAATTGATACCGTTTTCATTTGTTAGTGACTGATTACTAACACCTCTTCTAGTGCATGTTCTTTTTGAAGTATGAAATTTATTTTAGTCACTATTTTCTTGAGATCCTATCTGAGCATGTCACTTCAAAAACAAACTTCACATTCCTACTTCATTACTAAGTTCTCCTTATACCAACATACCTGTCATCCACAGATGAAGAAGTGAAGAGATCACAAGTAAACAATTGAGACTGAAAAAAGTCATTAGCCTCTAGACTCAAGTCTTCCAGGCTAAGTAATTTGAAGTTTAGAACTTTGGCAGTTGGCAATCTTTAGCTCGCTCACTCACTTGCTTTCTTTCTCTTTTTTTCTTTCTTCCCTTCATTTCTTTCTTCTTTTTTTTCCATTTATACAACTTGTGCACAAAGAAAATAGTGTGAAGACTAAGTAGAAGGGGAACAAGCTAAGTTATCAGAAAGTTAAGTTTCATAAGATATTAGTAATAGTTTAGACATGTCCAACATTGGAATTAGACTGCCTGACAACATAGCAGTAGACTAGCAGATTTTCTGGACGTAGCTAGATAGCCATCTATTCAGGCTTTTTTTTTATAGCGTAAAATTCAGAGAGAGGAACAGATTAGGCTAGAATCTCATGGCATATTTGCTTCATATAGGAAAACTGATGCTGATTACGTAAATTACTGCTTTTTTGTTTTATTATTTGAACCAGTTGTCTAAACTGGAACCACAAGGGGATAGTTAAACATCCCTCTTCTGAAACTTAAAAAATCTTCAATATAGTAGCTTTGAATTTAAAAACTTGTTTAAGTATAGAACTAGAATCCCTGTTTTCTGTGCTAGGAAAGGAAATGATTGAGCATCATTCTTCATGGTAGTTATTATGCCTGTGAAACACTAACGGCATCAGCATCTCAGTTCTCAAAATGCAAGATTTAATCTATTATTACCAGGACCTTAATGTATAATAAGACAAGCATGTTGAAGTTGCTGGTACCCTTCAGGGAATCAACTAAATGAAAAAATTATGAGGCTTTGTTAAAATCCAGGGAGCTTAAATGTAGTAGTGATTATCTGGACTTGGTTCAGTTGATTAGAACTTGGTGCTTGTGATGTCAAGGTTTGGCAGTAGGTCCCAAAATTTTTCAAAGTCATAAATTATCCCTTATCTTAGATGGCTATCTTTAGGAGTATCCCCCAGAAGGGATAGGAACATGTCTTTAATCCATCAGCAGCCCTAAAAACAGAATCCTAAAGGATTGCTATGAGCACAGAAAGCTAATATACATTACTGTTTCACAAAGATTTATAGGAGCTGCTTCCTCTAAAATGAGGAAACTCCATCGTTTTTTGGGGTCTCTTCTATTTCTAGCATTCTGGAGTTCATATGAATAAGTAAAGCCATGTCTTTTGGAGATAGATGTTCTTTTTTTGGCCACAAGGGGCCTGAAAGCATTGAGGTCCATTGTGATGGGAAGAATTCTGACAAACTTATCACTTCACCTCTCATGGCCTCATTTAAAAGAGAAAGTTAGACTAAATGATAGCTCTAAGTTTCCTAAATCCAGTAGTCTATATTTTTTCATTCTCTACAGAAGAAGAAGAAGAAGAAGAAGAAGAAGAAGAAGTAGAAATTGATACTTCAAAGAAGAAAAAGAAAAAGGAAAAAAAAGAAAAGAAGAAGAAAATAAAAGAAGAAACACTTTCAGAAGAAGAACCATCCACTAGTATAGTTGTTGAAGTAAGGTTCCAGTTTAATTATGACATTATTTCTCGTTGTAGTAACAGGTCTATAATTAAATCATTATACAGTGGTGCCATAAACAGCCATTTAATAAATATTAAATCTTTTTGATGAATAGTCAAGATACTTGTATTAATACTAAGGGTCCAAAATAGAAAAGAGGTCAATTTGCATAGCCATTGAGCTAGGAATGGCTTTTACTTCTTTTCTTTCTTTCTTTCTTTTTTTTTAATGCAAGAAAACATTTTAAGACCTAAAAACCACTCTTAGCTCAGGAGCTGCACAAAAAGCAGATGATGGGTCACAACTTCCTATAATACAAGGAGAGGGAGGGAAGTTTTTGATTGAGAAAGACTTTCAAAGCCATAGTACTTGTGATGTCTGATTTTCAGTTTTAAATAAATATCATAAAAGGTTCATTTATAAGGATTTTAAAATCTTTGTTATAAATTTACTGATACCTATTTTAAAGAGTTCATTTTTTAAAATTCTGTATCCTGTTAAATTATTTTCAGAGTCCAGAAAAGAAGAAGAAAAAGAAAAAAAAGAAAGAGCCCATGGACCAGTGATGTCGAACTATAGAAAGGTTTAGATAATTTGAATAGATTCTGATTTCAATTCAGCATGCCAGAGATGGTCTTTGAAATATCAGAACAAAGGGACAAAACAGTTATCTTCTATGGTTCTTGATCCTGAACTGGACACTTTAATTTTTGATGTTTTCTCTCATTTAAAAGAAAAAAATATCAAGCCCATATCACTTCATTTTTCCCATTCCCAGAGTCTTTGATATAAAGTAAATATATTTTCTTTGTATCATGAGTCACTTGTATATTTTCATACTTCTTAAATTGGGATCCTTGGACAAATTTCATATAATAGCATGTTAGAGTTTTTTATAAAAAGAACCTTAGCAGTTATATGACCCAATTCCCCTTATTTTACAGAGAAAATTAAAGCCCATAGAGTGTCAAGGCTTAGCCTAGATCCCATCCCTCAACTTTAGTGCAGTGTTTTCTAATAGTCTGTGTTGCTCTTCAATCCTTAGCAATTGTTATTTTGTTGGCTAAGACCCAAAAACCAATTTACTTTTTGTTACTGCCTTAGCTAGGCCTATGCCATTCATTACAGTAATGCTTGTTAAGGATGAAGTTGAAAGCATTCACCATCAAAGGGAAGGTAAGCAAAAGCTGGGGGGAGGGGGGGGCGTTGTTCTAAGTATTTGAGACACCTTCTCTGGCTTCAACATCATTGACCATTCCTTAGCATCTTTTGCTGGATCACCATATATGTCTGCTAACTGACCATTCTCCAAGTCCCTCTTCTCTTTTGATTCTACATTCTTTGGTGATTTCATTCATTCCAGTGGATTCCGTTACCCGTGCAGACATTTTCCATGAGCTCACAGACTTTGTACTAGACATTTTGAATTAGATGTCCTATGGTTATCTCGAATTCAGTTTGCTCAAAACAGTTGCTCTTTCTTCCCAACTATAACTTTTCAAAACTTCTTACTTTCTGCCTAAAGAATCGCCATCTTTTTGGTCAGACATGTTTGAAACCTCCAAATCATCTCATTCTCCACAAGCCAAGTCTCATCAATGTCACCTTACCACTCACTTAGCTACCACTATATTGCATTCAGGCTTTATAGGCTTAACAGGTCCTTATCACACTTCTCACAAAGTGATTTTACTAATTCAAAAGTTAGGTCAAGTCACTTAGCAAATATATGCTCCTTTTGGAGGCTTAAAAACCCTCCATAAACTCTTAACTTCCTTGCCTGCCATATATATTACTTTTCTTCATACAATGATAAACCATTTTGATCTTTTCTTCATATGTCTGCTTTTGAAATACACATTCCCTGTTACTTCTGTTTCTTGCATTCTTCTGGCTCTGCTCAAAATACTACTTTAAAAATAAGGTCTTTACTATTTCCTCTAATTTAGGGCTTGCCTCCATAATTTTCTTAAAGTAAATCTTCCAAGCTTTCTCTAAAACCTCCATTTATATTCTAATACTATTTCATTACATTCATGGAACAATTTGTTCAGCAGTTCCCCAAATGATTTATGCTACTTAATCTTCCAGTTCTTTATCACTATAAAAAATACCTTTCCATGAGTATTTGTAAAAGACCATTTCTTTTTGTTGTTGTATTTTGTTTATTTTCTTCTTTTTTTTAATATTTTCACGTGTATAAGGACCAGAATGTAAGGTGGTTAATATAAAATGTTGGACTAGATTATTTAAGAATAGGGTCTCCAGGAATTTTAATCCATTCCAAATTTTTTTTAGCAATTATAAAATATTGAAAGTTAAAGTAAGAAAATCAGAGAGAGGAAAGGGTAAAGATCTCTAACCTACACACAAGTATTTTGCTCCTACCTCTGGTTCAACCCAAGCAGGGCTAATTAGTCCTTATTGGGAGTGGCTTCAGCCTTGAGCCTAGGACCTGGGGATGCAGGAAGCCTCTCTCCAAAGGGTAGATCTCTCCTGAGACTAGTCCCTTCAGAAAAACCAGGAAAGGAGTCAGTCTTTTTCACTCACCCAGGGTGGTAGTTCTAAGGAAAACAAACAGTCTGAGGTCCTCAGTCAGAGCTCCTCCAAGGTCAAGTTGAAGACATAAGACCTCTTTCACAGGAAGTTCTTGGCATTTTTAAGACCATTCCTTTTTGTCACTTCCTCTGACTTCCTTCCATTTAATGTGTACCAATTAACAGCTAAAGCTTTGCTTAGGACTACCATGGGGTCAATCAGTCAATTCTAATTCATCGCACACGATGGGTCACAAACCTCCCCCATTCAAGTGTAGTGTGGTATATGTATATGCTTCTGGTGATTAAATCTGAAAACCAAGCAGGGGGGAGTTAATCTTATCTTCACACATGTTTACATTTTTCATTTTTTTCCCCACCCCTCTAACCTCCCTATTTCTTTTTAATTTTTTTATCGACCTACTGATGATATCAGTGAATCAAAGGACAGTGTATATCAACTTTCTGGTCCTAATTACAAATTGCTTTCTCAAATAGACTATTTCAAAGGTCTGACAACAACAGCATATTAATTTTTCATTTATTTTCCTATTTTTGCCCATCTTATTGGTGTGAGGTAGTGTACCTCAGTTGCTTTGGGGAATGTCTCTTAAAAACAAGTCACTGGGGCAGCTGGTTGCTGCTCAGTAGTTGGAGAACTAGGCCTAGAGACCAGAGGTCCTGGGTTCAAATTTGGCCTCAGACACTTCTGAGCTATCTGATCCAGAGCAAGTCACTTAACCCTTATTGATGTTCTGCCTTGGAACCAATATACAGTATTGATTCTAAGACAAACGGTAAGGGTTTTTAAAAATAATAAAATTAAAATTGCAGTTCCTTCCTATCTTAGCCATGAGAAGTTTTAATCAGCATTTTTTATCAGTTAAGTATTTCCATTCTAATTTTAATTGCATGAGGTTTATTCAAATGCAAATTTTGTTTTCTTTGATCTTTCTTGTTTCCTTTTATAATTATACTGAAATGGTACCCCCTTCCCAAGTCCGCCAAGAGTCCTAGGACTAAAGGACAAGCTCGGGTGCTCCTGGTTTCAAATTTTTGAACTTTTTGAGTCTGGACAGACTTCTACAAAGAAGACAGGAGAACACACTGGACCAAACTCCATTTTGCATTGTAGAAGCAAAGGATATGTCTAAGACTGGATAAGACTGGAAGGGATGTTTGGGATGAACACTTTGCTATTGATTGTGAGCCAGAGATGTAGACATTTAAGGAGGAGTGAAGTAGACAGAGATGGGGAGTGGCAGACCAGATGCCAATCCAAGACAAGTTAATAATTACATTGAAGTGCAACTTCTGTAACTGGTACAATATCTACCTCCCCTTGTTCCTCGTAACAAGTTATCCTGGCTGCTTGTCCAAATAGTTCCTTCCCATTTTTCTTAAGAGCATGAGATAGTAAGGGGGTGGGGAAGAAGAGAATGGGGACCCTTTGGTGCTATTATGGCATACAATTGGGAGTTTGTTTCATTAAATCTTTAGTTCTAGTCTGTCTTGGTACTAAACTACAATTTATTTTTCTGAAATTAGTGTCCAAGTTTTAGACATGGGGTTTGATTTCTTCCCTAGTAGAAGAGGCAGGAAGACATTTTCCTTAGCTAAGGTAGAGGTACCAAGGCCAATGAAATAGAAGGCATGCTTCCTCAGTTCTTTTCCAGGTTACCTCTACCTGACTCAATTCATACTTGAGGTTCTCCTGGATTTTATTTCCTTTTCTTGAACCAATGTGAGGAAAAATCAGATAAGGCAAAGGTTCTTGGTGGAAACTGCTACTGTTGCATTCAGGAATCCTTTCAGATCCAGGACCCTCATTTCTTGTGGGCTTTAACCAGTCAACAAAATCCCTCAAAGAATGTATTGCCCTCGTATACACATATTCTCTCTTCAGAGACCTTATAGATTTATATTTTCATTTTTGTTTTTATATCCCTAAAATCTGGTTCAGTGGCTGTCACATAATAGGAGCTTCGGTGCTTTCTAAATAAGAAGGCCATTCTAAAACCCACTAAGTGATCGGTAGGGGTAACTTTAATTGGTCCTAATGTAGAGAAGGATGTTTTTATTCCTTCTAAAGTGCTCCTCCTCATGCCTCAATGAGACTATCAGTAAACCAACTATATTATAATCCCACCAAACTTCAATAAAGCGCTATTTTCTATTGTAATAGAACCAGTTTGGCCAAGTTTAGAGAGACATTTTCAGCCAATATGGCTTCAGGAGGATTAATTTTCTTTGATCATCTCAACCTTTGAAGGTGGTCTGGATAATTTTGGTGGAATTACAACTGAGTCAGAAAAGGACATAAAACCTTGAAATGTGAAGTCAAATCTATTTGGATCAAATTCTCTGAATACTACTTAATTTTTTTTTATTTTATATTTTATTTGATCATTTCCAAGCATTATTCATTAAAGACATAGATCATTTTCTTTTCCTCCCCCCCACCCCCCATAGCCGACGCATAAATCCACTGGGCATTACATGTTTTCTTGATTTGAACCCATTGCTATGTTGTTAATATTT
The DNA here is from genome assembly GCF_027887165.1 of Monodelphis domestica. Taxonomy (NCBI): domain Eukaryota; kingdom Metazoa; phylum Chordata; class Mammalia; order Didelphimorphia; family Didelphidae; genus Monodelphis; species Monodelphis domestica. Next base: position 91,011,983 of record NC_077234.1, on the reverse strand, counting down.
GCATTCGAGTGTTCATTTAGAGTCTCTCCTCTGTCATGTCCCCTCAACCGCTGTATTCAGGCAGTTGCTTTTCCTCGGTGTTTCCACTCCCATAGTTTATCCTTTGCTTATGAATAGTGTTTTTTCTCCTAGATCCCTGCAAATTGTTCAGGGACATTACACCGCCACTAATGGAGAAGTCCATTACATTCGATTATACCACAGTGTGTTAGTCTCTGTGTACAATGTTCTCCTGGTTCTGCTCCTCTCGCTCTGCATCACTTCCTGGAGGTCGTTCCAGTCTCCATGGAATTCCTCCACTTTATTATTCCTTTTAGCACAATAGTATTCCATCACCAACATATACCACAGTTTGTTCAGCCATTCCCCAATTGATGGGCATCCCCTCGTTTTCCAGTTTTTGGCCACCACAAAGAGCGCAGCTATGAATATTTTTGTACAAGTCTTTTTGTCCATTATCTCTTTGGGGTACAGACCCAGCAGTGCTATGGCTGGATCAAAGGGTAGATATTCTTTTGTCGCCCTTTGGGCATAGTTCCAAATTGTCCTCCAGAATGGTTGGATCAGTTCACAACTCCACCAGCAATGAATTAATGTCCCTACTTTGCCACATCCCCTCCAGCATTCATTACTTTCCTTTGCTGTTATGTTAGCCAATCTGCTAGGTGTGAGGTGATACCTCAGAGTTGTTTTGATTTGCATCTCTCTGATTATAAGAGATTTAGAACACTTCTTCATGTTCTTATTAATAGTTTTGATTTCTTTATCTGAGAACTGCCTATCCATGTCCCTTGCCCATTTGTCAATTGGAGAATGGCTTGATTTTTTGTACAGTTGATTTAGCTCTTTATATATTTGAGTAATTAAACCTTTGTCAGAGGTTTCTATGAAGATTTTTTCCCAGTTTGTTGTTTTCCTTCTGATTTTAGTTACATTGGTTTTGTTTGTGCATACTACTTAATTTTTAAAATAGGTGAGTTCTGAATTTTTGTGTGTTTATCCCAAGGGAAAAAACTAAATTGTTTTCAAATTCCATGTTATCTCTTAATGCATTCTGTTCTCTTTTACTATCACCCCAGTCCTTCCTAGGAGCCTCAGTTGAAAAGGGGGTGTGTCGAATTGTGACTCCTTTAAAATAATAGGACTAAGAAACCTTTCCCTATGACACAATTTTTTAAAATGCAGATTAAAAGCATTTTAATGGAAAATCTTTGTATAAAGGAAAAGTTGGTACTTGTATAAAAGATAAAAAGTTAATAAAATAAATAGTAAATACTCTTTCATTATGAAAGGGCAGTTTCTGGCAGTCAGCCATCTGGAAGGGATGGTGGATCAAATAAAAATCCTTGTTGACCAATAAAAGGTATTTGACTTCACTAGAAAGACAACCGACAACCACCCAGAATTTTGTATAAATTAGAAACATTGGCATATGGCATTTCAAGGATGGAAACTAAACTAATTTATTTTTTGCTTGAAAGTATGACAATCTTTGGAGAATTGCCCACCCTTGCTTGTATGATTCAGTGTCAAGGGTATTGCATTTAGGGTCAAAGACCTTCTTATGAAAAGTATACCTTCCAAGAGTAGAGGTGATAATTCTTCTGCCCTCATCACATCTGATTTGGAGTACTTTATTCAGTCCTCAGTGCTAGAGTTCAAGAATATTGGTCATCTGGAGAGTGTCCCAAAGAGGGCAACCGGAATGATAAAGGAGTTTGAGTCCTTGACATATGCTTGTAAGCTGAAGGGTATGTTTAGCTTGGAGAAGAAAAAGCTCAGGTTCCAAAAGATAGAACCAGATAATTACAAATAGGCAGATTTAGTCTTGTCAGAAAAAGCTGAGAACCACAAATAATTGAAATATCAAATGTGTTGGCAATAGAATAGCTAACTAAAAGATTCTAGCTTGACAGGTGTATTAATGAAGAGACAGTTGTTAAATGAAATGGTTATAAGCAGGTTTTTTGTAGTAATTTTGACTAACCAATTAAAAGAAAGCTTTTAAATGATAAACTAAACAGATTCTGAAGGGAAACTATGCCTTATTTATCTTAGTAGCGTAAGTTAAACCAGAAAAACCGTGTGCATAATGACTATCCATTATAAACAGAACATAATTTAATGCTTTTGAACAAGGCCCAGAGAAGGCTTGAGAAAATGCACCTCCTTGCCTTAATTGCAAAAGGAAGGTCTTTGGATGTGCAAGGTTTGTACACATCGTCAAACATGGTCAGTATGTTGGTTTTGTTAAACTACTTCCTCTCTTTAAATTTTTGTCATAAAGGAAGGAGAGTGTCTTGATAAAGGAGGAATATGTGCTATAAAAACAAAAAGCATCAATTTTTAAAAATCTTTTTCTCCTATAAGTGAGTTGGAACTTTTTTGGTGTTTTTTGACTGATGCATTTCTTTTCATTTTATACTTTTCATAGCCTTTGACCACTTATTGGAGAGTAATTGTTATTATTTATTGTTTCATGTACAATTATCTCCTGTGTCCCAGTGTGCTATATATTAAAATGTTCATTCGATTAAGTAAGTAGAGAATTTTAATGCAATTAAAAAAGAATGACTTAGTCTTCTAAATGTGTCAATTATGTTTTCTTAGATGTCAAACTTTTATCCGAGATACTTGATGCAGAGTCCCAGTGAAAAGGTCCGTCACTCTGATTGTATTGATTTTGTTTATGCCACTTGTCTCAGATTCGACCAAACCACAGCTCTAGCCACCCCCCTTCTTCCTTAGAAGTCCTTGAAATGTTCTGCCCTGAGGCAAATATAATAACCTGGGACAGATTGCCTTGCCACTCCAACATACTTAATTTGTTTTTTAATTATATCCTCTCCCCTGTAAAACGTAACCACCTTGAAGGCAAGAACTATTTGATTTTCATCTTTATCTCCCCAGAAGTTAGCTTGTGAGAAATGTCTTTGTTTGATTAAATTGAATCTCATCCACTCCCCTTGTTTGAATTATCTCTTTGGAAACAACTCGGGTTACCTCTAACCCTGGCCTCTTATATAAAACTCTCTCATTGGTATTTACTTCTGGGATGCCCAGTCAGCAGTACAAATCCAACATGTTCACAATAATCAACTTTACCTGAACCTTCCCTTTCTCTCAACTAGATCCTCTAGTCAGTCGCCAGTTACCGCTGACATTTTTAATTTACAAAATCAAATGCTAATTACTATTCCTCTGAGATGGCTTCCACAAGTCCTCCGCCTAGATTAAATGGATCATGGGGAGTTCTACAAACTTTAAAAATTTTAAAAAAAGATTCTCTGCCCTTAAAGACCTTGCATTCCACCAAGCCTGCTATAATATGAGTAAAGAAGAGTTACAAAGTACTCTTGGGAAATATGAGGAGGGAGTAAAGACTTGACTGGTAACATCAGAGAAGACTTAACAGAGGAGCTAAACTGAGCAACAGAGGGACTCCAAAAGGCCAGAGATAAAAAAGGGGGTGGGGGGTATCCATTCTATCATATGAAAGATAGGCAAGTGCAGCTACGTGGAGGATGGTACATAAGGTAAGACAAGTCTGGAAAGGGAAGAAGGGGAATGTCAGATGTAATGTATACTTTTAAAAAACAAACTACATATACAATCTCATATACAGTTTTCTTTTCCTGTTCTTAGTTTATGGAAATACTAATGCCATACTTAGGAATTTATATTTTATTATAGAGGCAATAGGGAATAATTGAAGGTTTTAAACAACACAGCAGGTACATTTCTTAATATGTTAGTATTAGATATTAAGTCAGAATAATTCCTTACAGGAGAACAAAAATGTCAATTCTTTTTGAAACATTTCATAGAATTTCTTTTTTAAAAAAGAAATAATTTGCTGAAAGCATACCCATCAAAGTAAATATGTAACCTGCAGGATCTCCTGTTTTTCAAATTTGGGTTATCCTCTGGCAACTCAGAGCTTAATTTGAATGCCAAAAATATTGTGTGTTAACTTGGCAAACCAAAGGAAAAACATTTAAAAAAAAATTAAACCCAGAAGCTTTCAATAGCCATCAATAAAGAATAGAGGAGTATGTTATATCCCTCTTGATACTACACCCTAAACTTGCCTGTGCTTATGTAAAATTGACTTGAAAAAACCGAAAGCCACGTTCATTATATTTTCTAAACTAGCCAAATAAAATTATTCCATTGATCTAGGCAGCAACCAGCCATGCCCCCTATTCCTAAATTACTAACCTTAAAATTTAAATGATCTTGGCAAGAGGAAAATAAATTTTCTGATAGGAGTAGGTTCATTTCAAGTCAAATTATTGAGTAAAGAAAAAATCAAAATTATTTTAGAGAATAACATTCAGATGCATTTTTGATGAGTAGCTTTAAGAGATGCTTTGTGAGAACTACAAATAAGGGAGTAAAGTTACAGACTTAGAAGCTTGAAAGTTCCCAGGTGATTTTGCTAACTTCAAAATCACATCCCTTCCAATTACCCACTATCTTTGTCCTAGTGGATAAAGAATGAACCTGTAATTTTCATTAGTTGTGGAATTCCTACTAAGAATGTGGGTCAGCACCTTCTCTGAAACTAGGCTTTGACTCCTGAAGCACCAAGATTGATTTGCCTTAGGTCACGCAACCAGCGCATATCAGAGGTGAGACTTGAACTCCATTCCTCCTACCTAGTTGTCTAGCCTACCATAAACAGATTTCCATCTCGGTAGTCAAAGGGTTGCAATTAAGTATAAGATTTTGTAGTGAAGTATTGTAGAAAGTCATTCTCTGAACCTCGGTTTATCAGTAAAACAGGTAATGCCTGCCCCGATTCCTAGGCAGATGTGTTAAGAAAAATCAGATAAGCAAATATAAGTGATTGTAGGACCTCCACCCTTCATGTCACAGTAGTTTCTGTGGTTCACAGTTAAATGGAATTAATTGGGGCAAGATAACAGTTGTTGAACTGGTGTGGTAGGTGGGCATTTACAATCTGAGGGCCTGGTTTCTATTTCCTAGGTATCTGACCTTGTACCAGGCTGTTACCCTCTGGGCCTCAGTTTCCTCATGTAAAATGAAATTCATCTAGGTAGTCTGTAATGGCCCTTCCAGCTCTAAAGCTGATCCTATGAAACAGGTTAAGCAAATTGGGGAGATGCTACTAGTCACAAATTGTAAACAGAAGGAATCTTTTAAGATGAAGGGGGAAAATGTATATAGTTGAGCTGAGATCTGAGACCCTGTGAACCCCAAGAGTCCTGAGGGCTGGGATACAGGATCTCTGGGCTGCCAGAGGTTCTTTAGGCCCCCTGATAATGACTGCCATGCTGCTGGGCAAGAGAGCATTCCCTAGTCTGGGCCGATTGCAGAACATTTTGAGCAGCTCACCAGCAGCTTTGGAAGTGGTCTGTGGGGCCCCAAGCTGGAACCAGGAGGGAACATCATCCAAGGTAGGTAGGCCCTTCAAAATTTCACTCCATCCCAGTCCAATTAGCTTCCATAATTTTGTCCCATAAGCTGGAAATCACTCCCTCCTTATCTCTGCCTCTTAGAATCCTAATTTCCTTCAGGGCTCTTCAAGTAGGTGGCTCAGTGAGTGGATGGAGGGCCAGGTGGAGAGACTGTAAGTCCTGGGTTCAAATGTGGCCTCATACTTCCTAGCTATGTGACCCTGGGTAAGTCACTTAACCCCCATTATCCAGCCCTTGCTGTTCTTCCTTGGGACCAATGTACAGTATTGATTCTAAAATAGAAGGTATGGGTTTGTTTGCTTTAAAAAAAAAAAAAGACTGCTCAAACGCTTTAGACTTCTTTCAAAAGATAACTTTCCTTATCTCACTTTTTGAGGCTTCTTCCAAATTAAGTATTTTCTTTGTATATATTTTGCATTTATTGGTGTGTTCAATTTGTTTTAAACAAAAGGATACGGTTTCTAGATAAGCTTCTAGAGGTGGGAGCCTTATTCTTGCTTTGCATCCTCATTAGCCAGCCCATGGCCTGCCTGAATGAATATGAAAGGTGTCTATAAGGTGCTTCTTGTGTGCTGAGCACTAGGTGTACAAAACAAAAACCTTAGCTATGCCCTGCACTCTAATTGCATTTTCTAAGCACCTACTATGAACCCATGGCGACAGGGCACCCTCCTCCCCCTGCCTTGGATAAAGTAATGGAGGCACTACTTTGAAGGACAAATTTATTCGAATGATTTTTTTTTAATGAAGCAACCTCCCAGTTTGTCAGAAAGCATGCCCTTCAAAGCTGGGAGACGCTACTTGTGCAGCTGTCAGTGCATCCCCTATAAAACCAGACAAGAGAACAAGTCCTATAAAAACTAAAGCCACTGATGACTCAAACAAGGCGTCGCAACATCTCAGGAATATGACTGGAAATGAGGCACCCCGCTTTAGAACACCAAGAACTGAGTGCCAGAATCTGGTCTGCTTGTCAGGACTAGTGGGAGGGAAGAAGAGGAGGAGGCTGGCACAGCCTTCTTTGATCGATTCCTTGGTGAACCAGGCTCCTGGGGGCCCTCGTCCTGTTCAAAGACCTCAAGAGCTCTTGAACTTACACTGTGCTGCCCCAGGTTGTCGCTGAGTCTTTTCTGTCCTATCTGACTCTTCATGACCCCCTTTGGGAGTTTTCTTGACCAAGAGACCGAAATAGTTTGGCATTTCCTCCTCCGGCTCATTTTAGAGATAAGGAAACTAAGGCAAATGGGGTAAAGTGGCTCAGCCAGGGTCACAAAGCCACTAAGAGTCCAAATTTGGGCTCACTCCAGGCCTGGTCCTCTATCCACTGAACCAACTGCTACAGGCTACGGGAGGGGGTGGGGGGGGGATAATTTTATTTCCTTGCTGTCTCTTCAATAAATGCTTATTAAAGACTTTCTGTTTACCAGACACTAAGCTTGGGCTGTAGAAACCAAACTGTCCCTGACCCCATTAACATTCTCCTGGAGGGTGCTAGCATGTGCCTAGGAGAGTAAGTAAATGCAAAATGTTCAGAAAGTAATGGGAGAGGGATGGCCAGCACGAACCACTGGGAAGGTCCAGAAGACCTCAGATGGGAAATACTGTTTAGAGACTGAGGCCAGAGGGTGGAGAGGGATGTATAGGTAAAATGTATAGAGATGGAGGTTTTGTTTTTTGTTTTTTTTTTGCAATTCAGGATTTTTTTCCTAATGTAAAGAATTTTTAACATTCTTTTTTTAAATTTTTGAATCCCAAATTCTCTCCTTCCCTCCCCATCCCTGAGACATCAAGCAACTTAATACAGGTTTTTATATGTGCTGTTAAGCAGAACATTTCCATATTAGTCATTTGTAAAAGAAACTGACCAAAAAAAATAAATAAATGAATAAATATATACATATATACTAAGCAATCTAGCTACCCCCATACTGTTTTATATATTTTAAAGTGTTATATATATGAGTCAAATTGAGCCTCAGGCACTTCCCAGCTGTGTGACTCTGGGCCAGTCATTTAAGCCCAGTTGCCTAGCCTTTACCACTCTTATGCCTTAGAACCAATAATTCTAAGAACCAAAGATTCTAAGATAGAACATAAGGTTGGTTGGGGTTTTTTTAATAGCAGGCTTTGATCGACATTTAGATTCCATCAGTTCTTTCTCTGGTAGTGAATAGCATTTGAGTCCTTCGGAATTATCTTGCATCTTTGTTTTGCTGAGAATAGCCAAGTCATTCACAATTGGAGAGCCTATTTTTTTATACTGCTTATTTCCATTAAATGTTCTAATTTAGAAAGTCCCTCCTGCCTGCTTTTGTGGGACGGAAATTCTAGCGTTACATTTTAAGTAGTCTTAAGTGATGGTATACGTCCTCCTATTTGGCATCACGTCAGCGTCTGGAGAAGTAAGGCATAAAGACCCCAAATGACTGGACATGACAAAAGCCCCATCCCCACATAAAATTCACAATACCAAAAGAAAAGAACGCAGAAAACAGCTCGGAAGTCTTCTCTGGAAGATACAGCAGCGTGCCGTGAAGACCACCATTTCCTGGCATGGAACATGTACGAACTGATTTAAAATAACCCCCCAAGTGCCTTTCACCACACCGTGGGAGGCAGCTTCGGACTGTTTGCCCCTTCTCTTGGTCCTGCCCCCGGGGAAAAGGAACCTGGTCACAGAGAAGTGCTCAAGACTGAGCCCGGCGGGGCTGGCACATCCACTCCCTAAGACGGAAGATGAAGTTCATGTTTGGAAACTTCCGTCCTCGTCCTTTAGGAGAAATCGGATCCCCAGCAAGGGTGAAAGTCCTGCCCCCAGGAGGACGGGGGCAGACGCCAGACACAGGTCTGGGAGGTCAGGAAGGCTAAAAGCCAGGAGAGCCCCAGGTAGGGCTGGGGAACTGGGGGAGAAAGCAATGAAGGGACCTGGGGAAAACCTGAATGACGGGCTTCTAAGCTAGCGAGGGAAGAAGGGAACTGTCTCTCCCACAGGTGGACTTTGGAGTTTCCTTTACTCCCACTCATGCCTTCTTCACAGTGGATTAGGTTTTTATTGGAAGGGAAGCAGAGTGGGAGAGACCATTTTCGTATTTCCCTCCCTCTGACACCTATGGAGTGACTCCCCTGAAAAAGAGGGGTACGGCATACCTCGTGGAGTTTTCATGAGGAAAACACTCCTAAAACCTTCCACATCAATCAATCAGGAATACATCTGCCTACGTAGATCATAGACACCCACATACAGCGCTTCGTAGATAGTGTGTGAGTTGTGATGGCTGAAAAAAATTCTTCCCTGGCAGCCAGCGCCCTGATAAGACTGAACTTGGCGGAGTTATGGAGTCCTTGGGTTCAGACTCGCCGCCATCCAAGAGAGGGAGTCAGAGTAGGGATCCAACATGCAAAGGGGCACAGTGACTGCTTCCGAGTCAGGAGGACGGGATCAGATGACCCATTCCCCATTCCCTCCCGGATCAAACACAGAATGCCCCTTTCCGGTCTTCTTTCGATGGCTTTCTTGCTATTCCTAGGACAAAATGCTCCATCTCCTGACCCTGACCTCATCATGGTTATAATAACTAATATGGGGGCAGAGCCGGGAAGTCCTGGGTTCAAATGTGAAGTCAGATTCTTTCTAGCTCTATGACCCTGGACAAGTCACTTAATCCCCATTGCCTAGTCTTTACAGCTCTTCTGCCTTGGACCCAATACAGTGTTGATTCTAAGATGGCAGGCACGGGTTTTTAAAAATAATTGCTAATACAACACTTGTCCCTGGGATTACCTTCCTTCTGAAATTACCCACCATTTACCTTGTGTATGTTTTGCTTACTTCAGTTGCTGGCACGAATAAGGACGACAGACTGATGATGGCACATCCTCCTCCTCCCCACCGCCATCATATAAAATAGCTCTTACATATGCAATGCCATGGGGTTCAACACACGAAGGAGACTGATAGAGTAGAATGAGCTCTGACCCCAGAATCAGAGGACCTTCTAAAACCGGCTCAGTCTCCTGCTGGACCCCGGACTAGGACTCTTACCTCTAATCTAGGACACAGTACAAATCGACAAAAGGAGGAGATGGAAGGACCTGATTTTGGAAGTCTCTTCTAGCTCCAAACCCATGAACTCTACCCAACTTGAACACAAATGATAGAAGAAATGGAGAGAGCGGATAACTAGATACCAACTCATATGAGACAGAAACTTAAGTGCTTTAAGAATTTAGAAAAGTAAGATGGGTGAGGCTAGAAGCGGTCAAGGATCCCTTAGGTAGCTGTGAAACCGGAGCTGGACCGTGAAGAATGACGGAAGTTGGGCAGTGAGGAGAAGGGAAGACATTTCCCTGAAAGAATAGGTTTTCACATGGTATGTTTGTAAGACAGTGAAGAGATTCACCCTATTAGAGAAGAAGATCTGTATTGAGGACCCCTGAAAAATAAGGTTGGGCTGCTCTTTTTGTGGTGGCAGAGAATGGAAACTAAAGGGATGTCTATCCTTTGGGGAATGGCTGAGCAAATCGTGGAATATGATGGTGATGGAATATCATGTGCTGTAAGGAATGCCGGAATGGGATGATTTCAGAAAGAGCTGGAAAGACTCCATGAAACTGATACAGAGTGAAATAAGCAGAACCAGGAAAACACTACCAGTAACAATATTATGGAATGATCAAATGTGATAGACAGCAATAGGATGATCCAGGACAATTCTGAGGGACTTATGACAAAGAATGCTATCCACCTCCAGAGAAAGAACTGTGGGAGTAGGAATGCAAAGGAAAGCATATGATTTGTCAGTTGTTTATTTGGGTTTACATGTGGGGGATTTGGTTTTATAAGATTATTCACTTACAAAAATGAACGATATGGAAATGTTTTGCATGGTAATACATGTATAATCCAGAATGAATTGCTTACCAGCTTCAGGAGCGGGGAGAGAAGGAGGGAGGGAGACAATTTGAATCATTTAATTTCAGAACACTTATATGGAAATTTATTATTACATGTAATTGGTAAAAATAAAAATAGAAATAAGATTGGTTAGGTTGGTTTTGGCCAATTTATGGAGGAAAAGAAATTCAAATCTGATGTGGTTGGCAAGAGGAAAATAGGTTCTAGAAGAGAATTATAGAATGAAAGATATTGAAGGAAAATTAGTCCCATGATTGTTGTGTTTGAAAGAAGAGAGAATGGATTCACAGAGGCCAGCTGTTAAACTACTGAAACTGTAATGAGGGTCTTGATCTAGGCAGTGACTATAGGAATAGAGAAAGGATGGATATAATAAGTTTATCAATCCACCAACAAATATTTATTAAACACCTCCCAGTACCAGGCATTAACTGTGTTCTGTGGCTATAATCAGAAATGAAACAGTCACTGCCCTCAAGGAAGAGAGACTTCCTGTTTTCTAGAATTCCTATCCCCTACATAAATATGTATATAAATATATATATATACATATATGCCTTCACCCTGCTTTCCTTACAGCTTGACATAGGAGGGTCCAGGATTCCCCTACCATTGGTCACATCCTTCCATCCCCTTCACATCCCCACTTACTTCTGCTCTCCCTACTTTAAGCTATTCCCCAATGGACTTCTAACCATACTGCTTACATAATTTTGAATCTGAAAATCCAGAAATTTCCTTATCTTAAGGTCAAGATATTGTGTTTTTCAAAGGTCATTCTCCCTTTGACCTAAGAGTGTTTCAGTTTGCTTACATCTCCTGCCTGTCTATGGCTATGAACTCTAATGAGCTTTTTGTTTTTTCTATTTTTCCATGCTTGTAGTTGTCAAATTAACATTCATGTCCTTATTTTTACCCTTCATTTCTCATTCTTTACTTCTGTTTTCCAAACAATAATCTTTTCTCTACCTTTCCCCATTGCTTTCAAAGCTCCTGACTACTTTCATTCACCTTTCCTCTTACTCTCATCTAAAATTCCTTTAATTTGGCAAAGAAAACAGTGACTCAAACTAAGGTAAAAGCACTTTTCCAAGTTGGTAGTGAAGTAGCATTGGTATGGTGGCTAGAAAGCTGACCTTGGAGTAAAAAAATACTAGGTTTAACTTTGGCCTTTGCCATATACTAGCTGTATGATGATAGACAAATCCCTTAATCCCTCGGTTCTTCCAAGTATCTGTCTAGGACTGTAAATTTCACTTGAATTATTGATCTGTATTTGTGAAAGGAGTTTCCATACTAGAAGTCCTCCCTACCAATGCTATCACAAGTCTGTAATAAAATGAAAATTTTAATACATATCAAATTCCGAAACTGGGATGTGGTCATCTCTCTTCCTGCTTTTTAAAATTCTTGAGAGGCAAAGTATATTTTTTCCAAATAGCTTTTTGGGAGCATCATTTATTTATTACCATATATTTACTATTTTATATTTATATAATATATTTACTACAATATATTTACTAAGTATTTTCTGTGGGGAGCATAAAAGGAAACTGAGAATGTGAGGGCAAAACAAATTGCCTGCTCTTCATCCCATAAATTTTTTTTAAACCCTTACCTTAGAATTAATACTGTGTATTGGTTCCAAGGCAGAAAAGTGGTAAGGGATAGGCAATAGGAGTTAAGTGACTTGCCCAGGGTCACACAGCTGGAAAGTGTCTGAGTTCAGATTTGAACCTAGGACCTCCCTTTCAAAACATGGCTCTCAATCCACTGAGCCACCTACCTCCCTCTATACCTAGATTCTTAATTTACCCACAATCACTATTCCTTGCCTCTTCAAAATGGGTCAGGGGCCCTGCAAATTTGTAGACCTTTTGATCTCATCCCTATTTTGTAGCTGGGGCAGTAAAGAGAAACCCAGAGAGCTTGTGAGTCTGATGACATATGGAACTACTCCTCTCAGACATATTTTATAAGACTCTGCCTTTGTAAAGGGCTACATTGGGAAATAATGGAAATATGAATATGTAAATGCAAAAGACCTGATTTTAAACTGTGATTTGTTCCTGACACAACGTGAAAGGAAGAAAGAATAGAAATCAAGACTTTACTGTTCATTCTCCACTTGTCTTCGAATTGTTATTCTCTTTCCATTGTCTCCTTTTCCTTTAGTTCTGTCTCTCATCAACCCTAGGCATTAAGTTTCCTGTTCCCAAATCTCAGATGTTTTCCCACCCTGTGAAACCCAGGGACTGGCTGGCTAGAGCATTGCTGGGAATGTATTCTGGAGGAAATCCTTTCTTTAACTGCCAGGAATTTAAGGCTTCAACCTGGAGAAAAAGATTTGGCCCTCTCCCAAGTAACAGCCTTCTTCCTCTCCTTTTCAGCTGTCTGCAAAAGACTGGCTGGAGCCCAAGTGGAGAACCATAGACTCACAGAGCTGGAAGGAACCCTAAGGGCTCCTCCACTGTCTAGTCTATTCCTTCCCACTCTGTTTGGGCAGGACCACTTTTCAACTACCCTAAAGAGATAAGGGTCTATTCTTTAAAAGTCAACCTCTAAAAGAAGCTATCACAATCTTTGTCAGTAATTCATTCCAGTGTTTTAAAAAAGGATCCAACATATATACAAAAACAATCCATCAGGAACAAGGACATAATCTTTTCCTCTAATCTCAAATCTTGTGCAATGATTCAAGTTATTTTTGATTCTTGCCTCAGGGAAGATGGAGAATCCTGTTGCAAGTCATTCACCAGGCTCAGTAGAAAAGCCCTTCAAATTCAAAGAAACATCACATACTTGTTAAGAACCCTTGGTGTGCCAGAACTGTGTTAAGTACCTAGGAAACAAAAAAAAACAAAAAATAGTTCCTGCCTTCCAGGAGCTTACTTTCCCGGAAAACAGCATATACATGGAAAAAGTCCATATAATACATATACAAGGTAAATGCAAGGTTCATGTTTTTAATTAAAATTTCTCTTTTTCAGTAAACAAAAAATCAATTTTCTCTCTTCCACATCTCTTACTACTAGAAAAAGAAAAGAAAAACAAAAACCCTATAAAAACATGTGTTGACCATGTCCAAAAAATATAGGTCTCATTCTGTTCCCTGAGGCCATCACTTCTCATTCAGGAGGTGGGTAGCAAGTTTTTGTTGGGAGTCCTCTGGAATCACAATTGGACATTGCTTTGATCAGAGTTCTTAAGTTACAAGGTACACATCTGAGAAGAGGAACTAGCAAGGAAAGCCAAATGGAAAAGGTATTGCTTCAACAGTTTTCTTTTGCTTTTTTTTAAACTTAATTTTATTATTTTTCAATCATCTAAAGTCAGCCTTTTCTTTTGCCTACTTTTTATTCCCCACTGACCCCCTGCCTTCAGCTGAGAAAGAAGAAAAAAATTATAAGCATGTAGATTTAAGCAAAACAAATTCCCACACCGGCCATCTCCAAAAAATGTATGTCTCAATCTGCCTTCTGTGTCTACCACTTGTCTGTCGGGAGGTGGAGGGCATATTTCATCATGAGGCCTCTGGAATCATGCTCGATCATTGCTCTGATCAGAGTTCCTAAATTGTTCAAATGTAAATCTTGAAATTTCACAGACTTATGAATGTTAAAAATTTTACTCCACATTGAGGAATCCTCAAATTCCCTACTGAGAAACATTCCCCATTTTGATGTGAGAACTCACCAGGATCAGAAATGGGAGGACCTCTATTCCACCGGTACTTAAGAATGCTTTAGGGCAGAAAACTCCTTGCTAAACAAAGAAAGTACTTGGATCCATGCTTATGGTGGGGCAAGGAGTTCTTTGAGCCAGGCCTGTTTTTAGAATTGATACAATGGGATGCTAGGTACCTAAAAGGGTTGGGCAAGTTTTCTCTTAATGAGATTAGTTGACTCAGCTGTGTTTTCTCTCGTTCAGACTTACTGAAGAGATTGGTTGACCCAGCAGCATTTTTTCTGATTCAGACTTACTGAGGAGATTGGTCGACTTAGCAGGAATTTAGATGGGCAGTCCTTTGGAAAGCGCCTACAGTGATTGGTAGATGTAGGGACTTAGGGGAGGTGACATGGGAGAAAAACCCCTATGTAAGAAAAAGCAGAATCTCTTGAAGAGATATCCTTTTGGAGGATCTCTGATGAGGATTGCTTGGGAAGAATCTCTTGAGAGATTCTCTGGAGAAGGGAAGCTCTTGGAGGACAATCTCTAAGGAGGTCTCGCTGGAGCTCTCTCTGGTGAAGTCAGCTGAGATGGAGCTGGCCTGGTGTCACTAGAATCCTTGTTTAGGCAGACCTTGTGGTGAGTGTTAAAAGACTGACTGACTGATTCTCTCTTAAGACTCAGGTCTAGGCCATATTGACTTGAGGCCCTTCATAATTATTCCTTTCCCTCTCTTTCTCTCTTTTCTTTAATTCCACATTTGTATTAATTAAAACCTCTATAAAACCCTTTTAGTTGACTTGGGTATTTGAATAATTGGGAATATTTCCCTGGCGACCACCTTATATTTGATTTAAAAACCAAGACACTGTAGTGAAACATATTTTCTGCGGTCAAATTTACTTACCCTCTCTTATATCTATCACAATTTATATCTCCCACTATTTTAATCACTACAGTTTAAGACTTCAACCATTTTAAATTTCACACAAAGTTGTCTTGATTAGAGTTTTGAAGGAAAGAAATTCTAAGAACTGGAGGTGAGAAGTATAGCAACCCCCCACGGGAGTCCTATATTATTTATCTGTGGGTGATAATCTGAGATGGAGAAGGGAGACTAAGGAAATGGGAGAATAATACAGACTCAAAGACAACAGGTTCAAACACATGGGGAGTACCGCGAACTCTGAGGAAATATGAGGAATAAGAGAATAGGTGGGGAGTACCAACTCCTTGATACTCCTATAGACAAGAGAGTCTGAGCATTAATAGGAAGCTTTGGGGGCAACAACATTGCTAGAAAAGGGGGGAGTCACAACTCCTTGGTGCCTCCTATAGACAAGAAAGTCTGAGCATTAGTAGGAAGCACTTTGAAGATACAGGGAAGTAAGAGCTATAAGAGAAGAGGGAGTAAGAGAGGAGGGAAGAGAGGGAAAGTAAGAGTAAGAGATCCAGTTTCATGCGAGTTCCCCAGTATTTATTGGAGGTTTTAGGAATGTGTATTGGGATATGATCCACAAATACGTAACATGACATAGGTTTTAACATTGGTTTTTCCAAGTATGAAATTTCCCAATGGTGAAATTTCCAACATTTATAAGTCTAAGAAATTTTAAGGTTTACACAATTCAACCAGTGTTGACAACATCGAAGAAGTGGAGATTAATCCAACCTGCGCTTTGCAAATTAATGTACTCTGAGCCAAGGCAGCATGACTGTCAACACCCAGCCCATGAATTTGCCCTTCCTAGGCTAGTCCTTTGGACTATCCCTTTCCATACAATGAACATTAAGAGGTCTGACCATGTGTTTGGTAAATGCATATACAGGATACAATATCAATACATCAATCATACTTTCCAGATGCCAACATGCCTGGTATGCTACAAAAAGAGAGTTCTTTCCAGGGACTGTGCAAAGATGACAGGGTAGGAAATAAAAGCATTGTGTCTAGAGAACAGAAAGAAGGTGAGTCTGTCAGACTGTAGAGGGAAAAAGAGGAATAATATATAATAAAGTTAACCAACTGCTCAGTTTACTCTTCTCTGGGTTCAGACTTTTTTCAGAGGCTATTTTGTGCAAATCCTTTAGCTATATTTGTTGCCTTCCTCTCCAAATCCTCCATGATCCTAGGTATTCCACAAGAATTTGAGGCAGGAAATGAGGTAGAGTGAAAAGTAATGGATTTGGAATCAGAGGAATACTAGACTCAGATCTAACTTCTTACCTCTTACCCTTAACAACTGTGGCCACAGGGAAGCCCAAGTTTTACCTGTAAAGGGTAATAATAGCCATAGTAGGTAGCAAAGTATAATAGATAAGAGAACTGATGCTGAAGTCAGGAAAGATCTCAGGACAAGTCCTACCTATGGTACATTTTAGCTTTGGGCAAGTTATTTACCTCTTATTTTCTCAGATAACTCCCTAAGACCATGAATAAAAGAGCAAGTTCAGAAGTACTTTGGTAAAGGAGTTTCCTACGGGAGTCTCTTAAATCAAGGAAATCATAGGTCCAGTTGACTTAGAACTCCAAGTGGCCTGAGAGATAATCTATTCCAAACACCTTATTTTGTAGATTAAGAAATTGAGGTCCAGAAAAGTTAAACCACTAACTCAAAGTCACATAGCTTAAAAAAGCAACAGAACTGGTATTGAACTCAGATTCCAAATCCTGTGCACTTTACACTAGTTTAAAAAAATACTAAATACAGCAGAAAGATTGCCTCATACAAATATATCTGTTTATGCATTCCAGGATCCTGCTTGCCTTTCTCTTTTCCAGTAGTTTCATCTGATAGACTCATGTCAAATTTGTACTCTAATCTGACCCATTTTTGTATCTCAACAGTTAATCTCCATTTTATTTTTGAACAATTCATTTTTCTTCCCCATGTAGATCACCATGCATTTTCCCTATTGAATTTATCTTTTTTCTAATTACTATTTCAATTTGTAAAGGTAATTTTGAAATCTTCTACATCCTTATGAAGCTTTTAGCCACCCTTCTCACCTTGGCATCATCTACAAATTTGTTGAACATTCACTTTATGCTTTCAATCATGTCACTTATAAAAATGCTAACTGAGAGATATTGAAAATCTTAGAACTTCTTTTTATTGCTTGATTTCCTCCTCATTCTCTCCCAGTGAGTGACTGGCAATAGCTTATTATTTTATGGATTTTTTTAATGTACTGTTCTGAGCCTTTTGCCATTAAGCTGTTTGAAATTTCTTGATGTTCCTCCTAATAATAAAACAATCATATCCATCCATTTAGTTCAAAATATCAATGATCTTTCTATTCTTTTAAAAATAGACAGATTCTGTTGTCCTTAGCATCTAATTCATTAGAATTATAAGATGGTAAAACCAAAACAGACCTTAGAAATCATGTAGTCCAAAGACAATTGTACTGTTAACATAAGGTATTCATTTTGGATAGAAGCATCTAACATTGGACTAGATCTGAAATACTTGTATTCCAACAGAAGCAGTCTGGAGACAAAAAATTAAAATAGTCCATACTAACCTTTCATCAGTGCTGGGGGTACCTAAAGCCCACACTGCTAAAAACTGGAAGGTGTTAGTTTTTTGACTAATAGTGAAGTTGTCATTGCCTTTAAAGGAAATAGTCCAAGAGTAGGAATCAGGAGATGAATTATATCTGGGCAGAAGATGGAGGAAATTAATATCAATGGATCTCCAAATGCAAGGAGGGGAGTTAAAAACAAGAATTCTGGAAAAAGTAGAAAGGAGCCAGGTTGTAAAGAGATTTAAATGTCGAACAAAGGAGATTATATTTCATCATAAAAACAATATGAAGTCATTGGAAGGCAGCAGATATGACATGATCACACCCACTGTCTAGAAAAATTACTTTATAATAATACTTCTATAACCCAATGGAATAGCTTGTTGGCTCTGGGGAAGGGAAGGAAGAAGGGAGGGACAGAAAATAAATCATGTAAATATAGAAAAATATTTTTAAAATTTTAAATGCAAAAAAAAATTCATTTTAGTGGCTGTGTGGAAGATGGATTAGAGGGATAAGAAACTTGCAATAGGAAGACCAAATAGGAAGCTACTGAGTAGTCCTGATGAGAGGTGATGAGGGGTTAGAGTGGTTGCTATATAGATGTATGAAGAAATATTGTGAAGAGAAGATGTATGAGAGAGATATTGTGAAAATAGGATTCTGACAACTGATTGAATATATATGTGATGGGTGAGAATGAAGAATCATGTAGGATATACAGCTTGTGAACCTGTGTGACCCAAAGAATGATGGTGTCCTCCCCAATAAGAGGGAAGATTGGAAGAGGGGTGGATTTAGGAGGAAAATTGATGAATTTAATTTAGGATATCTTGAATTTGAAATACTCATAACATGTCCATTTGGAAATATACAATAGGTAATTTTTGATATAAGACAGGAGCTCAAGAAAGAAACTAGTGATAAATATATAGATCTGAGAGTCATCTATATGATGATAAATTAATCCAGGATAGGGTGACCAAAAAAGTATAGAGAGGAAAGAGGACCTAGGATAGAACCATGGAGGAGACCCACAGCAGGAAGGACATAAGTGAAAGGTGTGATTGGATAGGAAGGAAAATCAGGAGAGAGAAGTATCATGAAAACCCAGAGAAGAGAGCTTAAAGAGGAAAGAAGCTGGTCAACGAGTCAGACGTTGCAGAGAGGTCAAGAGGGATGAGAATGGAGAAGCTGTCATTAGATGTAGTAGGCATTTCATAAATGTTTGTTGATTGACTGGAGGGAAACCAGTTTGCAAGACTTGGGAAAAGAGTAAAATGAGAGAAAATGAAAGCAGTGTTTATACTGAAGATAGTTTTCTTTAAGAAGTTTGAGAAAAAGATGAGACTTTTAAGATTTTAGAGGGAATAGAAGTGAGGTTTTTTTTAGGAATGAAGGACTCTTTGAGTAAGTTTATTAGGAATAGAGAAGAAACAAGTTGATAAGAAGATATGGAAGATTAAAGGGCAAGGGGGAATGATAGTAGGAGAAATATCCTGGAGAGGATGGAAGGGGTGAGGTTCAAGGATTTCTGTAGAAATGTTGGTCTTGATAAGGTGAAGGACCACCTCTGCAGACCCTCTAATAAAGGAAGAAATGGGGAAGAGAGGGAGTCATATCCTGGGGTTGTGAGATAAGGAGGAGATGGAGGTGAATTGAGAAGTACCTAGTCCAACTCCTTTGTTAATAGGTGAGAAAACTGAGACCTAAGTGTTAAATAACTTGTCCAAGGTCACATGGGCAACACATGACAGAGCTAGAGTTAAAATCCAGTTCCTATTCCAAGTAGGCTTGGCATTCAAATTCAAGTCCTCTTTTGACTACATTGTGTAATCCTGCTGGAGTAGGCAATGATGGATTGGATCATCTCTCCATTGGCACATGCAGGGATGTACAGAAACCAGCTCTAATTAGCTTGCCAAGAGCCATTGTTAAATTTTCATTATAGGAATTTATACCTCAGAAACTGGCAATTGCTACAAAGTAAGACTTGATTTATTGCTTTGTTGATTGTCTAGACTTAAGAAAGTGTTAATAAACAATGCAGATTAAACCCAAAGGTATGTGCAAGTCCCCACTCTACCTCATCACCCCTAGATCCAGTTGTTAAATATTTAATAGTATGTCCCTATATTGTTCTTTCAGCACTGATTGAACTTAGTAGACATGCCATAGAAAACTCAGAGAAAGAGGGTGAATACCATGATGCTTGGTGACTAGAGACTAACAACAAAAAACAATAGTGGGCATTTGTTGATATAGGGTTATATTGTTACATTATTAATAATAATAATAATAAGTATTGAGCATTAATTTTTCCTCCAGGTCCCTTTTAGGGACTGTACTTCCTAATTTAAATCTCAAAAATGGCATCGTTTCTTTGTCTCCTTAATCCTCATTAGGATTTTTGATCCTGGCATTAGTCAGAGAATCTATTTTAAAATGATGAATTAAGCTAAAAAGACAGAAAAGGGAAAATTTTAATTTTACCTTTCAAATTTATATCTGAAAGCACTGGAATTTTAATCCAATCTTATTTTACAGATTCCTGTCACATAGGAAGCTTTCCTGGATCTGCTAAGTGCCAAGACCCAGGAAAGATCATGTTGATTTAGTCATTCTCTTAAACATTTTATTGAGCTCCAACTAGGTGCTGGGCATCATGGGGGCACAAAGGTAAACAAGGCACAGTCCTTGTCTTTGTGAGAAAATAGTATGGTGTTACAGAAAGAGTCCTGGGGACAGAGACAGGCAAACTGGGGACTAATCTTGAATATACTAATCAAGGGCCATATGCCCTTAGGCAATTCACTTAGTTTCATTGGGCCTCAATCTCCTCATCTGTTAATGAGGGGTTTGGAGAAGATGATCTCTAATGGCCTTTCCAGCTAGAAAATTCTATGATTCTATGATGGATGGGTTTGGTCTTTAGCTTAGTGAATAAATACTCAGACTGCAAGGAGGCACTTGCTCAAGACCTGGAGATTGCAGACGGAGATTTCAGAGGAAGGGTGGAGTTGGGTGGCTGAGCTGGACTTTATTCACTGATTCATTTCCTCTGTCATTTCCTTGGGTAAATGAACTTCTCTGAGGGAGCAACCATGGCCCTTTTCATCCTTAAAATCCTGGATCAGTGAATTCCTACAGTGTATATTCTCCTTTTCAAGATATTTTCTATCTTTCTATCAGATTGATGTATATGCTCTTCTATCCACACTGAGGAGGAATTCTTTTTCTTTGATCCCTAACATCCAAATCTTATTTTTCATGCCATATAGGGAGGAAGGGACAACTCCCTTTCCCTCTTTTCTGTGAATAAGAGGTCAAAAGAATGCCAAGAAATTTGTGACTCTCCCACCTCAATGATTTGACATTTTTAAATTTTATTTTATTTTTTTATTTTTTTAATTAAAATTTAAAATTTAAATTTAAAAAAATTTAAATTATTTTATTTATTACCAATTACATGTAATAACATTTCCACATAAGTTTTCTGAAGTTATATGATCCAGTTGTCTTCCTTCTTCCCTCTCTCTTCCTGGAGCTGGCAAGCAATTCAATCTCCATTATACATGTATTATAACATAAAACATATTTCCATATTATTTAATTTTGAAGGTAAATAATCTTATAAAACCAGAACTGCAAAACATATACTTCAAAAAAAAAAGTGAAAACTCACACTTTCATCTACATTCCTACTCCAACAACAGTTCTTTCTATAGAAATGGATGTCATTTTTCTCAAGTCCCTCAGAATTGTTCTGATAGTAACTAAATGTATCACATTTGGTCATTTCCAATATTCTGTTACTATATACAATGTTTTCCTGGTTCTACTTATTTCACTCTGCATCAGTTCAGTTCATGTAGGTTTTTCCAGCTCTTTCTGAAATCAAGAGATTAAACATTTTTGTTCAATTTAAAAAAAATGTGTTGTCCCTACTCCAATGTATGATTCCATTTCTGTTATAATCAATTGATAGCTAGTGGCTCTCCCTTTACTGCACACAGACTATCCTGACCCTAGGGATCACACTATTTTTTTTTTAATGAGATAAGCAGGAATTTATTTTTATAAAATCCTTCTGTGGGCTCATGCCTCCAACTCTCACACTACTGGGCTGAGTCCCAAGTCATCAGTCAACTCCTTCGCCCCCTCAGAGTAATATCAGTAGGGAATCTGAATGAGTTATGGTTTCTAAAACTGTGGCCACAATTAGTGTGTGTGACTGTCAGTATTGGTCAATGATCTGATATCAATTAGTTTTTACAAAAGGGAGAAACACTGGGAAGTGTAAAAAGAAATTCAAACTCCAGTTCTTTTCTCAAGCCAGCCACTTTACTTCTTATCCCTAAACTAATAAAACAATACTTATTTTCTATTATCCTTACAGAAGGTTTAGCTAGAATAGGAATTATAAAATCCCCCAAACTTGTGGCACACCCTGAGTCCCTGGGAAAAGTAGACTCAAACCTAAAACAAAAAATTATACATGTAGAGAACAAGTGGGACGGAGAGAAATCTTGAGACTTCTGGCTCTGAGTGTCCCCACTGAATTTTATTTTGGTTGTGGCATCCCTAAAAGACAACTTGTAACCCTTATCAGCGAAGGCTAGCTCCTTGTATGACATGGTGCCTCAGCTGAAAGATCATTTCTCTGCTAGACTGGATCAATCAGGTTATTACATGGGGATAACTCTTCGACAGACTCACCTATTGCTCCTACTTACTCTAGTGGTCCCTGGTCCCAACTCTGATAATAAGGAGACCTCTGATCACTCATGAAGTCATGTCCTAGTCAATTCCATCTCTAGATACTCATTCACCAATGATCAGGAAAGCATGAACACAAAAGACACAAAAGCCACCATGTATCCCTCTTCACCCAGAAATCCTTCTTCTTGAAGGGAAGTCATGGAAGAGATTTCCATCCTCTAATGAAATTCTTTGTATGTCCACTCAATTCCAGCTCAGCCTTAATTGAGTCATTAGCCTGGGTTCCTTAGGCAAAGCAGAAGACTTTTCATCACCACACAGGACTAACCTCTCAGATACTCATGACCAGAAAGTGACTCCCCAGAGTTCCACAAGTTTGATGGAAACCAGGCAGAGAATATTACAAAACTCTGAATACCTCACCAAGAAGGACAAATCTGTCCATTCTTCAGTGTCTGGGAGCCTCCTTGTATATTGTACTATCAGTTGAGAGAGAGAGAGAGCATCATGACTGTGACTGAATAACTCACTAGGAGAACTAAGGTTGAACAGTCTCCCGAAGCCACCAGAGTGAGAGGGGCCTCGGTGGGGAGGTCTGAGGATGGGATTTCCAAATCAAAGGACCTAAAGGTTTGAATCCTAGCCATGTCTCTGGGCAAGTCACATCTTCCAAGTGTAAAATGGGTATAATACTCATGAAGCTTGTGAGGAAAGTACTTTTAAAAGTTTAAAGCCTATAATATAGAAATATGTTTTGTATGATTGCACATGTATAATCAATATTATATTGCTTGCCTTCACAATAACTGGAGAAGAGGCTGAAGGCAAAGAGAGGATTTGGAACTCAAAAAGAAATGTTTTCATGATGTTAAAAATAAATATTGATTATAATGTCTGGGGCAGCTCGGTGGCTGAGCGGATTGAGACCCAGATCTAGAGACTAGAGATCCTGGGTTCATATCTGGCTGTAGACACTATCTAGCTGTGTTAACTCTGGGCAAGTCACTTAACTCCTGTTGTCTTGACCTTACCAACCCTTCTGCCTACATAGTATTGATTCTAAGATGGAAAATAAGAGATTTTGTTTAATATGACACTTAAAAAATAATGCTTATAGAAACATGAGTGGTTACTATTTAGAAGCCAACCCTGGAATCTTGGTTTGTTCCACTACAGTAGAAACTATTGCCTCAAATCACAATTCTACACATAAGGAATTAATTGATTTCTTTTGAAAGGGAAATTCATGAGGGTATCAAATTCCACTAAGGCTATTGGGAAGCGTTCATTCATCTTAGGTTTAGCACCAATATTATCCCTATTCTACCTAAGTCTTTAAAAAATGAAGGCGCTTGCCCAATATCAAATAAATCAAAAGTGAAGGAGCCCAAGTCTTGAGCACAGTGTTTCGCATATTATAGGTGATTCATAAACATGTATTTGCATTAAACCTAGGTCTTTGAGCTCGAAGTTCAGTGTTTTTGTTTTTGCTTTGTGCTCTATGAAAAAGAATCTGAATTATGGTGAAATGTTTACCAGCTAGCAGTTGGGAGAAGAAGATCCTTCTCAGTGTTCCAACTCTTCCCTTGAGGGTTTTGGCATCAGTTACTTCTTCCCATCCTTGGAAACCATGAAGACTTCGCATCTTCCCTGTACCCCAGAGCTATAAAATTTGGAAACTAGCCCAGAAGAGTCAGAAGCCTGGCTTGAATTCGTAAAAAGTACCCACAAAAAGGTCAATAACTGAACCAAAATTGTAGTTGGGAAACGAACCAAGTGGTCAAAAGATCTCTTTGGCTTCCACTGGTTTGGTATTAATGTGAAGCCTTTTATCTTTGGTATTTTGTCCTTGTGCTCCCATGCGGAGGAGGGGGAAGCCTGATAAGCAGAATCATTGCTTTGCATGTCCTGCCCACAGAATCAGAGCTATGCTTTCAACCTCTATCCTTAAGCTATGGCACTGCCCCAGGCTACCATTGGAAATCAGTGAGAAAGCGTTCCTTTCCATGTCAAATCTTTAGTGTGTTCCAGAGAACAGAGCCAGAGAAACAAAGCCACAGACCAGGGGCGAGCTGGAGGGATTTGCTGATGTGGAAACTTTGAAAAATGTTCTCCTGACTGCTTGAGCTAAGAGCAAGCTCGTCATTGGAATGCCGATAATAAGCAGTTCTGAAATACAGTTTTTAAACAGAAAGGTCTTTCCCAAGAGCACCATTTTAACTCCTCCTCCTCCTCCTCTTCCTCCCTTTGCCTTGTGTGAGCTTGTCCCAGGCATAGAGAAGATTCTTCTCTGCACCAGGCTCTATTACAGGACCTGGAGGGAAGAAATTGCTGAAACAAGTAAATTAACAGCACTAGGCTCCATCTCAATGAGTCCCCACCCCACCATATACATCTCTGCACACACACACACAAGATTTAATTACACATTAAGAATGCAAATCAAGAATCTTCTGGCATCCTCAAATAAATCCTCTCTTGAAGTGAATTGAGATGAGATTTTATTTCTATTAAAAGGGACTCATTTTTCTAACTTGGTTCTATTATACACATTTGACTCTCATCTACTATTGTTTTTAAGTACGTGCCACTTAAGAGATACTGAGGTCAAGAAAATAATATTCACAATGACCTCATAATGGAAACAGAAAGAGCACAAAAACAACCTCAATAATGTAAACAGAGACAACACAAAAAAACAAAATCAAAAGTTGTTTAATTTAAATAATCAGTCTTGAGACAAAAGAGAAATAAGGAAAAGGCCTTTTTTTTCCTTTCTTTTTCTCCAAGATGTGGGAGACTCTTGAGGATGGAATATTGCCCATTCTGTCAGACACAGCTTCTATGTCAGTTGGTTTGGCTTTTCTTTGTTATAATAAAAGATTTATTTGGTGGGTGTGGGGATGGTGGATATATTTGAAAATGATGTAAAAACAAAAAGCATGAATAAAAATTTTTAAAAATACCTTGCCTGTGGTCACATAGCTGGTAAAGGAGCGAGGATTCTAATGCAAGTTCTAGATTTCAAGTCCACAATGTTTACCATTACACTCTCTTACAGTGGAAGAGACGGTCTCTACCCTAGAAAAACTCATATTGTTTGAAGAAAAATAACAAATGTGAAACAGAAAGGTCCTCTCTGAAAGTATTATTTTGTGAATGCTCCACTTCGTCTCATGTAACTGTCTAGGCATCCATAAAATATTGCCTAGATGAATATTCCAAGAAAACACAATTGTGTTTTACAATGTATTAGAGTTAATTATCTGCTGAAAGTCATGTAGCTAAATAGTGTCACTGCTGAGATTGGTTATTGCCCTTCTTACTCAAAGAGGACCAAAAGGACATCACTATGTTGGGGTTGATGTCCAATGTGTCCAGTTGTGACTGATCAGACCAATATGAGCTTGGGAGCCTCTGCCACAGTTTGGGCACAAATAACCTGTTTGAACCTTTGGAATGGAAACATCTCTAAATTTGCACATCTCACATTCCTTTTGAACTGCTATAATCCTGGGTTGCTCATAGAATATTTAATGTGGGTCCACCATGCTGAATGGTCCTTTGCCAGTGTCTCCCGTGTCTCACAACAGATAACCAAAGTTCTTCAGAGAGACTCAAGAATATCCTTGTATCACTGCTTCTGACCTCCATGTGAGCCCTTGCCTTGTGTGAGTTCCTCATAAAAATAGTCTTTTAGGCAAGCTTGTGTTTGGCATTCAAACAATGTGGCTAACCCATTGGAGTTGCACCTTCTACAGAAGTGATGGGATCAGAATCTATTTCTAATAGCTCTTGATCAATTGCCCTTTCCACTAAACCATGGTGCTCAAAATATTCCTCATTATTTTTTCTTCTTTTTTGAGAATTTTTAAAATTAATTCATTTTTTGATTGTATTAGAATTCCCAAATAACTCCCTCCCTCTCATCCCTACCTGCCCTGGGGAAGGCATCATTTGACCAAAAAAAAAATAGAGATATAAACTATGTCTTTCATGTTTCTGTTATCAGTTCTTTCTCTGGAGGTGGATATTCAAACATTATTCTTCAGATGTTAATTCTATAGTTTTATAAAATTCTCATGGTCCTTATTTTTTTTTTCATAATTTCATCTAGGTCTTTCCATGTTGTTGTTTTTTAATTACTCTCCATTCATTATTGAGATTGAGTCATGGAAGGAATTTGGAGGCCTCTACTTGGTTTCTAACTCTGGGTCTGTCATTTAACCTCTATGGACCTCTATCTTTTCCTCTGAAAAATGAGGGGATTGGATTAAATGATCTGTATGGTATTGTTTTAAAATTCTAGTCTTTTGCTTTGCATGATAATACATGTATAACCAGATTGAATTGCTTACCAGATCCAGGAAAGGGGGAAAGAAAAAGGGAGGGAGACAAGTTGGATGATGTAACTTTGGAAAACATATGAAAACTTCTTAAAATATTTAAAAATAAAATAAAACTAAAAAATAAAATAAAATTCAAGTATGCAATTTCACTTGACTCTCATAATCATCCATGTCAGGCAGCTAAGACAGTATTCATTATCCATATTTACCAAATTGGGAAACAAAGACCCAGAGACAGAACTGTCATTCTGAGGGGGAAATGGGATCCAGGGTCATCCCTTGGGGGAGTTCAAGTCTTGAGTAAATAATACTGCATTTTCTCTGACCCACAATTTGTATAAGAAAAAAGTCTGCTTAAAATGAAATAAATGTAAATAGGAGGAAGTCAAAGAAATGCAACAACTGTAATAACGTAAGTGGAAACACTAAAAGGCAACTGAATTCATTATATATACAGAGAACAATATTGGTTTCAAGGGATGGATGATAAAAAACATCATTCGTCTTTGTGGAGAGGTGATGATTTACAGGCACTGAATGGGCATGCATTGTCAAAGGCAGCCTGCCTGGGGTTGGTTGGCTTTGCTTAACTGCTTTTCTTTTGTTGTAGGAAAAGGAGGTTATTGGGAACTGATCATGGTGTTTAGAATATACACACACCAAAAGCACTTTGGAAAATGAAATGAATATCAAGTGTAGTCTTGAAGGGGAAAAGAAACAAAAACTTAACGTGTAGGGAGTGGAGGTGGGGGGGTGCCTCAATAATCTAGAGGTATGGCTGGCAGTTATTAGCAAGACCCAAATTCCAATTTTCTTGTCTCCAAATTGACAGCTATTGTGACTACATCATATGGCTTCAAGTAGTCATAGATTAAGTGATCAGTGGAGAGGTATCCAGGGAAGGAGTTTCTGCAAGTGAGTGAGTCACTATGATTTGAGAAACAAAGCCAGAAACATGCCATATGGCTCAGCTCTTTATTAAAGCAAACACTATAAGCACTCTCCATTTCATGACATTTCTCTTGCATTTGATGATTCGAACACACACACTGTGTTGTTCTGGAAGATGCCCTTAGAAGCTCAGAGATTTCATTTTCCCAATGTTTTCTCCTCTTTGTGAGCATGGCATTTGTGCTGCTGCTGGGATTTACTGTCTGCTTTGCATGCGTCAAACCAGTGACATTTAATGCCCCCTTCTCTGCACTGTTAACTCATTTGCCTTCCTCTCCACCTGCCACCTGTATGGCGTAGAAAGCCTTAGCAGGGAATGACCTGGCTGTATTGTTTGCTCAATTCCTGAATATGAAAAATGATCCACTTAATACACCAAAGTTAGGGAAATGCCAGTGCATACAGTAATGGAAGCATATGGCAGAGTTCTCTCATAGGCAAAGACTTTGCAGAAAAAAACAAGGATTTGTAGAATGACAAAACTAGCTGGAGGACAACTAGTCCAATCTCTTGATTTATGCTAAAGAAACAGATGACTAGAGAAATAGATTTGTTAATGGTTACATAAAGCCAAGATATGAATGAAAGTCACCTAATTGTTTCCTTGTCCAATGTTTCTAAATATCTAAATAGGGTATATGATCTAGATATAAAGGTAAGTAAATTAGGGGAACATAGAATAGTTTACCTGTCAGATCTATGAAAAGGGGAAGAATTTATGACCTAACAAGAGACAGAGATCATTACAAGATGTAAAATGAATAATTTCAGCAATATTAAATTTAAAAGTTTGTGTATAAACAAACCCAATATAACTAATATTAGAAGGAAACAACAAACTAGAAAAAATTTTTAAACAAATTTCTCTGATAAAAGTCTCATTTCTCAAATATATAAAGAACTAAGTCAAATTTATAAGAATATAAATTATTCCCCAATTGACAAATGGTCAAAGGATGCAAATAAGCAGTTTTCAGAAATTAAAGCTATCAACAATCATATGGGAAAATGTTCTAAATCCCTCTTGATTAGAGAAATGCAAATTAAAACAATTCTGAGGTGCTCACATCTAACAGATTGGCCAATATGACAGTAAAGGAAAGCAATAAATGTTGGAGGAAATGTAGTAAAATTGGGACACCAATGCATTTCTGGTGGAGTTGAGAACTGATCCAGCTGTTCTGGAGGACAATTTGGAAATATGCCCAGAGGATTATAAAACACGGCATACTCTTTAATCAGTAATACCACTACTAGGTCTGTATCCCAAAGAGATTTTATAAAAAAGGAGAAAGGTCCTACTTGTACAAACATATTTACAGCAGCTCTTTTTGTGATGGCAAAGAATTGGAAATTGAAGGGATGTCCATCAATTAGGAGATGCCTGAACAAAGGTGGAATATGATGCTGATGGAATACTATTGTGCTATAAGAAATGATGAACAGGATAATTTCAGGGGGAAAAATGGAAAGACCAAATGAACTGATATAGAGTGAAATAAGCAGAATCAGAACATTGTGCACAATAACAGCTATATTGTGGAATGATCAACTGTGTTAGACTTTGCTACTCACAATAATGCAATGATCAGGACAATTCTGAGGAACTTATGACAAAGAATGCTATCCACCTCCAGAGAAAGAACTGTGGGAGTAGGAATGCAGATCAAGGCATACAATTTTTCACTTGTTTGTGTTTTTGTTTCAGGGTTTTGATTTTATATGATTATTCACCTATAAAATGAATAATATGGAAATATGTTTTGTATTATAATACATGTATAACCCAGATCAAATTGCTTGCCAACTCTGGGAGGGGGTAAGAAAGGGAGGAAGGGAGACAATTTGGATCATAACTTTGGAAGACTTGTATGAAAATTTGTTATTACATGTAATTGGTAAATAAATAAATTACAAAAAAACATAAGATAAAAAAATCAAATAAAACATCAAGTTGGATTTTATCAATAATGAAGCAGTCAGCAACATTTAAGTCAATATTGTCTATAAAGTGAATAATTTTATAAAAATAAAATATCTATAAAGACCAGAGGGCAATGGGGGTACATCTGCATAATGGAATCCAATGATTTGGTGGCAGGGAAGCCACAGAATTGAGATAGAGGCAGGAGCAGAATCAATGTTGAGAGCCATAACAGTATAATCAACAAAACTAATGATGAGGCAGATCAAGAGAAAGATACAGGAACAGTTTGGTGGCTCAGTGAATAGAGAGCCAAGCCTAGAGACAGGAGATCCTGGGTTCAAATATCATCTCTGACACTTCCTAACTGTATGACCCTGTTATGTACCCCAAATTGTCCAGCCCTTAACGCTCTCCTGCCTTAGAACCAATATTTAAACAGGTAAGACTTTTAAACCTAGAATAATTGAGGGAGAGAGAGGAAGAGGGAGAGAGAGAGAGGGAGAAAGACAGACAGACAAAGACAGAGAGGGGGGTGGAGAGAGAAGGAGGCTGAGAGAGATAGGAGAGAGAGGCGGGGAAGGAGGGAGGGAGAGAGAGAGACAGACAGACAGAGAGAGAGAGAAAGAGAGAGAGAGAGAGGAAGGGAGAAGGGAGGAAGTGTGACAAGGAAATCACTTTAAAAGACTGATATATATTAATTTAAGGTCGCCAAGGAATTCAGCTATGTAATTCCTAAATGAAATTCAAGTCAGCAGTCAACCTTTTATGGAGTTTAATTACAAACAGGAGGAAGAAAGGTATTAGAGAGAGAGAGAGAGAGAGGGAGAGAGAAAGGGGAGAGAAGGGAATAGGGCTTAAATACCCCTTCTGTTTAGGCTGGGCCAAAAGGCCCAAGCCCTTAGATAGCTGAGGCAAAGAAAAGAGATCAGTCCCTATCACTTACGTGACCAAAATGGAGAAACAGTCTCAGGGGCCTCCACCTCCAGCTTCCTTCAGAGCACAACCTCTCAGAGCAAAACCTCTCCAACCAACCCCCAGTCCTCAGACCCCTCTATCTTTAAGGAAACCATCCAAGTTCCCTCCCCTCAGTTCTCACATCTACCAATCACTGTCCATGTCTTCCCTGTGCCAATGGTGGCTCTAGCTTAACCCAGGACCTCCCAGAGGTCTGTGGCTTTGCACATGTCTGTTGAAGGTCATATTCTCAAATAATTAAATCTTGATCCTTTGCTGCAGCCCTTCCTAAATCCTGTTACCCTGAGTAGGGTGGAGATTGGAATAATTAAATTTTGATCTATGCTGCAGCCCTTTCCATTGTTCAGCAAAAGGTCTCTGTCCTAAAGTAATCTTAAGAAGGGAGGAGAATGACCCTCCCATGCCAATGGAGTTCACATTCCAATAGACTATCAGTAGGAAATTTTCCAAGTATGAAATTTCCCAATGGGGAAATTTCCAACATTTATAAGTCTAAGAAATTTTAAGGTTTACAGAAGCTAGTCTCACTCTTTCCTTCTCCCTCTCCATGTCTGTGGTGGTGCCATAGGAGATGTTTCCTCCTCTCATCTTTATTTTTATTTTAGAAGGTAACCTTGTTAATATTGGTAAATCTGAAACATGAGACATGGTTACAGATGATGAAGGAGTAACATTGGTCAGTTTTTCTTTATTACAAAAGAGTTTTCTGGTAGAGTGGGGGTGGTGGTGCCAGAATATACAGGAAAATGATTGTGATGTAAAAACATAAATATGTTAAATTATTAAGGGGTGGGGGTTGTAACATGGCAGCAGACACTAGTTTTTCTTGTCTGTGTTGTATCCCTTTTAGCGATTGCAGAGTCCCTTACTCAGACCTGTCATACCAGACTTCCCTTTCTCCTTCATTCTCTTATAGTCAACTAGTCCCCAGAGCCTTTGAAAAGATTCTTCTCTTCTCTCCTGCCTCTACTACAGGCCTTTGGTAGCTCAGGTTCCTGCAGCCTTCCTCTGTCTATCCACCTTCCTATCACTGAATAGTCACTTTCTTACTCGTAGGACTTGGCATCTCGCTACCTGTCCACTGTTGGACTGGTTCAAATAAGTCACTCCTCTGGGCTCTGCTGGCTCCAAGGCTAAGCCACTGTAGCTATTTTATGGACCGATTCAATGAGTGATGCTTCTGAGACTTAACCTGAAATATCTGGCCCTAAAACATGAATCATAATGCTTTGTATTTTTGCTGCTCTGCACAAAATAACTCGGAACTTAATTCATTCTCTGATTTGCTTTGTATAAACATTGTGTTTTCTAATCTCTCAAATGAAGATATTGGACCAAATTTACTTTAAGATCCTTGACAACTTTAATTCCTGTGATCCCAAAGAAAATATTCTGGGAAGGAAATACTTGGGACAAACTTTGACTAATTCACTTTGGCTCGTGCTCCTAGAGCACTGCCCTGGGCTGTTCTCAATACCTGGTTTTTAAGCTTTTCTAAAGTAACCCAGGTTTCAAGCCAAATCTGGGAAGTTTTGTGTGCTCCTACTTAAGTATGACTCCAGATTGGTGGAGATAATGTTGGTGCAAGGCTAGGAACCTACATGGGGCAAGGGAGGGGGAAGAGTTTTGGAAATGAGAGACATTCTGTTTTCTAGAGTCACATATATTTCCATATTTTGTTCAGGACTGACTCTGAAAACATGGAGGAAGAGAAAGAATTTGGAAGATGAACACGAAGAAGAAGCTAATTCCTCAATACATCTTTGATATCTACTTGTCTCTCTCAAGACTTTGGAAAATTCCCACTAGAATGAGATCTGGACCTCTCTCCAGATTGAGCTGAAACCTCATCTTGCTCCCATCTAAAGAGCTCTTTCACTCTTGTGTGTTTTTCTGGTATGTTCTAATCTGTATAACTTTTCTGATTTCTGTTTTCCTTGGATAAATGGGTTTACTCATGATTCACTATTATGATAGTCTTATTTAACTAGCATCTGTGAGAAGGAACCAAATTAGTGTTAGCTAAAAGAGCTAGCAATCAGGGAAATAGCTTTAGTTTTAAAACAAAATCATGCACCTAGAATAGTAGTGTTTAGTGGGGAGCCAACATTCAATTGTGCTTCTATCTTTATCTTACTACAAAAAGTAAATAAGCTTTCCTATTGAGGAGTGAGATTGGGGAGAGAGACAGAGACAAAGACAGAGAAAGACACAAACATTGTTCTAGATCTCACTCAAGAGGAAAATAATGAATAATGATGATAATAATAATAACAACCCATATATAGTACCTACCACATACCAGGCACTGTGCTATGTGCTTTACAAATATTATCTCATTTCATTTCCCTAAATCTCTGGTGTAGAAAGATAGGTCTAGTGACATGAGCAAGATGCTGGCTCCTCTCCTTTCTTGACTTTTTCCTAGGGTCTTTCTCTCCCTTCAGGAACCTGAAGAGAATCTGAAGCCATGGTCTTCTCTTTGAAAGCAGGGAATCAAAAGATAAAATCTCTCTTTTCCCAAGCTTTTGTGAGTTCTATCCTTCTTGTAACCTCTGTCATGAAGGCATAGAAAATTTAAAAATTATAGCACATACATACCACATATGTGTATATTTGTTATTTTGTCTTTCCATCCTAGCTGAGGATTTTCCTCACTGGAGAGTTCCTTTTGCCAATGAAATCAAAGGTCCAGTCCCTCTTCTTATTCTACCATTTTATATTTTCCATATGTAAAGGGAGAATTTTTTGATAAAAAAAAAATGCACTCACAAGTTTAAATGCATATTTGCATCACATGAGCTTTTGAAATTAATCCCATGCAAATTTTTCCTTCTCACTTTGTGGCTCTCATATCCTTGTTTCAGTTAGTCTTTTGAATGGTTGCCCAAGTTAATGTTGCTTCCCAGCAATCCCAGACTCTCCTAGGCAGTGTGCTTTCTTTGACAAGTTGTTCTTTTGCTCATCAAACACAAAATCTATGACCTGTGGACAAGAGAATAATTTGGTGATGTGTAATTCGAATTTTCTTCCCAGAACTCTCTTTCCCAGCTTCCCATTTTTCTTCTCACCTTACATGCTTATGCTTTGAAGATAAAGTTGTGAATGTAGCTCCTCCCTCTCCCTCTCCCTCTCTGCTCACGGGAAGGTGGTTGTGGAGGCTGGGTGAAAGTCAGGCAGGAGAATTTTACCCATGTGGTTTTACTTCTACTTTTCTTCTTTTATTTCTTCTATTTCAAATGATTAATAATAAACCTTGTAAAGTATAACACTTGGAGAGTTATTGGACATTAATTTAAATTTAACAGTGATAAATTTACATTGACTCCCATTTAGTTCAGCTGATACTGCATTCCTAACCCTTTTGAGCAGATATCCCACTGTGGAAGAATTAGAGTACCCTCTAATAGTGACGTTTAATAAAACTAAAAAATTTAAAACCATGTTATTAAAAACATACTGTGTATGAGGCAATATTATAGTCACTGAAACACAAGTTTTAAATTATGAAGACAGAAAAGCAGAATGTAAATTGGATTTGGTCCCCAGAACTCTAAATCCCAGCTTCCCATGTTCCCTCTCATGTTATATGCTAACATAGGGAGGATATAAGTTTTGCATAGCTCTGCCTCTCTTTTTTCCCCTGATTGCAGCTGGGAAAGTGGGCTTTATATCAGGCAGGAGAATCTACACACTTGGGTTTACTTTTTGTTAATTAGGTTTGAACTTCTGTTTCTTTTCGTCTATTTTCTTTCTACTTCAAGCGATTATTAATAAACTTTATAAAATATAATACTTGGAGTTGGATATTAATTTAAATTTTACAGCAGCATGGATATAGTGGAGGCAGGATTCCATTTAAGTACAAGAAGACCTGAATTGGAGTCCTGACTCAGCTTCTAATTAGCTGGGTAACCCCAGGCAGATTATTCTGTCTCTATAAGCTTCAGTTTCCTCATTTATATGTAAAGAAGGTGTTTAGAAGTTTGTCAAACCCACAATAATGTGTGAAGAAGTTGTCCAATCAGAGGAAAACTTCTTAACACTTTTTTAACATATAAAATGACAGTTAGACTAGATGATTGTTAAGATATCTTCCAGTTTTGATTCTCTGAAACAATTCCATTTCTCAGGGAATTATATGTTGTGGATAATACCAACACATATGCATGTATGTGCTTATTTATTTCTATGTGCACATATTTATATATACATATGTATATATATATTTATATATATGTATATATATATACAGATAGATACAGATATAGACCTATAAATGAGATTGCTTTTGCAAGTTAAATAGATAAGACTTCTTACTTAAATAGTTTTCTTACTCATGAAGGCTTATCTTGTACCTTTGATCTCTGGTCCTTTGTCTCCTTTAGGAACATCCATTCTGCTTTTGCCTCAGTCCTGTCTCCAGCTCTCTCTTTCTGTCTCTCAACATTTCTTTCTTATCCCTGACTCTTTACTATCTATCTACAAACATTCTCTAGTCTTTTTAAAAAACACTAAGGAAGGTTTCTTCTCTTGATTCTTCTAGATCTAGTCTAGCTATTATCTCATCTCTGTACCCTCTTTTATTTGCTACCGAAATGAAACTGTATAAAATTACCAATGATCTTTTTTTACCCCCCCAAAAAAATTCTTTTTCATTACTTTGAACTTGAAAACATCAAAAAATGTGAACATTTCCTTTACAAAGAAAAATAATAAATAAGATTACATATGACATTGTGATGACATCATGAATTTCTATTATAAACATCCTGGTTCCTGAAAAGTATGTATTAAATTTAACATGATAGTTCCAAAACTTCCCTGCTTGTTTGTGTTCCCTTCTGACCTTTTTTCTGTTCTCCTCTGTAGTTTTTAATGATTGACTAATGCTCTTTTCTTTCCTTTCTTCTGTTTTACTGTCACTATCTCCTCACCCTCCCTATACATCTCCACTCCTTGTAATAAGTAAGAATAGTCAAACCAAAATAAAATTCCATATACTAAGCATCTCTGAAAATACGTCTCATTCTTTATCTCTAGTCCTTCACCTTTTTGTCAATAAGGGAGAAATATGATTCATTTTCAGTCTTCTGGAGTCACAGTTGATTATTTTGGTGATGATAATTTTTAAGTCTTTCAAAGTATGCTTTCCTTTACAATGTAGTAGTCATTATATAAATTGTGCTTAGTTCTGCTCTCTTCACTCTGCAATTGTTTGTACAAGCTATTTATTTATGAATTAATGCCTATTGTTATTTTTTATGGTTCAATAATTTTTCTTATATTAATATAGTAAAATGTATTCAGCTATTCTCTAATTGATATACATCCATTTTGTTTCCAATTCTTTACTATAACAAGAAGTGATATAATGAATTTTTTATACATAAAAAGTCCTTTCCCTCTTTGATCTCTTTGGAGTATAAGTTGTATAGTAGTATTGCCAGGTCATTGATTTTTTGACCATAGTTCCAAATTACTTTCTAGAATAGTTGTGTCAATTTACATATCTACCAACAGTACATTAGCATGCTTGTCCTACAAAATGCCCTCCAACAATGATCATTTTTGCCAATCTGAGGCATTCAAGGTAGAACCTTTAAACTATCTTAGGTTGCATTTCTCTTAGCGATTTGGAGCATTTTTTTCATATAGTTGTTAATAGCTTGCCTTTCTTATTTTGAGGACTGCATTTTTATGGCCTTGGACATTTTTCCATTGGATAACAGATGCTCTCTTAATTGCCTAATTTAATGCCCTTTTTTCCCCAGACCTCCTCCTCCCTGACCTCTCTGAAGCTTTTATGCTGTTGATCCTTCCTCTTATTAAACCCCCTCTCCTTCCTTGGTTTCAGAAATTCAATACTCTTTTTTATTCTCCTACATCTTTAATTGCTTCTTCCCAGTATCCTTCACTATCAGTCATCTTCTTGACACCTTAATATATATATTCATTAAGGATCTATCCTTGACCCTCTTTTCTTCTTTTTATGACTTCAATTACCACCTCCATGTAAATGATCCCCAAATTTAAATCTACCATAAGAAAGATAGACAAATGCTACAGAGAAGGGAGAAATCTCCATGGCCTTGGATGACTAAGAAGTACTTACTTGGAAGCTGTAGCCTTGGAGCAAGGTCTTTAAGGATAAAAGGTATTTAGATAGACTAGAGAAGGACCCAAACAAGAAAAGGGAATAGTATACCCAAAGAGATGAGTGTATGCCTATTGGAGAGAATATGCTGAACAAAAGATCATTGAATCATAGATCCAGAACTAGAAGGGGCTTCAGAAACATCTGATTCCAACCTTTACATTTTACAGATGAAGAAACTGAGGCCCAGGGAGATTAAATGACTTGCCCAAGGTCACAGAAGTATTAAACATCAGAGGCAAACTCTGAATGTAGGCTCTTCACTTTAGAGTCAGTATATTTCCTATTGTACCAGCTCTTAGTAAATATCTGTGTAGCTGGACCCATCTATTACCCTGAGAATCTATTCAGCTTTGGAGTTAAACTACTCACAAAATTCTCTTCAGGCCCAGCCTGCCAATTTTCTTCTCTTTTAGACCAACTAGAATTTCACTTTTTTGACCCAACCAGCCTTTATCATATGACTTCCCAAAAGTAACAAGCATTTTGATATCAAGAAAATGCCAAAGGACAAACAGTAAAAAAATAGTGCAAACCCCTTCAAAGAGAGCCTCTTTTCATGCACATCTGCTAGAAGCACTGGTCTCAGCACAGCATGGCAGGCAGAAGATATTCACAGCCAGGTTCCAGCATGGGGACCGAGGGAATATTGTAGAAAGCTTTGTTATTTCCCCTGGCATTTTTCCCCCCTGGCGCAAGCCTTCCTCCTTGGCCCTGGAAACTCTTAGCTTCCTCTGGTGGATCCTGGCTGGAGCCTCTGATACAAAAGAAGGCAAGATGGTTTCCCTAAACTGTTAGAACCTGAGCCTGCCAGAATCCTAAATCTGGTAACAGAAATGGGAGGAAAAAAATCTATATCCCCAATCCTACAGGGCTCAGTGCACCATGGCACAGGGAAATCTCCAAAGGTCAGCAGTCATTCTTTCCCCAAATTGCTTTCTTTCTTCCTGAAGGGACTTTAAAAAAAAATCCTTTCCAGAAAAGAAAGTCACTGTTATTTGCATTTTCACAGCCAGATGAGATTCTAGCAGAAGGTTTCCAACATTTGAATGAATGGCTGTTGGGTAAGATTTGTGTAATAGAAAAGTGAAGAGTGCAAGAGATGGAGGGAGGCTGATGCAATCTCCCACTTGGAATAGGCTGGGGAGCTTGCTTCCAGAAAACTATGATGATGTATATATAATACAAGTGCCTTAATCCCTAATTTGGAGCACACACAGACTATAATTGGTTCCAATCTGCTGAACACAGACTGAAGAAGGTGCTTTATATTTGCCCTCTTGGTGAGAACGAATGTACATTCAAAAGGCACTAGTTAGCCAGGCACTAGTTAGCCGTCCTTGACTGGCTTTTTGCTGCTTCCCTGCATTCTCCAGAGAGACAGTGATGTAAGGGGAATGACCTCAGACACTTCCCAAATGAGACTGATAGGTGGCCTGTAAACTTGGGCTTCTGTTCTTCACTTGTTTGTGTTTATTCTTTCTCTTTTTTTTTTAAGGTAA
Source organism: Monodelphis domestica (assembly GCF_027887165.1). NCBI lineage: Eukaryota > Metazoa > Chordata > Mammalia > Didelphimorphia > Didelphidae > Monodelphis > Monodelphis domestica. The sequence goes on along the minus strand of NC_077234.1, from coordinate 90,973,841 downwards.
AGGATTGGAAATATTTAATAAACTTGTGATCATTTTAAAAAATTATTATTTTAATAACAAATTTCTACATACATTTTCCAAAGTTATAGAGTTCAAATTGTCTCCCTCCCTTCTTTCCTCCTCACTCCCTGAGCTGACAGGAATTCAACCTGGGTTATACTGTATTATCACACAAAACATTTCCATATTATTCATTTTGATAATTGAATAATCTTATAAAACCCAAACCCCAAGACATATCCCCAAATAAACAAATGATAAATTTTATATTTTCATCTTCATTTCTACTCCAATATGAACTTGTGAGCTATAAAAGGTCAGGAGAGCAAGAGAGCAGAGACCAAATCAGCTTTCTTGGTTTGGGACAGCAGTAGCATAGATTTGAATTTACTCATCCACCAGTCGTACCATATTTGGAAGTGAAATTGGTGGAGAAAATGCTTTGTAGATATTGCATTAATTTTGAGCTCACTCTCCTCAGGGACCAAAACAGTATGGGGAGAGTATGATCTCAGGTGTTGGTGGAAAATGTTTTTACTTCTGGCCTTGCTTTATCTATGAAGTAAATAACTCTTTGTAATAGCTAATGCTGCTCATTATTTATTTTTAAATTTATTATTATTATTTTAAACTCTTACCTTCCATCTTAGAATCAATACTAGGTATCAGTTCCAAATTACAAGAATGGTAAGAGCTAGGAAATGGGAATTAAGTGACTTCCCCAGGGTCCCACAGCTAGGAAAGGTCTGAGGCCAGATTTGAACCCAGGACCTCACATCTCTGGGACTGACTCTCAACTGCTAATTGTTTAAATGGAACCCAGGGTTCCACTGGCAGTTAATTGTTGGCAGCCAACAGTGGGAGGAAACAGTAGAATGGGAGCTCAAGCCAATAGCATTAAAACAGAAATACTCTATTGTTCCGCAGGGCTACCCTAGAACCCTGAGGTGCAATAGAGCTTGCCTTGCTCTAGCATAATAAGTCCAGAGAATTTCTATATTTGTACAGGGAAGTAATACTAGATATATTTATACAGGTAAAAAATTGTTTTGTCGCAGAGATGATCAAGGAAACGACTGCACAGGAAAACTTCCCATCAAGCCTGATTCTCTCTAGCTCCTTGAGGAAGATCATATGTCTTGCTGGGATAACACAGGGGAGTCTTGATTGATCCTAAGTGATGGGAGGTTGCATCAAAGAATAATGCTAAATGTCAAAGATATAAACTCCTGTTTGAGGAAACTCCATCTCTGGGGTCTTAGAAGCACTATAGAAATGGTTTTACCATTTGGGGGGGGCTTCTTTTGGGCCTTTCTCCATTTTCTCTAGCAAGTAGAAGGAAGGAATTTCTTGCTCCTTCCCTCTAAGGGTAATGGCATAAGCACAAGATAGTAGGAACACATGCTTGTTTTGTGTAATGGGTGGGGAGGGGACTGGTGCAGACAGACAATGAAGTGCCTTGAAGAGACTAGGAACAAGAGAATCAATTGAGTGAATATATATGCCCATCATATTCTGTAACTGGTTCTCACTGGCCTGCCATGTGGTTAAGAGGAGGCTCTTTCCATTGACTGCATGTTCTGGAGAACTGCCGGTGTCTACAAAAGGGCTTACATATGCTTTGGTTCAATTTTTGGTACATTTATGTCTGGGAAAGAAGTGCCTCTTTTACTCCTGGTGTCTAGAGAGAATCTGTACTTTAAGGAGAAGGGTGGTGAGGCTTTCCTCCTCTGAGGCTCTAGGGAATGGAACTCTTGATAGATCTTGAGGATCTATCTTCATAAGAGGAGGGAGTGAGCCATGAGAATCTGGAAGTCAGAATCCTGGCCAGAATTTGCAGCCAGTACAGAATTCAAGCTCCAAGAAGTATGGCCCATAGAGTAATTGGCAAGTATTCTTTAGTATCTGAGCTGAGAAAACTCATCTGGCATCTAGCAGCAGCTAGATAGCTTGGTGGATAGAGAGCCAAACTCAGAGCAGGGAGGTCTCAAGGTTCAAATACAGCCTCAGACACTTCCTAACTCTGTGACCTTGGACAAGACCCTCAATCCAATTGCCTAACCCTTACTTCTCTTCTACCTTGGAACTGAAACGGTGTCAGTTCTAAGTCAGAAAGTAAGGCTTTAAAAAAAAATGATCTAGTAGTGATGGACCTTTGAACGTGAATTTGGTGGGACCAGGGTTAAGTAGGAACTAAACTAAACACAGAATTTCTGTGTTCTGGATTTGGGAGCTTATCTGCCCAGAGGGAAGAGAATTTTCTTAATATCATGCTTCTCAGAAGAGAAGACGAACATTTCCAAGATCATTTTGTAGCAGAAGGATTATCTCCAGATATTGTATCTTAATTTATAATTATTTATTAAATAAGAAGAAGAGGGTCAGAGAAAGAAAAGATACCAACCACATGTGGCCAACTCTTCCCTTTATAACCTTCCTTCCCTGGCCAGCTGGACCAGCTTCTCAGTCAGGCCTCAGGTGCTCCAGGCTCCCCTAGCCAGTGCTCATCCACTGGCATTTTTTCTAGCTGCCTCCTCTCACCATGGTTTCATTAAGGAAGAGTCCCTTCCTTCCCCAGACCTGAAGCTTCTCTCTTCTGTGACATCACTTTCTCAGTCCCTCTGATCTGGGGAACTTAACCTCAATCTGGGTCAGAGACACCTGGAGTCACATGGGACAAGAGGCAAACATCTTCTGAGTGCCAGGGAGCCACGAGGCTCCTGGCATCCTCCCAGAGTGTCCACATATCTCCCACATACAGATAAGCCTCAGGCCTCATTCTTACTCAATCAGAAGGTGGGGTTGAATAGCTACCCCAAAAGAAAAGAAGTTCAAAATAGTAAATTCTCACAGGTACTATGCTATACTAGATAGAAGGTCAGCTTTGGAGTCAGGGAGAACTGGGTTCAGTTTCTGTGAAGCCAATAAATATTCCTTTGTAATAACTATTATAAATACTTATTACTGAGACTTATGAGAAAGAACACTATCCACATTCAGAGGAAGAACTGTGGGAATAGAAACACAGAAGAAAATCAACTGTTTGATCACGTGGGTCGATGGGGATATGATTGGGAATATAGACTCTAAATGAACATCCTAGTGCAAATATTAATAATATGGAAATAAGTCTTGATCAATGACACATGTAAAACCCAGGGGAATTGTGTGTCAGCTACGGAAGGGAAATTAAGGAAGGGCAGGGAAAGAACATGAATCTTGTAACCATAGAAAATTTTTCTAAATTAATTAATTAAATAAAAATTTCCAAAAAATGAATACTTACTACTTACTACTAGTCAATTACTAATAACTAATAATTAATTAATCCTAAGTGGTTAATGATTCCATTAGGAACACTTGGGAAGCATTAAAGTTAGTGAACCAGAGTTCAAGTAACCCCTCGATCACTTACTGACTCTGACTTTGGTTAAACTTATTTAACCTTAGTTAAATAATCTTAGTTTAGTTGTCTAGGCAGTTCTCAGACTGAGTCACAGGGTATATATGCTGCTCTTCATTGTAACAGTTATTCCTTACTGGGAGTTTCCTAAGCCTTAGAAATCACAGGTCCAATTTTAAAAGTTTTCTATTTTTGACCTTTAGGTCTTTTATGCCTTATGCAGCTTAAAAAACAACAATAACAAAAACCGAAAAACAATAAACCTCTCACCTTCTGTCTTATAATCTATAGATAAAAAAGCAGTAAGAGCTAGGCATCTGGATTTAAGTGACTTGCCCAGGATCACACATCTAGGAAGTGTCTGAGGTCACCTTCAAACCCAGGTCCTCTCAACTCTGGGCTTGGTGCTCTATCCAGTGTGCTGCTATCATGCCTAATGTGGTTTTTGTGATAGAGAAAATAAATAGCTGTCCTTTAAATCATGATAGCCTCCAAAGTGTGCTTTTTTCCTTTTATTTTGTTTTTGTTCTCCAATCTTGATGAGGGGAGATCCTAGATATGTACCATACCTAAGCTTTATCTTAGAGACTTCTCTCTACTCTAGGGCAGGGTTACCACCAGGGAGAAAGAAACATGATCTCCTTTGGGATCAGAACCTCCAAGTTTTAATGTAAGTCTATGTAAGCTTAGAGCTCTTTATTGGAGTTTCCTGGGTAAAGGAACAAATGAATGAATGAATGAATGAATGAATGAATGAATGAATGAATGACTATACATTATTCTAGGTTATAGAATTTCAAAGATTTAGAAAAACTGCCCAACATTAAAAAAATATTTCAAGAATTTAACATTGTGTGTTTGATCACCATTCTGAGTTTTTGAGAATCACAGTTGCTTTAAAAAAATGTCACTCTGCATATAGCCAATCATGATAAGGATCCTCTTTGCACTTACCTAAATCTGGTTCTTGATAATGGATTGTATATTTATCCTCTGAGATTCTCAAACCATTTCTAGTTTAGGAAGACTTCTCACAGCTTGTGGCACATTAGCCTAACCTTTGAGAGAGTTTAGGCCCCTCCATAGTAGGATGAGGAAGGAGAATGGAACTTTAGTGAGAGTCAAAATTCTGAATGTCTGAGGACCTAAAGTAATTTTACTAGTACTTATTTTGCATAAGAAGAGACAATTTTTATCCTGGGGCCATTTGCAAGTTTTGTCTGACCCTGTGATTTCAGTTCATGTAAGGAACAACTCAATAAATTAACTCTCTTTACAAATGCAAATGACAACCTTTCTAAGTCTTATAGTGAGTTTAAAGAACTGGCTAGGGCCACTGAGAGATTTGCTCTTGGCTACACAATTATCAGGGGAAAGATTTGAACCCAGGTTTTTTTGTTTTAAGGACTGAGTGTCTATTCACTATGCCATGCTATCATCCCATTTGGGGCCCATATATTAGCTAAATGTTGTAGGTACTCTAATTTTAATGAAGGAAGGAAGGAAACGGAAGCAGCTTTGTTAGGGACTGCAATGTAGCCCTTTTTGGGATTGAAAGCTCTAAGCAATTTTTTCTAATCACTTTTGGAAAAATTGGTTTGGTAGGTAATCAAAGCAATGTTAGTGAGCAAATAAGTTGTGACATTACCTCAAAAAATCATATATCTCAGACACAAATGGAAACAATGCTGAGAACGAGTAGTTAGTCCAGTTACAATCCAGAAATGTCTGATCGCTTAAACTATTCAGCAAGAGTACAGTGGTTGACACATAGTGACAACAGACTGTCTTTAGAGAAAACCAGCATGTTACATTATCTTAATATTAAAAGGCTTGCTATAACTGCTAAATCACCTTTATTCTGGCTGGTTACCTTCTCTATTATTTTTAAATTGGTGTGTCTGGGCTAGAAATTAGATTTTCTTGGCACAATTTTGACCTCTAGTAATAAAAATATACCAAGCCTGCTGACACCCAGGAATTTGATCCCTTGTTTCTTGACCCAGCCTGCTTTTCTTCTGGCACCATTATAAATTCTATCCTTTTTACTTGGGTTAAGCATACCAGAAACAGTATTAGATTTACATGAGAATTGAAAGTGAAGCACCTTTCCTGTCACTCTCACAATGTTTTCTAAAGTTATTTTCTTATGCTGAGACAAATGATCAGTCAGACTATCCATCAGTATTGAATAAGATCTTGCTATGTGCCCAGTACTGAGCTAGGTATTATGGGAAATATAAAAGCAGGGTGAAAAATGGCCCCTGCCCTCAGGGAACACACAATCTAGTTGGAGAGAAGAGATTAATGCTCATGACTTCTAAGATCCCTTCCAACTCTAAGGCTATGATTGGTGACAAATGATCTAAATTGAATGTGATTTAGTTTTAAATTATATAGAACACACGGTAAGGTTCTACAGAGGAATGGATGAACTAATGTGAACTGTCAGTCTTAAAAGATTTCAAGGAGAAATTAGAAACAAATACTGAAGGGTGGGCAGGATTTGAATAGGAGGAGCAAGGAGTTTGACCTTTGCACAGAGGGAACAACATGAGAGATGACAGTTGTGGTATATTATCCAGTCATCTGGTGTGTATCTAAGACTAATCATTGCCTTCCTCACCTATCACTCAAGATAGTAACATTTTTCTCACAAACATTTTAATAAGTTCAACAGGGCTCACTTATTACCAGAGAAATCCTCATCTCTGATTTTTTAAAAATCCACTTGACCACAGTTTCCCCCTATCTTTGGTAAGAAATAATCTTTTTAATAGAAAATCATCCTAATTTGTCGTCTCATTTACAACCTGGTCTCTTCCTATCTTTTTCATCTTTTACTTTATTCTTGCCCGTGCTATTTCTCATATGCTACACTCCATCTCTTCACTCCAAGTCTTTTTACAGGATCATGTCTGGAAAACTCTTTCCTGTTCCCTCCATCCCCTGACTTCCTTTAAAACTCAAATTAAAATCCACCCTTCTGCAGGGGGCCTTTCCAGCTTCTCCAAATTGTTGGTGCCTTCCCTCAGAGATTACCATCCATTTGCATTGCATTTATCTGATACATACAGTTATTTGCATGTTATCTTTCCATTAGAATTAATTACATGAGGTCCAGGACAGTGTTTTTGCCCCTCCCCCTTTTTTTAAATCTCTAGGGTTGGGGGCAGCTGGGTAGTTCAGTGGATGGAGAGCCAGGTCTAGAGATGGGTGGTCCTAGGTTCAAATTTGGCCTCAGACACTTCCCAGCTGTGTGAACCTGGGCAAGTCACTTAACTCTCTTGGCCTAGCCCTTACCACTCTTCTGCCTTGGAACCAATACACCATATTGATTACAAGATGGAAGTTAAAGGTTTAAAAAAAAATCTCCAGTGGTCAACAAGCCAGTTAACATATGTAAAGTGCTTTGCAAACCTTAAAGCATTTTAGAAATGCTGGTCTTCTCCATCATCATTATAACAGTAAATGCTTAAATAATGCTTATTGATTGACTTACAAAATAAACTCAATGATCATTTATTAAGTACCTAATGCAATGCATTGAGATGGATATGAGGGATACAAAGAAGGATACAAAGAAAAATGTCTCTTCTCTTAAGGAGTTTATATTCTACATTTCTTCTCTTTCATGCTTTTCAGTGATGAATGACTGCTCAATTTCATGGAGTTTTATAAGTCTCCCAGTAGAGGCTGTACAAGCTTTTCCAGCTGTCCCTATTCTCTTACCTTCCTGATAACACTTGCTAAGTAGACTCTTCTAGAACTATTCCACATTTTAAGGCTTTATTTGGAATCCACTTTGGTCTCTAGATTATATCTCATATTTTCAGCTTCTATAATAAAGTAGACAAAGGATCCTCCTAGAAAAGACAACAGCTGTAATGATGTTGGCAAGAACATTTTTTTGCATTACTTAGTTAATTTTCTGGGTATTTCCTCCTTGCTAGTGATTTCATTTGCGTATCTCTTTCCTCAAGTGTCTTTCATTCCAGCCTGATTGATATCTCTTCTTACAAGCCTAGTACTTGGACCTTTTCTAATCTGCAGCTCCTGGCCTGGCACTCAGTCAGAGAGTTCCTACAGTTGGCTATCAATTTCATCATTCTTGGCTGCTGTAATTGTTGCATGGGCTTGAAGGATTCCTTTCCTGGTAGTTCTTTGAGAGAGATTCAAATGAGGCTGACTTTGGATAGATTTTATCTCTTCAGGGTTGCAGGTACCTTATTGTTCAAAGAAATAACCACACTTAGCTAAGCTCTTTGCCTTGTTGAACAGATCAATAATTGTTCCTTGTGGAAAGTGAAATGGCCAGGACTGACTTTTAACAAATCTCAGAAAGATCTAATATCTCTTTTTGAACTTGGCTTTCCTAAACATAGATAGAGCAGTCATTTTTTTAATAGTTGGGGAAGAGTTCAAATAATCAGGTGTTTTAGACAAACTGGGCCTCTTTTTAAATAATGCTGATGATATCAGGAAACAGACCATGGGAAAGCAGAGATCCAGTTCCATTCTCTGGATTAACTATCATACTTTCAGCTAGTACAAATTCTCAGAAGATTTTTTCCCCTTTAATAATATACTGAGGGTTTGTTGTTTGTTTTTTTTTGCAATTAAAAATAACTCATCAGCTCTTTGGCAATGCTTTACAAACATAATTACCTTCATTTTTTGGTCCATATGGCTCTTCTCCTTCCCTGCTATGTACAGACTTTATCTTTGTGCTTTACTCCTAGTTATAAAGAGAGAAAGGTGATGTTACTGCCAAGTGGAGAGAGAATCAACAAGCTTTCTATGTTCTATCTTTTAGGTAACTAAAAAAATTAAGAGATGCTATAGTAATAAACAAAATTAATGAATATGGTAAACAATTTAATCTGGGTTATATATGTATTTTCATGCAAAACCTATCTCCATTGTTCATTGTTGTAAGAGAATACTTATATAATATCAAAACCCCCAAAATAAACTAAAGTGAAAAATAGTATGCTTTGATCTGTATTCTTACTCCAGTAGTTCTTTCTCTGGAGGTGGATAGCATTCTTTGTCCTTCAGAGTTGTCCAGGATTACTGTATTATTGAGAGTAGCTAAATTTTTCACAGTTGATAATTTTCACTGTATTGTTCTTCTGGTTCTGCTTATTTCATTCTGCATCAGTTGATGTAGGTCTTTCCAGCTTTCTGAAATCATCCTCTTTATCATTCCTTTATAGCAGAATAGTATTCCATCACCATCATATACCACAGTTTGCTCAGCCATTCCCCATTTGGTGGATATCCCCTCAATTTCCAAGTATTCCAAGGCCTTAGAGCACTAAAGGCTGGATAGTTGGGGTTGAGTGACTTGCCCAGAATTGCACAGTTAAGAAGTGCCTGTGGTCAAATTTGAACCCAGGTCCTCCCAAACCCAGACCTGGTGCTTTATCCACTGAAATACCTAGCTGTTCTTCTGTATGTTTTAATAGAAAGAGCCTGAACCTTCCTTCCAACCCTGGATCTGACGTTGTAATCTTGGGAAAGTTGCTCATGTTCCCTTTTTTTGGAGTCTCAGTTTCCTCATCTGTTAAATGAGAAGAAGAATAATACCATTTAGCTGAAAATAGTAAAAACACTATATAAATGCAAGATATTATCTAGTCAGATAATTTTCTTTTTGAATTTTCTTTTTTCATTTTAATATAAAATTTCCAAAAAAGTTTTCCAAAGTTATATGAACCCACCCTTGTTACCTCCTCCCTCCTGGAGTTGGCAAGCAGTTCAGTCTGGGTTATACATGTACCATCACGCAAAACATATTTCTATATTGTTCATTTTTGTAAGTGAGTAGTCTTATAAAACCCAAACCCCAAAATATACCCCAATAAAGAAGTTATAGACCATATGCTTTCATTTGCATTCCTACTCCAACAGTTCTTTCTCTGGAGATAGATAACATTCTTTGTCATAAGTCCCTCAGAATTGTCCTGGATCACTGTATTGCTTTTAGTAGCAAAGTCTATCACATTTGATTGTTCCACGATATTGCTGTTACTGTGTATAATGATCTCCTGGTTCTGCTTATTTGATTCTGCATCAGTTCATGTAGGTCTTTACAGTTTTTTTTTTCTGAAATCATCCTGTTCATCATTCCTTATAGCACAATAGTATTCCATCTCCATCATGTACCATAATTTATACAGTCATTCCCCAATTGAGGGACATCCCCTCAATTTTTAATTCTTTGCCACCACAAAAGGGGCACTTATAAATATTTTTGTACCAGCAAGTCCTTTCCCATTTTTAAAAAATCTCTTTGGGATACAGACCTAGTAATGGTATTACTGGATCAATTCTTTTTGAACTTTAATTCATGTTAGCACCCACCTTAGAAGAGCTGCACTGACTCCTCCCCATAACTTATTATAACTTCTTGCAATATTATTACTTATTTTAATATGAAAAGTTGGAAATCATTTACATACTGTTTTGGGCATCTTGTGTTATTTAATCTTCTTGGAATACCTATTAAAAACAAATTCCAAACCAACAACACCATACTTCAAAAGCTAAAATTTAAGTTGATGCCCTATATAGTATGACATTAGCCCCTCAAACCAGAAAATTAATACCTAGTATAGTGGTACCACCAAATTCTTCTCTCCACCTCTATTATTCTACAGAAAGATGGTGAACAATATTTGACTGATTTAGGAAGATATGGGATTACAACTTTCCTTTGGAATTGACATTTTTTTTAAATCTTTACCTTCCATCTTGGAGTCAATACAGGCAATGGGGGTTAAGTGACTTGCCCAGGGTCACACAGCTGGGAAGTGTCTGAGGTCAGATTTTAACCTAGGACCTCCCGTCTCTAGGCCTGGCTCTCAATCCACAGAGCTACCCAGTTGCCCCCTGGAATTGACATTTCTGAGTGTCTGCTTCGTCATCTATAAAGATAGGATACTGACTACTGTAGAATTTTTCTTAGAGGAATTTTGTGAGATCCAAATAAGATAAAGTTTGCAAAGCTCTTCGTGAACTTTAAAACATTATAATTGTTAATAATAATTATTATAGAAACTTCCATGACCACAAGGGAAATACCTTTAGATGGATATGGAAAAAAAGATAACTATGTCCCTTGTTGAAAACTTGGCTAACACAATGCATCTGAGTATTGCAAAATTATTCCAGGGATATTCTCTCTGTGCATTTTCTTGATGGTGCTTATTTTTAGTGTATGGGAACAATCCATAATACTTTGGAGATAAAAATCTATAACATTCTTCATCCTAACCTTTATCTTATGCTTAAGCGGGGTAGATGTAGGTAGTCTATTTCTGGATAGTAACAGAATCATACACACATACACAAAATGATTAATGTGAGAACCACATTACTGGAAAACAGTTCCCCAGGAGGAATGAATCAGCAAGCAGAAGGCATTCATTGCTCTGAAGCAAAGGGATATTAAAGATGACTGAGATACTGTGAGACTTTTCCTATATGGAAGAAGCATTATGTCTGAGATGAGCAGCTCATCAAAGGTCTTGGTTTTAATACCATTCTTTATAAGCATTTCTAACAGAATAGACCTTTGGAAAACTAATATCTAGCTCCAAGGGGCTGCAGAAAATCTATATGGAGAGGAGAAAATCTATTTGTACTGCAAGTCTGCAAGGAGAGAGAATGAAATAATGCAGTTTTATGTAATAGAAGTTAACACCAGACCCTTATGGTCTGCTCTAGCTAGAACACACCCTAGTTATTCCTGAATCAATGCTCTGGCCATTTCTGAGGAAATATGTCCTCAGCTCCTCAAAAGTGTGTGTGAATGTAAAATGGAGGCATTCTTTTTAGTACAGATCTGAGACTAATGATGGAAAAAGGTATTGGTCCAGAATATTGGTTATGGCTTGCATATATATATATATTTGTTTATGTATATTTTATATATGCATATTTATTTGTTTATGTATATACTTCATATGAACATAAACAAATTACTCTTTCATTGCTTTTCTTTTAACTGAATCTCTATCTCCAGTCTCTGGGCATTTTCTTCTTCTTTTTTAATAGTTGATGTTTTTATTAACACATATGCATTTACTTGTTTTCTAGCTTGTTGAAGCAGTAGGTTAGACAATACTTGCCACAATAATGTCTGTCAAAATGGCTAGCCATGAAGACCCCAGAACCACATTCATCAGAAGGACACTCTCGTCTAAGGCAGCTAATCTCGCCATTCTCATCAACCTTCTAGTACTTCAGAACAGCAAGCTTAACCTTTCTCTTATGCTTGTTCTTTTTGGGAGTGGTATAAGATTTCTTCTTTCTCTTTTTGGCATCACCCCGAAGCCTCAGAACAAGATGAAGGGTGGACTCCTTCTGAATGTTGTAGTCAGATAAAGTATGCCCATCTTCCAACTGCTTGCCAGCAAAGATCAATTTTTGTTGATCAGGAGGAATACCTTCCTTATCTTGTATCTTGGCCTTGACATTTTCCATAGTATCAGACAGTTTGACCACAAGAGTGATGGTCTTCCCTGTCAAAGTCTTCATGAAAATCTGCATTGTGACACTGGGTCCACCCACGGATGGCGGATCTGAAAGAAAGCTGGGCATTTTCTTCTTAAAAAACAAAAAATGCCAAAACTCTTATCTTCCGCCCTAGAATCAATCATTGATTCTAAGGTGGGAGAGCAGTAAGGGCTAGGCAATAGAGGTTAAGTGATTTGCCTAGGATCATACAACTAGGAATGTCTGTCACCAGATTTTAACCTAGGGCCTCCTGTCTCTAGACCTGACTCTCAATTCACTGACCCACCTAGCTGCTCCCTCTCTGGGCATTTTCGTTGATTATTCTCCATTCCTGGAATATTGTCCCTATTCATTTCTGCCTTCTGGTTTCCCTGACTTTTTTCAAATACCAGTTAAAAGCTGATCTTTTACAAGAAGCCTTTACTGAATTGCCTGCCTTTATGTTTGTGACTTTTCTTTATTGACTAGTTACAATTTATCCTGTACATTATATTTTTTTTTATAAGCCTTACCTTCTGTCTTAGAATTTATACTAAATATCTGTTCCAAGGCAGAAGAGTGTTAAGGGCTAGGCAACGGGGGTTAAATGACTTGCCCAGGGACACACAGCTAGAAAGTGTCTAAAACTAGACTTGAACCCAGGACTCCTGCCTCCAGACTTGGCACTCTATTCATGGGAGCCACCTAGCTGCTCCTGTCTTGTATATATCTTGTTTGTACATAGTTGTTTTTGTCTTGTCCCCCCCACCAGACTCTATGAGAGCAGGTACTGTCTTTTTTTTTTTGCCTTTCTCGATATTCTTGTTGTTTCATACAGAGTCTAACATAGTAATTACTTGACAAATGCTTATTGCCTGACTGATTTTGGTGAAATTGATTCCTTAAATATTATTTGGAAGAATGTCAGAGATAGGATTCAAAAGGATCTTGATAGACTAGAATGTTAGACTGAATCAAATACGGTGAAATTTAATAAAAAAATAAATGTAAAGTCTTGGGTTCAAAACATTAACTTCATAATTGAGAAGATATGGCAAGAGAGTAGCTTGTCCGAAAAAGATCCTGATGTTTGCACAGATTTGGAGCCTCTAATAGATTATAAGTTCCCCAAGAACAGGGTATCATTTTACCTTTCTTTGTATTGTAAGGGGGAAAAGGGGGTTAATTATATAAAAAGGTTGGACTGGATTATATTTAAATATAGGGTTGCCAGGAATTTAATTTATTCCCAAGAGATTTATTTATAATTTATTTACAAAATATGGAAAGAATGAAGTAGGAAATCAGAGAGAGGATAAGATAAAATATCTAGCCTAAGCACTAAGTAATTTACTCCCAACCCCTGGCTCAACATGGGCAGGGAGAGTTAGTCCTTAGGACCTCCCGAGGACCTGGGGAAGTTTCTCTCAAGAGGTAGGTCTCTCCTGAGGCTATTTTTTTTTTCAGTAAATTCAGGAAAGGAGTCAGCCTTTTCACTTAGCACATGTTAATCCAAAAGAAGAGATTTAAGAACAGCCTCACCAAGAACAGGGTCTCAGGTTCAGTCAGCAGATTCTTCTTCAGCTAAAGATCTCAGATGATTCTCCCATGAATGTCAGACGATTCTCTCTCCACAGGAAGTTGTAACTCCCTTTTAAAGACACTTTCTTTTGAGTCACTTCCTGTGCCTTCCTCTAATTTTATGTCTACCAATCACAGTTGAAACTTTACTTTAGGACTGCCCAGAGGCAGTCAGTTTCATTCTGGTTCATCATCCACTATTGCACATGTGGGTCGAAGACCTCCTCCACTCAAGTGTGAATGGGGTGTTTACACATTTGGTGATTAAATCCAAAAATAGGCAGGGTTAATTTAATCTTCACAATCAGGGGAGAGTTAATTTCATTTTCACAATCAGGGGAGAGTTAAATTTAATCTTCACAGTATCCAAAGTGTTAGGTACTTATTCAATGTTTATTGACTGACTTTTCATTTATACAAAGAAATATACACAGATGTCGTTCCATTCTTATTTTAGTTTAACAGCAGGATGATCTTTGGAGAAGAATTACATGACCAGAATACCAGTGTTTAAATGAATAATTTCAAGTAGTGAGACTAAAAGCTACGTAATTCTTTTTTTAATTTTAATTTTTAAATATTTTTCCATTTTACATAATTTATTCCTTTCCCTTCCCTCTTCCCTCCCCACTCCCAGAGCTGACAAGCAATTCCATTGAGCTGTGCAAATATTATCACTTGATACCCATTTTCATATTATTCATTTTTGCTATAAAATGCTTTTTAAATGCATTTTGCTTTTAAAGCCTAAAACCCAAGTCACATACCCATATATGCATGTGATAAGTGATGTCATATGTTCTTCTTTTAAATTTCTACTCCCATAGTTCTTTCTCTCAGTGTGGTTAGCATTCTTTCCCATAAGTCCTTCAGGAGTGTCCTGGCTTGTTGCATTGTTCCTAGTAGCAAAGTCCATTACATTGGATTGTTCCACAATGTTTTACTTTCTGTGTACAATGTTCTGGTTCTGCTCATTTCACTCTGCATCAGTTCATTGAGGTTCTCCCAGATCATATAGAAATTCTCCAGATCATCCTTCCTTACAGCACAATAGTATTCCATCACCATCAGATATAATTTGTTCAGCCATTCCCCAATTGAGGGACAACCCTTCATTTTCCAATTTTTTTGCCACCATAAAGAGTGAGGCTATGAATATTTTTGTACAAACATTTTTCATTACTATCTCTTTAGAGTATAAACCTTGTAGTTGTATTGCTGGATCATTGGGTGTGCATTCTTTTAGCGCCCTTTGCACATAATTCCAAATTGCCTTCCAGAATGGATTAGTTCACCACTCTACCAGCAATGTATTAGTGTCCTGATTTTGCTACAACCCCTCCAACATTTATTATTTTCCTTCACTGTCATATTGGCCAATCTGTTAGGTATGAGGGCGTACCTCAGTGTTGCTTTAATGTGCATTTCTTTAATTATGAGAGATTTAGAACACTTTTTCATGTGCTTATTGATAGCTTTTATTTCTTTATCTGAAAACAGCCTATTCATGTCCCTTGACCATTTATTAACTGGGGAATGGTAAAAGCTACATAATTCTTAGCATCCTCGATCTCCTTTCCTATTGCTCCATCTCCTTCTCTGTGGGAACAGAAGAGACCAAAGAGGACCGAGGGTTATTCAGTTATCTTCAGAATAATCCCTGTACCTAAGTAGAGTACATTCTATCCATTACTAATGTGGGGGTAGGCAAGACAGCATAAAGATGATTAGGGAGAGTGAACCAGTGGTAGAACTGGTTTCTAGGTTCCTGTTGCTCTAAGAAGGAGATATATGATCATCCTCCCCCATACTTGAGTCTTAATTCCAGCTTACTAAAGCATCCCCTGGGATAACATCCAAAGGTATTAGTAATGTTAATAATAGAGTTGATTCTTGATTATCCTTGTAAGTGGTATGGAGCCATAGTGTGGCTAAATCCAATAATAATTTTCATTTGACTTTGAAGAGGTTTCTATACTTATATATAAATATGGGTGTCTCTGTGTTCTCAGAGTCCATCATACTTTAAATTAAGTCAGGATCCCATAGAAATAAGCTATACTAAATTTCAGAGCAATAGAGAGAACTGATTTAAATTAAAACATGGGTTGCCATCCTTGAAAAAAAGCAATGTTGGTTTTTTTTTTTTAAACCCTTACCTTCCCTCTTGGAGTCAATACTGTGTATTGGCTCCAAGGCAGAAGAGTGGTAAGGGTAGGCAATGGGGGTCAAGTGACTTGCCCAGGGTCACACAGCTGGGAAGTGTCTGAGGCCAGATTTGAACCTAGGACCTCCCGTCTCTAGGGCTAGCTCTCAATCCACTGAGCTACCCAGCTGCCCCCGCAATGTTGGTTTTATACCTTCTAAAGACAGGACAGTAATTAGCTTGTTGATTGACTTCTTCTTCCTTGCAGGGGATACTTATTTTTGCTTAAAAGGCTCTTTCTTTCAGCTTCTGATGGCTGGACAGAATACATTTTTATAAGCCAAAGAGTTAACCAAGTATAGGAAAGGATGTTGCCAGCGATTTGAAAGCAAGGTTTTGATAATTAAGACAATAATAAGGTTGAATGAAAAGACATAAGATGGTTAGGAATGCTAATGCTGACAGTCAGGAGACATTTTTCTTATTTTGAGGTGAGTAGGCATTGTCTTAATCTGAAGTTAGGGAAATCTCAGTATGCAATCCTACCTCAGCTTTTTACTATGTGGATGAGCTTGGGCAAGTCATCTAATCTTTTAAAAATGTAATTTATTTATTGTACTATAACTTACAAATATTTTGTCTTATATATATATATATATGTATATATATATATATATATATGTATATACAATGGACCAGGAGTTCTGACAGATAAAAGTAGGATAAATTGAATTAACTTACTTTAATTCACTTCTTTACCTTTTGAATTTGGATAAAATTTGGTTCCTATTAATTCAGAGCTGCAACATCAGAGATGATTTCAGTTAACTCCTTTCTAAGACAGCTTGTTGAGTATGATCAAATATTAAAGTCAACTTGTCAATCATCTCGGAGACATTCATGCTAGAATCATCCATAGCTATCATCTTTGTGCTCTGCACACCAATGGTAGATTCAGAATGTAGTAGATGATGTTTGCCAGACTATACTCTTGACAGTTTTGTAATGCATCATTTTGGAATACATCAGGATCAATGTCATTGTAGATTCTCATACTCTCGGCACTTTCAAGGTTATTCAGAGAAAAGATGGATTTTTCTTCTGTCTTATAATTATAGACCTGAATCAATTAAAGATAATAGATCCTACATCAAACTCATACCCAGAATTTAGCAGTTCAAGGGCAATGACTAGAGAATCTTTAAAGAGGGGAACATTCTTTATGATCTACTTAAATGTCACCGAGAAATGGCTAGAGAGGCAGTTAGGTGGCTCAATCAAAAGAATCAGGCCTAGAGATGATAGATCCTGGGCTCAAATCTTGCCTCAGACACATCCTAGCTGTGTTACCCTGGGCAAGTCACTTAACCCCAATTGCCTAACCCTTATCACTCTTCTGCCTTGGAAGTAATACTTAGTATTGATTCTAAGACAGAGAGTAAGGTGTTTTTTTGTTTGTTTGCTTGTTTGTTTTTTTAAGTGGTTAGAGTGAATCTTGTGAAGTATGCTTTTATGCTTGCCAACAACTCCAAAAAGCTTAATTTCCTTCTTAGCTCTTTGGGAGAATAGTTAACTTATTTTTCATTTGCTTAACAACTGAGAAATGGATAGTACCAAAAAGTTTTCAGTCTGAGAATTTACCAATATTTCTTCATTTTTCTGGAGCCTTCACATTGTCTTTTTTATAAGGATTCAAAGATTCAGGTCCATATTCATGGGAAGGTTTCAGCTTGGGCATACTTAGCAGCTGTCATTATTTTCCAGATTTGCCAATTGAATGTTTTTGACTGACTTGAGTTACTTGCTAATATTATTTAGAGTTGTCAGGTTTCTGACTTGGGACCTTTGTGGCTGCAGAGATCAGGTAGTGTCATGGGCTGGAAAGAACACGGTGGTACTAACTTTGTTAAAGGTTGGGTCACTTAATCATTCTCATCCTCAGTTTCACCATCTATAAAATTATTGCTATAATAGCATCTACTTTGCTGGGTTATATGAGAATCAAATGAGATAATGTATTTGTGAAGTGCTTGATCAGCTTAAAGTGCTATTATTATGATTATCTATTTATGTATACTTGGATCATTTTCCTTTTCTGTTTCATTCCCTGATCCCCCGGAAGATGGAGATCATATTAAATGACTTTTTCACAGGCAAAAGTTAGTCTAGGCAAAATTGAACATCAAAATTTGTCTTCTGAACCTTCCTCTCTCTTTATCTCTCTTAAGGCAAAACTACCTCCTAAAACAGAATCTGCATTTAATTGGGCCAGGGTCATTGTTTGGGGGAGAAATTTTTAAGCCAAAGGAGAAAAAAAATCTTCAGTGGTGGGATTTCAGGTAACAGGAGATGTTTTAGGCAAAGGTCTTTCAAGAGCTGCTCAAATTACACCATGTAAGAATACTGCTCACTGGGATACTTATGCTAATATTTGTGATGACATTGTGCTCAGCTGGAGATGGATGTTATGCAAGCACAAATAATGGTTAAAAACTCAGCACATTAAAACAAAGGACCTCACCAATTTACAATAAGTTGATCATAGGATGGTGGAAAATTTACTTTTTTTTTTTACAATCTATCAAAAATCAGTTTCCTAAGCAATAGCTAAATTTCCTTCTAGCTCTAAACATTCTATAATTAAATTTCAAGGTGGTATTTGTTCTCTTAAATAGGCTAAACATTCTGTTTGCTTTTTTAGACTAGTTATAGTTATTCTAATTGTAGTGTAGAGTAGCATATGGCATTTATTTTAAACAATCACCAAATATTTGTATTTTATATAATTTTTCATTTCCTCATATATAGAATAAAGGGTTTTGGATTACTTGATTTTTTAGGTCCTTCCCATCTTGAAAATTTCATGGCTCTTTGGTCATATAATTTGAGCGGGCATATTTCCAAAATTATTCCAAACTATTGAATTATTGTTTAACTAGTCTCTATTTTGTATGCATGTATGTATAACCAGGAACAACAGGTAGAAGTTGAGAAAGGTAGAATAATGTTTGTTGTAAGGAAAATTTTCCTAAAAGTTAAAGGATTTAAAAGTAGAATGGACTGTCTTAGTGAGGTAGTGGATCTCTCCTGCTAAAGATTTATGAAAAACCTGAACTGCTTTTTGGGGCATTTTCACTGGCTATTCCCTAAGCTTGGAATTCTTTCCCTTATCTCCATTTCTTGGCCTTGTTGGATTCCAACAAGTCTCAGCTAAAAACCTACTTTCTACCAGGAGACTTTCCTGATCTTCTTAATTCTATTGCCTTTTCTGTGTCGGTTTGTACATATTTGCTTGCATGTTGTTTCTCCATATTTAGATTTTGAGCACCTTGACAGAAGGGACTATCTTTTGCCTTTCTCTGTATCCCCAGTGCTTAAGAGAACTCATTCAGATATGGGTTGAACTTTTTATGACTTCTGAGATCCCCTCTAGTTCTCAGATTCTGGAAAATCTAGGACCAGATAATGAATAATATTTAATTTATTGTGGCAGACTAGGAATAAGATAGACCAATGATAATTGATAAATAATAATATATGATAAATAAATGATAATTTGCAAAGAACTTCTTGCAGTGGTGTGCTGGAGACAAAGGAGAACTTATGGTTAAATTTTCAGAGTGACCATTTACACCTCAGAAATCAGCAAAAGGTACAAATCTTGGCCTGATGTATTGTTTTGTTGATTTTTAGATTTCATGATGTTAATAATGTTAATGCAGATTAAATTTAAAAGTGTGTCCCACATAGTTCCCTCCCTTCTCCCTGAAAGCCAATGTTTAAATATTTACCAGCACATCACTAGGGGTATGAGACTAATAGGACCTTGTCTTCAGGTTTCAGGATGTCATGGTATTAGAGTGAAAGATATGAGGAATGAGCAGATATGGGGGAATATGCTGCCTTTCTGGGCTCAGTTCCCTGAATCTCCCATCACAAGGTCTAGGGACTCCAAAATCACAATTCTTTTTATATAGACCTCTTCTTTGTTATTCCATGATAAGGCTAGTCTTATATTCAACATAACTGATAGCATAAATCATTGTCAAGATGGTCCAATGAACAACAGGTGACTGAAGATTAAAAGATGATTGCCCAGCTAGTGGCTGAATACTGTATTTGTGTCCATTCCCTAGCTGTATCATTTGTGCTTTTGTACCCCCAGTGCCCAGCACAGTGTCTGGCATAAAAGGAGATGCTTAGTATGTTTTCACTGATTGAATCTTTTTATGCAAAACTACAGTTTACAAAGCACTTTTTCTCACAATTCCTGTGAGTTAGATGGTGCAAGCGTCCCTTCCTTTTATACACCTCTAGGCTGAGGGTTAGACAGTTTAGTGATTTGTCCAGTCATACAGCTAGTTAATAGTGGAGTTAGGACTCGAATCCAGGTCTCTTGATTCAAGTGAGGAGCTCTTTCCCCTAAGTGTATATTTTGTGTGTGTGTGTGTGTGAGATTGTCTACAGTCTGCTTTCCCTTCTGTTACTTTAGATGCCACACATGGATATGATTTTCTTAGGGGAAATGTCATGCAAATAAACAAAAGTTGAATGTTGATTGCAACATATAATTTATGGAGTAGCCTTAGTTGTAATTTTTCATTTTAAATAGCCAGATTTTGAAAGAGAAAAAGTACAATGTCAGTTAATAAACTGCAGAACTGTCACAAAATACCATTTCTGAGTTCTACAATTGAGTTTTTTTCAGGTAGATAAGAAAATGGCTTTGCTTTGTTTTTGGTAGTACTAAATTCTGTCATCTATAAACTAGAGTACATTCCCATCAGATTTGTCAAGTATCTTAGACTTCTGTGTAGGTCAAATGTTTCTTAGACAGAAAATTACTTGGCAGTTTTCCCCAAGCCACTGAATCCCCTTTTGACTACTTCAACCTTGAGCTTCATTTGGAACTGGCAGAACTTCAATGAAAATGGGTATTGACCCTGACCAGCAGAGCTGTTTGATAATGTTAAGCCTCTAAACCAGCCCATGTGCCTTCCATAGTTTTTCCTTCCATCTCTGTTCCACTGACCTGGGTGGAAGGTCCCTCTTAATTCCCTATCTCATAGGGCCAAATACTGTCTTACATGTACCTCCTTTTATGTACAAGTAATAACGAATATTTGGATAAAGGGCATTTGGTTCCATGAGGAAGATTTCTAGTAAAGAAAACACTCCGCTACAAAAATGTCTGGGAATCTAGGCAGGGTTGGCATTTCCTTTACCTTGCATCACTGTAGAAATTTAAGAGGATGCCAACTTTACCAGGAGCTACCAAAATATAAATGTAAAAAGGTGTTCGGATAAGGGAATGCTATGGATGAGAGGGGGAGGGGTGGTGGTTGACTAAATAGTGTCTATGTACAGTATGTTTTTGAAACTCCTCGTGCTCAGGGAAAGGACCTGCAAAACCTGCCTTGGGAATAACTCCAATGCTTCAGGGGAGAAGAGAAGGCTAGACTGGGGAACGCCTCCTCCTTAGCCCTCCTACGCAGGCTTTTCTCCCGCAGGCTGAGTGCCAGCTTCAGACTTCTTCCGAACATGGCGAGGCTGAGTGAGCTCGTCACTGGGCTTGGAGCCCCTCCCCTTCCCTGAAACAGCACCCCCCTCCACGTCTGCCCGCTGCTGGGAGTTTGGGGCTCCTAGTAGGAGGAGGGAAGAAACACCCTCCCTTAATCCTTATTGCTTGGGTACTAGCAAATGGAAAAAACGGGACCATCCAAATGGGACATTTGCTGTTTTCCAGACTTGAGGCAGCTCATGCAGAAGGCACTATTAAAAAATAATAATTGCATTTTTAAAAAAGGCAACCTCTCCATTGTCTGTTTTTTACCCCCACCCCACCCCCACAACAACAACAACACACACACACACACACACACACATTCACAGAGTGTACTGTACAGCATCCACAATTAAAAATAGCTTTTTAAGGTTTGCAAGGGCTTTACAAATATTATCTCAAGTGGTCCTCACAACTTTGGGAGGCAGGTAATATTACCTCCATTTTACAGATGAGTAAACAAAGGTTAAGTGAAGTGTCTGAAGTCACGTTTGAAGTCAGGTCTTCCAGATAAAGAAATTAGGAAAGTCGCTTTTGGGAAATGCAGAGGGAGGAGAATTTCTGGAGTGATAAGACTTAGGTTCAAATCTCGCCTCTGGTGCTTAATGACTTTTGTGACAAAGGCTTCCTCCAGCAAAAAGAGAGATGAAGTGATTTCCAGCTTTGTGGTTTGGGATAACCTACATCAGACCCTTAAATACAATATAAAGTATTTTTCAGAAAAGGGTTGTTTGGTTGTGAGGTCAGCTGTTTAGGTTAAACGAGGTCGCTAGTGGCTCTCAGAAAGGGTTAGGAAGATGGGGGATGATGAGTGGGGGAGTGCAAAATGAAGGGGGACAATACACATTTAGCTTTGTTCTGCAGAGTTTGTTCACTTTTGTTTAAATCAGGAGATCAAGCGCTCCGGTTCCCAGGGAAAATCGAGTACAGTTCATGCTTTGAGGTAATTCATTCTCTTTCAAACACATACACACTCAACTTACTCACTTAACCTAGGACTACAACTCCCAGGTAGGCAACATTTCTCCTCCAAAACCAATGAGCTAAGAGAACCCGTCTAACGTAGACTTCTATGGACCAATTGTGGAAGAGAGGCGGAGACTTTCCGAGATGTTAAAATCACGGCTTCCAGAAGTTCTTGGGGCTTTTGCAAGAAAAATGTTATCGTGTGTTCCTCTCCTCTCTTCTTGAGAGACAGATATATAAACAGAAACACACACTCCAAACGTGCAACAAACTTATGTGTAAAGAGAGTGTGTGTGTGTTGTCTGTTCTAATCCCGACCCCCATCCTTGGCTCAAGTTCCCGGCTCTAGACTAGTGAAACCCACCGGAAAGAGGAGGGTTCCCCTACTCCCTGCTCGGGGCTAGAGGGAGGGGCGGGGCAAGGTGGGGCTCGTGGTGCCGCGCAGCCGCAGTAGTGCCTCTCTGGAGCAGCCGCCGCCGCTGCCGCCGCCGCCACCACCCGGGCTCAACCGCAGGCTGGAGACAGACGGGGCCGGGAAGAGACAGAGACTGAGGAGGAGGAGGAGGAGGAGGAGGGGGCGGGGCGACGCCCGGTGACCGGAGCGCCGCAGACTGGCAGCTGCAGCGTCTCCCCCCTTTGTGTCTGGTCTGGTCTAGTTGGAGGCTCGAGAATTGCTCTCCCCCGCTTCCTCCCCCCGCCTCAGCCGGGGTGCGGCGTGTCTGGGTGCCCCCTCCCCCCCTCCCGGGCCCCTCCATCCTCGCGCTGCTGCCCCCTCCCCCTACGAGCCCCGCGGGGAGCGAGCGTCGAGGAGCCGCCGCCGCCGCAGCAGCGCTTGAACCGAGCAAGGAGGGAGCGGGGCGCGACCCGGCGGCGGCGGCGGCGGCAGGGGCAGCAGCAGCAGTGGCCCCGGCTTCCTGGGGGGAGTCTGGAGAGCCATTGACGGGAGAAGATCAGCCCCAGACGGTCGGGGAATGGACCTCGGAACGGTGCGTGGAGCCCTGGCCCCGAGACCTCGAGTGTAAGAGGAGGCGGGCCAAGGAGAAAAAGAGGCCGGGGGGCACTGCCGGCCTTCCCTGGGGGACCCTGTTCGGCCTGCCCTCCTCCCTCGGCCCATGGAATTCGGACGCACCGAGGGCTTGCTGGTTTCGGTTCGGAGGCCGGGCGGATCATGGGGGGAGGCACCTTTGCGCATCTCGTCGGCTTTGAAATTGAAGTGATTTGAAGCGAAACTTACTTGGGAGGGAAGTGCCCCTCCCCCCCACCGTGCCCGGCCCTCCCCTCCAACCCCCAGCCACGCACCAGGATTAGGACCCACGCGGGCGATGCGGCCTGGAGCTCCGGGTTTGACGCCACCGGCATCGCCCCTTCCTTGGGCAGGGAAGTTGTAGCTCCCCCACCAATCTGCTCTCCATTCTCCCCGGAATACCCCCCACCCACACCTGCTCCCTGGCTATGTTTCCTTCCAAATCGGGCTTTTTTTTCGATATCGTGAAACTACGTGGGAAATCGTCGTGGTGATTTCTCTGGCGACCTCTGGCTCCCCACCTTCCTCCACTTCTCCATCCGGAGAATGCATCCTGTTTGGAGGGCAGAGCCGCGCTGTCTCCCTCGCGTGAACCACGTCCGACGAGGAGAGAAATGAAGGGAATTTTCTGCAGTGGAGTCCGAGCTCTGCAGACGGGTCCTTTAAGCATCTGCCATTTGTCCTTTCAAACTGCATTGTGAGAATACCAAGCAGGAACATCGGGATAACTCAAAACGGGGAAAGGAGGGGTGAAAATCCCTCCCGCCGGTGTTTCTTCCCCTCACTCCTATTTTCTTGACCCTTTTTGGCTCTTTGGCTTGCCCAGGTATGACTGCCTCGCTGCAAAGCCTCGGGCCGATGCTGCTGCTCTCCTGGACCGTATTGCTGATCAGCACTGCGGCTGGTGAGTAGCCACTGGGTGCTGTTGAATAGCCATCTACTTCGACTCTGGGGTGGGGGAGAAAAGGGGCAGGGCTGGCATTTAACTAAGCGTGTGATCGAGGAAAAAGCAGAATGCTGCTGTCCCAGTTAAGGCTGTGAATCGGAACTAATAATTTTTTTTGAGGGGGGGGGACTATTATAATAACGTTTTTCTATTCAGTCAATTGGAATGTAATAATGTAACGTATTTGCGTTATTTAGGAATTTGCCCTGGCATTTTTTCCCCCTATCCAGGAAAAAGGCTTAGTGGGTGTGGTATCATGACATTTTTAGCTGTGAGGTAATGCGAGAATTAAAAATAATGTTTTAATCACCAGTGAACTGTGTACGCTATTGGGAATAGAACTTTCAGTTTTCAAAGACGTACATTTATATTTTTTACTAGGCATTTTTATTAGAGTGTGCACGAAATACTCATTTTTAATTTGAAACATTTTTGGAGGGTTGTTGTTGATTCCAGATTACTTTTACTATCTTCATGTTACTGAATGGGTTACTGAATAGCGAGCAGATTTGATATTCTTAAAGTATTGTAATACTGTTAGTTGCTGGTCATTTAGGGCAACCAAGCACATCGAGGACTAATTTTCTGTAAGCTGGGCAAACTAGGCACCCATATTTTTAGAATTACTTACCGTTGATCAGAGACATTTTTTTTGACATCTCTTCACTTTCCAGTCATTTAGACAACTTTGAGAGTATGAGACTTGTGAGACTTGAAGTGATACTGTAGTTTATGGATTATAATAGCCACCCCTCCTTTTTCGACGTTTTTTCCCCTTCAGTTTGTGCAAATCTTTGAGTATCTTATCAGTTGCTTGGAGGACAAAATATAAAACTATCTTATATAATCTACTGTTATTTACCTTTAGTTTGTACATGCTTAAAATATTGTCTCAGCTTAAAAATAGGAATAAAAATATTAACAAAAAAGGAAAATTCGACAGTGTTTCCATGTCGTAGTATATTTAGTAGCATGCTTCCTTGTTTTCCACTTTTTAGAAAAGGGCTTGCTTGGAGAAAAAACTGGGTAAATAACACATCAGTATGACTTTTTGCCTTGGACATTTTGATGTTGCCATTTACTCTTAAGACATATGATAAACTTGTTTTAGTATAAAAAATAATTTGAAATTTTGAGTTGAAATGTTTTAAAACTCAGTAGTCAGTGTAATAGAAAATTATTCTGGCTCCTTTTTTATATTCTTTAGGAAACAAAGACTTATTTTAAATTTCTTTGTAAATATGTTAGGTAGTGAAACATTTTTATATGCAAATTCTAATCTACATATTGTAACTGCATATATGATGTATATCTATATATATAAAAATGTAAACTATTTTAAAAGTTAATAGCAGTGATTTTCCTAGAAGGTGAAGTGTATAAAAAGACATCAGTCATATCATGGTGAAGGCTTTACTTGTTAACATTTTTTGCTCCTGCTGTTGTAGTGGAATGTGGAATTATTAAAATTTAGTCATATGATTTTACTTTTTACAAAGTGTTTTACATATATTACCTCATTGGATTTCCTTTACATGCTACATCAGTTGATCCCTATAACAGCCCTGGTTGGTAGTAGGCACTATTATAATCCTTACTTTACAGATGAGGAAACTGAGGCTTCAGAAAGGTTAAGTGACTGAGCCAGGCTGACTTGATTGGAAAGTAACTAATACTAGTAAGGTAAGATTTGAATGCAGGTCCTCCTGATTCCAAGTCCAGGGTCCTGGGCACTGCCTCTCTAATGAAGGCCATTTGTGATATGACCTCCAAAGAGTAGGATAAAACCCTGGACTTAAACATTATTTTCTATCTAATAATAATAAAAAATTCTTGGAATTATGGTTTGGGATTTTTGTTGTGGTTTAAACCACAACAAAATGAATACCTACCACAATACTACCACAATTTGTGGTAGGTATAGTGAATTACAAGGTCTGAGTCTTCTAATTCACAAAAAGCTTTTTTAGTTAAGTCTCTTTAGGTAGTTCACTCTTCCCCAATCTTTTCAAAATGAAGACTCCTTTTTAATGTCAGAATATTTAATGGATATCCAACACACACATACACCTTCCTTCCCCTGACAGGAGTTGTGAAAAATATTTAAGACAAGCCACTATAAATTCAGTAACACTTTTAAATGAATTTGTATTAATTACATATATTTAAAAAGTAGTAACATATTTTGTGAGATGTATTCTGACTACATGTTTATGAATTCATGGGCCCCTTGCAGAAACTTCAAAGACCTTTTGGGCCTACCTTTTTGGGAGTTCTCTAGTATTGTGTTTCAAAGAATTTGGAATCTGATGCAGATATTAGTGAAGAATGGTTGCTAATCTGCTATATCATTTACATAGAATATTTCAAAGAAAGTTACCTTTGCTCGGTCAGTTTTGGGAAGGCACTTGAATGGGAGTTCTTGGCTCCCATGTTATGAGAGGACCTTTTGCCCAGGGTTTGCTTTGGTGGAGTGGTGGGCTATTACTCTTCCTCATAGTTCCACTGATCATAGAAAGGTGCTTCAGAGGTCAGCTATGCCAGCCTCCTCATTTTACAGATTAGGAAAGTGAAGTGATTTGCTTGAAGTGCACTAGAAGTGGGATCTGAACCAAGAGTTCTCTCTATAGCCCCTTCTCTTAGCACTGCCTCCCCATTGCCTCCTCCTTGGAAATCGGTTGTCTTTTCAGTTGAGCCACACTCTCCCACCATGCCTCTCTTCAATAGTGTCTATTAATATTTCTATGAACCATGATCTAGTCAACATGTACTTCAGTTTAAGAACACCTACTTTGATGAGAAAATTGAGACCATTTTATGGGAGAACTTCCATAACCCTTTTACTTTCTCCCAGTTTAAATCACTCTTGACTTCACCTCCTGGCCACCCAACTTTCCACTAGCTAGTTTGCCCTTTTCCTGCCCCCATCACCTTCCAGATTCCTTTTGTGTTGTCATCTGTTACACTGTAGTTCCTCTAGATAGAAATTATCTCATTGATTTGTACATGTTTGTGTTCTCAGCACATAATGAAACATTTAATCTCTCTCTCCCTTCCTTTCTTTCCTCCATCCCTCTAGTTCTTATTCTGCCATTGATCCCTTTCCTTTTGACCTTCCCATTGCTTCAGCATTCATTCATTCATTCTTTTCTTTTTGTGCATCTTCAGCCTCTTTTTCCCCAGTTCCTTCCCAACTACCATTGAACATGCTCAGGTCTCTAGTGCTCCCCCCCCTCCAAAGCTTTCCCCACAGGCCTTCTATCCCATATCTCACTTTCTTCCTTTCCTACCTTCTCAGCTAAACTTATTGAAAAAGATCATGGATAATTTCCACATCACCAAATCAAATGACCATCTTTCAGTTCTCATTTCTGTTTTCTACTGCATATTTCTTTAGGATGCTTTTTTTTTTAACATTTGCTTCAGGGTTACCACAGTTTCTTTTTATAGCTCTTTAACTGTTCTAGCTCTATCTCCTTCATTTTTTTCTTATCTTTTTCCTAATTCTAAATTATTCAAGGTTGTATTTTGGCTGTTAATGGCAGTCATGCCTTCTGAATAGTTTCAAGTGGAGACGGCTTCCAAGTCTTTTATTTCTCTTTTTATTTTTCACCCTGACCTTCCTCTAAACCCCATATCTACACCTCCAGCTGCCCAAGTGTACTGTCACTTGTACCTCAATTCACTATATCTTAAATCAGTCTTATTTTAACTTTCTTCTAATTATTCTTCATTCAGACTATTTTAAAAAATTCTTATCTTTTGGCCTAGCAACAACTTTAAGACAGAAGGGCAAAGGCTAGACAATGGGGTTAAGTGACTTGCCCAGGGTCACATAGCTAGGAAATATCCTAGGCCAGATTTAAGCCTTGGTTCTCCCAGCTCCAAGTCTGGTGCTCTATTCACTGCTACCTCTTATTCAGACTATTTCTTTATGAGTTGTACCACCAGTTTTCCCTTCCACTTATGAAACCTTGATATTATCTCTCATACTTCCTTCTCTCACCTTTCCATATCCAATCAGTTGTCAAGTACTGTCAGTTCTACCTCCTCAATATCACTTTCATCCAGCTCTCTATTCCAACTACTACCACTCTCTGGTAGCTGTCATTACTACCTGCTTACAAAGTTGCAATAACTTCCTATTTCCATTTTCTCCCCTTCAAATTTTATTGCAATACTATCTCCTTTTATTTGACTCCTAGATCTGTATATCCCCTCTTGTATCACCAACTGCTTTTGAACTGAATAGCCTATAGATATTTCAAACACAACAGGAATAAAACAGAACTCTATTTTTCCCTCACTCAAATCCATTCTTAGTTCCCTGCTTCTGTCAGGACACCACTATCTTTCTAGTCATTTTGTTTCAGACTTGGAATCATCTTGGGCTTCTCATTCCTCACTCACTCCACCTGTCAGTTGGCAAGTTTTATTAATGCTTTCTCAACCAACATCTCTAGCATATTTCTTTGCTCACAGTAGTCCATTAGTTATCACCTAGTCTATTGCAATAACCTCCTAGTTAAGTCTCCCTGCATGAGGTCCCTTTCTATTCCTTCCTCAACTTCTGCAAAATACTTTATACTTATTGTACATGCACTCTTACTTCATGTTGTTTACTCTTCAGAATGTAACCTCTTTGTGGGCACAGCAGGGACTACTTAATTTTGTTCTTTGGAGCCTAAGGAACTAGAACCATCTGGCACATAATAGGTGCTTAGTAATTGCTTGTTGATAGTGACTTAATTTTCTTTTACACAGATCTGATGAGCTTAAAAATCTTCAGTGACTTCCTAGTGTCCAAATCTGGTAAAAACTCTTTTGCTTGGCTTTCAAGGCCCTCTGCAATCTGGGGGCCGCTTTACTTTCCCAGACTTATCTCATACTCTTTCCCTATATATATTCTGCTGTAGGTAAACTTCTTCCTTCATCTTTTTCACTTGTTTAATTTTTCTATATCCTTTTAAACCCAATTCAAGTACATTTGATAAATATAAATAAAGTGTGTTTTAGGTGAGGTCTAAGGGAGAATGGTGATAACTGCCTGACGAGAAACAGGGAAAAAAGTCTCCTGGGTGAATGACATTGATCATGAATTATTTTGTGTTAGAATTATTTGTATACCTTTTGTCCCTTTAACTGGACTACTCAATTCTGTCAGGGCAAGGATCTTGACTTACCTTTCCCAGCACCTAGCACAGTGCTTTGTACATAATGGCCACTTAATACTAATTTGTTGAATTAATTTAAAAACCTTGAAATTATAAAACAAATTAGAATTTGTTATTTATATTGTACAAAATCCCTCATTTTAGCAAAAGGATTCAGAGTTTCACTTAATAGCCAGATTCAATAATGAATTTAAAACAATTATGTTTTCTAGATTTTGTTTTTTTACCTCAAGCTTTAGGAACACATCTAAATCAAGATATGACTTCAGATTATTTTTAAAAAGGGTGATAGAGTCATAAATTTGGAATGGATTTCAGAAGTCATCTAGTCCAGGAGTTCTTAACTTTTCTGTGTGTCATGAATCTTTTTGATAATCTGGTAAATCCTTTAAAGTGCTCCTCAGTGTTTGCAGATGCATGAAATAAATACAGATAATTACTAAGGAAACCCATTATATTTAGAGTCATGGAGCCCAGGTTTAAGAGTCCCAGATTTTATTCAACCCTAGTAGGCACTCCCAGTTGAATGACTGGAAGTTTGAAACTAAATGACTTGATTACTTTTTATTTAGTCTTAGGGAGGCTCATGTTTTGGATCTATCAGTTGGGCAGGCACTTCAGGTAGGAGGCATGTTGGGGAGTGATTGTGCCCTTTGAACTGGCACTGGACCAATAAAGAACTGAAAAGTGTAAAGTTTAATTTTGTATTAATGAAAATTGGCATGTGGGTGCTATGGTTTGTGGTGTGGTGGTGGTGGTGGAGGCAGAGTACTGAAGGGAAGGGGGTGAAATGTGGGAAGAATTAGTCTTTTTTTTTTTTACCTAAAACAAGTTATAACCTATAATGAAGTTGATAGTATTTAACAGAGTAAATATCTTTATTTTATAAATTCTAATGTATGTAGTGAAAATTCTTTTATGTTACTTAATTGTTCCACATACTAGTAATGAATAGCTTTGCACATTTATATCACTGTTTCATTTGTGTATTTTCCTCTAGTATAGAAACTCAGAATGTAGGAACCAGATCTTAACTTGTGTTTTTTATTTATCCTCTGCTACTTAGCACAGTGCTAATTGACACATTAGGGAGGAAAGAACCAAGCATTACCAGTATTTCATTTGATCTTTATAACAACCTAGTATTATTATCATCCCTATTTTACAGTTGAAGAAACAGAGGCAGCTAGAGGTTAAACACTTGCCCAGGTTCCTCAACTAGTAAATATCTGAGGCAGGATCCTGAACTCAGGTCTCCTTGACTCCAATTTAGTGCTTTATTCACAATACCACCCATAAATACTTGTTGAATAGCAGTGGAGAAAAAGAGATATATGGGAATGTGTGTGTTTGTGGGAGTTGGGTAGGGGGAATATCGATAATTACTATTCTGGGTTCTATTCTTAATTCAGACATTATAGTAGAAATTACTTTTTTGTCCTGTTTATCTCATCTGTAATGTAAGCAAATTAGTTGTACGGAGAAACAGTGGACTGGGAAGTAAAGAGAGTTCTGGTTTTGTCTTAAAAATATCTGTACAACCTTGGGAAAATCATTTAATTTTTTGGTATGTGTCTTTCTGAAATGAAAATGCTGGATTAGATTATTGTTCTCTGAATGGTATTTAGTTCCCCAGTGTTTCCAAAAATTTGGACAGAAGATCATTGGTTTAGAGCTAGAAGGAATTTTAGAGATGTCATCTAACCCATCATCCTTATTTTATAGAGAAGTAAACTGAGATCCAAACATGTGAGGGGATCTGCTCATATAGGCTGTTAGTGTCAGAGCAGATATTCAAGCCCAGATCCTCTGGACTCAAAATCTAGCTATTTTAACAGAACCATCATGTAGAAGGAAAATGGAAGTTAAGCTTGACTTTTGTGGTCTGAGGCTTTCCTGATGGAATGGAAATAGGTATAAAATAAAGACAAAGGGCATTCAGAGCCATAGCAAGTACTGCAAAGTCTCACTTTTTGTTTTTATGTGTCTTTATGAGTCTATATCTGTCAATGTGTTTGTTTAGAGAAGTAGGTATGTTTGTGTAATTGACCCTTTGTCAACCTTAATTCTACATTGTTTTCATATTCTCTATTTGCTTTCCTGTATTTCAAGCTCCTAACTGGCCAAATTGTTTTGGAGATCACTGGATTAGGTAATCTTTAAGATTTTTTTTTCCAGCTCTGAGATTATATGATTCTATGGTTTTAATATCTCATATTGATATTTTGTAATGTGAAATTGTTGACTGTGTAGGGCCTTTTAAAAATTTTAGTCAGCTATATTTAAGTGCCCATTCTATGATAAACATTTATGTTTTTGTTGATTTTGTTTAAAGTAATTTTTAAAAGTTGCTTTTACAATTCCACATACTTGAATTCAAAAGTAATTTATTAGATTTTTTAAAATTAAAGACATTTTGAAACCCAAGTTGTGTTTTAAAATTTATTTGATTTAAAGCTGTTCTTATAATTTTATGGAATTTTTGTCTCAAAAGAAAAAAGTCTTTACTCATCCATTTAAAAAAAATTTTATCTTATTATTATTGCCTTTTGTTTTTCATCACCTAAGCTTTTTGTGACATCTCTATTGTAAGTATCCTTAATTAATGTAATAGAATTGGTTACTTTAATATTCTTAAAGGTCATGTAACAGGTTATTTTTGGGAAATAATTTTGATCTCTCTTGGCCTCAGTTTCTTTGTCCATAAAATAAGGGCATTGGACTAAGTTACCCCTTAAAATTCCTTATAGTTTTAATAATTTTTGAATAGTTTATGGAGATTTTATAATTTTAGTATCTTCCAGTGCTTATCTGATTACTTTCTCCTAGAATAAATTGTCAAGTATAATGCTTTGTCCCTCTTTTTTCGTTCTTGTGGTTTTCTGTAGTGCTTTGTAAAACTCAAATGTAAGTTAGAAATATTTTTGTAGTATAGACAGTTGATAGCCTTATAGGTAAATGTCTGAAGTGCTGTCTTATAGGTAAAAGTCTGAAGTGCTTTTTAGTAAATTTTAAGAGTTGGCTAATCACAGAGAGTTGATGAATGTGCAAGGTATTGAAGTTCATAATAAATTTTTGCAATAATGTGCTAAAACTCATCCATTTTGTTTTTTCTTTTGTTTGCATTCTTTATTTTTTTATTCCAAATTTTACAAAACCAATCAAAACAAACATTTCCATTTACAAAGCAAAAGAAGATAGCATGCAAATGAAATCACAAATCTTCTATAAGTTTAGCTTACTTTTTTTCACATCTACATAATAAACCCCATCCACAAGTGTCTCAGCCCCTCCCCACATCACAGTATATATATCTTGAGGAAGAAAAACATGTGCATAAAAATAAAGTCATTCATGTTTCATTTTCTGGAGGTAACATTCGCAGTTTATTCTTTCAGCATTTCTTATGACTCAGAAGTATTCCATCACAATCATTTACCACAACTTGTTCATCCATTTATCAATTGATGGGCATCCCCTCAGTTTCTGATTATTTTGGCACCACAAAGAGAGCTGCTCTAAATATTTCTGAACACATGATCTCCTTGGAGAACAGATCCAACAAAAGGATTGTTGGGCCTAAAGGTATTCACAGTTTTGTAACTATGGATGTAATTCTAAATTGCTCTCCAAAATGATCGGATCAATTTACAACCCCCAAAAGTGCCTTAGTGTGCCCATTTTTCCATATCCTCCATCATTTGTCATTTTGCCATTTTAGCCAGTCTGTTGTTTTAGTTTGCATTTTTCCAATTAGTAGTGATCAAGAGAGCACTTTTCATATCTCTATATATGGTTTTAATTTCTTCATCTGTAAACTAACTCTTCATGTGTTTTTGCCATTTAATATTTGACTTTGATTAAACTGTCTCATGGGGTCATTAGCTTCCACTTGCCCAGTTCTGATTTTTATGGTATGATTTTCTTGAGTGTGCTTTTGTACCTCCTTTTTCATTTGGCCAATTCTACTTTGCATAGAGTTCTTTTCCTCTGTGAATTTTGTACCTCTTTTTTCCATAGAGCCAATTCTGCCTTAAAAAGTTATTCTTTTCAGTGCATTTTTGTATATCTTTTTCCATTTGGCCAATTCTGTTTTTTTTTAAAATTATTTTTCTTTTCTTTTTATTAATATTTTTTAAACTTTATTTTATTCCTTACACATAAGTTTTCCAAAGTTATATGATTCATGTTGTCTCCCTCCCTTCTTTCCTCCTCCTCCCAGAGTTGACAAACACCAATTCTGCTTATTAAAAAGTTCTTTTCCTCATTGGATTTTTGTGCCTCTTTTACCAATTGTCCTATTCTTTTTTAAAAAGTATTATAAGATTAAAATTTAATATATGATACTCCAAGTATTATATTTTTATAAGATTTATTAATAATAACAACTTGAAGTAGAGGAAAGTGATAGCCTTAGAAAAGAGCAGTCTGCTCGGACCACAAAAAGCTGGAGGAGAGAGAGAGAGAGAGAAAGAGAGAGAGAGGTTACACACCTTTTATCTATACAAATGTAAGGAGGCAACATGGGAAAAAGGAAAGGGATGCTGAGAGATGTAGTTCAAAGGTATAAAATTCTAATTACATGGTATTAATTTCTTTAATGTGGTAGAGATCAGATGGGTCTGTGTACCTTTCCCTCCATCTTGGGTCAAACCCTCCCCCCCCCCTTTTGGAGGATTACTTAGGACACTGAACCAGAAAGTGATTTTTTTCTCACAACTGGTTTGTGTGAGAGGTGGAACTTGAAACCAGGCCTTCCTGACTAAAGTTGGCTCTCTCTATTACATTGTGTCTTTTTTCTTACCAGAGCTAAATAATAGGTAATGAAGAGAGAGAACTCCCCCTCTTCAAATAAAAAGTATATGGAAAGATATAAATAAGAACTGAAAAATTCATCATATATGATTGTACCACCACTTCTAGAATCCTCTGTCCCTTCATACTCTATTTCTGAAGTGAGAAATAGATACCATGTTTCTTCAAATTTTAGAAGATACACTGCAACACTTAGTTTTTTTCTGATTAATCTGTAGCACAGAAACATAAAGAGCACCATTTTTCTACACATTCTTTAACATAAGGAAAACTGCCTCTTTGTATTGCCTTAAATACTTACTTGCCCAGGCAAGATTTTCCTCAATCAGCCCTTTCTCTTTACCTCAGTCACTAATTTCTGTATTTCTCAAACTGAAAGAAGACACATATCTCACATACAAGAAGTTCATGAAGGACATAAAGTGAAAAATGTAATGCTTTGATCTGTAATCAGACACCAACATTTCCTTCTTTGGCTACTGATAGCATTTTTTGTCATGAGTACTTTGAGGTTACCTTGTTACCTTGTTTATTGCCATGCAAAACACACTTCCATATTGGTCATTGTTGTAAGAGTACACTCATACATAACCAAAACCCCCAAATAAAACCATAAGTTACATTTGTATGAAAGACTCCAACAGTTCTTTTTCTGGAGGTGGATAGCTTTCTCTATCATAAGTCTTTCAGGATTGTCCCAGATCAGTGCATTGCTGACAGCCAAGTTTACACAGATAATTATCAATCAATATTGCTGTTATTGTGTACAATGTTCTCCCAGTTCTGCTTATTTTGCTCTTCATCAGTTCCTACAGATCTTTCCAGCTTTTTCTGAAATAATATTCCATTTCTTGCAGCACAATAGCATTTCATCACCAACATGTATCACAATTTGTTCAGCCATTGCCCAATTGATTGACATCCTCTCAATTTCCAATTCTTTGCCACCCCAAAAAGGGCAGCGATAAATATTTTTGTTCAAGTAGATCCTTTCTCCTTTTTTATTGTTTTTTGGGGGTATAGACCCAGTAATGATATTACTGGATCAAAGGGTATACACAATTTTATAGCCCTTTGGGTATAGTTCCAAATTACCCTCCAGAATGGTTGAATCAGTTAACAACTCCACCAAAAATGCACAAGTATCCCAATTTTGTCACATTCCACAACATTTACCACTTTCCTTTACTGTCACATTGACCAATCTGGTAGGTCTGAGGTGGTACTTTAGCAATGAGAAATCCATCTTTTTTTTTTTTTAAATATATTTTATTTGATCATTTCCAAGCATTATTCGTTAAAGACATAGATCATTTTCTTTTCCTCCCCCCCACCCCCCATAGCCGACGCGTAAGTCCACTGGACATTAGATGTTTTCTTGATTTGAACCCATTGCTTTGTTGATAGTATTTGCATTAGAGTGTTCATTTAAAGTCTATCCTCTGTCATGTCCCCTCAACCTCTGTATTCAGGCAGTTGCTTTTTCTCGGTGTTTCCACTCCCATAGTTTATCCTTTGCTTATGAATGGTGTTTTTTTCCTCCTGGATCCCTGAAAGTTGTTCAGGGACATTACACCGCCCCTAATGGAGAAGTCCATTACGTTCTATTATACCTCAGTGTATTAGTCTCTGTGTACAATGTTCTCCTGGTTCTGCTCCTCTCGCTCTGCATCACTTCCTGGAGGTTGTTCCAGTCTCCATGGAACTTCTCCACTTTATTATTCCTTTGAGCACAATAGTATTCCATCACCAACATATACCACAGTTTGTTCAGCCATTCCCCAATTGATGGGCATCCCCTCGTTTTCCAGTTTTGGGCCACCACAAAGAGCGCAGCTATGAATATTTTTGTACAAGTCTTTGTGTCCATTATCTCTTTGGGGTACAGACCCAGCAGTGCTATGGCTGGGTCAAAGGGTAGATATTCTTTTGTCGCCCTTTGGGCATAGTTCCAAATTGCCCTCCAGAATGGTTGGATCAGTTCACAACTCCACCAGCAATGAATTAATGTCCCTACTTTGCCACATCCCCTCCAGCATTCATTACTTTCCTTTGCTGTTATGTTAGCCAATCTGCTAGGTGTGAGGTGATACCTCAGAGTTGTTTTGATTTGCATCTCTCTGATTATAAGAGATGTAGAACACTTCTTCATGTGCTTGTTAATAGTTTTGATTTCTTTATCTGAGAACTGCCTATCCATTTCCCTTGCCCATTTATCAATTGGAGAATGGCTTGATTTTTTGTACAATTGATTTAGCTCATTATAAATATGAGTAATTAAACCTTTGTCAGAGGTTTCTATGAAGATTTTTTCCCAATTTGTTGTTTCCCTTCTGATTTTAGTTATATTGGTTTTGTTTGTACAAAAGCTTTTTAGTTTGATGTAGTCAAAATTATTTATTTTAGATTTTGTGATTCTTTCTATATCTTGCTTGGTTTTAAAGCCTTTCCCCTCCCAAAGGTCTGACATGTATACTATTCTGTGTTTACCCAATTTACTTATGATTTCCTTCTTTATGTTTAAGTCACTTACCCATTTTGAATTTATCTTGGTGTAGGGTGTGAGGTGTTGATCTATTCCTAGTCTCTCCCACACTGTCTTCCAATTTTCCCAGCAGTTTTTATCGAATAGTGGATTTTTGTCCCAAAAGCTGGGATCTTTGGGTTTATCGTATACTGTCTTGCTGAGGTCGCTTTCCCCCAGTCTATTCCACTGATCTTCCTTTCTGTTTCTTAGCCAATACCAAATTGTTTTGATGACTGCTGCTTTGTAATATAGTTTTAGGTCAGGGACTGCAAGGCCCCCATCATATGTGTTTTTTTTCATTATTTCCCTGGATATCCTTGATCTTTTGTTCTTCCAAATGAACTTTGTTATGGTTTTTTCTAAATCAGTGAAGAAGTATTTTGGTAGTTCAATGGGTATGGCACTAAATAGATAAATAAGTTTGGGTAGGATGGTCATTTTTATTATATTGGCTCGTCCTATCCATGAGCAGTTAATGTTTTTCCAATTGTTCAAGTCTAGTTTTAGTTGTGTGGCGAGTGTTTTGTAGTTGTGTTCATATAGTTCCTGTGTTTGTCTTGGGAGATAGATTCCTAGGTATTTTATTTTGTCTAAGGTGATTTTGAATGGGATTTCTCTTTCTAGTTCTTGCTGCTGAGCTGTGTTGGAGATATATAGAAAAGCTGATGATTTATGTGGGTTTATTTTGTATCCTGCAACTTTGCTAAAGTTGTTGATTATTTCAATTAGCTTTTTGGTTGAATCTCTAGGATTCTTTAAGTAGACCATCATATCATCCGCAAAGAGTGATAACTTGGTCTCCTCCTTGCCTATTCTGATGCCTTCAATTTCTTTATCTTCTCTAATTGCTACTGCTAGTGTTTCTAGTACAATGTCAAATAGTAGAGGTGATAATGGGCATCCTTGTTTCACTCCTGATCTTATTGGGAATGCATCTAGTTTATCCCCATTGCAGATGATATTAGCTGTTGGTTTTAGATATATACTGTTTATTATTTTTAGGAATGACCCTTCTATTCCTATGCTTTCTAGTGTTTTTAATAGGAATGGGTGTTGTATTTTATCAAAGGCTTTTTCTGCATCTATTGAGATAATCATGTGGTTCTTGCTAGTTTGCTTGTTGATGTGGTCAATTATGTGGATGGTTTTCCTAATGTTGAACCAGCCCTGCATCCCTGGTATGAATCCTACTTGATCATGGTGAATGATCCTTCTGATCACTTGCTGGAGTCTTTTTGCTAGTATCCTATTTAAAATTTTTGCATCTATATTCATTAGGGAGATTGGCCTATAGTTTTCTTTCTCTGTTTTTGACCTGCCTGGTTTTGGAATCAGTACCATGTTTGTGTCGTAAAAGGAGTTTGGTAGAACTCCCTCTTTGCTTATTATGTCAAATAGTTTGTATAGTATTGGGGTTAACTGTTCTCTGAATGTTTGATAGAATTCACAGGTGAATCCATCAGGCCCTGGGGATTTTTTCTTAGGAAGTTCTTTGATGGCTTGATGGATTTCAATTTCTGATATGGGATTATTTAAGAATTCTATTTCCTCTTCTGTTAGTCTAGGCAGTTTGTATTTTTGTATATATTCATCCATTTCTCCTAAATTGGTGTATTTATTGCCATATAATTGGGCAAAGTAATTTCTAATGATTGCCTTAATTTCCTCCTCATTGGAGGTGCTGTCCCCCTTTTCATCTTTAATGCTGTGAATTTGCTTTTCTTCCTTCCTTTTTTTAATTAGATTGACCAGTACTTTGTCTATTTTATTTGTTTTTTCAAAGTACCAGCTTCTTGTCTTATTTATTAAATCAATAGTTCTATCACTTTCGATTTTATTAATTTCTCCCTTAATTTTTAGGATTTCTAATTTGGTTTTCTGCTGGGGGTTTTTAATTTGATCGCTTTCGAGTTTTTTCAATTGCATTTCCAATTGATTGATCTCTGCTCTCCCTTGTTTGTTAATATGAGCTTTCAGGGATATGAATTTGCCTCTGATTACCGCTTTGGCTGCATCCCAAAAGGTTTGAAAGGATGTTTCGCCATTGTCATTTTCCTTGATGAAATTATTAATTGTTTCTATGATTTCTTCTTTAGCTAAACGGTTTTGGAGTATCATATTGTTTAATTTCCAATTGGTTTTAGATTTGGTTTCCCATGTACCATTACTAATCATTATTTTTATTGCCTTGTGATCTGAGAAGGCTGCATTCATTATTTCTGCTTTTTTGCATTTGTGTGCTATGTTTCTGTGACCTAATGTATGGTCAATTTTTGTGAATGTGCCATGTGGTGCTGAGAAGAAGGTGTATTCCTTTTTATCCCTATTTATTTTTCTCCATATGTCTATTAATTCTAATTTTTCTAAGATTTCATTCACTTCTTTTACCTCTTTCTTATTTATTTTTTGATTTGATTTATCTAAATTTGATAATGGTTGGTTTAAGTCTCCCACTAGTATGGTTTTATTGTCTATTTCTTCCTTCAATTCTCCTAGTTTCTCCATTAGAAATTTGGGTGCTATATTATTTGGTGCATACATGTTGATTAATGATATTTCCTCATTGTCTAGAGTCCCTTTTAACAAAATATAATTACCTTCCCTATCCCTTTTGATCAGGTCTATTTTTGCATTGGCTTTATCAGATATCATGATTACCACTCCTGCCTTCTTTCTATCAGTTGAGGCCCAGAAGGTCTTACTCCATCCTTTAATTCTGACCTTGTGGGTGTCAACCCGCCTCATGTGTGTTTCTTGAAGACAACATATGGTAGGGTTTTGGATTCTAATCCATTCTGCTATTCGTCTACGTTTTATGGGTGAGTTCATCCCATTCACGTTCAAAGTTATGATTGTCATTTGTGGACTCCCTGGCATTTTGATTGCCTTCCCTAATTCTAACCTTTTCTTCTTCGGCTCTACCTTTTAGTCCAGTGATTTACTTTGAATCAGTCCCCCTTGTCCCCTCCCTTGATGTTTCCCTTTTTAGTCCCTCCCTTTTTGTTCCCTCCCCCTCCCCCCTCTCTTTCCCTCCCTTTTTGTTCTCCCTCTCCCCCTCCCCCCCTTGGTTTTCCCTTCTCCTTACCCTTGTTGGGTAAGATAGAATTCAAGATCCCAATGGATCTGGATGTTTTTCCCTCTCAGAGTTGATTTCCCTGAGATTGAGGTTTAAGTAAACCCCCCCCCCCTCTTCCTCTCCTTATAGGAGTTTTCTTCCCCTCCCCTTCCCCTGTGAATCTTTGTGTGAGAACCATTATTCTATTTGGTCTTTCTTTACCCCCTATTTATACATTACATTTTCCCCACATATTAGTATACATAGGTTGATATAAATGTAGTCCTTATAGAAGAGAGTTTGAGTAAAAGAAGATAACATTTTTCCCCTTTCCTTAATATTTACCTTTTCAGGTATTCCTTGCTCTTTGATTTTCGGTATCAAACTTTCCACAGAGCTCTGGTCTTTTCTTTGCAAAAAGTTGGAAGTCTTCTATTTTGTTGAATGCCCATACTTTCCCTTGGAAGTATATAGTCAGTTTTGCTGGGTAGCTGATTCTTGGTTGGAGACCCAGCTCTCTTGCCTTTCTGAAGATCATGTTCCATGCCTTACGATCATTCAGCGTAGAACTTGCAAGGTCTTGTGTGACCCTGATTGGCATTCCTTTATATCTAAATTGTCTTTTTCTGGCTTCCTGTAGGATTTTTTCTTTTGTTTGATAGCTTTGGAATTTGGCAATTACATTCCTGGGAGTTGTCTTTTGGGGGTTTAGTGTAGAAGGTGTTCTGTGAGCTCTGTCAGTGGATGTATTGCCCCCTTGTTCTAGAATCTCTGGGCAATTTTCTTTGATTATATCTTGTATCACCATGTCCAGTTTGGTGTTTATTTCTGGCTTTTCTGGGAGTCCAATTATTCTTAAATTTTCTCTTCTCCCCCTGTTTTCCAGATCTATCACCTTGTCGGTGAGATATTTTATGTTCTCTTCTAATTTCTTGGTGTTTTGGCTTTGCTTTATTAGTTCTTGCTTTAAAGCCTGGTTTTCTTTTACAGTTTGGTCAAACTGGTTTTGTAGATGCGTGAATTTCTTTTGCATCATTTCCCACTTTTCCTCCCAGAGGGCTTCCATCTTTTTGGTCCTTTCTGATTCAAATTCTTCATGGGTTTGTGGAGAGTTTCTATTTCCTTTGGAAGATTTTGGAGAATTTTCTTGTATATCTTCTTCTATCTGCTCTGTATTTTGTATTTTGGCTCCATAGAATGTGTCCAGAGTCGCCCCTTTCTTCTTATTTTTCTTGGTATTTTGGGGCTTCTGTGCTTCTGTGGAGTTTGTCATCTCTGAACGTGGAGGATTGGCTTTTCTTGTCTTTGTCTGGTGGTCAGAGGCTTTAGTCCTGGGCAGATGTTGGTTCTATGAGCGTTCCCTGGGTTAAACTGAATATGCCTCACTGGAACTGGAATGGAAGGGTCGGACCACGAGGCCACACTCTCCCCCTGGCTCGATTTCCGGAAGTTGCCTTCAGAATCCCTGGCCGTGAGGCTGTTCCGTCGGCCTGCGGGGGGATGGGCTGCCGCTTCCCCAAGCTCCGAGAGCACAGACTTTCACTGAGACTTGGATAGCAGGATCCAGCCCGTGAGGCTGTCTTGCCCGCCCTGAGGGTTGCTGTTGTTTTGACCAGCTCTCTGCAGCGGAGGCCCCAGGCAGTAACTTTCACCCGGACCGACCGCTCTTTGACCCACCGGCTCTTTGCAGCGGAAGCCCCAGGCAGTAACTTTCACCCGGACTGGGACTTGGGTAGAAGACCCTGAGGGTTGTTGTTCCTCAGACCCTGCTCTCTGAGCCCTGCGCGGCTGCGGCTTCCGGGAGCCTTGGACTCTGCGCTCCTACCCCTGACGTCCGAGGGATCTCGGGTTCTGGCTTTTGAGGGGAGCCGTACCTTTTGAACCGGGTCCAGGTCCAGGAGGAGGGTTCCCAGGGTCTGTGCTGTTGATCGTTTTGAATTTCGGCGCCTTAGGAGCTTCTAGTTTGAGATCGGTCGGGAAGGGTTTTCCGGAGATCTGAACTTCAGCTTTCTCTAAGCCGCCATCTTAACCGGAAGTCGAGATGTACGAGAAATCCATCTTTTAAAAAACAGTCAGAAGTAGGTTTCAGCCTAGTCACTGACCACATTATCACTTTCATATCATCTAAACCCAAATTAGTGAGGTTTTACTGTATTGTCATGAATTCAGGGAATATGTATTTCCTTGTTTTTTTTTTTTGTTATATTTTACTTCTAGGAAAAGACTGGGTAATTTATTAAATTTTAAAGTAAAATCTAGTTATCTAAATTTGTTATTGTTATTTATTGATACTTTGCTTATATTGATTTGATTTTTTCCTTTTCTGAAAAGCTAACAATAAAAGGTTACTTTTTACTCTTTTATTAATATATACACTGTTGAAAGAAAAGATTCTGATTCAGAAATTTTTATCAGCAGATTCCTTTCTAAGAAGAAAAGCTGATTTTATTATTATAGTATATGTACAGTAATTTGATTTATTGTTATATTGTTTTAATTATTGTTGGGGTATTTGTCAGTGAGTTCTTTTGTGCACCTACAGATATGGTTTGTCTGGGCTTTGTTATGCATATAGTGTGTAATCTTTGTCAAAATTTGATTTCTTTAGCTTATCTTCTCCCACACTTCTGTTAATAGCTAATTAAGTTAGGCCATCTTGAATATTTTTTTTCTTCCTGGAAAAAAATCTAATAACTTAAAAGTCTTGTTATGACTTCATGGTATGACCTTTACATACTCTACTTTAGTGCTGAATATGGAATAGTATCAATTCATGTTGGACCCTTATATTCTTAAGAAAATTTTATCTTCAGAATGAGGCAAATATTGGAGGCTCCCATGAGTCTCTGGGTGGGACCTTAATGTTCCATCTTATTTGTGATCTGAATTCTGAAGCCTACTCTCAGAGCAGAGATGTTTGCAGACTCTCCTATCTGCCTGTGGAAAATAGTTGGACACACAGTTTTATTTTTACATGTATCATTGTTCAAAACCTATTTCCATAACATTAATATTTGCAATAGGGTGATCATTCAAAGTCAACATCCCCAATCATATACGCATTGAACCATGTGATCAATCATATATTTTTCTTTTGCCTTTCTGTTCCCACAGTTCTTTCTCTGGATGTGGATAGCGTTCTTTCTCATAAGTCCCTCAGAATTGTCCTGGATCATTGCATTGCTTCTAGTAAAGAAGTCCATTATATTCGATTGCACCACAGTGTATCAGTCTCTGTGTACATTGTTCTCCTGGTTCTGCTCCTCTCGCTCAGCATCACTTCCTGTAGGTCTTTCCAGTTCACATGGAATTCCTCCAATTCATTATTCCTTTTTTAGCACAATAATATTCCATCACCAACATATACCACACTTTGTTCAGCCATTCCCCAGTCAAAGGGCATCCCCTCATTTTCCAGGTTTTTGCCACCACTGAGAATGAGGCTATGAATATTCTTGTACATGTCTTTTTCCTTATTATCTCT
This sequence comes from Monodelphis domestica, assembly GCF_027887165.1. Classification (NCBI taxonomy): domain Eukaryota; kingdom Metazoa; phylum Chordata; class Mammalia; order Didelphimorphia; family Didelphidae; genus Monodelphis; species Monodelphis domestica. The sequence continues at coordinate 90,930,652 of NC_077234.1, read as the reverse complement.
TTGGGGTACAAACCCAGCACTGGTGTGACTGGATCAAAGGGCAGACAGTCTTTTAAAGCCCTTTGGGCATAGTTCCAAATTGCCTTCCAGAATGGTTGGGTCAATTCACAACTCCACTAGCAATGCATTAGTGACCCAATTTTGCCACATCCCCTCCAGCATTTATTATTTTTCTTTATTGTCATATTGGCCAATTTGCTTGGTATGAAGTGGTTTTGATTTGCATTTCTCTAATTATGTGATATTTAGAACAGTTTTTCATGTGTTTATTGATAGTTTTGATTTCTTTATCTGAAAATTGCCTATTCATATCCCTTGCCCATTTATCAATTGGGCAGAAATATCAATTTTTTGTACAATTGACTTAGCTGGACACTTATAGTTAAAACAAAATAATAGTGGTTCAGTTATACCAAGAGTTTTAAAGATAAGTGTTCTAGGATTTAATTCAGAGAGAGAACAATATAATTTGATGAAATTGAGGAGAACTTTAGCAAGATACTGAGACTGAGTTGGAAGTGCAAGGAAAGTTAGATTTTAGATTAGGCATCATTGACACTTACCAAAGCACGGATGTTGCAGTGTATACAACATATTTTGGTCTATGGTAGGTAGACCAGTGATGATTTTATGTAGAGAAATAATGAGACAATGTTATAGTGGAGGTTGGTAAAACCTCTGTGAATTAAGGTATTTGTACTGGGGGAATGGAATATGCCAAACAGTATTCTAAGAAGATTATTTTATAGAAATTACATAGAATGGAATAGAGGAAAGAATGACTAAAGTGAAGGAGACCATAATATAGATATATGTTGATGAAGACTATAATGGGGAATGAGTGTCATGTACAAGAAACCTAATTAAGAAAGAAATCATATCAGTTCACAGTTCTACCAACAGTGCATCAGTGTCCCAGTTTTCCCACATCCCCTCCAACATTGATCATTTTCCTTTTTGGGCATATTAGCTAATCTGATAGATGTGAGATGGTAACTCAATTGTTTTAATTAGCATTTCTCTAATCAGTAGTGATTTGGAGCATTTTTTAAATATTACTATAGATAATTTAAATTTCTTTATTTGAGACCATCCTGTTTATAAACTTTTGATCATTTATCATTTGGAGAATCTTTTGTATTCTTATAAATTTGTCTCCGTTCTCTGTATATTTGAGGAATGAGGTCTTTGCCAAAGATACTTGCCATAAATTTTCCCCCCAATCTATTGTTTATCTTTTGATTTTGTTTGTAGAGAAGCTTTTTAATGTAATCAAAATTATCTATTTAATTTAAAAAATATTCTCTATATCTTGTTTTGGCAAAAATTCTTTTAGTCATAAATCTGACTGGTAAACTTTTCCTTGTTCCCCTAATTTGTTTATGATATCAGACCAAGCATCCATTTTGACTTTATCTTGGTATATGGCATGAAGTATTGATCTATGCCTAGTTTCTATCAATATTGTTTTCCAGTTTTCCCAGCAGGTTTTCTGTGATTTCTTCTTTCACTAGCTTGAATTTTTGGGATTATTGAACACTAGGTTAGTATGGTCATGCTATGATTAAAATTGAGAGTCTGGACATAGATTTAATGATTATGTTTAATGATAAAGGAGTAGGGGAAAAGGATGATAGAGAGAGAATGGAGGTAGATTACTTAGAGAAGTTTCATCCAAATCTAGCTTCTCCATTTAACTTGCTGTTCCGTAGCAGCCATGTTCCCCTCTCATCCCCCAGTCAGCAACAACACAGAAGTTGAGAGGCTGAAATCCAACTTTCCTCAGTTTATCAAATTTTTTTCTGCTCCCACTGACTCTCCCTTTCTCCTTTGCTCAGGGGCCATCCAGCCTGCCTCCTGCTTTATTGTCTTTTACCACTACTACTGGCTTTTCCTGCTGATTATAGGAGGCACCAGAGTCTGGGCTCTATCTTCATGATCAAAGCCCCTTCAATAATTTCCTTCACACAGTCATTAACTACTGTGTGTTGATTTCCTAAGCAATTCTATTGACCCACTACTCTTTCTTAGCCAGTGCCAGATTGTTTTGATGATTGCTGCTTTATATGTTCCCCTTGATATATACTGCTTTGATGATATTCTGCTAGGCCTCCTTTAAGGAAGAAATCATAGATCAGTGTAATATGTATAGAAAGAAAAGGAGGAGCTAAAACTTAAATATATCTATGAAAAAATCTAGATGCAATCCAGAAAATAACTCCTAAAATTTATGTAAACTAATGCCATTTTGCAAAGTGCAGAATACCAGAACATGGATTGGAAATTTCATTAGCTTGCGTTGGACCAAAGGAGCCATTACTTTAGCTAAATGAGAGTAATTTACGAATTTGGTGACATTCTTTGTATTGACTGTAAGAAGGAGAAGTAATTATTGTTGTTTGAGGTGATTTGAATCTGTGGGAAACATATTTTGGATTCACAAAAAAAAAAACAATTTCTGAAAGTTTGAAATTTCTGGAAGAGGCTAAGATCTATCAGGATTCAGATCTGGAAATATGTGATCAGGATTTTCCTAGCTTAATTTTTTTTAAAATTCTGAACTTAAATACCAGATAAAATTAGTATTTCCACATACTAAACAACAGATAAAGAAAATTGTATGTAAAATTGTAAATCTGTATTGTGAATAGTATGCCATTTCTTTCAGGTATGTAATTACTTCCACATGTAACTTTCAAAGCTTTTCTCGTCTGAGTTTCCTTTTGACCCCTTTGTTTGCTTTAAAATTTTTTTTCATTTTTTTTTCAATTTTCAAAACATGCTTTTCTTTTTTTTTTTAATAGCAGACCTCTCCTTAGCTTCTCTCTCCCACTCATATCTCCTTCTTTAATGAAAAGAAAATCCTTTGTAACAAATATGCAAAGTTATTCAAAACAATTTTATTATTGACTGTTTTAAAAATGTATTGGCTCATCCCCAACCTCTGTTAGGAGAGGGTGGGTGTCAGAGTGCATCTTTAGTCTTCTGGCATTTTGGTTGATCAATTGATTAGATTTCTCACATTTTTCTTAGTTGATTTTCTTCATAGTGTTGTTTTGTTGTATATAATATTCTTGTATTTTTCTCCTGTTACTGCATCTGTTTGTATGAGCCTCAAAAGGTTTTATTAAAAGCTTTAAAAGATGTAGCATTTTTATTTTATGTGTTCAAAGTAAACTACCAAGTAGAATTGCTAAAATTCTTCTTATTTCATTAGGTAGGCCCTAAAGGCCCAATAGAATGTTATTTGCCTACACTTGGACTTTAGAAATTCTGGGTAAGAAACTATTTTCATACCTGTTGTAAGTCATTCACACATTAAAAATAAAACTAAAAGAAACTTCCCTGGAGCAACACCACCTCATGATACCCTTTGCAAATATGTTTGTGTAGGATGTAGGATGTATGATGTATGTACATACAAATATGTATGTAGGAGTAGGTTGAAAGGACATCCCATTAAAAAGATATGATATAACCAAGTAAAGACAAAACAGAGAAAGAAAGCTATAGACCATTATTCTTAATGAATATTGATGTAAAAGTTTAAAATAAAATATTATCAAAGAGCTTATAGTATCATATCAAAAAGATGATACATTATGACCAGGCTAGATTTATATCAGGAATGCAGGGTTGGTTCAAGAAAACCATAAACATAACAGGTTATATTAATAATAAAGTAATAAAAATCATATTATTACATCAGTAGAGACAGAAAAAAATTCTGACAATATAACTTAAAAATGTTAAAAACAACATAGGAATGAATATACTTTTTCCTTAATATGGTTAAAACTATTTAAAACAAAGAGTTAATGTGATGTGTACTAACCTAAAGGCCTTTCTGATAAGATTAGTGGTAAAAAAAAATTCTTTCTCACCACTATTATTTGCTATAGTGATAGAAAGGCTAATAATAGCAATAAGATGAGAATAAGAAATACAGGAAATAAGCAGAGGCAAAGAAGAAACAAAATTATCATTTTATGAAGATAATATGATGGCCTAATTTGAGTCTTAGAGAATTAATTAAAATTAATTAAAATAGTTTAGAACTTTAACAAAACAGTATAGAAAACAAACACATACACATTACTAGACTTTTATTTATTAATAACATCTATCAAGGAGAGAGAGAAATTCCCTTCCAATTAACTATAGAATATATGAAATATTCAAGAGACTACCTATGTAAAAATACACATGGAAACTATATTGCTACAACTGTGAAACACTTTTTTACAGAAATAAAGATGAGGCTGAATAATTGGAGAGACATTAGTTATTGTCCATGCCCAAATTTTTAAATGACAGAAAGTTAATTTACTTGTTCAGTGCCAAGGCAGTCAGACTACCAAAATATTATATTATAGATCTAGAAAAGATAATATTCATTTGGAGGGACAAAACATCTAGAATCTCAAAGGAAATAGTTGGGGGGAAAGTGGAAAAAAGTGTTCTGATTGTATCAGATCTCAAATTTACTATAAAACGGTAAATTTCAGAACAATTTGATATCGGTTAAAGAGTAGAAAAGTCAGTCAGTGAACTAGATTGTTAATGTACTTTATAGAGACATACAACATTAAATCTAACAGTATTATACTGTTTGATAAAACCCACAATCCCAGCTATGGATTGTATATAAAGATCTGATTCAAATATATATGTTTAAAGTCAAAGAGCCATCCCAAGAGATAAGTGATTATTCTCAAGGAAGAAATCCAAGCAAGTAACCAATACAGAGAAAATGTCTGAAATCCCTAATAGAGAAATACAAATTAAAGATATACTGAGATTCCTTATAACAGTCCATAAGATGACAAAAATGGGGTGGGTGGAGGGCAGAATGACAGTTGCTATTAGGGATAGGGGAAGATAGACCTCCTAAAACACTGTTGGTAGAGCTGTGATTTTGTCCAACCACTTTGGAAAATAATTTAGAACTATACTAGTACTTACTAGTGACTGGTGTATATATAGTAGGAACTTAATAAATGCTTGTTGACTTGACCACACCTAAATCAAAACTGTTTCATATCAAGAGTAATTTCTATTTCACAGGTGCATAATTTTGTAGATTTAGAACTTACAGGGATCTCAGAGATAGTGTCATCCCAATTCCCTCCTTTTTTAAAATTAAAAAAAATTTTTTTTTTAAAATTTAAACCCTTACCTTCTGTCTTGGAGTCAATACTGTATATTGGCTCCAAGGCAGAAGAGTGGTAAGGGCTAGGCCATGGTGGCCAAGTGACTTGCCCAGGGTCACACAGCTGGGAAGTGTCTGAGGCCAGATTTGAACCTAGGACCTCCAGTCTCTAGGCCTGGTTCTCAATCCACTGAGCTACCCAGCTGCCCCCCCAATTCCCTCCTTTTACAGATGAATAAACAGGTCTTAGAGGTTGAGGTTGAGTTGCCTTAGATCAAATTCAGGTAGCAAGTGGAAGAACTGGGACTTAAATCCAGTTCTTTTCTCTCTTTAACATAGCACACAGTATATCAGGCCATATAACTTAAAGTAGTAGTGTTGTAATAATAAGTCTGTCAAGAGAGATAATTTGCATTAATCTTTTGAAATTATTTTGCTTTTGTCATATTCAGCAGAATTTAGTGCACTACAGCTCGTTTTATGAATTTCTTCTGAGATGTTCATATTTTCTCAGAACAATGTCTTGCATATTAATAGGCATTTATTAAATGCATGATGATTGATTATGACTAGTACTTGATAGCTCCTTATAGTTTAGTTGTTAAAAATGAAGGACTCCTTAGAAGACTTTAAATTTCTATATATTTTCTTCAACCATATTAAGTTTTATATGCCTGCTTAATTTAAAAATATATTCTTTAGTAGTCTATTTTGGGTTGTTTTTCCTCCTACATCATTTTTTGGGTATGTGATTTGAGATTTTCTGTGTGTGTGTGTATATTCTTTTTTAGGATATTTTTTGAGCATTAACAGCTCATTTTAAGCAACCACACATTCATATGTTGTCTTAAATTTACAAAGCAACTTCATATACTTTGAGAATATTTGCATTAAAAAATGATAATCTTACCTTTCATTCATATCATCTAGTACTTATTAAGTTAAGTATCTAGCACTGTACTAGACACTAAAAAATTATACCTTTAGATGAGATATACATGACAAGTAGAAATGAAGTAGATACAATGATAGCATTTTCATAATGGAATAAAAATATTGGAACATTTCCAGCAAAGTCTCAGCAGCAAGAGTTAGAGAAATTCCATTTAGAATCACTCTGGAGATATAAAATAGTTGGGAATCTATTTTGCCAAGATAAACATAGAAATTATATGAACGTAATTACTAAACACTTCTCACACAAACTTAGATCCTAAACAATTTGAAAAACATTAATTGCTCATGTGTAGGCTGAGCTAATGTAATAAAAATGACAATCGTACCTATTTATTCAGTGCCATGTCATTCAGACTACCAAAAGACTAGTTTATAGAACTAGAAAAAATAATAAAATTCATCTGGAAAATTAAAAGATCAAAAGTATCAAGGGAATTAATTAAAAAAAAAGGTGAAGAATGGTGGAATAGCAGTACCAGATATTAAACTGTACTATAAAGCAGTAATCATTAAAAACATCTGATACTGGCTAAGAAATAGAGTGGTAGTATTGGAGTAGATTAGAGGTAAAAGACCTCAGCAACCTAGTGTTTGATAAACTCAAAGATTCCAGCTTTTGGGGTAAGAATTCAGAAGTATTTGACAAAAACTGATAAAATTGGAAAACAGTATGGCAAAAATTAGGTATAGATCAATATCTTATACCATATACCAAGATAAGGTCAAAATGAGTATATGATTTGGACATAAAAGGTGATATTATAAGTAAATTGGGGAACATAGAATAGTTTACCTGTCAAATCTATGGAGAAGGGTAGAATTTATGACCAAACAAGAGACAGATAACATTACAAGATATGAAATGAATAATTTTGACTATATTAAAATTAAAAAGGCTTTGTACAAACACAACCAACGTAACCACGATTAGAAGGGAAACAACCAACTGGGGGTAACTTTTTATAACAAATTTCTCTGATTAAAAAGTCTCATTTCTCAAATATATAAAGAACTAAATGAAATTTATAAGACTATGTCATTCACCAATTGACAACTGTCCAAAGGATATGAATAAGCAGTTTTCAGATCAAGAAATCAAAGATAGTATATTAAAAAAAAGGTTCTAAATCCCTCTTCATTAGAGAAATGCTATCAGATTGGCCAATATGACAGTAAATAAAAATGTTGGAGGTTGTGTTGCAAAATTGGGACTTGATAAATGGAGTTGTGAAGTGATCCAGTCATTCTGGAAGGCAATTTGGAATTATATCCAAAGGATTAAAAAACTGTAAGTACCCACTGATTCAGCAATACCACTTGTAGGTCTATATTCCAAAGAGATTAAAAAAAAGGTAGAAAGAATTTACTTATGAAAAAATATTAATACCTGCTCTTTTTATGGTAGCAAAGAATTGGAAATTGAAGGAATGTTCATCAGTTGTGGAATGGCTGAACACATTTTAGTATATGATGGCGATGGAATACTTTTGTGTGGTAAGGAACTGTGATAGACAAGTTTGATTGTATAACTTCAGAGAACTTATGTGGAAATTTGTTATTACATGTGTGACGGGTTAAATTTTTGGGGCAGGAGTTTGAACAAAAGTCAGTGCACAGTTTATTAAATGTAAAATGCTTAGTTTATTGTTAGGAAATAGGGATAGGAAATAGGAAGGAGGAAAGTGAAAGTAATCTTGCAATAGCTTGTAACTATACCCCAGATCCCAATCCTAACTAAATTTTTCTAGAAAATTTATCTATATCTATCTGCCTCAGAGGGCAGTATCTTCTGCTAGGCTGAAGCCCTCGCCTGTTCTCCTATCTACCCAAGATAATGGTTTCCCTATGGAATCTGTACACATAACCAACTTATATCTCTAAAGATCTTCAACTAGAGGTACATATAATATAGATCTTTCTAAGGGGAAATTACAATAATTTGGGGATAAGAGGGAAATAGAAGATAAAGAATTAAACTGGTGATTGCTATGCGCATTGACAAAAAGCCAATAATGGGGCAGTTCCCTTTGGCATTAGAGCTTACCTTCAAAATAAATGTGTTCAACCACCCACAGTTCAATTTCACTATATCCCAAAGTTCATTCTGGATCTTTTGGTGCAGTGTGTGGTTTCTGCAGGCATTTCCATGGCACCTTTTCCAAACAGTTCACTTTCTTGATTTGGGGAGGTAGTAAGTTTCTTATCCTAAAATTACTCTTGAACAAGAAAATTTTTTATAAAACTAGAATTTTATGACAATTATACAATCCCCCTGAGGAGGGGGACAAAACACGGATCACCCTGAGATACATGGCCGAATTATGAAGTATGTGAACCAACTGTAAAAAGGAAATAAAAAGCATAAAGAAAACCAAATAGAAGAAAAGAAAAAAATAAAAATTAATATATAAAAATTCTGAGTAAGCAAGAATAAACCCATAACAAGTCCTAGAATCAGGATCTAATAAAGTGATTTACGTCCTATAAGCCTATAGGACCATTGTAGCAATATACACTTATCCAATCAGCAGCCAGGACTACAGAAAGTTGCTACACTTATGAAAGACAGAAAAGGATCTAGATTTTTGCAGTAAAAGGGAAATATCATTCCCTGGTCTGATTTTACCTTCACTCTCAGGGAGAGGGGAGCCAGTATTATAGTTAAGCTGAAGTACTTTGTCTGAAACTGGCTGGCCTGGAGAAATCCTGCATCTGACTTGTCAAACAGCTACTTCCTCGAACCCCAAAACAAATCCTGTCTTGGTGCAGATTCTCATCAATCCCACCAGGATTGGTTGGTCTCCTTGACCTTGAGCTTCTTGGCACTGTATAATGGTTCTTTTGTGACCCCTTCTCCTAGAATCAGATACAATCATAAATCAAAGTCCCATAACAATCAATGGTAAGTTTCCATAGTCTAAAGCTTTTGGGTATTCATTAATATTAGGGCTAATGGATATTATAAGCTTACATTAGTGCAAAATAAACATGAATACTGGTAACATGTTCTTCAAGTAAAAAAATGAGACAAAAAAGAAAACTCAAATACTCTATTGCACATTCAAAGAAAAAGCAATAATAAAATTTAAAAAAAAATCAAAAGTATATTGTTCACAATCAGTGACTGTGTTTGCCCAAGGAGAGGCATAATACAAAGGTTTCTCACCCCAAAATGAGATCCATTTCCTTTTTAATTTGGCCATGATCCACAGTGTGGGTGTATATTTTTTTTTACCAGTTAATAGCTTTATAAAACAGTATTATAAAAGGTAATGCACATTCAAAGAAGTACCGAAATTCTCCAAGTCACAAGAGCCCATTTAATGACAATAGCAAACAAACCCGCTATCATATAGTCTCTGTAACCACTGAAGCTCGTGGATACTTGTCACAAGTTCTCCAGATCTAGCCAATCTTTCAACGTTGGCTGAGATATTTTTAACAAAGTCTATTACTGCAATCATTGCAAAATGTGGCGTAAGATCCCAGAAAAAACACAAACTTCTTCACTGCCGATGAAAACCTTTTGGGTCTAGAGTGTCACCAAGAATCTAGATCAATCTGGTAGAAGGGTAGAATAAGCTGAAGAGTTACAAATATAAAAAAAAAAAACCATCTTGTGGTTACAAAACCTCCTGGGAAAATCTTCCAACCTCTCAGATGAGATTATAATCCATCATAGAGTAACCAAGCCTCTTGGGAAACCTCCCTCCTCTGATATGAGATTGTAACAGCCATAAAAGGCATGTCTTTATATGTCCCATCTATTGCAATATGGAGGCGAGGACTACAATAGTGAAAATCATTTCTGATTTTTCATCCATTACATTTTTTAATAAATGTGGAGGTGGGGAATATAATAGTGCTATTGCACTGCACTTCAATTACTAAATGGACCCTTACCTTTTGTTATAAACATCTCAAATGTAGGCAAATGATAATTGGTAGTGGTGCTCCTAGATATCCTGAAAAATCACTTATGAATACCCCTTAAAATCAATTTTTAGGTCATTAAGTTCTCCATATAGGTTGTATACAGGTTGTAGCCAGTTTGATGGAGTCTATCCATCATCATCTGTGTGACAATTAACAAAAGGCCATTTAGACAACATGTGACCCTGAAAGATCTGGTGACAAACCCAGTATCCATAAGTATCTGTGGTTTTGCCATGGAAAAGGGTTTGCACAAGTTGTTTATGGGCTTTTACAATGGTATTTTCTCCAATCTAGTCATAGGGGGAGGTACAAATAAAGACAGTGTAGCAGCACATATAGCTAATAGCCAAAACACAGTAATAGAAAGTGACATAGTGTAACAGAATATATTAGATTAGATCAATATGTGAACTAAAAAAATTTTTTTAAAACAATCAGCAAATATAATATATGTGGCAAGATACAGGCACTGAATTCAAGAGCCCTTTTCTTTAATTCCAATAGCTGTATTACAGAGACGTCTTCACTATTTGGAAGGTAACAAACTAAAACACTTAGCAATGGAGTCTGGAAAGCTAAAAATTCACCTCCAGACTCTTTAAGGTTCCTTCCCCTTCCCAGTATCATCATTCCTCTAGATTCCTTTGGTCACACCTCTGGAGTTCCCCATATCTGGACTAGGCATAGTGTGGATTAACCTCATATTGGATGTGTTGCAGAGACCGGGCAGGCCAAACTGGCAAGGGGGTATAGGGAGGTGAATCTGCCCCCTAAATCTCAGGATTACTTAAGTTAATCACACAGACAAGTGTACCCAGGAACAGTAGTAAGAAAAGATACCTCAAAACTTTGAACTGTCTGAGCTCTGTAACCTCCTGGAATGGGAGTTTGAGATAGGCAGGAAACTGGGCCATGCTTGCAATTCTACTTACTAAACTGGTTGTAGATATACTTCCTGTCTGTAGGTAGTGCTAGCCTAGTTATGTACAGGTTGGGAGTAAAGACTTCACAAGGCTAGTAGATGGAGACATGTCCCAATCAGCAAAAAGGCTTTAGCCAGAGGCTAAGTTAAAAAGTTTTCTATTTTAGGCACAGTGAAGGTAAAAACTCCTCAAAGCTGCTTAGCTGACCTGGTCTGGGAGAGCAAAAAGGGTTTAAGTGGCTACCACACTTGAGACCCATGTGGGGGTTTAGGAAAGGCCTTAAAGAGAGAGCAAACTTCTAGAAGTAAGATACGGCTAAGCTTTCTCAATTTAGCCCAATGATTAATATCTTCTAGTAACAACAATAACAACAAAAAACTGAACTGAAATTATTAACTTCTTCCAACACTCTGGGTTCTGGGCTGTGTAACAGTTAAAATTTAGGGAAACTGAGGCACATAGAAATTAGTTTCTCTCTGCAAGGAGTATTATATTTTTAGAGGTTTATTAAAGGTTAAGGATTAAAGAAAATACAGAATAAGAAAGCACGTGTCTAGGCCCAGTGAGACCTAGACAACCTCACCTACATTATGAAAAGAGACGTGTTTGCTTGGAAGCGGCAACAGGAAAAACAAGAGACCCAGTGGTAGGTGGAGACCCTTTAAATAATAATTTGCTCTTGGCCCAGGTGAGAATTCAGTGAGATTACAAAGCATTCTGGGGAAGTGGAGCAAGGAAGTCTCCATTTTTTACAGCTGTGAGAGAAAGGAGTCAGATGGGTTAGAGGCTAATTGTGGCTTACCAGGCTGCAGGATTTATACTTTACCAGCTGCCCAGAAAGCACCTTGCAAGGATTCCCAGTTTGTGTGTTCAAGAGATGTGCCGGCAGACTCACAGCAGCAGCAGGAGCAGGAGAGGCAGGCTCAACAACTACTCCCCAGGCAGTTAGTGAGGGAGGCAGGATCACTGGCAGCAGCAGCAACTGGAGTTCCCCGAATTGGGGGGGGGGGGGCGCGGCAAGAAGGCCACAGCAGGAGGGAAGTGTGGTTTTTTTCAAACTAATCTACTCGGAGAATTAAGGGTTCTAAAACCCATTTCTGGTCACCATAAATGTAGAATTTAAATCAATGTCCAATACTTTAAGTATTATATTTTATAAAGTTTATTAATAATCACTTGAAGTAAAGGAATAAAAAGGTAATTATCTAACAAAATATAAGGCCATGTGAGTAGATTCTCTTGCCACTCACCTCACACCACCTCCACCAAACAGGATCACAGGAAGAGAGTGAGAGACAGGGCTACACAAAATTTATATCCTACCTACTTCAGCATATAACGTGAGAAAGAGAGTGGGGTGCTGGGAATTGTAGTTCTGGGGTTCAGATTCCCATTACACAAAGTATTAGCTTGGGTACCCAGAATTAAATTTATACTCTTATGAAGTAGACATATTACAGGAGGAAATTTAGAGGAAGTGAACAGATTGGAAGAAATAGAATGCTAAATGAATGTTATTACTGAGTTAATACTCTACATTTTTGTTATTTACTTTCTATAGTTGATTCTCCTAAGATTTTACTTAGGAAATGTTATGTTGTAATAAAAACTTAGACATTTCCATTAGAACATGAATTCCTTGAGAGTCCTTCTCTAGGCTATTCTGGAGACTTGTCTATTATTCTGAAGTATCACTCTAACCCTGGAAATTCCCAGGTTGGTAATGCCCTTCCCCAATCTCTGTCCCCAGGCCTCTGCCTCTGATTGGATGGCTTCTCCCAGAATCTCCATTTAAGGAGGTCCCCTAGAGCCAGCCACATTTCTTTCCTTTCCAGGCTGCTCATAGGAATTCCTCTGTTATTCCTTGGTACCTCCTTCTTCCCTCTTTCAGCTTCCTTTTCTGTGTTATCTTCCCCCCATTGGAAGGTAAACTCCTTGAGGCTAGGGACTATCTTTCTCCTTATATTTGTATTCTTAGCTCTTAGCACAGTGGTTGGCATATAATAAGCACATGAAGGCCAAGTGACCAATTAAATACCAGAATGGATTGTTTCATTCTCCATATTGTAATTGATCCCCGAGTGCCTGACATAGCAGTTGACACTTAATATGAAATCTTGGTTTTATAGAAATGTCATATTCTAAATTTGAAATGTAGAAATTCCTAGTTCTGGACAGGATGAAAGTAAGCTTTGGCTATTAAACATTTTTTTAGTGTAAAACTCCAAATTGATAGATGTCTTCTAATGTTTTAAAAAGTATTTTGAGCATGTTTAAATGGCCTTTAAAAAAACTAAAATATTTTTTCCATGGTTACATGATTCATGATTTCCTCTTTTCCCCCCTTTTGCCTCCCCGCTCCCAGAGCTGATAAGAAGTTCCACTGGATTCTATGTGTATCATTGTTCAAAACCTATTTCCATGTTACTCATATTTGCATCAGAGTGATCTTTTAATATCAAAACTCTAAACATATCCCCATCGAACTACGTGATTGATTATATGTTTTTCTTCTGCGTTTCTGTTCCCATAGTTTTTTCTCTGGATTTGGATAGCATTAAATGGCCTTGTTATAAAGAGGGTCCATGGAGCAGGTCAGTGGCTCAGTGAAGAGAGAGCCAGGCTTGGAGTCATGAAGACCTGGGTTCAGTTTTGACTTCACACACTTCTTAGCTGTGTTACCTTGGGCAAATCACTTAACCTCAGTTGCCTAGCCCTTACTGTTCTTTGGAGCTGATATTTGTATTTATTCTTTGTCTGAAAGTGAGTTTAAACAAAAATGAGTGTCAAAAATTCTCTAAAAATATTTTATAATATAATATAAAAATAAATATTTTATAAATGTTTAATAAAAGTAGCTCTGGTCTCTAAGAGTTGCTATTTTGGAAAGATTTTTTTTCTGGTTTAGATTTTTGTTATTTCATAAAGTATTCCCATGGTAACTTAAGAGTACTTTGAAGTTTTCTTGTTTAACTGGTACCTAAATCCATTCATAGCACTTAATATGATGTTTTTCCAAGGATTTGTTCCAATGGAATAAATATAACATTAGATTCCATGTTAATAAGTTGATATATCAAAAAAATGACATTGCATTAAAATGATTTTTCTTAGTATATGTTGCAGAAAGACTGTCAACTCTAGTGTTTTAACAAAATCTATCCCAGACACATCTTGATGTACAAAGATTGTGCCAAGAGACTGACTGACAAATTCTCTGGCTTACTCAGAAGACTTCTCTCTTCAGTTTCCAACTTAAATTTCAAAATAAAATATGAAGAAATTGTACATAGAAGATAAATTAAAGACAGGACACACCCTTGGAGAAGATATCTTCTCAAAATTACTTCTAAGAATTCCATCTTTCAGTTATAAACAAAGGGCTCTTTTGATTGAACAAAAATACATTCTTGCTTTTAGTTTGACCTCTGTAAACTTCCTCTATTAATCTAATTTACAGATTCTTTCTGACTTGGATGGATCAATTACTGTCCCTATTTTGATCTCCTTCCACTTAAGGAAGATATTGTTAAGGAAAATGTGTCTTCAACTGAAGATTGAAGGATTTCAGACCAGGATACATAATGCTATTAATTTTTAGAACACTACTGGGGCAACTTGTTTTAGTGAATAGAGACCTAATCTCAGAGTCAGGAAGACCTGACTTCCAGTCCCATTTTTGACACAAGATGACTTTTGTGATCCTGGACAAATCATAATCTTTTAGTATCACAACAACTTTCTTAAGACTGCAAGTAGAGCAGGTGCAGATCTGCATTGGCATGGAGCTTCCTATATCTGTGAATCACTGATGATGTCAAAACAAAGCAAAACTGAGCAAAATCAGCAAAGAAGCTGTCAAAGCAGTGGTGTATTCATTTGGTAGTTTGATTATATGACAATGAATGAATGAATTTAGGTAGTATCATTTTTATTATATTGGCTTGGCCTACCTATGGGTAATTAATGTTTCTGTTTATTGTTGTTATTTTGGTTGTCTCTGACAATTTGTGACCCAATTTGGAGTTTTCTTGGCAAAAATATTGGAGTGGCTTGCCATTTTCTTCTCTAACTCATTTTACATTTAAGAATGAGGCAAATAGGGTTAAGTGACTTGCCTAGAGTCACACAGCTAGTTAGTGTTGGAGGCCAGATTTGAATTCATGAAGAGTATTCCTGACTTCAGACTTGGCATTCTTGTCTACTTTAATCTTTAGCTGCCTTCAATATTTCTGTTATACAGTAACTAAATAGATGTGAAGAATAAAGAACAAGAAAGAGTTAAAAATCTAAAAGCATTTACAAGAAAAATTTCTAATCATAAAAACCAGATGGATCAAAGAAAAAGTTCTGTTTTAGTTTTAGCTGTAATGTAAGAATTGATTTTTTTGTTTGTTGAATGCATATACAGTATATAGAAAAATTTGATATGTCTTTTTACATTCAGTTAGTTGAAGAAAAAAATCTTAGATTTTGCAATTTTTAAATTGTAATGGTTTCTAAGAATTCAATCTGATATATAAATTAACTTTTCCATGTGGGTTGTTTCTCTAAAAATTTTTTGCTTATTTACCTGAAACTACAAATAGGTTCTAAAGCTTGGGAATGCATGAAAGTTATTTTTAAAAATGTAAGCTTAGCATCAGTTTCTTTCAGATAGTAGAAAAAGCAAGGATTAAAAGGAAATAGGAGGCTGTTTTATTTCCATTTCTCTGGGATCCTAAGGCTAAGCAGTCTACCCTTATCTGAGCTGTCTAATGGTTTCAATTAGTTTTTAGTTAATTCTCTAGAGCAGAGACGTTGAATAGGACCTGCAACATTCATTTGTGCAGCTGGAACCAAACTAAGATGTCATTGGAAAATACTTAACAAATCAATAAATATAATAAAAACAAATATTAACATGTGTTTTTCTGAGTTAATATTCACCCAAAAGGGTCCTCATGTAAGGTTTAGTGGTCTCCCCTTTTCTATTTGAAATTTTTAATATATTTTCAAGATTTTGTTTAATTAGATGATTTAGAATATTTTGCCATGGTTACAAGACTCATGTTCTTCCCCTCCCCTCCCGCCACCCCCTTCCCATATCTGACACACAATTCCACTGGGTTTAACATGTGTAATTGATCAAGACCCATTTCCATATTATTAATATTTGCTCTAAGGTGATCGTTTAGAGTCTACTTTCCTAGTCATAGCCTCATCAACCAATGTGATCCAGCAGTTCTTTTTCTTCTGCATTTCTACTCCCACAGTTCTTCCTCTGGATGTGGATAGTGTTCTTTCTCATATGTCCCTCCGAATAGTTCTGGATCATTGCATTGCTACTAGTAGAGAAGTCCATTACATTTTATTGTTCCACAGTGTATCTGTGTCTGTGTACAATGTTCTCCTGGTCCTGCTCCTCTCACTCTGCATCACTTCCTGGAGGTTGTTCCAGTTCCCATGGAATTCCTCCAGTTCATTATTCCTTTGAGTACAATAGTATTTCATCACCAACATGTACCACAATTTGTTCAGCCATTCCCCAATTGGAGGGCATCCCCCCATTTTCCAGTCTATTTGAATTTGATACTTCTGCTCTAGGCTTCTCTAAGTAAACCAATATATTTTCATAGTGATCATTTTAATTCCTATGCTTATTCTCTCAATTTCTTTTTCTTATTGCTATTCAAACACTATTGAATAGTAATAGTGATAATAGACATTTTAAAAAAGCTTCTAGTTTATCCTTGCAGATAATGTTGAGTCTTGGTCTTAGATATACCTCACCATTTTAAGGAAAGTTACATTTTTACTTATTCTTTCTGGTGTTTTTGTTGCTGTTTTTTAAAAACAGGAATAGGTGCTTCTATATCTTGTCAAAAGCTTTTTTTTCTGAATCTACTTATAATCATATGATTTTTGTTGTGTTTATTACTAACATGGCCAGTTATGTTCAGAGATTTACTAATATTGAACACAACCCTCATTCCTGGTGTAAAATCCAATCTGGTTATGATGTTTTTGGTCTTTGTGATATATTGCTGTACTCTTCCTTGCTTATATTATATTAAAAATATTTGGTCTATAGTTTTCTTTCTGGGTTTGATTTACCTTGATAGGTATCAAGATCATATTTGTGTTCTAGAAGGAATTTCATAAGACCTCTTCTTTTCCTGTGCACCTCCCCACCCCAGACAGTTTATACAATAGCATTGGGATTATTTGGTCTTTAAATGTTTGATAGCACTTAGTTGTAAGTTTTATCTGATTCTGGTGATTTTTCTTTGGGAGTTCATATATGGCTTATTCAATGTTTTTTTCAGAGATAGAGCTATTTAAGTTCTTTATCTTTTGTCTCATTAATTTTGGCATTTTTGGGGGGTAATTATCCACTTGATTTAATTGTCAGTTTTATTATGATATAATTGGGCAAAATAGGTCCTAATAATTTTTTTCTTCATTTGTTGTCAATTTAAAATTGTGAACCTTTTTTCATTTGTGACATTGGTAATTTGGCTTTCTTTTTTGTGTGTCCTAATAGTTTATCTAGTTTATTAGATTTTTAAAGAAAAATTAGCTAACTTAATTTATTCACTGAGCAGATTTATTTTGCTTTCAATTTTGTTAATCTCTTGATTTTTAGGATTTCTAATATGTTGTTTATTTTAGGTGGGTATTTGTTGGTTTTATAGGGTTTTTTTTAGGTGTATGCTTTACTTTAATGATCTACTCTTTTTCTCTTTTATTGATGTAAGTACTTAAAAATATGAAATTTCTCCTAAGTACTGCTTTGGTTGCATCCCCCAGTTTTTTTTTTTGGTTGTTGTCTCATTGTTGTCATCTTTAATGAAATTGTTGATTGTTTATATGATTTGTTCTTTTACACTTTTTGGGGGGATTAAGCTGTTTATTCTCCAGTTAATTTTTATCATTGCTTCAGAGGCCCTTTATTGAGTATAAATTTTTATTAATTATAATTTATAAAATGTGCATTTAATATTTTGACTTCTCTATTTGTGAGGTTTTAATGCCCTAAGATATGGTAAGCTTTTGTGCAGGTGCAAAGCACAGATAGAAATATGTTTATTTTTGTACCCATTCTGCATTTTCTAGAGGCCTATTATATCTAACTTTTCTTAATTCTATTCAGGTTCTTCATTTCTTTTTAATTTGTTTTTTTGTCAGAATTTATCAAGATCTAGGTGGAAAAAATTGAAATATCTCAGTGTAGTTTTACTGTTCATCAAAATTTAAATTTTCAGGAATAAATTTTCATCTTAAAGAAAGGGGGGTAGGTAAAAAAACCAGTAGAAAAGTCTTAAATATTAAAAATAGCTGTGATATTAAAATAAATAATCATGTCCTAGCTTATATTCTTCAGTAAATAAACTACTTTCATTCTTTTTTCCAAAAGTAACTCAACTTCTATATTTTTTTGAAATGGAATTGAGTGTTTTTTACTCTTAATTTTTACAGTATCATTAAAAACAAAAAAAAATTAAACAATATTCAGCAGGTTTCTAAAAAAGATTAGTTTAAGTTGAAAGCCTTTTTGGTATGAATTTGACAGCAGATAAAATAGTGAGTATGTAGTCTTAGAGGATTGCAGATATAACCCTACTCTACTCGGTTTAATATTGAAAGTGGAAAATAGCTGAAATTGTTGATAGCATTTTAGTAATTCAAATGATATTCAAATTGAAATTTTTCCAGAATGTGTTTTTAGTAATTGGTTTTTGTGAATGTTCCACAAATGCCCTCAACTAGGTTTAGATTTTGTATGTAGTTTTTAAATATTGCAAGATAGGGACATTTTCTTTCAAACACTGCTTTAAAGTTTAATTCTGAGAGGCAAAACACTAGTGTAGAGGTTGGCAAATCAAAGCCTGCCCCTGCTTTTGTGGTCCCATAAGCTAAGAATGGCTTTTATGTTTTTTTTGGCAATAGTTTGCTGACCCCTGCTCTAGTTGGATGGAAACAGTGGTGATGATAGGATTAGCTGTAGATAATTTTTACTGTTTCCATCTGGTGTTAATGATTAGATCCACTAGAGCCCCAGAGAGTATGAATAATGAATTTTTATGTGTAGTTACTAAGAAGTGAGGTCTTTATAGTGATAAGAAAACTGAGATTAGACTCAAGCTACATCTAGCAAAAGAAAAATTTTGTCAAGTTATAAAAGGAAAATTTCATTTGGGAGAAAAATTTTTCTGGAATATAAATACATATTATTCCTTTATATTAAGCAACATATTAACTTGATGAAATGTCATACAGAGTTCTGCCTTCAACACCAACTTTTTCCATTCTTTCAGCTGTAACCCCAACAAATGGCTATCCTTCAACACTTAGAGTGGTTCTGTGGAAAACTAGTACAGTTTGATATATTCATATTCACATGACTTACAATGATTTTAAAAAATATAATTTATATTAATGTAGAATAATCTTATTGTTCATCTTGTCTTTTGACATATAGAACCATGTATTTAGTGGAACTGGAAGGACCTTAGGAAGTCTTCAAGTACACCCAACTTATTTCAGAAATGAAGATACTTAAGCTGACAGTTTAAGCAGTGGCCCAGGGTCACAGAGCTATCAAGTGCCAAAGGCAGGATTTGAAATTATTCTTCATGACTCCATGTCCTGTACCCTATCAACTACAAAATTTACAAGATGTTTTACAAGATATTTACATCATTGTACACAATTTCTATTTTATTTACTTTGTATTCCCAGTGCTTAGCACAGTGTCTGGCACATAGGAGGCATGCTAGTTGACTGATTTAATTAAAGGCTAGCATCAAATTCCTGGAATAGGATAAACTTGACCGATGGATGCTTATATGCACAGAAGAACAATTTTTTATAGCCCCACTGTTTCAAAAGGTTATTTTTTAGAGGGAGGATCATGAGATTCCTGTGAATTACATTTGGATGTTAATAAGACAGTACTTAAGAATGTTGTAACTTAACATCGAGGAAAATTTGATCTCTGATAGGAAAAAGTAGGTTCTGTGTTAGTCATTGGACTCCTTAAAGGAGTTAGGATTTCTTTAGGCATGAGTTCTTCTTCCAAGAAAGCAAATCTCAGCCCATTCATTTATGCTCACCCTATTAAGTACTGTTTTCTGTGTTCTACCATAAGTTCACTATAAGGGTCTGATATAATGATAAATATTGAACTAATTTGATACATGTTATATGACCCTTGAGCAAGTCACTTTGAACCTCAGATAACCTCACTTGTAAAATAATGTTTGCCCAATTCCATAGAGCTGTGGTGGAGAAAAGCACTTGGTTAACCATAAAATTATCTGTGCTAGACTTTACCTAGACTACTTTTCCTCCTTTTTCTCCTTGGAATCTCTATAAACTCAAAAGAGTCAGCACAACTGCCACTACCTGTATGATTCTTTTACTGATTTTTCCTCAATTAACATACCCCCAGTTTCTTCGAACTCATTGTATTTACTCATCTGTGGTGTTTCCCCCATCAGTAAAATGTAAGATCCTTGAGAGCAGAGACTATCTAATTTTTGTATCCCCTAGTACCTATTGACATTTAAGAAATGTTTGCTGAAGTGAAGGTCATCGCACTATACAAAAAACTTTTAATACCTTTAAGATAAAACACAACTGCCCTCCTCAGTCTGACTCACTCATTTTTCCAGGTTTATTCCAAATTAATTATTTCAATATACTCTGCTCTTTAGCCAAATTGACTTACCAGTTCTTCCTTGAACTTGACATTAACTTTCCCTCTCTATCCCTTTGCACTGACTGTTCCCCATTCTTGGAATGTGCTCCCTCTTTGCCTTCCACTTCTTTGAATCCTGTTTCAATTAAGGGTCATCTCCTATGAGAAAATTTTTATTGATCCAGTTGTTACTGTCCTCCCTTTTTCAGTTTCATAGCTACTTATTTGTAATTATGTTATATTTTCTCTCCCATGAAAATGAAGTTAAATTGATTTAATGTCAGGTCTATCATTTTTGTCATAGATTTGTAAATTGGAGTTAGCTTGAGATTCTCAAAACATAAAAGTCCAATTTCTTAATTTTTATTTTGAACTTAAAAATTAACAAACATGTATTTTAATATACAAAAATAAGGGTTATGTAAGAAACTGAACCACTGTTAATTTAAAAAATATAACAGAATAGTAATAGAATTGCTCCAATAGTTTGTATCTCTTTCTATACATAGTTTTGTTGTTTTTTGCATTTAAAATATTTTGTCAATACTCTTCTTTTTGAATGTTTATTATTTACCCACAAACCTCCCCCAACAAAACACTCTCTTAAAAAGTGTGTATAATCATACAAAACAAATCAACAATTTACAAATTGACCATTTAAAGAATGCATATCTAATTGTTTATTACATCCTATTTTTATCTATTTCTTTTAAAAAAGTAGTCAGGCTAACATTAAATTTTATACAAACTTCCTTTTTTTTAAAGTATTTTATTTTCCCAATTACATGTAATAA
The DNA here is from genome assembly GCF_027887165.1 of Monodelphis domestica. Taxonomy (NCBI): domain Eukaryota; kingdom Metazoa; phylum Chordata; class Mammalia; order Didelphimorphia; family Didelphidae; genus Monodelphis; species Monodelphis domestica. Next base: position 90,909,205 of record NC_077234.1, on the reverse strand, counting down.
TTTTTAACATGCATTTCTCAAAATTATAGGATCCAAATTGTCTCCCTTCATCCCTTCCTTCCCCACTCCTAGTGATGGTAAGCAATTTGATCTGGGTTATACATGTATGAATCATGCAAAACATATTTCCATATTGGTCATTGTTGTGAGAGAATACTCATATGAAGTCAAAACCCTCAAATACAAATACAAATAAACCAAAGTGAAAAGTAGTCTACTTTGATCTTCATTCTGACTCCAACAATTCTTTCTCTGGAGGTGGATAGCATTCTTAGTCATAAGACTTTCAGAATTGTCCTGGGTCCTTGTATTGCTGAGAGTAGCTAAATCTTTCATGATTGGTGATGACCAAAAGTTTGCTATTACTGTTAACAATGTTCTCCTAGTTCTGCTTATTTTACTCTTCATCAGTTCGTTTTGTTCATTCATTCTGTCTTTTTCTGAAATCATCGTGCTCATCATTTCTTAAAGCACAATAGTATTACAACACTATCATATACCACAGTTTGTTCAGCTATTCCCCAATTGATGGATATTCCCTCTAATTTCCTCATAAGAGCAGTTATAAATATTTTTTTACAAGTAGATCCTTTCCCCTTTTTTATTATCTCTTTGGGATAACAGACCCAGTAGTGGTATTACTGGATCAAAGGATATGCAGTTTTATAGCCCTTTTGGCATAGTTCCAAATTGCCTTCCAAAATGGTTGGATCAGTTCAGAACTCCACCAACAATGAGTTAGTATTCCAATTTTGACACATCCCCTCCAACATTTACCACTTTCCTTTACTGCTATATTGGCCAATCTGATAAGTGTGAAGAGGGTACTTTAGAATTGTTTTAATTTGCATTTCACTAATCAAGAGTGAGTTAGAATATTTTTTCATATGTTTTTTGATAGCTTTGATTTTTTTATGTGAAAACTGCTTGTTCATAAATTTGACTTAATTGAATTATCAGAGAAATTTGCAGCAATTTTTTCCCCTGGTTTGTTGTTTCTAATTTAGGTTACATTGGATATTTTTGTACAAAAACTTTTAAATTTAATATAATCAGAATTATACATTTTATATCATGTAATGTTCTTTGTGTTTTATTTGTTCATAAATTCTTCTCTGTAGATCTGACAGGTAAACTATTCTAGGCTTTCTTAATTTGCTTGAGGTGTCACCCTTTATGTCTAAATCATATACCCATTTGATCGTATCTTGGCATAGGAAAGATGTAAGATATTGGTATACCTAGTTTATGGCATACAATTTTCCAGTTTTCCCAGTAGTTTTTGTCAAACAGTGAGTTCTTATTCCAAAAGCCAGAATCTTTTGGTTTATCAAACACTGGATTGTTAAAGTCATTTACCCTTGTATATTGTTTATCTAGTCTAGTCCATTGATCCATCATTCTGTTTCTTAGCCAGTACCAGATTATTTTGATGATGACTGCTTTATAGTACAGTTTGAGATCTGGTACTGGTAGGCCACCATCCTTTATATATATTTTTTCATTATTTCCCTTTATATACTTGACCTTTTATTCTTCCAAATGAATGTTGTTATTTTTTTCCTAGTCCTTTAAAATAATTTTTTAGTAATTTGATTGGTATGGCACTAAATAAGTAAATGAATTTGGGTAGAATTGTCATTTTTATATTAGCTTGGCCTACCCATGAGCAGTTAATATTTTTCTAATTGTTTAGGTCTGACTTTATTTGTGTGAAAGATGTTCATATGATTCTTGTATTTGTCTTAGCAAGTAGATTCTCAGCTATTTTACATTGCCTAGAATTATTTTAAATGGATTTTCTCTTTTGATCTCTTGCTGCTGGACTTTGTTGGTAATGTATAGAAAGGCAAATGATTTATGTGGGTTTATTTTGTATCCTGTAACTTTGCTAAAGTTATTAATTATTTTAGCTAGTTTTTTAGTTGGTTTTCTAGGATTCTCTAAGTATTCCATCATATCATCTGCAAAGAGTGATAGTTTAGTTTCCTCATAACCTACTTTAATTCCTTTAATTTCTTTTTTTCCTTATTGCTAGCATTTCTAGGACAGTATTAAATAATAGAGGTGATAATATGCATCCTTGCTTCATCCTGATTTTATTGGGAATGGTTCTAGTATTCTTCATTGCAGATGATATTTGCTGATGATTTTAGATAAGATACTCCTAATTTTAAGAAAATGTCCATTTATCCCTCTGCGTTTTAGTATTTTTTTTTAATAGGAATGAGTGTTGCATTTTGTCAAAGGCTTTGTCTGTATCTATTGAGATCATCATGTGATTTCTGTTAGTTTTGTTATTGATATGGCCAATTATGCTGATAGTTTTCCTAATATTAAAACAGCCCAAATTCCTGGTATAAGACCCATCTGGTGCATTATCCTTGTGACATATTGTAGTTTCCTTACCAGTATTTTATTTAGAAATTTTGTATCTATGCTCATTAAATTGGCCTATAATACTCCCCTCCCCCAATTTTTGTTCTACCTGTTAGTAGATATTAGCAATATATTTGTATCATAAAAGAAATTTGGTAGGACTTCTTTGCCCACTTTTCCAAGTAGTATTGGAATTAATTGTTCTTTAAATGTTTGATAGAATTCACTTGTGAATTCATTTATCTCTAGGGATTTTTTCTTAGGGAGTTCATTGATGGCTTTTTCAATTTCTTTTTCTGAGATGGAGTTATTCAAGTATCCTATCTCCTTTTTTGTTAATCTGGATAGTTTATATTATTGTAAATATTCAGCTATTTCACTTACATTGTTGGATTTATTGGCATATAATTGGGCAAATAGCTCTTAGTGATTGTTTTAATTTACCTTCATTGGTGGTAAATTCACCCTTTTATTCTAGTAATTTGATTTTCTTATTTCCTTTTTTTAAGTCAAATTAATCAATGCTCTATTATTTATTTTTTCCCCCATAAAACCAATTCCTAGTCTTAATAGTTTGATAGTTTTCTTAATTTCAATTTTTATTAATTTCTCCCTTGCTTTTTAGGATTTCCAATTTGGTCTTTAATTAGAAATTTGTAATTTGTTCTTTTTATAGCTTTTTTTAGTTGCATGGCCAGTTCATTGACTACTATTCTCTATTTTACTTATAAACATTTAGAGAAACAAATTTTCCCCGAAGTACTGCTTTAGCTGTATCCTATAAATTTTGATATGTTGTCTCATTGTCATTTGCCTTAATATAATTATTGTTTCTGTAATTTGTTTTTTTGACTCACCCCTTTTTTATAATTCGATTATTCAATTTATAATAAATTTTTAATTTGTCTTTTCATAGACCCTTATCAATTATAGTTTTTATTACATTATGATCTGAAAAGCATGCAATTATCATCTCTACTTTTCTGCATTTGGTTGTGAAGTTTTTATGCCCTAGTACATGATCAGTTTTTGTATAGGTACCGTATACTGCTGAGAAGGTCTATTCCTTTGTATTCCCATTCAGTTTTCTCCAGAGATCTTTTAAATATAATTTTTCTAAGATTTCATTCACCTCCTTAGCTTTTTTTTTTTTGCTTATTTTTTGGTTGGATTTATCTTGTTCTGAGAAGGGAAAATCGAGACCCTCACTAATATAGTTTTACTTCCTCCTGTAGCTCATTTAATTTCTCCTTTAAAAATTTGGAGACCATAATATTTGGTACATATACATATAGTATTGATAGAACATCATTGTTTATGATGGTACATTATACCAAGAAATCCTCCTTATCTCTTTTAATTAGATCTATTTTTGTTTTAGGATGTTGGAGATAATGATTACTTCTGCTTTTTTTTTTTTTTGCTTAAGTTGAGGCATAATAAATTTTGTGCCAGCCTTTTACATTTACTCTATATGTGTCTCCCCACTTCATATGTGTGATTTTTTTAAACAGTATATTATAGAATTCTGTTTTTTAATCCACTCTGTTCTCTGCTTTCATTTTATGAGTGAATTCATCCCATTCACATTACCTCCATCTTATTTTCCCCTTTTGATCCTTCCACTCTGTCCCTCATCATAAGTGTTTTGCTTTTAATCACACCCCCTTTCTCCTCCTTTCTCTTACCCCCCCCCCCCCCCCGTTGTCTCTATGGGATAAGATAAGATTCTATACCCAAATGAGTATGGTTGCTAGTCTCTCTGAACAATTTCTACCAGAACAGGGTTTAAGCATTGCCTGTCACCACCCTCATCTTCCCTTCCACTGTAATAGCTTTTTTGGGGGGCCTATGTGAGATAATTTATTGTCTCTTTCTTGTTTACCTTTTTATGACTCTCTTGAGTCTTGTATTTGGACATCAAATTTTCTGTCTAGGTTTGTTTTTTTCATCAGGAATACTTAGAAATCTGCTATTTTTAAAAATGACCATTACTTCCCCTTGAAATGATATACTTAGTTTTGCAAGGTAGGTGATTCTTGTTGTAATTATAACCTAAACCTTTTGATTTTTTAAATGTAGAAGCTGCTAAGTTTGTATATTTAAAGAACTATTTCATGGATAGCTATTCTTTCTGTCTTTTTTTAAACATCATTATCACTATCCTCCTCTCTCTCCACTATGTCTCATTTTGTACTTCTCATTCATTCCCTCTCTGCCAAGAAGTGGGAGGTTTGTGTCACTATCAGTCTTTGTAAGGCACTATTGGTTGCAATTCTGAAGTTGCAGATATGTTTGTCCTCATGCTATTATTGTGGCTGCCTTGTAAATTTTCCACTTTCTACTATATCACTTCACATACATTTTTCCATATTTCCATTTTTTCATATTATGATGGAATACCAAAATTTTTCATCCATTCCTCAACTGATGAGCACCCATTTTTTTCCAGGTCTTGCTTATAACAAAATACTGCTATAAATACTATTTTATGTAGCAGTCTTTTACGATTGCCCTTAACTTCCTTACTGTGCCTTTGCTGGATCAAAGGGATGTACAATTTAGTGACTTTTTGAATTTAGTTCCAGATTTTTTTCTAGGGTTGAACCAATTGACAGCTCTACCAGCAGTGCATCAGTGTGCTTGTTTTCCTGCAGCCCCTCAACCATCTGTAATTATTTTCTTTTTTTGGGGGGAGGGGTGTCAACTTTGTTATTCTGATAGATGTGTTTTAGAACCTGCAAGTTGTTTTAATTTGCATTTATTTAATTATTAAGTAGAATTCACTTATACATCCATCTGGGCTTTAGGTTTTTTCCTTTGAGTATTTACTTATGGCTTATTCAATTTCTTTTTCTGAGACCAGGTTGCTTAAATTCTCTTGTTCTGTTAATCTGGGTCTTTTAAAAATGAGCTGTTTGATCTATAAGTCTTAGTACCCAGTACAGTAATTATTCATTTGCATTAATGCTTATTTATGTTAAGATATGTAGATAATACAGTTTTTATTGATTGAGTCAAGTATTGACTTATTAATTACACTTTGATACCTGAATTTGTGATCTTGTTGATTTGGCTACCCCTTTCAAAAGTACAAATCGAAAGTCATCTTTTTCCTGTGTTGTCCACAGAGGTTTACCCAGAGTTCTGGGACCCCTGCTATAAGAATACTAGTGAAACCTATTACCTGTACTTCAGATATTCCTTCTATTTCCTCAGACTTTTTTTCCATCTAATTGCTGATCAAAGCATAGATAAGAAGCATTCTTCAGCTGATGGGTTTGTTTTCTGTTAAAACAGGTCAAACTCTTAAATAGTTATGGATTTGAAGAAGTTTCAGGGACTTAATGCACAGTGTCATCCATTCTTTTCAGCATGCTACCTCCATAATAGTAGATGATGATAGAATTATTCAAGATAATATTTAAATTCTAATTAAGAAAAGTATAGTAAGATATTCTAATGCTTAAATGTGAGAAGTTGATAGAAGGTGGCGTATAATAGTATGGTACCATTCAAAAATTTTCCAAAGCAATATTTAGTCATTGGAATAATTCAATTTATTTTTGAATTATTATGTAATTGAGACACATCATCACCATTGAGGACTTTGATTTTTTGAGTTAAACAATCTTGAAAGTACTTCTTTACTGAAGAAAACTTACAGGCTTTAACTAAAAGAAGTATTTAAGGTATACGTTTCTATGTTAGTCCTTTTTGTCTCTAATGTTTTTACATGTCTGCAGTATGTAAAAGATTTGTCCTATATCTGTACTTTCAGTCAGACCTACACATACAGGAAATCATTTATTTCATAACTGGCAACAGTATATTATATTTAAAGTAAAATGTTTTTTTCTTCCTCTTTTTGAACACAGAAACACTTTTTTTTAGTTTAGTTGGTTTGAAAACCTATTACTTATTTTTAGGTTCTTTGACACTTCTAAAAATGGACATTTCTTTGACATTTCTAAAACTAAAAATCAATAATAAGATGATCTAACATTAGCTAAGTACTAAAAAACAAATATCAAAACCCATATTTTAATTTTAAAAAAATTGTCTTGTAGACAGGCAGGCAGTATGATGGAATAGATAGAAAATAGGCTTTGGAGCCAGGAAGGCCTGAATTTAAGCCTTACTTTGAAACATTTTGTGTGATCTTGGGAAAGCCATTTATTTAATCTCAGTGTTCTAGACAGCTCTTATACTAAAGTTGCAGAGAAGATGTTGACCTACATTAGTACAAGGAATTTCCTCATCTTAGTGTTCCATATATCAATGAAATCACAGGTCTCATCCCTATGATTACCTTATTTGTTATATGTAAATGTTTCAGAGAAAATTTCATTTTTATATCGATCATTTAACATATATGCAAGGCATTGTGTATAGGATGTTGTTGTTTGATTCCATGACACCTCAGAAACAGTCACTGTCCTCAACCATCTTTCAGTCTAGTTTTGGAAATTGGATACATTGTGTAGAAAAGTATTAGTAAAGATAGGATTATATATTGTTTCACATTAGATTCAGAGATCATAATGGGTGAGCGGATTTCTCTCTCCCAGCCCTTTTATCCTATCAGTTTCTAACTCTTACTGAATCTGTAACAGCGCTTACATATATTCCCTTATCTTTACACAATCACTCTACTTTAATCCTCTTCAACTCCTGCCTGTATGACTGTAGTAGTCCTGTTTAAAAAGACTGTTGGCCATCGAACTCCTTATTGGTCTCCCTGCTTCCACTCTCCCCTGTGTCCAGTACTACTTTGTGTAGTTGTCAAAATGATATCAAATCATCAGACTAATCATATTTAAAACTAGAAGCTTTTGATTGCTCTTTGTATCAGATACAGACTCCTCTGGTATTTAAAGGTTTTTCCTATCTGACTCCAGACTATTTTTCCAGACTAATTATATATTGCTCCTCTGTCCATAGTTGACACTCAAGCCTAAACGGGCCTACTTGCTGTTCCCTGTATATGACATTCCATCTCCCACCTTTGTGTCTTTGCACCCAGTGTTTCCGGAGGGGGGAATGCTTTCCCTCCTCATTTCCACCTCTTAGAATCTTTCATTTCAAATTCTGTTTGCTTCAGGAGTATCAGTCTGATTCTTCCAGTTGTTAGTGCCTTCCCCATCTCCCAATAACTGTATTTATTTTCTTTGTATCTTGCATTTACTTACCTTTGAACTTACTGTAGTCTTGTCAGAAGAATTTGAGCTCCTTTAAAATTTTTTTCTTTATTACATTTTTATTTTAATAACAAATTTCCATATGTTTTCAAAAGTCATATGATCCATATTGTTTCCCTCCCTTCTTTCCTACCCCTTCTCAGAGCTCAAGCAATTTAGTATGGGTTATACATGTATTATCATGCAAAACATTTCCATATTATTCATTTATGTTAGTGAATAATTGTATAAAACCAAAGCCTTAAAACATATATCCAAATAAATAAGTGATAAATCTTTTTTTTTTTTTGGTGATAAATCATGTTTTTCTTCTGCATTTCTACTCCAACAATTCTTTCTCTGGAGGTGGATAGCATTCTTTTTCCTAAGTCCTCAGTATTGGCCTGGTTCATTGTATTGATGTTAGTAGCAAAGCCTGTTACATTTGATTGTTTCACAATATTGCTGTTACTGTGTATAATGATCTCCTGGTTCTGCTTATTTCACTCTGTATTAGTTCATGTAGATCTTTCCAGCTCTTTCTGAAATCATCTTGTTCATCATTCCTTATAACATAATAGTATTACATTACTGTTATATACCAAAATTTGTTCAGCCATTCCCCAATGAGGGACATCCTTTAGTTTTGAATTCTTTGCCACCACAAATAGAGCAGCTCTAAATATTTTTGTACAAACAGATCCTCCCACTCCAAATTCCTAGATTTTACAATAAAAGATTGGGACCCTGTGTAGCTCTCTCACTCTCACCACCTTCACCTGAAGAGCTGTTGGAGTCCACTTTTTTTTAACTCTTTGTCTCTCTGTCTTTCTTTACTTCTTCCTTTCCTCCTTTACCCATTATCCTTTAGTTTCCAATCTCCTTCTCAGGTGTCCACCCATGAAAATATTAATTTGTAACTGCAGGCGGTTACACATATTGACTGTATCTTGTGTAAGATATTGATTTCAACTTAATTTTTGCCATACAGTTTATCAATTTTTCCATCAGTTTTTGTCAAAAGTGAGTTCTTGCCCCCAAAGCTGGGATCTCTGAGTTTATCAAATAATAGATTGCTGAGGTTATATACTCCTAGTTTATAAAATTTGAGCTTCTTGAGGGTAGGGATCATCTCAGTTTTGTATTTGTATCCTCAGTGCCTAGAACTAGATTCTCAGGACCTGAAATGTCTGAGATTTTGGAGCTTGATAAATGCTTAATGATCATTTGTTCAGTAAGGGTTTCACAGAATATCTAGTGTTTCAGATCCCACTTCTGTTCCCTTAATCATATTAGGATTTCTGCCACTTAATATCTGAAAATATTTCGAGAAAGAGACACTTTGACACTTTTACCTCTAATTGAAGTGGATCTGAGTCTTCAGTTCTGTTCAACTCAATTTTACTTATGTAGGTCACTAATTATAGAAACTTGTTGTTTAACAAATTACATCTAGTTAAGGTGATGATATATTCCTGTGAGTCATCTCCTTAGTGCTATCCTTGAGAATTATGGCGAGGAAGCAGTGAATTGTGGCAGCTCCTTAATAATGTTCACAATGTTAAATTTTTTCTTTGCTTAATTTTATGCCAGAAATAGCTAAATTTTTTCATTTAATTTTTTTGACTATTTGGAACTTGACAAACCAATAAACATTACCATATACAAATAATAGAAAGAGGATTTATATAGATCTCATTGGTATAGTTTTTTAAAAATATGTACTCAATGTAACATATTTACTTCAAAAACATTTCATTTTTCTTTGCTACCTGTTGAATCTTTTTCTTTGCATTTTCTTTAAATGTTTCATTGACACTTTTCAGGCTTCCTTCCACTCCCCCACCCTCCACCCGCATTGTTGAAACTACATTTGCTTGTAACAAGTTAATATAGTCAAGAAAAAAAATTCACATCTTGGCCATGTTAAAATATATGACTCATTCTTTATCTCTAGTCCATCACCTCCCTATTAAGATGTTGGAATTCTGCTTTTTTTTTTCAGACTTTTAGAGTTATGGTTGAGTACTAGAGTACTCAAGTCTTGTTTATCCTACAGTGTGGCAGTTGATGTATAAATTCTTCTGGTTCTGCTCAACTTATGCTGTATCAGTTCATCAGTGTTCTCAGGTTTCTTATAATCCATCCCTTTTATTATTTATTATGGCACAATGAAATTCCATTATATTTTTATGTCATAATTTGTTCAGTCATTCCCTGATTGCCAGGCAACTCTTCAGTTGTTCATTTTTTTTTTTTTGCTGTAGGAAAAAGCTGTAATAGATATTTGCATATTTGTGACTCCCCTTTTTTTATTTGGGGGGTTTATAGGCTTTATAGTAGTGGGATTGCTGTGATGTCACAGGCCATAGAGATTTTTGGGGACTAGTTCCAGATTGCTTTTGTAGATAGTTAGATCACTTCATAGTTCCACCAGCAGTACACCAGTATCCCTCTTTTCTTTAGCCTCACCAATGATGATTATTTTCCCTTTTTTGAAGGTTATCTTTGTTAATCTTATAGTTATGAGATAGGACCTCATAAGTATTTATGTTGTATTTCTCTAATTAAGAGTGATTTGGAGCATTTTTTCATATTTTTTAATAGTCAGAATTTTTTTCTTTTAGAATTGACACTTTTACTATTTATCTATTTGGAACAACTATTGTTCTTTTATTTATAAATGACTTCCTTATATTATAGCATGAAAGATTAAAAATCTTATCCATGATTACATGGATAGTGGCTGAGAGGCATAATGTGAATTCAGGTCTCCTGGCTCAAGTACATCATCATCTATTATACTGTACTACTTTAACTATGTGCTGCTATCATTGAATTTTTCTTTCACCTCTCAAAGATAGGATGATGGCCTTTGAGGTTTGGGTCTATAGTAAAGAGGCAGCAACAAGTGCTAGTAAAAACTAGAGACTTTTGCTTCTTGAATTTTCTGTCAGAATAGCAGGGTAGAGTTAATCCTGTGTTCCTTTCATTTTCTTATGCTAAGGTGGTGATGACTCTAAGTGTCATCTCTGGCTACCACCTCTACTTCCTTCCACAAAAAATGAAATCTGAAAAAAGGAGGATTGCATTATGAAAGAATTAAGAAAAAAGCCATTGATATTTGTAGCAGCAGGTGGCGAAAGTATCATGTGTACCTTACCTATGTATATGTTTTAAATCCAGGGCATTAGCTTAACCCAGAAACTCAATGCCTGAATTTTGGGATTATAGATTTGCAGATGAAGCAATAATGTAATGGGAATACCTTATATTACTGTCAAGCACACAGTTTTATTGATCATTCTTAAATCTGCACATCAAGTAAGGAAAGATCAGAAGATCCCTTTCCTCTAAGGAAATCTAAAAATATTAAAAGTTTTATGTTAAATATTATAGAAAATAATACAACTGGTCACTTGCTAATTTGTAAAAATGATCATTTTTGGAAGTTATCTTTCCCAGCTGGGTTTTCATTACTGGCTTTAATTTTTAGCAAATGCATTACATCTTTTTGGGAGGGAAGTAAAAAGAAATTGAATCAGGAATGTTAGGTATTATCCTTTGATTATTTTCTTCTGCCAAGTTAGAATAAATGAATTCTTTAAAAAAATATGCCAGTAAGGGAATATGAGGGCTAAAAATGCTAATGAAGAAGGCCAGGTTTAATTTTGTACAGTGTCTTCTAAAGTATACACTTAATAAATCTATGTCGAATTTCCTTGCCTTCTTCATGAGTATTTTTGAGTACCAAAGTCAGCAAACAGGCATTTATTTGTTAGGCTCCAGGAAGATTTCTTTATATTGGAACAATTAAAATTACTTTGTAGGAATCAGTTATGATTGGTGATTCTTTCTCCATCCTTTCCCCAATATGTTCTGCGAATAACTCAGCTTAAACATTTATTTATTAAGCATCTACTATATTCAAAGAACTGTGATAAGAAAGATCAAAACAATCCCAATATGCAAAGGGTTTATATTAATTCTTCCTGCCAGGTACTTTATTGTGTCTTTTAAAGAAATAGTACAAAATGTATGAGAAAATATGAAATTTTAATGATATATCTAGGTGTATCAATCTAAAATTTCCCTGGTTGACTTTTAAAATTTGTTTCCAAAACATTGTGTGGACAATGGGCAGCTATTGAAGGTATTTGAACAGGTAAATGATAGAGTTGAGCAAGATAGAACTGAGGTAAAAACACTAAGCTTGAATTAGAAAATGTCCACAATTCATTTTCTTGTACTGATAACTGAAACAAATTTATATAATTTTCACACAGTTATCATTCTAATGTGTTTAGTGCTGTTAAGAAAATTAATAATGTTCCACAAAATAACGTAGGACACAGTTTTTACAATATTGTTTTTCTTTTCTAAGGAAGTAATACTAATACCTTATTTGGAAGATATTGTAATTTCATTCCTTACTATTCTGTGTTGGACTTAGCAGTACCTGGGCCTGGACATACTAGTTCTTTGTAGGGTGTTATAACTTGGTGGTCAACTATTTGGATGGATATTTTTGTATTAGAGTTGACATATAATGTATTATGGTTGACTTTTCAAAGGACAACCCAGATATAATTTACTAAAAATCAGAAAATAATTTTCTTTATTAGAAGAAAGTATCATTAAATTTTCACAGAATTTTTCCTCTCCAAAATTTGTTTATGTCAAAGCTCTATTATTTATATTCTAGTCTTTATTGTACTAGGAAAGAGAATATATATCTCCTCACTCCTGCTTCATATTGTAGGCCAAAAATTAGAGAAGAGTTAGAAATAATTTTCAGGTAAGAGAAAAATTTGAGCATAAGATTCTAGGTAGATGTGCATTATTAAAGTTAATGGTTAATTAAAAGGTAGACGTTTGAGAATCTACTGCCTTGTTTCATTTATGGGAAAGTAAGCCATAGATGCTTTTTTCTACCTGGAGATGTATCTGTCTTTGTACTATTCAGCTGGTCGCATATATTCTTCTCTTAATCTCTTCCCATGACAAGAAAGTGCTGACCCATACAATGGTTTTCTTTCTTTTCTTATTTAGTCACCTTCAGTTAACATTGCAGGTTTTTTATCCTCTTGGTTGGATTCAAGAATTAAAGTGGTCTTACTATAGATTCCATAATGTCTGCTTTAGAAAGCATCTTCTAACTAATGCAGTGAATTATTTACAGACTGCCTTGGATTGTCAATGATTCTCTTATTGTAGAGTGAAAGCTCCCTAAGGCAATGGAACAATTGAGGGCGGAATTAGAACAGAATTTAAATGAAGGAAAGATTTTGTGGCTCTCTGCCAGTGGACCAGACCCAGCTTTCTGAAGTGCTGGCGAAGTCTGTTTTCAAAATCTGATACTGCAGCAGTGGAAGTTTACCCTTCAGTGCTTCTTGTCTTAGAGATGAGCTAAAATCTATGAGAGTTGCAGCATCTCCTTAAGCTCCTTTTTGTGGTGCTTTCTCTTGTCATTTAAAAAATGCTGTATAGACCTACATATTAAAGACCATTAAAAAAAGTTAGGTTGCCATTTTTTTCTCCCTAGTCTCAAATTTTTTTGAGTAGTAAAGTTTTTCTTTTCTTTCCCCCCCCTTCTTTGAGTGCTTTTCAGGTTTTCTATTTTAATTCTTTTGGATTAAAGATTAATTTTTATGAAGATGCAAGAAAAATCAACACTGGTATTTGAAGTAAACTTTGTCTATAATGAAGAAGTTTTTTTTTAATTTTTAAAATATCAACAGGTACTTTAAAGAGGAGGTAGAAATGACACCAAAGAAAACAGGCATATTGAACCATATTGAAGTATTGATCACACCAATCCCTAAGGATACATAAAGCTCTTAATTATATGACCTAAATACAAAGAAAAAACAAAAAAAAAAGTTTCTGTCCACCAAGAACTTATATTCAAAAAGGGGAGACCTCTTAGAAGGTACCCTTAGGGAGCAATGAATCTGATACCCTGAATCTGGGAGGGAAGCCTGGAATTCTGAAGTAGGGGAGATTAAAAGGACTTTTGTAGGTTTGTAGAACTGCCTGCATACTTAGAGAGCTTTGGGCAAGACTGTTAGTTGTGTGAGTGTTGAGGAACAAATGCATAAGATGTATAAAGGAAGGGTAAGACTTCAAAAGCCTGGGAAAGAACTCAAACTTTGTTATCATTTCCTTATTAAGTTGTGTCTGACTCTTCTTGGCAAGGAGACTGGAGTGGTTTGCCTCTTCCTTCTCTAGCTCATTTTACAATTGCGGAAACTGAGGCAAACATGATTAAATTACTTGTTCATGGTCACTGAGCTTGTAAGGGTTTGAGGCCAGATTTTAATTCAGATAGTCCTAACTAGATGGGGAGCTCCATCCATTGTGCCTCTTAGACCTCATACATATGTAAAAAGGTGATGTAGAGAACATCATAGCCATTTTCCCACTTAGACCAAAATCTTTGAGAGTCATCATCCATAGACAGATTCAACATTTTAGAAAAGAACTGACAGGGCTTTTCAAGTGACATTTAATATTGGACCACATATTTGCCATTTCACAACTGACTGAAAGAGGCAAGGAATATGTAATCTCATGGTTCATATTGTTTGATTATGAAAAAGTATTTGATCCAGTAGGACAAAACATTACATTAAGGGCTTTTTTTTGGGGGGGGGGTTTACTATTGGATTTCTCCCATCAGTGCATCATTCAGTATTCCTGGGAAAATAAAACAGAAATAACTGTCGAATGATCCTCTGATAAATAATATCAGACAAGGCATAGAATAAAAAGTATTTTCACCAAAGGCATTTCTGACTGATGGAGATTGGGAGAGTCTAGGTCAGTGATGGTGGACCTTTTAGAGACTGAGCTCCAAACTATTCCCCCTTACCTCAGACAAGGGAGGGAGGAAGCACTCCCATTAGGCTGTTGGGCATAGGGACTGGTGATGTCCTCAGTGTGTGGAAAGGGGGAAGGGAGTAGCCTGGCCCCATCTTCCTCTGGCTTTCTAGTAGTGGAATAGCATAAAATAAGTATAACTGATTGTATAAAAAAATCTGACAATGATGTAATATCCATTTCTAAAATATCTTATTTGGGGGCCTAAGTTTATTTTATATAACTGGGTAACTTTTATTTTTTTATTTTGTGGTATTTCTATTTACTTTGTTGTAGTCATATATATTTTATATATTATATGTGTATGTATTTTATTTATATATACTTATATATACACATTTACTTATATATACATATATATATATAGAATGAGTATTTTCTTGTTCTGCATGCGTTAACTTTGCATTAATTCATACAATTCTTTCTATGCTTCTCTGTATTCATATTTGTCATTTCTTGAAGGACAGTAATATTCCATTACATTCATATACCACAATTTGTTTAGCCATTCTACAATCAGTGAGCTTCTACATTGTTTACAGTTTTTTACTATCACAAAAAATGTTATCCATGTAGCACTTTATGTTGATATATATATATGGAGACTTTTAAAAATTAGTGTCATCTTTGGGGACTGTTTGAAGTAGGACAATCTCTTTAGTCAAAAGATATAGACATTTCAACTTTTTCAATCACTCAGTAAACTCTGCTAAGTGCTGTGAATACAAAAAAAAAATGGCAAGACAGTCCTTCCTCACAATCGAGCTCACAATCTAAAAGGGGGAATACAACATGCAAACAAATATAGACAATAGGAAATAATTAATAGAGGGAAGGCACTTGAATTAGAAGATCCAGGAAAGACTTTGAGCTAGCAAAACTTTATTATGAAGAGGTCATTCCAGGTGAACTTTATTTCCTTTTTTACTAATGGGTTGAGGGAATAGTCTAGATATGGCTTACTGAGATTTTAGGAAATTATTTGACAAATTCTTTGCTGTCTTTTTGGAAAATGTAGGAAAATGTGGGCTAGGTGATAATGCTATTATTTGTATACTTTGTCCACAGTCAGACTACATCTGTAGTGTTGTATACATTTTGGGGTTCTACATTTTCAGAACATTAGTAGGCTAAAGAGTAAGCATGGGAAAGGTGACAATGAGTAATGGTGAAGGAACTTGACATCCTATCATATTGGTTGAAGGACCTGAGATTGTTTAGCCTGGAAAAAAGAAATGTTAAATAAAATTATTCTCAAATATTTTAGAGAGAGACTATTTTTCTTTTCCCTAGAGAGCAGGAAAAAAGTAGAGGTTCTTGAGAGGCAAATTTAGGCTTTTGTTTTAAGGAACATTTTTATAATTAGAACAGCAGAAGGATGTAGTAGGGAGAAAACTAACCCACAATTCAAGAATTACTGGGTTTAAGTCTGTTCTTCACACATAGTAGGTGGACAAGCCATTGATGCTCTAGGTAGTCTAGGCAACTCTCTTAAGACAGAATTACAGGACAGTTGATAATATTATTGGAAAAGAGTTAATTTGTTGAATTAACTCCCATATACCAGTGAAATCATGATCTAGCCAAAAATAAAAATAAAGCTATCCAAAAGTGAAATGATCCTTCTTGGAAGATATGGTGGTTTCCTCCCATTAGTCATCTTCAAGCAAAGGCTGGCTGACCATTTGTTGGACATTCTTATTTAAGTGTGGATTTGCTTTTGAGGTCAGTCAAATTTGAAAATCATTTATTCTAAGATACTGAAGAGAGAATGAATGATCTCCTGAGATAATTGTAGTATTTTTTAACCTCGAAACTTTTTGAATGTTTCATTGAAGTATTTATTTTTATTTCCTATTTTCATGCACTTAATAAAAGCAGGTACTTTTTATATATAAGGGTAAGGCAGATTAAAACAAATAGCAACCTTTGTTTTAGAAAATTCCCTGAAAGTATCTCAGCAGTGATATAGGAGTGGAGTAGGAAGGGGGAATGAGAATAAATTATATTAGGTATGCATGCTCAAAGCAGCAAAAGGATATTATCAAATTGTTATTGGACAGGGTTATTTCTATTCTTTCTTTCCAGGAATCTTGGATGTTTTAATGGGAGACACCCTGTTGTAAGATTATGTCATGTTAGTTGATATCAAAAGAAAAATGGAAGGGTGAGAAAGAGATGCACTGGAATAAAGGGGAAGGGAGAGGGAAAGTGAAGAAAATTATCTTACATAAATGGGGCATGAAAGGAAGAGTATAGTGGATGGAGTCAGGAGCAGGCAACACTTGAACCTCACTGTCATCTGAACTAGTTAAAGAAGGGTAGACTACACACACACACACAATTAGGTATCACCCAGTGGGGAAGGTGGAGGGAAAGGGATAAAGAAGGCAAGGTAAATAAGAGGGAAAGTAAATTAAAGAAAGCAGTGATCAGAAGCAAAATGAATTTTTGAGGCGGGAACAGGGTAAAAGGATAAATATAAGAGAATGTTGTTGTTCATCCTTCATTTTCAAAGAGGACCAATGACATGACATCATCGGGGTGAAGACTTGACTTGCATGTGAATCAGATTTAAATGAGACAGAGTTGCCCATAAGCCTCTCTGGCTCTTTCAGTGTCATATAAGCTCAGTGGCAAGACAAAAAGTCAAGACTAGTGATGGCTTTGGTTGCTGTGGATGACCTTGTCGTCTTTGATGTCTGATCAAGCCCTGAGTGGGCTCAGTGCTTGCCTCAGCTGCCTTCATGGTGGTTGGAACAAATTGTTCTTATCTACCCATTCTGCCAGGGCACGTCTTCATGGGCTTGGGATAGAAATCCCCCTAAAACACATGCATAGACAAGCAAAACAAATTATAGAATTGGCCAGAAGTATCCAAAAATATATATCTCATTCTACACCGTGAGTCAGTGACCTCTCTTGTCAGTACTGTGGGTTTCTAGACATCCTCATGGCATTTTGACTGATCATTGTAGCCATCAAATTTTTTAAGTCTTCCAAAGTTGTTTGCTTTTATCAGGTTTTTACTCTATGAGTGGTTCTTTTTCTGCTTGTTGCACACAGAATGGATTTATACAAGTCTTCTCAGGCTTCTCCAAAGTGACTCCTTTTATTATTTTTGATAGGCCTCAAATAAAATAGTAGAGGGAAGTACACAGCAGTATTAGCTGTGAATGTGAAGACTTCATCTATAAAACAAGAGTATAGGAGAATGTATGAGAAATCAGAGTCCAATAATGAATTGTTTACAATAAACACACTTGAAACAGAAAAGTTACATACCAGGTTAAGATAAGAGCTGGAGCAGAATCTGTTATGGGTCAGCTGAGATTAAAAAAAAAAAGGCAGCAATCATAATTTCAGACAAAACAAAAGCAAAATAGACCTAACTAAAAGGGGGCAATCAGGGAAACTACATTTTATAAAAAGTTACCATAAGTAATAAATTACTATTAAGACTGAACATATATGCATCAAATGGCATAAAATACAAATTCTTGAAGGAAAAGTTAAAGGAATCATAGAAGGAAATAGACAAAGAATTTAGTAAATAATTTCAAATTTTGTTGTAAAGATTAGTATATTAGTAGAACTTGTACTAACAAAGTTCCTTACTTGTTAAAACCTATAAACTTAAAAAAAAAAAACAAACCAACAACCTTCTTTCCTGTATCTTGTTTCTTTCTCCATCCCTCCTCACTCACTATTTCAGCCACTGAGATGGTTGGTGATGGTGATGTTCAGGATAAAACAGGAATTTAGATATTTTACTAGTTTGAATATGATTTGAGTTAGGAATATTATTAAGTCACTTTGTTGCCTCCCATAATTAACTAGTCAGATAGTTGGGTGTTTTCTTTTAACTCCAATACCTAAAAATTCAATCTATCCTGTAATTAAATTGACACTTTGTATCAACAACAGTTTGGCTACTCTTTTGACAAACAGATCTAGTGTGGTCTTCATTACTCTCTCCATCTGAAAAACAAGTACAGTCTCAATTTCATCAAGTCTTTCCAATTGAATAGGACCCACCAGAGATAATCTTCTGGCAATAATCCATAACAAACCCAGAATTAACTCAACACTAAAATGAAGCAGGACTTTGGGAAGGAGGAAAATTACATTATTTGTAAAGAGCTATTCCCTAAAATAGTTATTCCTCCATATTCAGTGTAGAAATAATGTCCATAATAACCTCATTGAACTAAAGATGTTGTTCACCTTCAGTGACTTCCACTATCTGCTTTAATTAATTTTGGTTTTATGACTGATGTTTTTTAGAAATTACCACCCACAGAAATCTCTTTTGGAATGAAGCTTCAGAAGAGCAGTTAAATAGGTATATAGTTATATACTTTCATTTTCTTTGAACAAATATTTCAGCTGTTCTTATTAGCTTTCAGAAGTTCATAATTGCTGCAGGGGGGAAATCTTGTATTTATTCTTTAAAATAATGGCAAAAAAAGGGAATAATCAAGAAGGGAAATAGCATTTGTTTTTAAATCCAGCCTCATCAAGCATTTACTTAGCATCTGTTATTTAGTAAGCACTGGAATCACAAAGACAAAATCTTAAATATTCTCTGTTCTTAAGCATTGAGAGGGGACAGCTGGGTAGTTCAGTGGATTGAGAGCCAGGCCTAGACAGGGGAGGACCTAGGTTCAAATTTAGCCTCAGATACTTCCCAGCTGTGTGACCCTGGGCAAGTCACTTAATCCCCATTGCCTAGGCCATACCACTCTTCTGCCTTGGAACCAATACACAGTATTGATTACAAGATGGAAACGGAAGGGTAAGGATTTAAAAAAAAAGTATTGAAAAAAGAAGCAAGATGTGTTGAAATACCATGTACGAAGATAAATAAATAGAAAATAATTTGAAAGAAGCTAACAATTGGACCACATATAAGAAATATCACCCTAAACTGTGCACTTTGGAAAAAGCTAGGGATTCCATGAGGTGGATGTAAAGAAGGAGCAGGGGGAGAGTGTGCAACAGCCTATGAAATGGCATGGAAATGAGAGATAAAATATATATAATAAATAATAGTAAGAAGTTGGTTTAACTGCAACATATGCAATCAATCTGGAAAAATAGGTTAAGCCAGATTACATATAGATTTAAATGACAGAGATATTAATATTTTATATTATGGGCAACAGCAACAGAAACTTAAGTAAGAGAGACAATAAAAAGCACAGGATGAGAACATAAATGTATGCAGAATACCTAAACTTGTACAATACAAAGGGAACATTTAATAAATGCTTGTCAAGTGAATGTTCTTTAAGCATTTATGAAATGACTAATATTGACCAGGCATTGTTACACATTAGGGATACAAATATGTGAAATTTATAATTTTCTAAAATAAATTTTTTTCATCAAGGAAGAAGACAGAAAATACCTTTGTAAGATTTAGAAGTTAAGTTCTTTTTTAGAAGTCTTATGTTAAAGTTGCATTCATTTAATTTAACTGAATATTTCAAAGTATTTTCTCCAAGTAAATTTTTAAAAAATGTTTTTCTTTGCTTTCTTCCCATTGATTTCCTCTCTTTTAAAAATGGAGTTATCTAATCATCTCTAATGGAAAGGAAGTGGAATCGATGACTTAGTTTGCCTGGGTTTTCATCATATCTGTAAAGGCTTGTAGAACATTATGTAAATTAGAAGACAGCAAATAAAACAAATGTAATTTTTGCTTCTAGATTTTATTAAAAAAAAAAAAGAATAGAACTGGTAAAATGCTAGTTTTCAGGAGCATATCTTGTTTTCATTGGTTATTGTAGTTAATAGCATAAAGCCCAAGACTGTAAAAAAATGGAGGCCATTATCAGACTTCATACAGAAAATCACGATTGAAGATAAAATACTTTTGTATTAGAACAATTGAAATCTAAAGGAAAACTACACAATTGAAAAAATCTTATTCATAATTACTTTTGGATTTTGTGAGGAAATTTTGTGATTAGTTGACATATATTCATATCTCATATGTTTCCACAGTAATATATGAAAATCAAAAGACATTTAAGATGAAATTGTTACTCAATTTTCCACTAGCTTAAAATAAACTTATTTCAGAAGAATTAACTATTTCAGAGATAGGTAGGGGAAGAGGGAAGCAATATAGAATACTGGAGAAAAGCCATGGATTTGGAGTCAAATTCAACAAACATTTATTAAGTGATTAATATGTGGGCAGGATCTGTGCCAAATGTTGGAAATACAATTACTATGAGAAAGAAAGATTGTGCCTGCTATCAAGTTGCTGACCTAATGGGGAAAGACCAATAGTAAAAGGAAGTCTTGTGTTTGGTCCAGGAAGTCTGATGTTACAGCCTAGAGAGGAATGAAGAAGAACCTGGCTTCACCTAAGAGGATCATAAATTTAGATTTTGAAGGGATCTTAGAGGTAATCAAGTCCAACTCACATGTTCTATAGATGTGGAAACATAGACTGAGAGCACTTAAGTGTCTTGTCCAGGGTTATAACTCTAGTGTCAAAGGTGAGATTCAAGGCCTTTCTAGTACTCCTTCCATTGTGTCATTCATTCTATTTGCTTTTCAGTTCAGAACTGGTAACTTCAGGTTATAAATCTATTTTCCTAAGAAAGGAAAAAAAGAGAATGAGGACATAGTTTTTTTTTTTTTACTTTAAGTGACTTGTCCAGGGTCACACAGCTGGGAAGTGTCTGAGGCCAGATTTGAACCTAGGACCTCCCCTGTCTAGGCCTGGCTCTCAATTCACCGAGCTGCCCAGCTGCCCCTAACAACTTAGTTTCTTAACAGTTGAAGATATTACATTTTCCTTTTTATAATTTTCCTTAGGTGAAACAAGGCAATCTTGCATTTTGATTAGATTAATAAGTAGATTAGAAGACAGTTTAATCAACTTAATTAAATTTAAATGTTATTAAATTATCTTCAGTGTTTATATGTTGCAAAGTAAGTGGAAGAAAAACCAGCCTATCTTACATGATACTTTTGCTGCTGTCTGGAATAGGTAAACTTTAGGTAAATCTTTACTTGGGTAGATTCTTCAATTGCCATTAATTATAATTTAGCTAGAAAGCAAATCAGAACTTGTCACATTTTCTTAATGTGTTTAATTCTTATCTATATCCTACCGTCAATCATTCATCAAGTAAGTTACCAGGCATTCTTAGCCAATGGAGATATAAATATATATTAAAAAACTATATATATATATATATATATATATATATATATACACATACACACACACATATATATATTTGCCCTTAAGGAATTTTAATTCTACCAGAGAAATACAAAATGTTCACAGGTAAGTACATGTAGACATTATACAAAATATACAAATTAAATATATAGTGATTGGTGGAAACAGTCTCTTGAAGGAGGTGCTTACTTGAGTTGAGCCTTGAAAGGGTTCTAGGAAATCGCAGTGCAGGTATATATATAAAAGGATGGGGGTAGAAAATGAGGGCATGTATTATAGGCAAAGCAAATAAGCTACTTTGGTTGGTATATAGAGCCCTTTCCAGGAAGCAGTATAAAGGAGCAACTAGGTTGCTCAGTGAATAGAGAGCCCGATCTAAAGATAGGTCCAGGGTTCAAATCTGGTCACAGATACTTCATATAAATATATATATATATATATACCCCTGGACAAGTCACTTAACTTAGGTTACCTAGTCCTTGCTATTCTTCTGCCTTGGAACCAATAGTTAATATTGATTCTAAGACAGAAGGTAAAAGTTTATTTTTTAAAAAAAAAGCAGCAACAGCATTTACACTATTAACTAGCAAAATAGATTATAACCAGAGTATGAAGAATTTAAAAAGACAAATCAAAGATTTTAAATTTTATCCAAGAGACAGTGGGGAGCCACTGAGGCTTGCTAGGAAAGAGTAAGGTATACTAAAGACCCTACCACACTGACTAGGCTAATTTTTCCCTGATATGTTGTCAAACTATCTTTAAGACTTAAATGGTCTAGGGGATTGTCAGTATGTTGAGGGAGACTAAAGGCCTAAATATAAAAGGCATCCCAACTGGAATCAGGAATTCCTCCTTCAGGCTTCTCCTGCTTAGCCGCATGACCAGAGTCATGGGAGCTATACTCAGGTAAATCAGTGTTTTGTCCTCAATGAATATCTTTTCCATTCAGTTAAGAAAACCATCTTCTGTTAGTTTCAAATGACCTCTAAGTATCTTCTCTTGTCTTATTCTAGAATTGATTTGGTCCAGGTCTGGCCTGGATATATAATAGGAGAGAATCTTTAATTTTAAGATTGACCCCCCAGCTCCATTTTCTACAGGAATTTCTTCCTGAAATGTTAGTGTTTTCCAAAACTATTTTGTTTTTATTATTCTGTGTGTGTGTGTGCGCGTGCGTGTGTGTTGTATTTGTACATTCTCCCCTTCCTCTCAAGAGCCTAGTACAGTGCCTGACTAGGTATGTGCTAAATAAATTGTTGGTTGATTGATTTGTCATTCCTTTTATTTAGGAATATCACTTAGGCATTTTGTGGAGTATGGATTGGGGATGGGAAATGAAGGGATGAAAGGGAGGAAGAGAGAGACAGAGAAATTGAGATAGAAATAGAGTGACTCGAGATGATTTTTAGGTTGAAAATCTCAGTGGCTGGAAGAATGGTGGTGCCATGGACAAAAGTAAGGGAACTAGGAAGACGAATGAACTTAAAGAAACATAGTGAATTCTCTTTTGGACATATTGAGTTTGAGATATTTTTGAGATAACCAGGTAGTGATGCTGAATAGGCATTTTGGATAATAGGATTGGATTTCAGGTAAGACTTGAAGGATCTATAAATATATAGATTTAGGAGTATATATTTTGAGGTCATCAAGAGGAGAGAGTTATATATAGAAAGAAAATAATTCATTTTTTGGAAGACCCACTCAAGGTGATATTTTAGTCTACTGAATTTTTTTAATAGATCTGCCTTTTAATCAATGTGTGACTATGAAGATGTGATCCTCAATAGAGTATTATTTATAAGAGCCTGTCTGTTTTTCATAGCTTCATTAAGTATGTTCTCTTGTGTATGAATAATATTCTCATTTTTGTAAAGATGGGAAAGGTGTTGATTTTATTTTGGTAATAATAATGTTTAATATTTTCTCAAGCATTTCATATCCTTTTCTTTTTGATATTTTAAGAACTGATACCTGAACCTGCCTTGAAATTTTTGCCTCCTGCCCAGATTCCTTTGTATGTATTGTTCTAGTCCAGTTTATTTTCCATTCTTGTACCATTTCTGCCACTTCATGTAATATCATCCAGACACTAATTTGTGAAGAGAAAAGACAAAAATCAATGCCAATTAAAGAGTAAAAATGAAAAGATGTGATATGCTATTAAAATAATTCCAATATGACTTTTAAACTTTATTAGTGACCAAAAAAGGGAAACTCACAAAAGAGAAAATGTTTACCAAGACTATCACCACTTCCCAAATCAATCATCAAAATGAGGAGACCAAAAAGAAAAAGAAAAAAAAGCAGAGCAACACCTTGGACAGCAAATTCTTTCTCCTTTCCAAAAAATCATTGTAGCTAAGGTCAATATTGGAAGTAAACTCACAGTGAATGACTTGTATCATTAACTTGTCACTTTGTATCCTTTAGGTTGTAATCAAATTTATTTTTTGTTGCATGCTTAGCATATTTAGTACCTACAGTCTCTCTTCTAATAGAAAAGTATTCATAATACATAGATATGAAGCTTCAGGTTGTGATATTGAAATCACTTTAAAAGACTGATATATATTAATTTATGGTTGCCAAGGAATTCACTTATGTAATTCCTAAATGAAACACTCAAGTCAGTTGCCAAATTTTTATGGTGTTTTAATTACAACAGGAGGAAGAAAGTATGAGAGAGAGAGAGAGAGAGAGAGAGAGAGAGAGAGAGAGAGAGAGAGAGAGAGAGAGAGAGAGAGAGAGGTTTAACTCAACCACTTTGGCTCAGGCTGAGCTAAAGTGGGCGTTAAGGCCTTGGATAGCTGAGTTAAAGTGGGCGTTAAGGCCTTGGATAGCCAAGGCAGGGAAAGGGATCAGTCCTTATCACTCACATGACCAATCTGAAGGAAAGCAGTCCACGGGGCTCCTCCAACCCCAAGCAACAGCCTCGAACTGACTCTAGCCCTCCTCATAGGAAGTCCCGAGAACTCCAGAGCTGTTCTCTACCTCACTTACTGCATCTCACATATGCCAATGGTGGCTCTAGCTTGACCTAGGACCGCCTAGAAGTCTGTCCTTTTTTTGCACATGTCTGTTGAAGGCCAGATTCTCAAATAATTAAATCTTGAGTTTTCTGCAGCCCTTCCTAATCTTGTAACACTGAGTAGGGTGGAGAATGTAGTTTCCAAGACCTGATTCTGTTATTCCAAGTATCTCTATTGTTATTGATCAGGAAATAGCTAAATCCAATCTTCTAAAAAATGGTCTGAATAGGGTGGAGTAGTTTTTAAATTCACAAGGTGTTAATACCAATGGTATTAATAGAACTGTCTTAAAAACCAAATTTAATTTTTCACCCTTGGTGTAATTTTAGAGTCACATTTTAAAAAGTGATCTTAGTAGACTTTGTTTTAATATGACTTTTACTGATTTTTTTAAATCAAAGGGCTATAATGTAAATACAAGGTCACATCACTAGCTGGTTAATGTTAATTAGCTTCATAGAGGTAAGTTGGACAGGGTTGATGATCAGTCTTGTACTATGGGTATTATTTCTTACGTTTAGTAGAAAGTTCCTCTCCTTGATTTTGCATGTGTGTTCCAGTGTCCACACCAGAAAAGATAAAAGAAAGCCCTTTTTAAAAACTTACATATATATGAGAGTTCTCAGGAGGACTGGGGGTAGAGGATGCTGCCAATCTTCCTTCAGTTGTGTATCTTCAGGCGAAACTTTGCTCTACCATCTGGCCACTTGGGTGTTAGATTAACTCATGGAATGACAGAAACACTCAGGAACTTCCCATCTTCTTCATTTTATACAGGAAAGGTCCACTTCTGATGCATGTTGGTGATATTTTGCCAGTTTCCTATGTTTGTGGAGATAGGACAATGGGGTTAGGAAAGAAAATTTAAAAAATACATATCTCTGTTTCAATCTATGTTTTGGTATCTTTGAGTATTGTTACTACTCCAGGGAAGGAAAAGAAAGAAGAGTCTAGCGGAGCCCTTGACTAAGGATCAGTTCATTAGTCTTGTTTTCATGGCGTTAATTGGACTCAGAAACTTCACCAAGTTTAGAGGCTCACACCTCTATGCAGGTGGTGGGTCATTTCATTCATAAAGAGCCTCACCATAAAACAAAGAACAAAAGTACCATTGAACTCACTCTTAGCCTGACTTTTTACTTAACCCTTACTTTTCCTGAGCCTTAAGAAACCCTTATTAATTTCAGTAAAAAGGTAACATTCATTCAGGATTTTTTATTCAGCATTTCATATATTAGATTGCCTTCCATCTAAGATGAGCCAGCAGGACAAGGACGAGAATAGAGCCAAATATGACAGAAAAATCAGGATGAACACATAATATCCACCGAATCACATTGCTTCACTTTAAAATAAGAATAGAATTTTAAAAACCACTTTTTTAGATTCTTAGAAGTTAAACCACAAAGAGATTTAGGTAGCAAAAGGCATTGAAACAATTCAGAATATGCTTTCAGAAATTAAATCAAATTTGTATTTGATTATTTGTCTCTCAAAATCCTTTCAAATTTAATTTTCTTTTCACTGTAGTTATGTGATTTTCAATATTTAAAATACATTCCACATATATACCCAAATCCAAAAACATGGTTTCATGAGAGAGAAGTTAGGACTTTCAAAGAAGAGCTGCATTTTTTTTAGAGCATTATATTGGCATTCTCTCAGGCACTTGGGGATTAGACACCACAAATCTTTCTTTATAACTGTTTAATTACTCTTCTCTACTTCTGATTTAGTATATAATAAGTTGTGAGATATTTATCAAATTATAAGCCTATTTTGAGAAATATCAAATGTATTGAATATTTTTATTTAAAAAAGAAAAGTTTACAGTTTAAGAAATTTATCTCTCCCCTCCCCCACCCTTTTGCCCCTCCCCAGAAGTCAGAAGATCCAGGTGTGCATGTGTGCATGTGTGCGTGTGTGTGTGTGTGTGTGTGTGTGTGTGTGTGTGTGTGTGTATGTAGTTGGCCTTCTTTGTCACTTCTTAGTAATGTGATTTTGGGCAAATTATTTAATCTCCATCTGGAACTTTTTCCTTATTTAGAAAATGAAGATAACACCTCATTTTTCTACCTACCAAAGTTGTTTGGAGGGTTAAACAAAATATGCATGTGAAACTGCTTTTGTAAACTACTAAACAGTATACAAATATAGGATTATTAATTTGAAATTAAGACATTTAGAATTCATCAGCATATATCTTCTGGTCTGGAAAGTGTACCATTTTTTTGTCTTAAATTCGAAATGAATACTGATGTCACCTTTGAAGTGTGTATGTATTAGTTTATAGGTATTTAAAGTTTTTGAACTAGAGTTTAAGCATTTTGCATATATTTGTGTGTGTATACATATATATATGTACTCATACATATATGACAAATTATTATATACAATAGGTAACATTTGTTATGTATTAGGAGGAATGAAAATACCATTTCAGTCATAAATTCCACATAACTTAGACTACAAGTGATAAAAGATAAAGAATAGCAAAGAAGAATGAGAAAAGAGAGTGAGGTATCTCTTTTCTGACAGGTAGCTAGCTGCCTTAAGCTATTTCACTACAGTTGGGGAGGTCCAATTCCCTTGTGCTCCCTTCATTCTGCTCCTGCTTATCCTGCTGCTTTTCTGCATCATTACCCTAATATGTCTATTGTTAGGGTCTTTTCACTCTCTGCCCACTAAGACAAGTTTAAAGGCCACTTCAGTGCAGCTGTAGAATAATTTTCCTTTCTTTCAAATAAGCAACTTTAAAAACTAACATTTAGTTCTATTCTTTAAGTATAAAATCATATTTGAATTAGATGTTATAAAGGCAGGTTTTAATGAATCACCTACTGAAAAGCAAATTCTTTTTGGTGCAAAGAGAGAGTAACTAGTCTTATATAACCATAGCAAGCTATATTGCTACAACTTGAATAAGAATAACATACATTGCTTTCTTGTGGTAAATAACAATAATAGAAATAATATACCTACCAATAATTTGATTCACATTTTTTCTTGTGATAAATAACAATAATAGAAATAATATACCTACCAATAATTTGATTCACATTTTAATTTTTCTGGCAAACTTTTAAAATAATAATACTTGAATATTATTCATATTCAGGCATTAGAGATTAATTTAATAATACTTTATTTAGAAAATCTTTAAAACATTTTAAAACTCATTGGTAGTTGTAAGTCATTCACTGATTACCATTTGGCTTTCCAGTTTTCTCAACTCTATTATATGTAAATTAAGTTAAATGATTTTAGTAAAAATAATTGTTTTTGAACCAGAGTTAATTTTGCCCACAAAAATTAATATGTTGATACTAACATTTAATAGATCTGCTAATGCTGTATTCTGTAACTCTTTTTAAAAGTCAGCATATATGCCAGGGGTTGTCAGCCTCCTTTGTCAGATGCAATTTGCTCTCTTGAATATGTAAGAGTTTCTTGTATTGTGTTTCTTAATTCAGTGATGGAAATTGAATAGTCTGGAAAGTGTCGAAGTTCTAATAGTACTTAGCATACCTTCCACATACTTCTCAGATATTCTTATTTATAATTTAAAATTGGATGCAATAAAATATCAATACTAAAAAGTATGATTCTGGGAGTAAATGCAAGCAAAAACTTGTCTAACGGTTAGTTACATGAAATTCCAACAATGTATACAAAGCTACATTTGAGCCTAGACAAACCTTTTTGGAATTTTATTAGATGACATCCAGGAAATGATGGACTGGAACAGTTTCTCTTAGACTGTATCCCATTTTACAGTAATAACCACAGGAGTCATATTAACCCTTCTATCAATTGCCAATTGAAATAAATTACTCCATAGTCTATAGTCTGCCATTTCGTAGTATGTGGAGTGTTTATGCGTGTAGATTAGGATTTCTTAGTAGTCAATATATCAGTAGTGGTAGCTGGGTAGTGCAGTGGATATAGCATTGGTCTAGAAGTCAACAAGACCTGAATTCAAACTTAGCCTCAGGCATTTGCTTGTTGTATGAACCTGGGCAAGATACTTAACATTTTTTTTAATTTAAATTTTTTAAATGTAATTAATTAACTTAGAATCTTTTTCCATGGTAACAGAATTCATGTTCTTTCCCTCCCTCCTTCTCTCCCCCTCCAGAGCTGACAAGTAATTCCACTGATTTTTACATGTATCATTGTACAAAACCCATTTCCATATTATTAATATTTGTAATAGTGATCATTTAGAGTCTACATCCCCAATCCTATCCCCATTGAACCACGTGATCAATACTATGTTTCTCTTCTGCATTTCTGCTCCCAGTTCTTTCTCTGGATGTGGATAGCGTTCTTTCTCATAAGTCCCTCAGGATTGTCCTGGATCATTGCATGGCTGCTAGTAGAAAAAATCCGTTGCATTTGATTGTGCCACAGTGTCTGTCTCTGTGTATAATGTTCTCCTGGTTCTGCTCCTTTCATTCTGCATCAAAATTCCTGGAGGTCTTTATAGTTCACATGGAATTCCTCCAGTTCATTATTCCGTCTAGCACAATAGTATTCCATCACCATCAGATACCATCATTTTCCAGCCATTCCCCAATTGATGATAGGTTTACTACACCCCACTTAGTCTTTAAAATTCTAGCAACCAGGAATGTATACACCTCCACTTAAGGACTAAATGTGGGGGAGGATAGTCTATGACCCATGTGTGCTAACAAGTGACAAATCAGAAACAACTGACTGACCCCCTGGGCTGTGCAAAGCCAAGTTTAAGCCACCATTGGTACATATGAGACACAGGAAGTGACGTAAAGAACTGCCTTTATATTTTGCGTTATTTCCTGTGAGAGGGTCTTTGGCGGTGGAACTTGACTTGGAGCTCAAGCATGGGACTTCAGACAGCTTCCTTGAGATGACCACGTGGTGAGTGATAAGACTGACTCCCCTTTCCCTTGACCTTTCTGAAGGTACCAGCCTCATCTTGGAGGAGGCTTCATGGATGGAAGCCGAGTTAGATTTAATCTTCTAGGAGGGCCCCTTGACTGAGGCCTCTGAACTCCTCCTGGCTCAGACCAGGCTGGAGCAGATCTTCTCTTTCTCTCTCTTTCCCTCATCCTTAATTTCTTTCTTCTATTGTAAATAAACCACCATAAATTTCCATTCTGACTTGAGTATTTCATTGGAATTTAGAATTTAAATCCCTGGTGACCACTAAAAATATATATTCAGTCTCAACCCTAAAATTTACCCTTAGCAATGGACACCCCCTCATTTTCCAGTTTTTTGCCACCACAAAGAGCACAGCTATGAATATTTTTGTACAAGTCTTTTTCCTTACTATCTCTTTGGGGTATGACTGGATCAAAAGGCAGGCAGTCTTTTTGAGCCCTTTGAGCATAGTTCCAAATTGCCTTCTAGAATGGTTGGGCCAATTCACAACTCTACCAGCAGTGCATTAGTGTCCCAATTTTGCCACATCTCCTCCAATATTTATTAGTTTCCTTTGCTGTCATGTTGGCAAATCTGCTAGGTGTGAGGTGGTATCTCAGAGTTGTTTTGATTTGTATTTCTCTGATTATGAGAGATTTAGAACACTTTTTCATGTGCTTATTGATAGTTTTGATTTCTTTATCTGAAAACTGCCTTATCCATGTCCCTTGCCCACTTATCAATTGGGGAATGGCTTGATTTTTTTTTACAATTGACTTAGCTCCTTATAAATTTGAGAAATTAGACCTTTGCCAGAAGTTTTGATTAAGATTTTTCCCCAATTTATTGCTTCCCTTCTAATTTTGGTTACATTGGTTTTGTTTGTACAAACCCTTTTAAATTTAATTTAATCAAAATTATTCACTTTACATTTGGTAATATTCTCTGTCTCTTGCTTGGTCTTAAATTTTTTTTCTTTCCCACCGATCTGACAGGTATACTATTCTATGTTCACCTAATTTACTTATAATTTCCTTCTTTATATTTAAGCCATTTACCCATTCTGAATTTATCCTTGTATGGGGTGTGAGATATTGAGCTAACCTAATCTCTTCCGTACTGTTTTCCAATGTTCCCAGCAATTTTTATCAAATAATGGGTTCTTGTCCCAAAAACTGATATCTTTGGGTTTATCATACACTTTCTTGCTGAGGTCATTTACCCCAAGTCTTTTCCATTGATCCTCTCTTCTGTCTCTTAGCCAGTACCATATTATTTCGATGACCACTGTTTTATAGTACAGCTTAAGATCTGGTACTGCTAGGCTCCCATCTGTCACATTTTTGTTTTCATTTGTTCCCTTGATATTCTTGATCTTTTGTTATCAAATGAACTTTGTTGTAATTTTTTTCTAATTCAATAAAAAAGTTTCTTTGTAGTTTGATAGGTATGGCACTGAATAAGTAAATCAATTTGGGTAGGATTGCAATTTTATTATATTAACTTATCCTACCCATGAGCAATTAATGTTTTTTTCCAGTTATTTAGATCTAGTTTTAATTGTGGGGAAAGTGTTTTGTATTCATATAATTTCTGTGTTAACATCTTTTTGCCTCAGTTCATGTAACAAAATAATAGCACCTACTTCAGAGGGTTGTTATGAAGATCAAATGAGATAAAATTTGTTAAAAGTTCTTACTACAGTACCCTATATAAATACTTATTCTCTTTTTCTTCCTAATATAAAAAGAAACTTATATTTAATTATTTCTAAATTGATATAAATATATGATATTTTGAAAATATTTTTGTTTTAAACCATTGGGTTTTTTTTAACCCTTTTCTTCCATCTTGAAATCAATACTGTGTATTGGTAAGGGCTAGGCAATGGGGGTTAAGTGACTTGTCCAGGGTCACATAGCTGAGAAGTTGTCTGAGGCCAGATTTGAACCTAGGACCGCCCATCTCTAGGCCTGGCTCTCAATTCACTGAGCCACCCAGCTGCTCCCTAAACCTTTGGTTTTTAAACTAGAGTCAGCTGGTAAATTGAGCAATAGCAATATAAGAAATTTTCATTTGGAATTATGAGATTAAAGTATTTTAAGCAAGTATCTTGATACATTGAGTTCTAACTTCCAGTCATTTAAAATAGAGCATAGTTTCTATTAATATTGTCACTTTTTTTCTTTTGACAATAGCAGCTCTGGTTGTTTATGATTACATGGAATAAGATGCTATATCATAGGGACCACTTAAAATAAAATGAAGTAGTTTCAATATTAGAAGAGACTTGTTTATGGAATTTCCTTTGTGAATAAAGAATTCTATTTAGCCTGGGAGTATCTATGGCTCCTATATTTTAGGAGGCCAATTGCAGTTCTAGTGAGACATCTATAATTCTTAAGGATTGCTAGTACCTCATTAAATGAATGAATCTTGGATTACAGCCAGATATTTTGTGTGTTGGAGGCCTAGGCATTCATTGAGTTTTGAAGGAAGCAGTGAAGAAGGGGGGGGGGGAGACATGTGGAGGGAAACAGAAAGGAAGAAAAGACTTCTTTACCCAGCACCTTCAGTTTTTTTGTGTGTGTTAAGTGGGTTTAGCCAAGGTTCTTAAACTTCTTGTTTGACAGAATCCATATCCTTTCGCTCCCTCTTGTAGACATTAATGAAACAAACTTTGAAATGGTGTTTTAAGATTTCGCCTTTCTCCACCCTTTGGATGCTGTTAACCAAAGTGACTCTTTTCAAATTGACAAGAAATAAGATTCTAAAGGATACTTTAAGAATAACTTTTTATACATTAACAAAATAAAGGTTCTTATAAGTTTTAAATTTAAGTTATGTTGATGAATTCATGACCATGGTATGTTATATGCAATGTCCTCTGATTTTTAACTGCAATTTTTTTTTGTTACAGTGGAGGGTCTTCTCTAAAATAAACATGACATTTTAAAATAAAACATAATGTCATAATCATAAATAAAACAAACTATATGAAAAAAAGTATTTTAGAAAGCAGAGAGCAATACAGAGAAGAGTTTCATTTAAAATTTGATCATTGATGTAAAATATCTGTAGGTATGCAGTAAAGTATAACATTAAATCTTTATTTCATCTTTAATAAGTGACATGGGATGAATGAATGGTAGGTAAAAGTTTTTAGTTGTGTACTCTGTTTTACTAGCAGTTTAAATGATTAAAACCATATCTGGTTTTGTATTTTAACTAAAAAAAGCAGCTGAACAAACTCATTAATATTTCGGTAGATTAGAAAAAGATTACTATAAATGTATGTATAAATATGTATTTATAAAAATCTTTTGTTATGGTGTGTGATTCCTATATTATATATTATTGAGTATGATAATGATAATAATAATCATTGTAGCCTGTAGAAGGCAATAGAGGATCTGCCTTGTCAAGTATTATGGACTACTCAGTTTTAAACTTCTATAGTGTTTCACAGCATGAAGGCACCTTAGTGTAGTTATATTATTGTATGTGACTATAATGTAAAATGATCTTATTGAATGGCTTGGGAGAGGGTTACTTAATCTAATTTAGTTTTTCTCTCTTACTGCTCCTCAAAAAGGACTTTATTCTTGAAATGCCTTAAAAATTATTTAGCTTTTTTTTGTCAGTTATCAGCTATGATAAGTAATATTTGTGTTGCATATTACAAAAAGTGGTTCAAATCTTTCAATTTTATTCTTAATATTTTGATTTAATTTTGAGAGAAATTGTAAATCCTAGGAAAATTGGGGGCCATTAGAATATTCATTGATTTATTTCTGTCTTAGCAAGCAAAATGCTGTTATTCTTTATATGTTTTGTCTATTTTTGTTTTGGGTTTTTCTACAATGTTATGGTTTTATTTAAGGCACAGTGGACCAATGTCAATGCTTTAAAAATACTCATTAGCCAGTCTTATTGTAGAAATAAACAAAAGAATGAAGAAACATTTATTAAAAGCTTACTTACATTTCAGGACTTGTACTAGGTATTCAGAACACAAAAACAAGAGAAATAATCCTTGCTCAAGTAACATAAATTTTCATGAGTGAGACTACAAACAAAGGAAAGTGGTCACTATTACAAAGTAGCTTTATATAAAATGCTGTCTATTGTTACTGTCGCACAATATCTTCCAATTTTGTGACTCTTGACTTTTAATCTTCCCATGATGTAAAAGTTTCTCCTTGAAAAAGCTTTGGAGAAAGGAGCACCCTCTGCAGATGGGGGCAGGGATGATTTTAAACCTCTTCACCTGGTGGAGCTTCTCCATGGGTGTTAATATTACTAGGATTGGGGGCAGCTGGGTGGCTCAGTGGATTGAGAGTCAGGCCTAGAGACTGGAGATCCTGGGTTCAAATCTAGCCTCAGACCCTTCACAGCTGTGTGACCCTGGGCAAGTCACTTAACCCCCATTGCCTAGCCCTTACCACTCTTCTCCCTTGGAGCCAATACACAGTATTGACTCCAAGACGGAAGGTTAAGGGTTTTAAAGAAAAATATTACTAGGATTATAGATTTCAATATCAGTTGAAATTAGAGCATTCAGATATTTCTTTTTCGTGTTTCATCTCTACTGTGCAGGATTACTTGGCACCCTTTGCATTAAATAGACTTCTATCTATGCTGTTTCCTAAAGTGTGGTTGGTATCATGTCCCATAAAACTTTGAAAGTAGAAGATAAACTTTTCTCCTGAAATCCACAGCTAGAATTTTCCTGGGTTCTTGCATCTGTAGGTATGCAAGAGTGTATCCTAGAACAGTGATGACAAACGTTTTAGAGAGGAATGCCAACTCCCAACTCAAGACTGAGTACTATGCCCACCCCTCCCACCCCCGTATGAGGCATGTCCACCATACCCATACAGGAGGGAGGAAGTGCTCCCCTTGGGCTGCTAGGCAGAGGGGTGGGTGAAGTGTGTGGTGAAGGGGGAAGGGGGTGGCCTGAGTACTTTGATTCCCTCCAGCTCATCCCCTGTGAGCTCCCATTGACTGCTGGCAAGAGGGGCAGGGGGTGTGAAAACATGTCATCAGACACAGTGGAGAGGGGGAAGGGAGCAGCTCTTCCTGAGTCCCTCTGCCTTTCTAGTAATGAACTCTGAGGTGGGGGGAGGCTGCTTGTCCACAGAGAGAGCTCTGCGGGCCATCTTTGGCACTTGCACCACAGATTTGCCATCAGTGTTCTAGAATGTATACCAATTTCACTTAAAACCTATCTTTAAAAAAATTATAAAATTTAAATGTCCCAACACTAGCCCTAACCCTGTCATCAATTATAAAAATATAACTTAAACCTATGTCAATATACCTTAAATCATCCCTTTTTCCGAGTTGAATCCTTTCCAAAAGCAGTGATGGGATTTATTTGGTTTCTTTCCCCACAGAACATAACGGTAGAGAATGGGAGATTTGTGCTCCTGCTAGTATGGAAGGAATATTTCTTGATCTGGCAACTGGGGTGGTTTCAGGTTGTGAGCTCTCATCGATGAGAAGCCATTTTGTTGAAAGAATAGAATTGTTTAGGTTGTAGTTCTGCTGTTTAGTCAGTCAACTAACATTTATGTGCTTGCTTACCAGGAGGTGCTGTGATAAGTACTAGGGATATAAAGAAAGATTCAGGGAATGTATTTTCTAGTGGGGAGATGCGGGTAAATGACTAGTGTTATTTCCCTATAAATTTTGGATTTAACACATTTATTTATAAATATTTATACATATTTATCAAATTATGATACTGAGAAAGTTCCTAAAGACTATTCTATATTCTCTGATTGTAATTCCTCTCAGTTTGGAGACTACATAATTATTGTGTGATTTTTTTTTTTCTTATCTTGATCTGAGATGTTTTGAGGGTCATTTAATCTAGCCTCTGTGGTCCTGGTGCCTGCTGATTTGACAAAACTAGCCAGAGATCTTAATGACTGAACTTAATTTTTTTTAATTTTTTATAAAAACCCTTACTTTCCATCTTGGAGTCAATACTGTGTATTGGCTCCAAGGCAGAAGAGTGGTAAGGGCTAGGCAATGGGGGTCAAGTGACTTGCCCAGGGTCACACAGCCAGGAAGTGGCTGAGGCCGGATTTGAACCTAGGACCTCCCGTCTCTAGGCCTGGTTCTCAATCCACTGAGCTACCCAGCTGCCCCCTGAACTTAATTTTTGAAGAGTTCCTTTCTCCACATTTTTTTTTGAGTAGTTTAAAATTAGACACTCTTTGAAAAAATCTGTATTTTCAGTGGTAGTATATCTACTCCATTGAGATAGTTTTCAGTTCTTTCAACTTTTAGTAGGTTGTCTTATAAACTTATCAGTCGAAAACAATTTAATTATGAAACTCTCTAAATGGCACTGGGTCCATTGACAATGAATGTATTGTCTTTGTCCCTTTTTCTCTACTGCCACAGCTACTGCCACATAGTTGAGGATCTCATCATTTCCTGTCTCAGTTTTTGCAGTGGCCTCCTAGTTGATATCACTGCCTCAAGTCCTTTCCTCTCTAATCCAAACTCTACCTACTTCCACAGAAATATTTCTTTGACACAAGTATGATCATGGCACCTTCCTGCCCAGTAAACTCCAGCGACCCCTCCAGAATAAAATAATAACTTCTTTGCTGAACATTTAAAACCTTTTACAAACTACCCTGCTCCAACCTATCTCTCCAGCCTTATTTTTACATACATTTTTCTTTGTCTTTCTGTTTCACTCATTATTTCAGTTTTTTTATTTTCCATGCTTATGTTCAGGCTGCATGATATTCTTTCTTCTCCACAACTCTTGGGAGACCCCATCTTAGGGCTCTGCTGTCCACATAAGAACCTCTTGATTCCTCTAGCTACTATTGCTGCTGCTTCTTAATTATCTAGAATTGATTTTGTATATTTGTCTTACATTCTTTTATACCTCCATATTGTTTCCCCAATATCCATTTTTGTCTTTGCATCTCCAAAACTCTTGTCACAGAGTAGGCAACTTAATACTTTTTGATTGATCAGATGATAGACACAATCCACACCTAAAGTTTCTCTCTACCTTAGTATGATCAGAGCTTTCACTCTTTTCTAGTTTGAAAATCTAGGGTCAGCATAAACTCAAAATGGGTACATAACTTAAACATAAAGGGAGATATAAGCAAATTAGTGGAGCATGGAAGCAACTACTTGCCAGATATATGAATAGGTAAAGAGTTCATAATCAAAGAGACTTATCTTTACACAAACAACTTAGAAGAAAAGCTGAAAAAAATCTCTGCAGTAAATTTCTCTGGAAAGGTCATTTCTAAAATACATAGGGAACTGATTGAAATATATAAGAAAAAAGTTATTCCCCTTTGATCAAAAGTTGTAAATATGAAGTTTTCAGGGGAAGAAATTCAAACTATCAATACTCATGAAAAATGCTCTGAATCAGAGGTATGTAACACATGGCAACAACTATACCTGGAACCAGATTATAGTGTAATTGGGAAATATTTAACAAAATAAATAAAAATACAATACAACATAGATAATATTAGTATTTGGTTATCTCAGTCAATATATGTGGCCTACAGGGCTCCTTATGTACTGTTTAGTGAGCTTTTTTTTTTTTGTGTTTGATAGTAAATAACTAATAATTATTGAAATACAAATTAAAACAATCTGAGGAACCACCTTACTGGCTTTAGATTGACTAAGCTGACAAAAAATGGAAAATGACAAATGCTGGACGGAATGAGGGGAAAACAGGTATATTGCTCATTGTTGGTAGAGCTGTGAGATAATCCAACCAGTCTGGAAAGCAATTTGGAACTGTATATAAAAAATATTAAATTTTATATACTCTTTGACCTAGTGATACCACTACTAGGTCTGTATCTCAGAGAAATAAAAGAAAGAAGAAAAGAGCTCATGTATACAAAAATATTTATAGCAGCTCTTTTTTGTGGCAGAAAAAAATAGAATCTATAAAGGGATCATCAATTTGTGAATGGATGAACAAGTTATGATATATGAATATGATGTAATATCATTCTTTAAGAATAATGAAGGGAATGGTTTCATAAAACTTGGGAATACTTATGAACTAATGCAAAGTGAAATGAACAAAATCAGAACAACAATTAGTACATTAACAACAATATTACAAGGTAATAAACTTTGAAAGATTTAATAATTGATGAATATAATGACTGACCAAAATTCCAAAGGACTTGTGATGAAGCAAACTGTCCATTTCCAGATAAAAAACTGATAGATTCAGAGTACAGAATGAAGCAAGGCACCCTAGTCCCTCTTTTTGGACATAGCTAATGTGGGACTTTGGTTTATGTGATTATACATATTTGTTAGTGAGTTTTGTTCTCAACTGGGAGAGGAGAGGTAAAGAGAATATTTAGAAATTTAGATAAAGCAAAATTAAATTTTTAAAAAATCAAAGAAAATCTAAGGTCACTGCCACATCATTATTATAGAATCTTAAGATTTTGAGCTTGAAAGAACCTGGGAATCATCTTGTTTAATTTCTTCATTCTAAAGAAGGTGAAATTTAAGGCCCAGAGATTAAATGATTCACCTGTGGCCATACAGGAAGTAAATAGTGAAGCCATGATTTGAACTTGAGTTTTCTGACTCTAAATCCATTGCTTTTTCCATTATACTGTAATGTCCCTCAGGAAGACATTGCAATAACAGTTTATTTTTTTTAAACATTATTTTATTTGATCATTTCCAAACATTATTCAGTGGAAACAAAGATCATTTTCTCCCCCCTCCCCCCCCATAGCCGACGCACGATTCCACTGGGTATCACATGTGTTCTTGATTCGAACCCATTTCCGTGTTGTTGGTATTTGCATTAGAGTGTTCGTTTAGAGTCTCTCCTCAGTCATATCCCTTCCACCCCTGTAGTCAAGCAGTTGCTTTTCATCGATGTTTTTACTCCCACAGTTTATCTTCTGCTTATGGGTGGTGTTTTTTATATCCCTGCAGATTGTTCAGGGATAAGCAATAACACTTTAATGGAGGTAGCTACGTGGCTCAGTGGATAGAGAGCCAGACCTGAGGTTGTGGGTTCAAATGTGGCCTCAGACATTTCCTGACTGTGTCACATTGGGCAAATCATTTAATCCCTTTTTCCCAGCCCTTAACAACTCTTCTTTGTAACAGATATTCAGGATCATTTCTAAGTCAGAAGGCAAGAGTTTAAATAAAAAAATATATTTTAATGGAAGAATTTAGCATACATAATATATTTAGAAAGAACATTGGACATGGGTCAGAATATTCACTCAAATTTTGGCTCCCTCTCTTACTAGCTGTGTCATCTTGGACAAGGAACTTGCTTTCTCCCTGAGCTTATTTGTTTATACGTAACCTTAGGATACCTCATCTGCTTCTTTATAACTTCTTTGTTCCTCATTGCTGTCTGGGTCAAAGCCATAGGAATAAAATCCACTTCTACATGACAGTCTCTCAAATCCTTGCAGGAATAGAAACATATTGTGTCTCATTTTTTTTCTTCACAAGTCTAACTATCCTCAGTTCTTTAAAAGATACTCATATAACATAGCTTTAAGAGCCCCCCTCATCATCACCATGTCTATCCTTCTCTGGTTGGATTCTAGCTTGTAAAATATCATTACTAAAATGGGACATTGAGGACTGAGGAGATTTAGCATCCTCATTTGACTTCCATAGGACTTCTTTATTTCTTTTCTGGAAAGTGAACACGGTCCCATGAGATTGAAATAATTTTAGTTATCAAAGATTGCTTTCTAAGTACAGATGACTAATCCATTGTGATTTGAGCCTTCTTAAGGGAAACAGTACAAAAAGTGTAGTTTGTAATGGGATAAATGCTACATCAGGTATTATTCTTTGGTTGCTATACCATTCTAAGTTGGAGTGGGGTATATCTAGAGTTTATGACTTGATACTTCATGTATCTTCCTCATATGCATGTTTTACTATTGAGCATCTAGATGCAAAGTAGCTTAGTATAGGGAGATTTAAACCTAAAATTTTTATTGAGGCGATTATGAATAGATGTAAAGAGGCCTATTGCTATTTAGCAGTTCAATCAGAAGTGTTTGCAAGAAGTTTGGGTCTGTAGGGTCATACTAAGTGTTGTTCAACTTTGTTTTATACCATTATACCATAGAGTAGTGATGTAAAGTGTTTTTGTATTTTTTATTATTAGGGATGTTTTTTAACCCAGGCATGGATCTTGAAACACACACACACACACACACACACACACACACACACACACACACACACACAATTGGAATTATTTATTATAATATCTGAAACAAATAAGCATAAAGCACACTGGAATTCATTAGCTAACTTAAAAGCTTTCTTATTGGCTATTTAATCAGTTAGATTGAACTTCAGATTCACATAGTAAATATATGAGGCACATCCTAGGTTCTATAATCAGTCTTCTGGTTTTAGATAGGACACTAGCAGGAAGTAAGGGTATAGGTCTCAAGAGGAATCTGGAAGAAAACAGATTTTTCCTTTTTATTTTTTTTTCCTTTTTAATTTCACTTGAACTTCCGGGGTCCCTGTATTTGGCAAGTAGTTATTAAACAATGACTGCTTGAGTCAGCTCTATTATATGTGTATATTTTAAAAAATGAAACCAATTAGATATCTTTTCATTACCATAGTGATAGAATTCAGAATATGGCAGCCTTAATTTCATTTTTCTTTTTTAAAAAGTTTTTTTCAATTTTAAGAACAAATTTCCTCAAGAGTTTTCTG
Source organism: Monodelphis domestica (assembly GCF_027887165.1). Classification (NCBI taxonomy): domain Eukaryota; kingdom Metazoa; phylum Chordata; class Mammalia; order Didelphimorphia; family Didelphidae; genus Monodelphis; species Monodelphis domestica. Next base: position 90,868,847 of record NC_077234.1, on the reverse strand, counting down.
AAGTTATATAATTCAAATTGTCTCCCTTCCTTCTTCCTTCCCCATTCCCAGAGCTGGCAAGCAATTCAATCAATACATGTATTATCACACAAAACATGTTTCCATGTTATTCATTTTTGTTAGTGAATAATTTTATAAAACCAAAACCCTAGAACATATATTCAAATAAACAAGTAATAAATTACACGCTTCCATCTGTAAGATTTAGAATTAGGTTTGACTCAGTATGAGAGGTATAAAAGTGAGATTGTGATTGCCGTTTATAAAATATTAGCCCTTAAGTAAAAAATGACTGTTAGCAGCTTATATTTACAAGGTAGAGATATTGAAAGTGGGAAATGTAGGAAGGAGACAGAGCCTTGTCTAGCCTTCTATCCTAAAGGCTGATCTGGTTAAGTCTGGCTCAGCCCGCGATAAGGGCTCCCTCAAGTCCCATTATCAGTGTGGAAGACTCTGTGGCATTCTTCAGCCAGAAATCTACCAACGCAAGCCTCTTCCTTCAGCCTGAGTCACTCACCCAACAAGGCTCTCCAGTGCAGAAAGCTCCCATCAAGGATGAGTCTAGGACAACGTGAGTGCTTCCAAGAATCTTCATTCAGCCTGGCTCACCAAATCAGAGTGAATTGAAAAGAATCTCCTTTCAGCTCGGCTCACCATTGCAGAGTAATGCTCAGGCTGGCCTTTTTAAAGCAGTTTTCTTGAGGTGACTTCCTGTCGTTCCTCCACTTCACAGGAACCAATCACAGCCTCCCGATTTGCCTAACACTGCTATAAGTGTTAAAATTAATGGTCTAGCTAAATATATGAAAATTATAAATCTTTTATTTACAAAAGAGGTGGAAAGACTGAAAGTAGAGAAATACAAAAGGGTAGAGAAGACATTAATCTAACTAAATATTGCTCCAGTTCTTGGCTCAGCCAGGACTTGTTAACCTTCAACTGGAATTAAACTCTCTCCAGAAGACAGGAAGGGAAAACAAGCTATCCACTCACTCAAGTTCCCTCCAAGAGGCAGGTCAAGATGATGACTCAAGCTGAAGGGGACTCCTGAAGCCAACTCTCTTCTTGGAGCCCACACCCCTAGCCTCAGAAATTCAGGGCCTTTTATAGTGACTTCTTTTCTCCTCCCCTCTTCACAGGGGCCAATCACAGATTCCAAATTGTCTAGCACTCTCCAGGGGGCAGTGTTTGTGGGAACTAGTTCACATCTTCTGGAAGGGTGAATCAAAAGGGTTCACAGTTTCTGGGGGTGTGAGCTCTTAAAAGAATTCACTAGTTTCTGACTATTTGAGTTAGAAAAAAGGATGGAGCTCTCCAAGTATCTTGCTGGCTTTTCACTTAGCACTAGGTAGAGTGTGTATTCACTAAGTGGTTTGAGAGCTCTTCTACCTAGTTCAAACTGGTGTTGATTCAAAGTTATTGTTAACCAAAGTATTAACTCCAACTAGGCAAAGGGAATAAAGGATTCCCTTTTCACAAGTGTAAACTCAAAGAGAACAAAGAATTCCCTTTTACACTGTGTGTGTGTGTGTGTGTGTGTGTGTGTATGTGTGTGGGCGGCCTTTGTAGGTGTGAGTTTTCTCCAGTAAGTGACTCTTGAACTCTCTTAATGGTTAGCTAGGTGCTAAACAGGCACTTTAAGTTCTTGATTTGATTAAATTAAAGGTTGCTGATTGATTACATTAAAAATAAACTAAGAGAGACATTTGTATTCTTACTCCCAACAGTTCTTTCTCTGGAGATGGAGTCCCTCAGAATTGTTCTGGACCATTGCACTGCTGTCAATAGCAAAGTCTATCGCAGTTGATCATTCCACAATTTTGCTTTTACTCTGTATAATGTTCTCCTGGTTCTGCTTATTTCACTCTGCATCAACTAATGTAGGTCTTTCTAGCTCTTTCTGAAATCATCCTGCTCATCATTCCTCATGGCACATTAGTGTCCTATCATCGTCATATACCACAATTTGTTCTTTCATTCTCCAGTTGAGGGGCATCCCTTTAGTTTCTGATTCTTTGCCACCACAAAGAGAGAAGCTATAAATATTTTTGTACAATAGGTCCTTTCCCAACTTTTTTTTATTTCTGGGTTACAGATTCAGTAGTGGTATTACTAGATCAAAGGGCATGCATTCTTTTATGCCTTATGGCAGTGATGGCAAACCTTTTGGAACTTTTTATCAACCCTGAGTCATGTCCACTCACTCCACAGACTGGGTGCCCATGCCCCACCCCCTGACTGAGTGCAGTGCCCCACCCACCCCTGTGTTTGGGGGTGTGGCCAGGAATCAGGCTGGCCAAGCCAGGGCCCAGCTCCATGGGGAGGCTCCAGGATCCCTTTGCATTTGGGGGCATGACCATGCTACCTGCCTTGGGCTGACCCTGCTCTGCTGCCAGGATGGTGCAGCCCCACACTGCTCCCACTCCTGCACTCAGAGGGAGGGGCTGGGCTTCTGGCTAGCCAAAGCAGGGCCATGTCTCTATGGCATAATTCCAAATTGTCCTCCTGAATAGTTGGATCAGTTCACAGCTCCACCAGCATTCACCAATTATGATTACCATCTGTGTATTCCCCTCCATCTCTTTTGATCTTGCCTTTTCTTCTTTCACTCTTTCCCTCCACACCAGGTTTTTGCTTTTAATCACTCCTCCTATTCCTTGTCCCTTACAATATTCCCCTTCCCACCACCACCCTTCTTATTCCTCTCCTACTTCTCTATAGGGTCTTTTATGTACTCCCCCCCCAACTTCTCCTTCCCTTATATTACCTTCCTTCCCATTATCCCATTTGTTATTCCGCTTCTTCTCTATAGGGTAAGATGGGGTGCTCTGTTGTTGGTGTAGGCAGGGTCCTAGAATCCTGACGTTAGCCTATTTCTAGCTCAGAATCTGGCACAGTAGTTGGGGGGTGGGGTGGAGGTGGGGTCTTTCAGCACTCTTCTTTGTACAGTTTTGCTTCTGGTTCTTCCTTTGTGAAAATCGACTTTCTCTGACTATCTTTCATTTTTCTTGGTTTTTGACTCCTGTCATTTTGAGGTCCTTTTTAAAGAGTGTTTTGGAAGGATTGTCAGAGAGGTTTCAGCTTTCGTTGCCACTAAACCACCATCTTGGCTCTACCCCTTCCAGCCCCAACCTTTAATTTCTAAAAATTTGTTGGTACTAAGGGTGTTTGGATCTTGAAAATATTTTTTCTTGGAATTCAATCCAAGAATATTTATTAAATCTCTATTATGAGCCAGGTGTTGGAGATACAAAAACAAATGAAACTGCAAGTTTTCTTTAATTTTTTAAAATTAAATTTCTCAATTAAATTTTTCACTGTGTACCTCTCCTTCCATTCTCTGAAAACTATTCCATATACCAAAACATTTTTTTAAAAGAAAAAGTAAATTAAAATTAAGAGTAGAAGAGAAAAAAGTCATCAAAGCTGTTCAATACTGAAAAAAATCTGACATTATATGCAGTGTTCCACTTTTATCAACCCTCCTTTGCATAGGATTTGAAGAAGTGTCTTTTCATGTCTTGGTTAGGGTCAAGTTTGTGTTTTGTAATTTGTAACATTCAGTTTCTTTTTTAAAAATTTAAAATGTTTTTATTAATTTTTTTATTACTATCATTTGTTCCCTGTAGCCTTACCTCATCCTCTCAGTTATCTCCTATAATAAATAGTGCTTTAAAAACACAGATAAAGAAAAAGAAGAGGGGGAAAAAGTCAGCATAATTGTTCAGTACCTCACAAAGTCTGAAATCAGTTTCATATATAATATAACACTTATGGTCTTCCCGCTCTGCAAAGAGTTGTGGTAGAGGTGCCTTCTAATATTTCTGTTTTGAACTGAGCTGGTTCTGCAATTTCGCCACATTCACTTTTGAATTAAAAAAATATTTTTTTATTTTTACATTCTTATAATCTGAGTATATATCATTTTCTAGGCTCTGCTTTCTTTATTTTACATCAATTCATTTAAATGTTTCCATGCTTCTTTGCATTTATCATATATGTTGTTTTTTCTTTTTTTAAACCCATACCTTATAAGTCTTAGAATTGATATTAATTATTGATTCCAAGACAGAAGAGCAGTAAGGGTTCGTGACTTGCCCAGGGTCAAAAAGCTGGGAATTGTCAGAGGCCAGATTTTAACCGAGGACCTCCTGTGTCTGGGCTGGGCTCTCAATCCCCTGTGCTTGCCCCTATATTCATTGTTTCTTATAGCATAACAATATTTTATTTGTACCACCATTTGTTTAGCTATCTCTAATTGGTGGATATCTACTTTGTTTCTAGTTGTTTGCTAACATAAAAGTACTCCTGCAAATTTTTTTTCATCTATGTGAGGTCTCTATTTTTATTTGAAAGGAAGTTGGTGACCCAGGACTGAAACTTAGGATAGAAACTAGGGGTTTGGCTGTAGATCTGGGAATTATCTATAGAAAGAGTCTTGCAATAAGAGGAAGGATGGAGACAAAGGAAAAAGTGGGAGCATGAAGCATTCACAGTAGTCCAAGCAGGTAGTAATGGGAACTGCTATGGGTGGGTTGATGGAGGAATATGTTTAATGCAAGTGGTATTGTGGAGATAGAATGGATAATACTTGATAACTGATTGTAGATGAAAAGTATTAGTTCACCCACTATTTAGGGTTTTCTTTTGTTGCCTCTCTTGTGGATATTTTTTTTTATCATTACTGTGTCTCTCTGGGAGGTTATGAACCCCATTCCAGCTTTGATTTTTTGCTAGTTTGTTATTTTTTGTGTTTTTAATTTATAAAGCATTTACTCATTTAAATGGAAATATGAAGGTAATTTATAAAAAGCAAGTATAAATGAAATTTTGATTTTACTTTTTCTTATCTGATCTCCCTTTGACATGAATAATCATATCTGACTATATTAGGAAAAGTTTTGATGATAGCAGTTTTAGTTAATGAAATTTTTAAAAGAAGTTAATTTAAAGGTTTTAAGATTTTTAACACTTAAAATGAATAATTTACTTCATTGAAATCACCTAGATAGCTAGAGTATAAAAGCTCAAGTTAGAATTATATTCTAGGAAAGGATTAAGGTGTATTTTTTTTTTAATCACAGCGAAGCTAAAAATGTATTAGATTATAGGAGTCCAAATGATAACAAGATTGGAAAATAGGAGATTGGAAATTAGGATTTGAGAAAAATTAAAGGAAATTTCTTTTGGCCTTTTTCAATGTATTTGTAACTTTGGTAATTTTTGTATTTGTATTTTGTACAATGTATTTGTAACTTTGGTAATACTTTGCCTAAGAAAAGAGAAAGTTAAGAAGTGACTCATCATTTTTCACTAGACATATGTAAAATAGATTCAGGTATGTGGAGCTTCAGCATCATTTAAGAATCAAGTAATACACAAGAGTGTCCCTGAGTTACTTGTAGGAAGTACACATTTTTCAGAGCAATTCCAATTATTGGAGATTTAGTAGAGACTGGATTAGATTATGGGGAATAATGCCATAAAAGGGTTTTATCAGTTAAATATGGGTTTAATTAAATGACCTGTCAATTCTCTTTTAGTTCTTAGATTTTATAACTTTAGAGATAATTAATCCATTCTCCCCAAATAAAAGATGAAACACGAACAGTTTAGGAAGAGGATAAAGTATGAACATCATTTATTAAATACAGTTTTACTTAAGTCCATTGGAAAGTTAAAAAAACCCAAGCCCAACAGTTTCTATATGTGGTCTAACAAGAATTTGTGACAAACCAGGGAGATAGAGACTAGGAGACTTTACAGAATTCCTTTTAGTCCTCACATTCTTAGTAGAAAATAACAGAATAGTACAGAATCCCTTGATACTTTGGCACTTGGGCAAGGCAGACATTGTTCGGTTAGTATGGCACATTCTTTCACTAGGCTCTAAGGCCCTCTATCTGGTGTGGTTGGAGTTGCATATCTGCTGCCTCTGGCAAAGTTTCGAGTATGTTACAGTGACACATCTCTGCCTAAAAGAGTGTTTTACAGAGAGCTCACCTAAGGCAGGTGCTCACACAGAGGTCAGAAGAAGCAATACTAGGACACTCGTTAGGTTTCCCTGAAGAACTTTGTACTGATTAGGAGACATGGGAGACCCTGGCACAGGACCTGCCAGCAGGGTGTGCCTGTATCCTAGAAGGCACTCTGATTGCAGGAGCTCAAAAGAAACGTGAGATACACAAATTACTTCAGATAACATTGAGAATAAGTATTAAGTAGAGACTAAAAATATTACTTGACATCTGAACATCTGAATGGATTGCAGATTTCTGTTTACTAATTTTGTCATTGAGTTAATGGTATCTCAAAGGGTTTGTGATTATTCTCTTATTCTAAAGTAAAATTATACTTATTAAATGAAATGTAACATTGTGTAAATTTTAATGTTTTAAAATTTTAAGACTTTTTCAGTGATATTGTTAGCATTTATACATATTAGTAGGGTATCTTTTTTTTTTTTTATGGAATGTCTTTATATAGGGGACCGACCACAGAGTTCTATATTATTTATCTGTGGGTGGTGACCTGAGAAGGAGAATGGAGGCTAGAGGAATATGGATGTGAGATAGACAAGGCAGTCAGAGGAAGAGAGGCAGGAATAAAGACTCAGAGACCACAAGTTAAAACACCTGGGGATATGCGAGCTCTGTAATTACCTCTCTAGAAAGAGAAAGGAAGTGGAGAAATTATAAGTATGAGGACCAAGAGAACCTGCGTGGAGCTGAGAACTCTGGGACATCCCCCATGGGCCACACGGCCAAGAGATTAATGGGAGATGCGCGCGGCAGCTGCGCTGCGTCAATCAGTCAGACACGAGGAACATAGTAGGCCACAGCAAGATCAAGATTGTAAGAGGCAAGAGGGAGAGCAAACCCTGTGAGAGTAAGAGGTGTAAGAGAAGAGAGAGGCTCGCACATGTTCCCCAGCCTTTATTGGGGACCTTAGGAATGCCAAGTGGGAGGTGATTAATGAATACGTGACATGATAAAGGTTTTTACATTGGTGGCATTGACAATGACAGAATCACAGAGGAGGAGATTAATCGAACCCATGAATGTACTCTGAGCCAGGGCAGCCGTCAATGCCCAGCCCAGGAATTTGCTTGTCCTTTGCTAGTCCTTTGGATTGTCCCTTTCCATACAGGGAACATCAAGTGATCTGACCATGTGTCTGGTAAATGAATATACAGGATACAATATCAATACATCAATCATACTTCCAAGATGCCAAGATGCCTGGTATGCTACACTTTACTTTGGACTTTATTTTCCTCTAAGTGTTCTTTTGACTGGGAAACTTAAAGTAAGAGAAAGCTTTCAGTTTTTTGTATTCAATATGCCTGATCTGATACTTTAAAAAAATTAGATTATCTAATTGATCACATCAGTTTTTAGTACCAAATCTTTGCTTAAAAGGCCATGTGAGAAATATGTTTGTTTATTTTTTTTAGTAGACATTTTTAGCCTATGGTCATTGGATAGATTTCAGAGGGGCCTGTGAATTTGGGTGAGAAAAATACGGATCTTTATTTTCACTAATCCCTGACTCATACTTAACATTTGATTCACTTATGAATTAAAAAAAAATTTTTTTTGAGACAGAGTCCATAGATTTCACCAGACTGCCAAAGGGAGTGGGTCCATTATACAAAAATAGGTCAAGAACCTCTGTTCTAGAGGAAGAATAAAAGTTTTTATGTGATGATAAAAAAGCAAATTCTTTTTTTTTTAAACCCTTACCTTCCGTCTTGGTGGCAGAAGATTGGTAAGGGCTAGGCAACGGGGGTCAAGTGACTTGCCCAGGGTCACACAACTAGGAAGTGGCTGAGGCCATATTTGAACCTAGGACCTCCCATCTCTAGGCCTGGTTTTCAATCCACTGAGCTACCCACCTGCCCCCTAAAAAAGCAAATTCTAAGTATCAGGAGTGATGTAATTTTAATAACATAAAAATAATGCCTCCATTAATTAAACTTGGTACTCATGTTGTAAAAAGTAAATTATTTTAATAAAATATAAAGAGACTTCGGTTTAAGATCAGGTGTGGTGTAGTAGAAAGGATGCTGGACTTCAGAGTTAAGTATGTTTCCCACCTCCCTCATTTATTATCTGTGTAAGAATAAATAATTCATAGGATTATAGATCTAGAGTTGGAAGGGGGCCTTGGAGATCATGTCACTTAATTCTCCCCTTTTACCATTAAGGGTAAAACCAGGACTAACAGGTTTTTGGCTATGCATGGAAATTCTTGGGCTGCTAAGCATAATTAGCATTATACTAGTGTTGGGGAGAGGCTAAGATGGGAGATAGAATTGGGATGGGAGCAGTCTTTAAGAGTTCTAGAATTTCATGATTACAATTGAGGGTTAGTTCCGGGTTAGGCATAGTGATGATAGTGTCATTGGATATGGTCTTTTTGCCTTCTTAAATTTTTATAGAGGAAACTATAAATAGTGTATGCAAATTTTATTTTTCCAAATTATTACAAATGATCCTAATTGTTTGGAAGTCAAAGAAATGTTATTTAGTTTGTTAGGATGATTTCAGCATCTCAGGGGGCTGCAGTTTGGGGACCCCTGCATTATCATCTCAAGTATATGTATTTCAGTGAGTGAACTTTAACCCTCCAAAATGAAGGCCTGTGCTAAAAATTCAGGTATCACAGTGGGAAAAATGCTTTTGGATAGTTTGGGTAGAAAATCTTTCCAGTTTAAATAATAAGACAAAAGCATACTTCTACTGGCCCTGTGTAGGTGACTTGGAAATGCTGAATGCTTCCTCATCGTCTTTATTTGTGGTGCTTTTTTGCTTGCAGTCTACTGGATAAATTATTCCAGTATGGATTGCAAAGAATAGAACCTTTTTAGTTTCATTAAAGTGTGAACTAAGACTACAAAATGACTTATAAAACAACAACAAAAAAAAATAGTAGAAAGCCCCATCTTTTAAATACCAGCTTTCTATGAGTGATGTTATATGGTTGTGAGTCATGGAGCACTCTAGTCTCCAAAGAATCTGAAATATATCACTAGGGGGATAATGGAGAGGCATATGGTATACATAAATAGGCTGCAACATGTTACACATAGGAATTATGAAGAAGTGTAGTATAAAAGATCATCAAAGAAATATGATTGAAAAAGAAGATGGAGGGCAGCTAGGAGGTACAGTGGAGAAAGCAGGCTTGGAGTGAGGAAGGCTTTGGTAAATCTGGCCTCCTATATTTCCTAGCTGTGTGACCCTGGGCAAGTTACTTAACCCTATTTGCCTAGCCCTTTTAAAAAGAAAGGAAGAACAAAGGAATCCAAAAAATAGAAGATGGGTTAATTCCATAGCAGAAGTAAGGAGTGGAATTCCCAATATCACTGGTGTCTTTACAATGTTAGGAGAAACAAGGAAGACTTTCTACATGTTGGGTAGACACCCTTTTTAAACATGAGAGAATAAGAAACAAATATCAAATAAGATGGGCATCAAATAAGATGGATGGGTTATGAACTATATCCTTGAAGACAATATCCACTTCTGTAAGTCCAAAGTTGTCTTGAATATTTGGGTATCAGTTGACGTAGTTGAATCAGTTAGCAAATATGGGTGTTCCTGATGTATTGCCTCATGCAATAGTGGATACAGAAGTATAAGATATCCAGTTTATTCTCTGGATTTAGGAGTTAGCAAGCTTCTTCCTTGAAGATCTTTCTCGAACAAAAAAAAAATTCAAAATCTTGGATTTTTATTAAAATACAATCCCCCCCCTTGAAGTGGGTGTTAAAAAAAAACAAATATCCAATTCAGCTCAGGATGCATTGTAAAGTTATGGAGGTGTATGAGTCAGTTATTAAAAGAATTAAAAAACAATAAAAACAAAACAAAACAAAAAACAAAATAAAAAATATATAAAGGGAAAAATATGGAAGAAAGTTAAACTTTTGGAAGAAAGAAAAAATAAAATTCAAAATCAGAATCAAAATACCAACATTTATGTATATAAAATGTTGAGTAAGCAAGAATAAATTCATAATGGGCCCTTGTACAGGTCCAATTTAAAGTAATTTCTAACCCACAAGTCTGTAGGACAGAATGCAGTAATATTTCACGTACCCATTTATAGCCAAGACTATAGGAAGTTGCCATACTATAAGAAGGAAAGGAACTAGAATTCTATTTTGATAGGGAAGCGTCATTCCCTGGACTGATTTTTAGTCATTCTCACTTGTATAAGTACTTCACAAAGAGTGTAGATACAAGGAAGTCCTACGACTTAACATATGTCAAGTGTTGCAACCTCGAGTCCACATTAGTATTTCCTGTGTGCTCTTTTGAAATTATTCAGGTTAAGTCTGTGCTCCTTGTTTTTATCCCATTTCCTGGAGTCAGACACAAACATTAATCATAGTCCCATAACATTTTTATCAATTAATGGCAGGTTCCCACAGTTTAAAGCTTTGGGATATGTATTGATATTATAGCAAGTATATCTATATCTATATCTATATCTATATCTATCTATCTCTCTATCCATCTCTCTATCTATCTCTTAAAATTATATTACTGCAGAGAGAGAAAAAATATTTAATGGTATGTAACATTAGTACAAGAAATGAGGAAAAGGAAAAAAATCAAATATTCTAATCAAAATACAAGAAAAGCAATAATAAAAAATAAGGGAAAAAGAAAAAATCAGGAATTCAATGTGTTCTCAAAAAACACCATCCACTTGTCAATGGATTATTATTTTCAATGCATGAGATAGGATGCAGTCAATCAGTCTCAACAGAAGATGCTCTCTTTTACATGTGAGCAATGAATCCAAGAAGCCTTCTCTCCAACCTTTATAGATGTTGTAGTAGTTAACAATATTTGGAATGGTCCTTCCCAGGAAGGTTGAGCTGCTCCAGTACCCTGGAAATTCTTAATATACACCTTGTCTCCTGGGTTCAGGTTGTAAAGTGAAAAGTCTAGTGGTCCAGCTTGTACTGCAACTCTGGATATATGGAGTCCACGCAGTTTATGCTGTAATTCCTGTATATAGGAAGCAATAGTAGTATCTCCCCCTAATAGAGATGTATATGCCGGGGAGAAAGGCTTAGCCTGTATAGGCGGATGTCCAAAAAGCATTTCAAATGTTGAGATATGTAAGTCTCCTCTAGGCCTGCTTCTAAGATAAAATAGGGCCAGAGGGAGAATTTCATGCCATTTTAAATGAGTCTCAGGGCATAATTTTCCAATCATAGTTTTAAGTTCTTTATTCATCCTTTCAACTTGGCCTGAGCTCTGGGGATGATATGGGACATGGAATTTGGGAGTTATCCCCAAGCAAGAATATATTTGGTTTAAGACAGAATCAGTAAAATGACTTCCTCTATCTGAATTAATATGTGGTGGCAGGCCAAAACGAGAAATAATTTCTTTTAAAAGCACCTTAGCAACAAAAGCCACTGTGGCTCGGGTCCCAGGAAATACTTCCGGCCAGCTGGTAAGTTGATCTACTATGACTAGACAAAATTTATAATGTCTGGCCTTTGGCATTGTTATGAAATCTATCTGTAGGTGCTCAAAAGATGTGTAAGCCGGAGGATGCCCACCAAGAGCTTTGCAATGAAAGGCATGTTGGTTATATACCTGGCAGGTAGAGCAGGCTGAACACACTTTAGAGGCTATGGTAGTTACATCGGGGGCTATCCATATTCTCTTAACAGTCCACTATGCCCTGGGTACCAAAGTGACCATTTTAATGAACAGATTGTCAAATTTGGTGATAGAAACTTCTAAGGAGGGACGGTTTTCCTTCATATAACACCCATACTCCATTAATCTGTTTTGCTTTGAATTTTTGTTCCCATTTTTTCACTTCCTTTTCATTATAGAAAAGTGATAAATTTAAATCATCAGTGGTTGTTAATGTTAAAATTAATTCAGGTCCTTCTATATGGCTGCTAGCTTTGCAGCAGTATCTGCTTGGTCATTTCCCGTAGAGACAGGATCAGTGCCACCTGTATGGGTGGAGCAATGAACTATAGCTAGGGCTTCAGGCAGTTTGAGAGCAGAAAGAACTTTATTAATAATTTCTGCATTAGCTATGGATTTTCCAGCTGAGGTTAAAAATTCTCTCTGGAGCCATATCATGCCGACTGAATGACTAATGCCAAAAGCATATCTAGAATCCATATAAATTGTTGCCTTTTTACCCATGGCAATTATATAGGCATGTTTCAGAGCTATATGTTCTGCCCCTCGAGCCCTAATGTTAGAGGACAGTGAAGCTGACCATTCAGTGGCAAATTCTGTGACTACAGCAGCTCCAGTGTAGCATGTGCCATCTCTCATAAAAGAAAGATCAGTAAATAAGACCAGATCTGAGTTGTTTAAGGGAGTGTCCAAGAGATCATCTCGAGGCTTTTCTGCCATGGACACTAGTGTTTTACAACTATGTAATGGTTCTCCTGAAGTTGGTAAATCTGGAAGCAAGGTGGCAGAGTTAAGGGTTGTACAGCATTTCAAGGTAATGTTTTCATTGTTTAACAAGGTTATTTCATACCTTGTAATTCGCTGATCAGAAAATGCCTGTGTTCTATGTCTTAGCTACAGTGCTTCTACCTCATGTGGGCACATAATTGTTAATGGGCAACCCAATACTGGATCAACAGTTTTTGTCGCTAGTAAGGCTGTAGCAGCTACTCCTCTAAGACATGTTGGTGCTCCTGATGCTATTGGGTCCAGTTGGGCAGAATAATAAGCAATTTGGTGCTGAGAAGAACCCAGGGTCTGAGTTAAAACATCTGAAGCTACCCCTCTTCGCTCATGTACATACAAAGTAAATGGCTTGTTGTAATCTGGGATGCCTAGAGCAGGGGCAGACAGGATAGCCTGTTTTAGATCTGATAGAACTGACAGGTTTTCTGCCTCTAATTTTAGGGGCTCAGGTACCGAATCCTTTGTTAGTGCTATAAGGGGTTTAGTAATTTCCCCATAGCAAGGAATCCATTGTCTACAAAACCCTGTTGCTCCCACAATTGCTCTCAGCTGTTTCTTAGTGGTAGGAGTGCTTAAAATTTGAATATTCTCAATTTGTTTGGGAGAAATAAAGAGAGCACCCACAGTTAGGAGGAACCCCATATATTCTACTTTAGGGAGGCACCACTGAACCTTATCCTTCTAGATCTTATGCCCTCTTTTGTGCATCTGCAAAAGAAGGTGTTTACTATCTTCCTGACATTCTTCTGCATCTGTTGAAGCCAATAGTAGATCATCTACATATTTGATTAATTTGATGTTTTAAAATTTTATATTATCTGTATCTTGGCTCAAAATTTATGCAAAAAAGCTTGTGTTGTCTACCAAACCTTGCAGCAGACAACTCCAGGAGTACTGACAGCCCTGCCAGGTGAAAGCAAAGATATGCCTGGAGTTCTCATGTATGGGTATGGAAAAGAAGGCTGAGCACAAGTCTATTACTGTAAAGTATGTAGCTGTGCTAGGAATAGAAATAATAGTATTCATGTTGGAAACTACGGAGTGTCTCTTTATAACGTGATTGTTCACAGCCCTCAAATCCTGCACGAATCTATTGAGGTGTTTGCTATCAGGCCCTCTTTTTGCTTTTTTAACAGGCAGGATGGGCATGTTGTATTCAGATTTACAAGGGATTATTATTCCCTGTGCAATTAATGAGTTAATTACTGGGGTAATTCCCTCAATTGTCTCTTTTGAGAGGGGATACTGAGGAAGATTTAGTTTTTATCTGCACAGGAACAGTCGACTTGAGTAAGCCTACATCGGAAGAAGATGTGGCCCAAAGAGACTCAGGTATATCTTCAGGTATTACAAAGGTAGGATGCTCTTTTTCCTCCTGACTCTCTGAGAGAATTACAGGGAGTAAATTTAAAGATTCCTCTAGTACTTGCAATGATAAGGAACCATCTGGGGTGCAAGTTATTGTGGCTCTGAGTTTACATAGAAGGTCCCTTCACAGCAAATTTAAAGGGGAGTCAGGCATCAAAAGGAAGGAATGTTGTACCTCCAGGGGTCCTACAGACACCATTCTAGGGGGAAGTTTTTTTAACTCTTTGGGGTATTCCTGATACTCCCATTACATTTTCTGAGCCAACAGAATAGCAATGTAAATCAGGTGTTCTCTTTAATACAGACCAGGAAACTCCAGTGTCTAAAAGACAATCATAATAGGTGTTACCTAACTTTAAAGTAACATGGGGTTCATTAGTATGGGGAGGTAGTGGATAGGGACAACGGGTAGTACGACATTAGGGTCCGGAAAATCAAAGGTTGTATCCTCTGATTCCTGTGCCCCATCCCCACCCCCACCCCCAGACACCTTCATTGTGTTTGGGAAGTTCCTTGGGCATCCCCCTACAAGGCACCCCCCTGAGGGGCATTTACACCCTGAGTATTTTTTGGACGAGTGCCACTTAAGTTATATTGTTGTGGAGTCATTTGGTTTGAGTTATCATTTTCCCAATATCTATTTCTATAGTTATCATTCCTAACGTTGTGGTTTCCATTGTCATAATTATAGTTATTTCTATAATTATCACTTCTGTAGTTGTTATTAAACTGCGTATTCCTTCCTATAATCTTGAGAAAAGCTCTACACTCTACCATTTTGTGACCCTTCTTCTCACAGAAGTGGCAGGTACTGGATCGATAATTAGATTTCTGGAGAGGGGAAAGTGTCATTGGTTGATTATCATGCCCACTTTGTTTTAGCCATCTTATCTTTTAAACATCTCAATTCTTTCTTCATTTCCTCTAATACATCATTAATTTCTTCCTCCTTTTCTTTGTTTCCCTTTAAAACATATATAGCTGTTTTTTGCAATTCTTCAAGGTCCATCTCTGGCCATTTTGGCCAATGCGTTCTAAAATAATCACTTTGCAAGAGTTATTGACAAAGAGCCTTCTAACTTGTCTTAAGCTATTTTCTTTAGGTAGGTCAAAATCCAGTATCTACCCCCAAACTCGATTATTCTATCCATGAATCTGGAGGGTGTTTCTTCCTCATTTTGCTTAATCTTTTCAAATTCCATCCACTTATCTGTACTGTCTGCATATTCTCTCATTGCCGTTAGGATGCCCTCTCTACAACGGTATAGTTGTAGATAATCCTCAGGGTTGTTATAGACCCATTTGGGATCCTGAGATGGCTAATGTGCTGCTTTTCGCCCCTGGATTTTGTTGACATGAGCAATTATTTTATTTTTCTCAAGTTCAGTTAAAAAAGCCTGAAGTAAGTTTTCAACCTCCTTATAAGATGGATTATACTGAAAAAATGTCTGTCATCTTCTTTTGTTACTAGAAAGGGATCTTGTTGTTATGTGGGGATATTTTGTGTAAATTCATTTATTTCTTGGGGAGTAAATGGTATATTGTGTCTTAAAGTCACCACATCCCTATTCCATCCTATTTCAGGTACTTCTCTTAGAGGAAACAGGCCTCTAGTTGAATTTTGTACCTGTGGGTCAATTTGACTAGGCCGAGTTTCTCTAGGAGGACAAGATCTCCTTTGGGTTGGGATTTGGTTTTGTGTAGGAGAAGGAACATGAGAAACTGGGATTAAAGGGGAAGGGTTTTGGGGATTAAATTCAGCCAAAATTTGCTGACCACGAGAGGAGCAGTCTGTTAGCTGAGCTATAGGGAAGGTGTTTTCCATCTGTATTTCAGGGAAGGAAATTTTCTCATTCAAAGGTTCAGAAACAGGTCTGTTTCTGGTAGAGTGGATGTTTGACAATTGATCCTGTAAGAAACATTTTAAATCTTCTAATTGGGCTTGCATTTTATCCTCAATTTTTTTTTTATTTTAGCATCTCTAAACACAGTATTGAGGAGTACTAAAATTACATTGCCTATTAATATAAAAATTTGGAGGTATGCTGTATTCCTCAATGTCCCTAATTCTTCAACCATCATATAAATGTCGAAGAATGTAGTATTCATTTATATATGTATATGTATATGTGTGTGTGTGTGTGTGTGTGTGTGTGTGTATATATACATATATATATATATATATATATATATATATATATAAATAAATTATTTTTCTAATAGGTCTTCACAAAACACATGGGGAGCAGGACAATGCCAAAACTTTCTACAGGTTTTTCCCACTCCTAATCTAGTCAGTTGTTCCCTAAAGGAAAGGAGATTTAGAAACAGCTCTCCCAGCCAGGACCTTAGGGCCCTGTTGCTAAGATTTAAAACAGCTGTGTTGTATCTAAGAAGAGAGGGAGAAAAGAGAAAAAAAAATCCAAATTTACTTAACTTTACTGCTGATCAAAATAAGCTATTAAAAAAAGATAGTCACAGTAGAAAAAAGGTTTAGGAAAGTTAAGAAGATTGAGGGTATTTCGCCACAACTGACATGGTCAGCCAAACTGTAAAGGGTGAAATTATGGCTGAGACTGAATGTATAATTAATTTAGGTCGCCAAGGATTTTATTTATAAAAAATCCTAATGAAAAACCCAAATAATAAAATACCCAAATCAGCTGCCAAAATTTATGGTGATTTAAATGATATAGTAGAGAAAATTAAGAAGAAGGGAAAAGGAATGGAGAAGGATTTCTCTCCTCCCCCCCCCCCACCCCCCCGGCCTGGCTAGTACTGGGATGGAAGATTAGAAGATCTAGAAAGTAGGGGTTTGTAGTGTGAAGGAGGAAGGAATCAACCTGAACTCCAAAAGGGGCTCAGCTGAGATGCCTGAATCTGAAGCAGGTCAAAGACAAAACTCACCTCCAAAACCCAGATAATAACTGCCACCACTCCCAAGATGTCGGAATGCCTAGCACTCTGCCAGCCAGGGTCGCCTCTCCAGGGAAAAAGAAAGAGGCAGGACTTGATGTGCCTTATATGGACGTTTTTACATCACTTTTCTGTGTCTCATCTGTACCAATGAGGACTTAGCTTGACTTAGGACAGCCCATAGGTTTATCCTTTTTTTGCACATGTCTGTTGAAGGCCATCTCCTCAGATAATTAAATCTTGAGTTTGATGCAGACCGTCAAAATCTTGTTAAACTGAGTAGGGCGGAGAATGTAGAGTTTCCAAGACCTGATTCTGTTATTCTAAGTATCTCCATTGTTACTGATCAGGAAATAGCAAATCACATCTTCTAAAGGATGGTCTGATTAGGGTGAAATAGTTTTAAAATTCACAATCATTTAGCAAATATGGGTGTTCCTGATGTATTGCCTCATGCAATAGTGGATACAGAAGTATGAGATATCCTTGCTTCCTGTGAATTGTCTAATTGGGGAGACATACACAAAATTGATAAATAATACATGACATAGATAGTGTTATATAAGCTGTAGTCTTTGTGGTGGCAAAAAATTGGAAAATGAGGTGATGCCCATTGATTGGGGAATGGCTGAACAAATTGTGGTATCTGTTGGTGATGGAATACTATTGTGCTCAAAGGAATAATAAAGTGGAGGAATTCCATGGTAATTGGAACAACCTCCAGGAAGTGATGCAGAGCGAAAGGAACAGATAGATCCAGGAGAACACTGATACATTGTGGCACAATCGAAAGTAATGGACTTCTCTACTAGCAGCAATGCAATGATCCAGGACAATCCAGAGGAACTGGTGAGAAAGAAAGCTATCAACATTCAGAGAAAGAACTGTGGGAATAGAAACATGGAAGAAAAACATATGATTGATCATGTGGTTAGATAAGTATATGATTAGGGTTTTGATAAAAGATTCTACTGCAAATATGAATAACATGGAAATAGTTTCTGAACATGTATAACCCAGTGAAACCGCTTGTCAGTTTCAGGATGAGGGAGGAAAAGGTATTGGGGGGGGGGGGGGATCATGAATCCTGTAACCATGGAAAAATATTCTAAATAAAAAAAAGACCTCAAAAAATAAAGGAAAGAAAGTGTTATGAATAATTGTTATTAATGGTGCTCTTTAACAAAACAGCAGCTTCTTGATGTAAATTAGTGTCATTTCTATTTTACATTTGAACAAGTATAGAAGAGTCAAAACAAGAATTTATAATTCCTTTTTTATGTGTCATAAGAAACAAACAGATTAATTGAAAAAATGGGAAAGAACTAACAGGTTTATTGTTAAAGCAAAAGGGAGAGAGGGAGGATTTAGGAATGAGGATGTCCTAATCACTAAGGCCTCTCACTTCCCTCTTCCTTCTACTTTCACTGCGAAGTGAAACCTTCTTGATCTTGATGCTTCCTTTCACTCCCTGCTTTTGGCTAATATCCCCAAAGCCCTCTCTATTCTTCCTGACACTATAAATCCTCCCTATTTGGTTTATCAAGATGTGACAGGTTTCAAGATGAAAAAGGATGAACTCTAGATGTCTGAGTTCAACCCAGCTGGGCTGGGCCTGAGATTGAACCCTCAGCCCTCACACCAACAACTGACTCTGGACAGCGATGTTCTTTGTCAGGGTTAAGATTATATAGGATCTTTTTCAGGTATATTTCTTTTTGTGAGAAAAGGTACTCCTAAAGGAAATCAAAAGGTTTTCCTTCTCTCACTAACAGGCTTGGTAAAACCATTTAGTTGAGATCAACTCCTTCCTCTCTCAACTCTGGGACAGGAAGAGCTTAGTTGGTCGTTGCTTCAAAATCTTTCCTCCCACATTCCAAAATCTTGCTCTAGAGTTCCTAGCATGAGGTCATGCTAGCCTCTGCAAACCAACTTTAACTTTACTTAAATTCATTTCTATTACTTCTACCATAACATACCTAATTCTCAATAATTTTCTTTTGGACCTTCCTTGCTTTTGTATTCGTTCTTCTATATTTGCCTATGCTTCTGTCTTCCTTTAAAAAACTAAGTTGACTGCTGAGCTCCTTGAGAATTCACATTGTTCTCTCTAGGTTGCTGCCATTTTCCTCCTCATTAGAACTTTTACTCTTTTGTGTACTTAAATTTTTTTTCTTTAGATTTTTTTTCACCCCATTTATGCTTACTTTTTCAATAGAATATTAGTCCATTGTATCCTACATATTATTTCTCTCAATCTTTTCAGAACTTCCCTCTCAGGACCTAAGATGACAGGCTATTCATCATTTTCCTCAGTTCCACTATCACAGATTCTAATATTGAGTGCTTCCTTTCCTCTCGCCCCCCCCCCCCCCAATAGTTCCACAATTTCAACTTTAGTAAACAGCCCTTCCTTGTTAGTGAGAATCAGATTCAGAATAAAATTTTACTTTTTGTGTTCATCTATCTTTGAAGAAAGGAATTATCATTAAGGCTAAGGAAGGAATGATTAACTGCCTATCTTTGGGGATGGAAAGAGAGGGAGAGGAAATCCTAATAATGAATAATTGAAGGCTTTCCCAATTAATACTATATAATGTGTATGTTCTTGGTTTTGAGATTTTGTTTGCTTAGGCTCATTTATTTCTGCTTTCTTTCTTTAATCTATAGTGCATTATGATAATATTGCTTCTGTTTCCAGTTCCATTTTTGTTTTTATTTTGTCTCTGCTGCCTAGCATGGGACCTTCCACCCATTTTGAGTTTAATAAATTCTAGTTGAATTGCAATTTTGTTAAAATTCTGTGTCTGTAACATGACAAAGAAAAAAATTTCCAAATCCAAATAAGAATTTTTTCTTCCAATTTTGAATTATCTGAATGTCTGCTTTAATCTATTAGCACAAATAATTAAGAGTTGACTCTAAAATTCATGATCCCATGCTTCAAGGTCTTATAATATAGTTTCCTTAGTTTCATAAAAGTTCTCATACATGGGATTTTAGAAATGGAATGGACTCTAGGGAAAAAAGGCTCAGGGAATGCAATTTAAACCACTTTAAATCACTTTGTAATCAAATTGCTCTAATCACTACACTTGAAAACTTCTAATTCTTTTAAACAATACTATTTCTATACTATTTTTTTCTTGGTAGTCTTATGAGCCCCCATTGATTATATTATCTTCATCTAGATAATTCTTAAGGTTTCAGATTCTAAGATCCAATTTCTTTCCTGACCTCCAGTCTTACATATTCAACTGCCTGTTGGACATCTTGACTTGGGTGTTCTATTAGATATCTTAAACTTAACACACCCTAAACTGAGTTCATTATTTTTCCCACTAAATCCTTCCCTCATCCTAACTATTCTGATACTCTGGCACTAACAGTCTCTCAGGAATCTGGACTCAGCCTAGATGGCATCCTTGATTCCTTACCATTTCACTCTGCCTAGCCAGTTTGTTGCCAATTGCTGTTGATTCTACCATCCCAATATCTTTCACATGCTCCCACTTCTGTCCTCTGACATTTCTACCATACTGGTATAGACCCTCATAATATCACACCTGGGCTATTGCAATAATCTTCTGATTATTCTTCCTGCTTCATTTCACTCCCCACTCCAGTCTGTCCTTCCATTGGCAATCCCTAATCTTTGTAAATGCAGATCTGACTATATCACACCCATTCATTAAACTTCCATGGCTATTTATTGCCTCTAGCATCAATCATAAAATCCTCCATTTGCCTTTTAAAGGTTTGCATTAGGAATTCTTGTTGTCTTTCTTTATAAATTCAGTTCTTAGCATAATGCCCACATAGAAGATGATTAACAGATGTCATAATTTGAATTAGATTAACTTAAACTAATTTCAGATTTGAATTTCAGGCTTTATTTTAAGGAGAAAAAAGTTGGATTTTTTTGTTTTTTTACTGAAAAGCTTGAAGTTAAGCCTCAGTTATTGTGTCCACTACTTCTAAATTTGACTTGACCCCACTCCTCAAGGTAAAAATAATGTGGTCATCTGCCAACTGGTGAGACAGCAGGTATTTTGTTTTGTTTTTTAAGCCCATGATTCTGTTATTATTCTTTATCAGACCAGAAGTAGCAAAACAAATATTTGTTGGTAAAGTTTGTCTTTGAAGATTCAAGTATCATGTAGCTAGGTAACCCAACTTCTTGTCTCAGTAGTGGCAACTATTTGGTGAAAGGGGAGATCTGTTAGAGCTGAGTCATGAAAAGGGAGACCTTGGCTGGAAGACTCAACCCAGAATATACATACATACATACATACATACATACACATACACACACACACACACACATGCCTGTGTGCACGTTTGTGTGTGTGTGTGTGTGTGTGTGTGTGTGTGTGTGTGCGCGCGCGCATGCCTGCTTGGGAATTGGAGAGAACTCTTCCCTTAGTGTAGTGATGGCAAACAAGGCCCTACTGCCACCCTACCACCCAGACTCAGTGCCTTGCACACCTCCCCCAGAGACTGGGTGCTGTCCCCCCCATTCCCTGCCATCCCGAGGAAGCATTCTCATTGGGCTGCTGGGCAGAGGGGCTGGTAAAGTGAAGAATGTCTTCAGCAAGTATAGAATGGAGGAGGGGAATGTCTTGAGTGCTCTACTCCCCTCCAGCTCTGCCCTCCCCCCCCCCCCCCCCCCCCCCCCCCGTGAGCTGCCCACCTCACCTCCTGTGTACTCCCATTGGGCTGCTGGGCAGAAGGGTGAGGGATGTAGAAAAATGTACTGAATCATGGGGAGAGGGGAAGGGAGCAGCTCCACCTGACTCTCTCTGCCTTTCAAACAAACTAGGGGTGGATAGTTGAGGGGGATGGCCGTGTGCCCCAAGAGAATGCTCTGCATGCCATCTTTGGCAGCTATACAATAGGCTCACCATCACTGCCTTAGAGTCAGAGAATCTTCATTTGACTCACACATAGGCTACTTTGTGACCTCAATTTTTTCACATCTACAAAATGAGTTGGTTGTAGAGATGACTTCCAAGAATCCTTCCAGTTTTGGTTCTATGATTTTGTGTTCTTCTGCGTGTAAGCATTCAATTCAATAATTCAGTTTGGTATAAATTTTTACTAAACATTCATGTTGTTTATTGTTAGTGTTTATATGTTATTATTTTTGTTCATGCCAACCCTTTTATCTTTTTCAATGTGATTTTATGTATTTTAAGTTTAATTTTTCATCATTTATTTACCCTCTTGAGATTGTAAATAGGGAAAATCCTTATTATCAGATTATTGTGACATCTAGTATTTTTTCTCAAATTTTAAAACTATGTTCTTTTGTTCTTGCTATTCTTGAATATTCTTGCTTTACTAGAAATAATCAAAGAGGTCTTCATCAATAACAGTTTAGTTTCAGGTGAGGTAGTGGTATGGAACAGAGGATAAAGCACTGGGTCTGGAATCAGGAAGCCACTCCTGTATCTTTACCAAGAAAACCCTATATAGGGTCATGAAGAGTTGGACATGATTGAAAAACTGAAGTCTGATTCTGATGAAGCAATTGAAAACATAGGAAACTCTTTATCAGGAGAGGAAATACTGTGTATTGCAGGAGTCAGTAATTATGAAGAATTTTGTACAAAATATGACCTAGAGGACAGTGATACTAAATTGGAAGTAATATGATAGAGAACTTGGTACCAGGAGTGGTTTGAGTTCTATAGGGTAGCAAACAACACTAAACCTTATAAGAACTCACACTGGCACTAGGCATAAGATCTGACACTTAATCCATGAAGTTACCTTAATCAAATCAGGAAAACTCCTAAGTCATAATAGCAAGCCCTGGCTGAAAAGAAAAACAAAACTGAGACAAGTCCATGAACCCCAATAAATGTAGATGAGAAACATCCAAGATGCTATTGGAGTATCTTACTCAAACAAAAATTATTACATGAAACCGAAATAGAATAATGCCCAAGACAGATAATATAAATTTGGGTTAGTTAGATCAGTGAGGATTAGAGTAGCCTGTGAAACACAGGAGAAGTGGTTCCTTGCAGAACCTGGGAATTTATTTGGGTGGATTTAGAATCCCTTAGAATTATTAACCTATATACGAATTTCAATCTCAAGCCTAGACTAAAATATCATTAACCTCTACAATCAACCACATAGGAATAGAATAATTGCCTTACAATCACACATTAAGAAAGATACCTACATTCATTACATAAAAAAATAAAAGAATCTCACTTCCACATATGAGGATGGTACAAACATCCTGTATAAAGTTTCACTCGCATGCATCAACATATTCACTCTCACATGCACACGCACATTAATTTTACACATATGCATGATCCTGTAGTTCCGGACACCTGAGATCATCTTTCAAGGTGAGACGACAGGCAAGTATGTATCCTGTAAAGGAGAAGGCACCCTGGGCCTATGACAAACTTCAAGTAATACCAAAGGATGGAAGATACATGGACAACTGGAAAGAACTTTGAATCAAAGACATTATGGGGAATGAACTTTAGGAAAATGGGTCACGTAAGATTAATCACCAATTACATTAACTTCACATCTAGGAAAGTACATTCATATGCACATTAGAATAAATAGGCATCCACCATGACATGTCTAGAACATGAACAAATTTTACACTGACATTAGGGGCTGTGCCATAAATAAGGAAAACCCATAAATTGTATATCTGTAAATAAATCTCTACTACCAGAGGATATATATGTAATGTGTATTTAAATAATGTGACATATATAAATGTGTACAAATAGCAGACATGTATATATATATGCATATGTATATATCATAATAATCTAATCTAGTAATATAGATAGAAAGGAGAATTAAAATACTAACTATTAATAGACAGGGACAGAGTAGTTTAAGGTGAAAAAAGGAATATTGATTCTAGAGAGGTAACATAGGGACAGAATAAATCAGATTTCATTAGATACAAGTTTATGTTTATATGTACATATATATACCTATAAATGTTATGAATTGTTACATTGGAATTAGCATTACATAAGGCATAGGATAGTTCAGTTTTACTTCAGATTTAAATTTTATATTGATTGCAATAGGAATGACTTTTGTATTAAGAAATTGTTATATTGTAAAAATTTTGTTGGCACATAATCCCAACTCTCTTCCCACAACTCAGTCTTAGCATAAAATAGGAACTTAGACTAGCAAATAGACAGATTAGGTAAGATTTATTATTTTGGGAGGGGGAGGTTAGATGCAAACAATAAGTAATATAGATAGATTAGAATAGACATAGAAGGTAAGTAACTGGTGTGGGCCAGGGTGGCACCACAGGAACAACAGGAAATGGAGGATTTGTGACAGAGACTGGCACTAGAGGAAAAAGTGCCAGGCTGAAGAGTATGTGAAATTGATCACCTCAATGGGGGAGGGGCCCCAGGAGTGGAATCTGGAGGAGGAGAGGACTCTGGCTGGGAGAGAGCAGTTGGTCTCTCAGTTGGGGGAAGTTGGGAAAAGACTTTCTCCTGAGGGTTACCCACTTTTTGTGCTGGTGACTGGAAATCTTTCCCCCCAACACTTCCCAATTAAAGGAACTTGCTGAAGAAAAACCAGAGCAGAGTTTACCTCAACTCCTGTTGCCCAGGGGTGAGTCAATCTGACTTTCAGGGGGGCTCAGGCTGCCAAGGCCTGAGTTCCCCACCAAACTTGAGGAGGGAGGGGAAAGGGTTTAGATGGAGACAGGAACCCCCTTTCCCACATTCCTTTCCCATTCTTCCCTTCCTGTTATTCCTTTTGTATTACCTGATTGAGTTGACATTAAAAGTTATCTGTTTCCCAAGCTTGAGTGTGAGTGAACAGATCAAGGGGAGACCCTTTGATCTTGAGTAGTGGAGGGGGAACAAGAGAGACAGGAGCAAATTGGGGAGAGCAGCTTTAGCTAAGGAGGGAAGACATAAGGGGAAAAAATCTTCAAAGCCCCTCTCTTCTCTCTGAGCCAACCCTAAACATCATCTGTTTCCCTTGTACCCCACTTTGAGAAGGGGGGTTTTCCACTCTTTCCCCCTCTCCATACCGAAAGTCCAAACTTCCCGTGGGGTACAAACTTCCTTCTTTTATCTTTTTTTAATACAGTTGAACATGATTGAAAAACTGAGTGGCCTATATCAATCACTGTGCTTTATAATTTTATAATGTGCACTTTATAATTTTTATTTCATTTGCTTCTCAAAATAACCCTGGGAAGTAAATGCTATTATTATCCCCATTTCATAGATGAGAAAAGTGGGGGTAAACAGAAATTAAGGGATTTATCCAGAATTATACAACTGGTGAGAGATTTGATTTCAGGTCTTCTGGCCTTCAGGGCCAGAGTATCCAATGTACCATTTAACTGAGTCACTAGAAAGCCTGTTCAACGTAGGCAGCAGTGGTCCTTGCCCTGAAAAATTCCTTCTCTTATTTTCCAGCTATCAGTATACTTCTTTGATGTTGAATTTGGGCTCCCTGCTTGCACCTAGAAGGCAAGAGGGGAAAGGGAATAAGCATAGAGATGATAGGGCTTCTATCTACACTATATCCCATTTCATTGTATTCACCTAAAGTAGAAATACATGCCCTCAGTAGCACCACCTGTTGAAATCTTTGATTTTCTTTGGTGTTTAGCTCAGATGCCATTCTATGAAATCTTTTTTAGCTGAAAGTAATTTTTCCTCCAAAATTTTTTAGAGCACTGTCTTTTTATCTTTTCTTGGTCTTTGTACTACCTTTTAATCACATGTATCCATTTCATTCTCCATGCTCTTTGAGCTCAGTGACTACATTTTTTCCCCTCTTTATATGTCCATACATATATCAAGAGAACAGCAGGATGGAAAGCGAGCTAGTCTCAAACCCAGGAAGACCTGGGTTCAAAAGTTATATTCTCATTTTAGGTGTTAGGTCATGGAACTTTTAACATACTCAAAATGTAAATTCTATTAAAAAAAAAACAACAACCAAAAAACTATTAAGTAGATGAGATAATGCTCTGATAGTGCCAAGGGTTTAAGGAAAAGAAAAATAGTTTCTACTACTTCAAGATGATTTCGTTATTTTATGTGCATATTTGAATATCCTTATTTTTATAGTTTCCTTTGCAAACAAGGAAATAAAGTTTAGTGGTTATTTATTTTGGTGTAAAAACTTTTAAATACTCTAGTGGTGGTTTGAGTTTGTTAAATTAGAAAAAAAGAAAAAGTCAGCTCTGTATTGAAGTTCTGGAATGTAGATTCACAACAACCTTTTGAGTACTGAGATTGATATCCTGATTTTCAACAAATTGTGCTTAAATTCCATTTCTATTCCTTGATTTTAATATCTCATTAATTAAAAGTTCTTTATTACAGAAAACTAAACTAAAGAACGTAAAGATTCTACACTGTCATTCCCCTAGTTGAAGAATGGTTAGCTATATATGTGCCACTTAATATCTTAGTGCTTCAGGCAACTCTCTTAATAATATAGGTTGCAGAGAATGTGGTGACCTGCATTGGTAAAGGGAATTACTTCACCTAGGTCAACCCTAGAGTATCTGTTAACTCACAGATCTAGTCCCTATCTATCTATATATTTACCCATTATAGGAACTAAAGCTTCATTGATTATATCCTGTGAAGTAGTCTCTGTTCTCTGTCATCTTTGAGCCTTCCTTGAGCTTCTTTCTAGAATAATTGTGTTCCACCCTTTTGGGACTAGAAGCCAAAAACTAGGGCTGTCTAAGTGTGAGAAATAATTTGACCTCTACCCTTTTTGAGTAGACCCTGCCCATCCTAAATCACTGATTTTATCCTTATGTTAAGTTTCATTTAGCATTATTCAATGTGATTCCATAGAAGTAGTCACTAATTCTTTCATATTTATAAGCTCTTAACATACATTTAGTGAGTTAAGGACAATCTACTAACTCAGCTTTTATAATGACAGATATGAGAAATTATCTTAAGATAGGCAGCTGAGTAAGCTTTCTTAGGATATGCTCTTTTACTTGACCATAGTTAAAGGGGTCCCCACCCTAGTTTCAACCACCCAAGTTCCTCATGTAACAGTATTTCACAGGTATCAATGCACAAGATATGAGGTTAGATGGAAAGTCCTTGGCCATTTTGGGATCCTTCCCTCCCCAGCCCTCTTGCCTGATTGACTAGCCCTATGAAGAACATGACCTTCCTCAGCTCTTCAACAAGGGTCTTTTGCTACGTATTCCAACTTTGGGGACCCTTTAGACACCCTTGCTCCTGTCTAATTTTAATCCATGAAAATGTATATTTTGAGTTATATCAGTCCACAAGAGACTGCACCAATAAATTACTGTTTGAAATTAAAAGATTATAAATACTGTACCTCAGGACAAGGGAGTATCCAGGGTTTTACCATTTTCTCTTTCTCCATAGGAAGTAAATCACTTAACAGTAACAGTATTAATAATCAGTCATATTTCTACCAATATACATTTGATTGGGGAAAACCCTTCAATTTAACAAATATATTGAGCACATATATTTCATCACACATTTATTGAGCATCTGCAATGTCGTATCACTGTACATAGATAAGATACAAACAAACTAATTATACATGAAATTTGGTCAGAGAGGTTCAAAATGAATGATTATGAGTGTTGTGTGTATGCAAGGAACGTCTTTATGAAAAAGTGGAGTTTGAGTTAAACTTTAAAGAATGGAGAGGAATTCTCCAAGGTGAGAGAGGATTTTCCAAGCCCAGAGAAAAATGTAAAAAAAGGAAGAGGTGGGAAAGTATTTTTATTACAGTATCTAGAGTGCACAGAGGGGAGTAATGTGAGATAAAGCTGGAAAGAGGTAGTGGAAGACATCTGTTCGTATGGAGTAAATAGAAAGAGAATAAATACAAGAAAGTACAAAGTAGGCTAAATATAGGGTAGTCTTAGTGTTAGGGCAGTGATTATTGAAGGGATCGGGAAAAACTGCAAAGTTAAGTTGGGCAGTGTTGAGAAGGGCTTTAAAAGCTGAACAGGAGTTAATTTTGGATTCTAGAGGCACAACAGGAAGCCACTGGATTTTGAGTAGGGTGTGACATGGTTAGAACTGTGCTTTGGCAGCAGTGTCCTATAGAACACCCATGCCACTGACAGAAATAGCAAAGTCAGAAGAGAGAGTAGGTTTAGGAGTAAAGATGAATTTGTTTTTTAAACATGTTGAGTCTGAAGTACAGCAAGACATTTAGGTAGAGATGTTCTACAGACAGTGAATTTCACATATAATTTCTTACAGTAATATATGTGACAACTAAATATGCCTTGTATTTGTTTTTGATAATTTATGAATAAAAAATTAAAATATTAGATCATTTTAAGTTATTCAGGTGGAAGAACACTTATCAATATTCAGTATAATTTTGATACTAATTATAGATTCATAGAATCTTAAAGTTGGAAGGGACCCCACAAATCATCTAGTCCAGTTCCCTCCTAGCATGAATTCTTTATATCACAATAATAAAAAAGGTAGTGTTCATAGCATATTAAGGTTGACAAAGCTCTTTACACATATCTCATTTGATCCTCCATTAGTGCTGTGAGGTAGGTTTTTTATTTTTATTATC
This sequence comes from Monodelphis domestica, assembly GCF_027887165.1. Classification (NCBI taxonomy): domain Eukaryota; kingdom Metazoa; phylum Chordata; class Mammalia; order Didelphimorphia; family Didelphidae; genus Monodelphis; species Monodelphis domestica. The sequence goes on along the minus strand of NC_077234.1, from coordinate 90,840,477 downwards.
ATTTTTACAGATTAGGAAAGTGAGGATCAAAGAAATTGTGATTTGCTCAGGTTCAGGTAGGTAAGTGTCTGAAATAGGATTAAAACTCTGGTGTTCCTGACTCCTACCTATCACTCTGCTATACTACCTAACTAACTCAGATTACTGACAAGTGGTTATCTAGCTTCTGGTTAAAGACCTCTAATAATAGAGTAACTCACTAGATATGAAGGGAGATCATTCTGTTTTTGGATACTTCCAACTGTTAGGAAATTCTTTACATTAAGCACCATTTTTCTTAGAGGTCTCCTAAGAGTAGTTGGTGAATTTGAAAAGAAATCTGGATTTGGAGCTAAAGGATCTAGCTAAGTACAAAACCCCCTGTTATTTACTTAACCTTGGGCAAGTTACTTAATCTCTTTGGGTCTTAGTTTCTTTATCTGGAAAACTGAGAGACCAGACTAGACAACCCTGTAGGTCCTTTCTAACTCCAATCTGTGTTCCTAGAATGCCCAATGCCAGGAATTTCGAAAAAGGAAAAGGAGAAAACATTGTCAATGAAGTAATATTTGTGCGTTGTCATTGGTAGTTCACTAGTTAAAGTTTAACTAAAAAAGGTAAACAGAGCATGAATATGGTTTAGATTAATTGAAGATCATACCAATTAGAGCTAGAAGGGGTACCAGAGAGTATCTGTAAAGCAATTGACTAATTAGTATCAATTGTGTGTTCTAATTGTTCCAGTCACTGTGTTAGACTCGGGGTGGGGTGGGGCAGATACAAGTTCAAAAAGGGAAACAATCTATGCTCAAAAGGAATTTACATTGTAATCAAAGAGGCATGATGACACATACATATATGTATATATGTGTATATGTATGTGAATTAATACAGATGGATACCTGGTTGTTAAATATGAGGTAGTATAGGAAGAAAAGTATTGGGGAAATTAAGACAGACTTCATGTAGCAGGTGGTGCTTAAGAGGAAGAGGGGGAATCTGTGAGGTAGAGAGGTAAGGAGATGGGAGATAGATTGTATCATGCATGAGGTACAAAAGGAAGGCAAATTTGACTAGTGTGAAGGAGGTAAAGACATAGGCTGGAAAGATGGATTGGGAATGTTGTCTAGGACCTTAAAAGCTAAACAGAAAGGTTTATATATTATCTTAAGGGAACAGGAAGCAAATGGAGAGAGTAAAATAGTCAGATCTGTATATAAGGAACATTAATTTGGCAGCATTGTATGAGGTGAATGGGAGGGCTGAGAGGCTTGAGGCAAAGTGACTTAATTGGGAGACTGCTGCAAAAATCTAGGCAAGAAGTGATGAGATCATGAATTAAGGTGGTGGCTGTGTGAATAGAGCAGTGGTGTTGGATGTGAGGGTGTTGTAAAGTTAGAGCAGTAAGACTTAAAGGACAGTGATGCCTTTTAAAGGAACAGAGATGTTTGGAAGAGGGGAGCATTTAGGGAGAAGATACTGGAGCTTAGTTCTGGACATGTTGAGATACAGAGGCAACTGGGATGGTGCAGTGGATAGAGCACTGACCTGCAGTCAAGAAGACCTAAGTTCAAGTGAAGTCTCTGAAATTGGACCTTGGGCAAGTAACAATCTTTGTTTACTTCAGTTTCTTCTACTGTAAAATGGGGTTAATAATAGCTTTTGCCTCACAGGGTTATTGTAATGATCAAATGAGATAATTTTTGTAAAGCACTTAGATAATATTTGCAAAGCATTGTAATGTCCAGTGCATAGTAGGGGTTATATAAATGTTGTTATTATTATTACATCTCATTTGCATATCAGAGAATCCATTGGTGATCCAATACTGAATCTTGGGGGAGGGATAGGGGTTGTATATTTAGATCTCAGAGTTTGCATAAGATGATAGATAGGCCCATGAGGGCTGATGAGGTTACTAAGAGAGTCCAAATTCTTGATTTTACTTTCTCGTGGTCAAACAGGTAATAAAAAGCAGAGTTGGTATTTGAATCCACTTGCATTGATTGCTTCAATCCAAAGCTATGGTATTATTCATTTTCCACTGGTTTTTCATTAATTTGTTTATGTGGATTGTATCCCCTTTAGCTTGATTTATTTCTCTGGACTTGGGCAACCTAAGTTGTCATCCTTCCCCACCAACCCCGCCCCCCATAGATGAGACTCAGGAATGGTAAAGGACTTGACCGGGGTCACACAAAGCAGTAAGCATCAGAGCTGAGATTTGAATTTGGGTTCTCTGACTTTAAAGCCAGTGCTCCTTTTACTAATTTGAAGAACATTTAGGCTTTCCAGAATCAATAACTCCCAACAGAACAAGAGGATAAAAACAAACTTGTTTGTCTCACTGGTGGTGTTGGAACATTAAGTATCCTGTCTTCTCTCTTGGGCCAAGTATCTACAATACTGTTACAGGGAGATGAAGAAAGGAGATAGAGAAGTCTATACTGTTGAGGAGAATGATTTATCTTTAGTTGGATGATCTTAACTTGGCCTGTTGTCAGCTCAGTTTTCTTTTGCTATGTTTAGAATTCTCTTTTCTTAAGAGATCAGAAGATGGGGAGATTCTATTGGGGTACTTTGTTTCATGTTCACTTTCTCCAAACAGTGTGGAATATTGAATGGCTTACTGAAACTTGGAGTGAAGAACAGCTAGGTTCAAATCCTTCCTTAGATACTTAATAGCTATGTGATCTTGGGCAAATCAATTAATTTCTCTGCTTCAAGATTCTTATTTCTTTAATGAGATTATTGGATTTAATGACATAAGATGCCATCTCACACTAAATCTATGATCCCACTGGTCTTATTCATGACACAGATTTGCTGTGTTTTCAGAATATTATATAAAACAAGGAACGTTGTACCTTTTAAAAAAATAGTATAGATTCTTATTCTGTTCTATTTTGACATCTCTCTCAGAAAGTTGAATAGATGAGGCATCTTAACAACCTCAACCATTTATTAAATGCCTCATACTATGTATTAACAAGGTATTAGTTGTATGGTGCTAAATGTTTATATATGTAGAAAAAATTTATGTAAGACAGTACTGTTCTTCAGAGCCTCCAGGATAAAAGTTCTAGTGGAATTTGGTATTTCTGTTCCTTCTGTATGATGTAATAGTGGGCAAATAATTCTTAGCAATACTTTTCATACATTTGTTTTGTCAAATGTACATTTTAACACTGTATATGTATTTCTCTGTTGTGTCATGGATACTCGGAAGAATATTTTTAAATTCATAAAATAATACTGCATTACAAAGGAAACCAATTAAATGGAAACAAAGATGTAGTTTTTCTGTCCAAATAAACAACTCCCTGATATCAGTCAACAAACTTTATTTTAAGACTCCTTCACTAAATAGAATCTTTTATCTAGAAAGTATTATCAATTGGTCTCATAATCCTGAAAAGGAACTATATTTAAAATGAATAGGTTATTAGGAAAACTTTGTGGGAAAAGGAGGTTTTATGTTGTTTGGGTTTGTTTTATTCATGTTTCTGACCTCATTTGTTCTTCCCCACTATCACCCCTGAAAAGGCCTTGTCCTTAGATACACCAATTAATCTGTGGTAAGATTTTTTAAAAACCAAAAGCAAACCAAAAATAATAAAATTGTAATGTAGAGAAAAGAAATGATTTGCATATTTTTAATACAGCATTTTTTATTAATGTGTTACAGGGAATTCTGGTGATACTCTGAAGTCACAATTCTGTTTATTATAGGAAGTTTGTGTTCTGGGAAAGATACTATTGCCTCAGTTATTTGCCCCATTACTGCAAGGTTTCCTGTGTTGTTTATTATAGATAATTCTTTCTGACAGCTCAGATAAACAGAAGCCAAACAGACAAATGCTCAGAAAAAGTCCCTGAACTTAAATTCAGGGTAAAGATAAAGGATTCAGCCTTCTCCAGTTCAGAGAAATATATTGTAGCTACTGAAAGGGAAAAAGAGGGTTTTAAATGTCATTCATGAATTGTTTGGTTACAGAACACTAGCAAAGCCCTTTAAAATATTCTTTCCAACAGATTTTATGGGCACATAAGTGGATAATCTACTCTTAAATGATATTTTATTTTTGAAAATCCAGTAAAAATATTCTTTATTTCTTTTCAGAAAGTAAAATGTATTGTAACTCATTGAACTATGGAGTTCTTCCCATGACCCCTTCCACTTTGAATTTCACTATTATAGATGTACTCTTTTGTGTTGGTATCTCTATCCCTAGTGCTACCACAGTGCCTTAGTATAACAGGAGTTTCATAAATGTCGTTCAGTTGAACTGTTAGAGAGTAACTTGTAAAAATTTAGTCTACATGTGATTCCATTCCATTACAATTTGGTTTCTTCAATATATACCTTTTATTTCTACATATCCCAGCTATCCTATTTTCCACCTGCCCTTCTTCCTCTGTCACTCCCTTTGGGTTTTCATATAGGGAAAAATCCAAGGAGGTAAGCAGAATGTTAAATTGAAGACTAAAAATGAATCTGCCTTCTGTAAAGGTATATGTGCTTTTATTTATTTGTTTGTCTGTCTGTTTATTTATTTAATTACTTATGTTATCAGATAGAAAATATCCAGAAGATAATTAAAATATATTACTACTTGATAGCATTTGTATGAGGCAGCATGTTAGTGGCAGCATGATGTAGGGGAAAGAGCATTGTGAAGAACAGTGTATGAACATTTGAATCCTAGAAGAGCTGGGACTCTTGACATTTATCAGAGGTGTGACAAAAGACCAATTACTTAATCTTCTTATATCCTTAGTTTCCTCGCCTATAAAATGGAATAATAATAATGCCCCAATTAAGTTTAGTGAGTTGTTGTGAGGAAAATATTTTAAAATGGCATATAAAAGTATATTATCTTAGATATATTTTGAAGGGTTAAATTGAGCAAGTCAGTTAGTCCTTCACATGGCAAGCCTTTCAAATACTTGAAGACATCTGACATACCCACCCCTCCCCAAGATTTCCCTGCTGTAATAAGGGACTATTTTGATTGGTAATTGATAGCTAAAAAATCAGGCTGTTACCTACTTTCTTCCTCTCTCCCCTTTTCTTCCTCCCTTCAGCCTCCATTTTCCTCCCCTCCCCTCCCCTTTCCTTCTTCTCTCTTCTAAATCAACTCAGGGTTAGTTTATAGGGTCTCAAATGAAATACTCTTTCTCTTCTTGATCTTAAATAAGGGGTTTATTTGGGGAAGACAGGAAAGGATAAGAAATGTAGGTAAGAGGGTTGGGGATTTCCCTAATACTACAATGAGTCTTAGATTGGAGGATGGTGAGATAGAGTTCAATTGAGAGAAATGGACTGGAAGTTCAGTCACTATCACCACAGAGCAAATCAGGAGAGCTGGACTTTGTCCTTCTGTCTTCAAAGCTCAGAGACAAGCTCTCCTTTCTGTCTTCAAGGTTAAAGACATAACCCTTCAGTTGGTTTCTTCAACTTCTTCAACTGCTTTTCCTGGTAACACTCCAAAAAGAATATTCTCATTTGAATGACAGGTCATCAGTCTCAGCTACTCCAAATTCTTGTTTCATGCTTTCCCACTTTCTCTCTTCTAACTATCCAATTCTTTAACCCTGTACTTTATTAAATATTCCTTTACCCTCCCCAAACAACAAATCCTAATCTTATTTTAGCCATTCTCTGTCTACCTAATTCTATGCTAAGTTTGGGTATAGGAAAATGTTTTAGGTAATAGGGAGTTTACATGTATATAGTTTTGAACATAATAACAAATAATGTAACAATTTTAAACAATTTCAACAGTATTTTGAATATGTAACTATCTTATCTCCTAATGTCTATAAATTTAAGTAAAATTTTCTATTACTAACAATTGTTAACCTAAAATCATAATGTAATCTAACTTCTATATTTAAGTGTTTGTTTGTCCCTACTTCCCTAAGATTTTGAACAAATTTTCTCTAAACTATCCCTATAGTTAGTTATTAGAACATTAATAAATTATTCTAATATAGTTAGTTAGTACATTAGTATTCACATGTACATAGGTTGTATCTATACAGATTTACATATGTATAAGTAGAATACATTGTTTTGATTTCTGTGCAAACTCATGCAGATAAGAAATTTCTTTTTCTGTTTGAATTTTCCACAGAAATTTATATATCAGTGTGAATTTTGTGTTTTGCAATTATGCATGTTATATACTTACCCAGGCTATGAGATTTCTTCCTATGTTGTATTTGCATGTAACTTATATATGTATATATGTGATGTTGACATGTATATCACATGTTTACATAACGTCATGATCACAAGTCCAAAATTTCAAAGTCCTTCCATGTCTTTTGATGTTGATTATAGAAAACTATGTGCCTTGGTCTCTTTTCATCTGTGCTGCATGCCACATTTTGTCTTGTCACTCTTGATTGTAGTCCTGTGTTCTTTAATATTCTGGAACATACTGCAACAATCAGGAACATTCATGCATGTAAGGCTCTTTACATGTGCATATATGTAAGATTGAAATTTTTCATTGTGCATGGAAGTAAGGTATGAATTCTTCATGAGTGTGTGTCAGTATTTATTAATTGTTCTTCATCTGTAGAAGTAAGTTTTACATATGATCATCTTCATGAGTTGGTATATGCAATATGTAAAAGTTCTTAGATTTATGCTAAGAATATGAATTTGAATTTTTCTTATTTTTAGATGTTTGAATTTTTCACAAGGGGATTTATTGTTTTCTGTCTTTTAGATATATCTTGGAGATAGAATTTGGATATAATGTATTTCATTTGGTCATGGAGTTATGTTTTCATGTTAAATAACTTTGTTACTTTCTTTGCTGTTACTATGGCAGAGAGTTACTATTGGAAGAGACTTTGTATAGATTACCTAGAGACTTTTCTTTGGAGCTAATTTTTAAATGTCTTTTAGTGGCTATATTCTGTTAAAATTAATTATGGTTGGACTCTGAAATATATTATTATAGGTGGTTTTATTAGGTGGTCGCCAGGGATTTAATTTCTAAGTCCTAAAATGAATTACTAAAATAAAGAAAATTTATCGTAGTTTATTTACAATATTTACAATAGAAGAAAGATATTAAGGAGAGAGAGAGAGAGAGAGAGAGAGAGAGAGAGAGAGAGAGAGAGAGAGAGAGAGAGAGAGCGCGAGCGAGCGCAGTCTTAAAGAAGTCTGGATGTCTGCCTTCCAGGTACTCCCTGAGTCAGTTCCCAAATCTCTGAATGAATGTCCATCTTCCCTTCAGCTCTGAGTGACTGATCCTTCATTCCAAGCCTGAGTGACTGACTGTCCCCTTCAGTCTTTTTTCCTCTATTTAAAGACCTTTTTCTCTTGTGTCACCTCCTCTAAATTTTCACATCTACCAATCACAGCAGATGTTTTTCTCTAGGACTGCCCATTCTTTAGTTGGTTAGATTTATCTTTTTGGTTTACTTAAATCCTCTTTTGTTAAATTCACCTTTTGTAGTTACTTAACACCTTTTTGTGGTTAATTCACTTTTTGTAGTTACTTAACACCATTTTGTAGTTAAAATCTAAAAATAGATTGTAGCTTACAATTCTAGCTTCACTATAAAGGAAGAGCTAAGTACCTTCATTGTTACAATCAGGAGATTATAATTTTATCTTCACAATAAAGAAAGAGCTAAGTATCCCATTGTTAAAATCAGGAGAGAGCTAAATCCAATCTTCACAATTCCTTTCCGGAGCTGTTTTATTTGCTTTAGCAGAGCTTTTCTGTTATCATTTTAACTTGTGCAGTGCTCTCTTGTCTGTACTTTCTGTTGATACATACTCTCATGTGCTTTCCTTTCATAGGGATTGTTGTTGATTTTTTGTTAGAGCTGGTCAATGTTATGAGTGTGATGCAATTTTACATGTGAAGCATTGAACCATGAATCTTTTTGATCAACCTTTATAGATGTTGGGGTTGTCATTATGGCCATTGTTGAACCGATCCATCTTGGTTCTATAGGAGATTCTCTATTAAAGTTCTTGACATATACCTTATCTCCTGGTTTTATCTTATGCAATGAAAAATCTATTAGTATTATTTGCACAAGCAAGCCCAGTTTTCTTAGTTCATCTAATCTACCTTGTATCTGTTTTAAATATTCATGAAGTACACATTCCCCTTTTAACATGTATAAGATAACATCCTCAGTTCCTTCAGTGGATCTTTATATGATCTAGACTCAAGACTCTTCATTCTCTTGGTTATTCTCCTCTGGACACTTTTCAGCTTCTTAAACTGTGGTACCTAGAACTGAATATAGTGAGATCTGGTGAAGTTTTCATTCCTAGGTAAAATCTGACAAGGACTGAGTACAGTGGGATGAGTACTTTACTCTTCATGGAAGCTATGCCTTCTTTATGTACCCTAAGATCACAATACCTGTTTGGGCTGTCATATTACACTCCTGACTTCTATTGAGTTTTCAGTCAACTAAGACTTTTAAATGTTTTTCAGAACTAACCATGCCTCCCCATATTATACTTGTGAATTTATTTTTTCGTGCCCAAGTAAAAGATTTTACATTTCTCTCAGTTGAATTTCATCCTATTAGATTCAGTCTAATGTACCACCCTCTACTTTTGAGTCCTGATTGTCATCTACTGCATTAGCTATTCCTTTTAGCATAGTGTCATTTACAAATTTGATAAGCAAACCATTTATGCCTTTATCCAAATCATTGATTGAAAATGTTAAACAGCATGCAAACAAGCACAGATCCTCAAGCTACTCCACTGGACAACTTCTACTACATAGACATTGAACCTTTAATAACTTCTTTCAGTATGGCCACCAGTCAGTTCTGAATCCATCTGATTGTATTGTTGTCTAACCCATATCTCATTATCTTCTTCACATAATGGTATAGATGCTTTCATAAAAATTTTGCTAAAATCCATAGTATTCCCCTCTGTTAGTTTAGTGATGTTTTAGTAAAAAAAAAAAAAGAAGAAACTCAGCTTAGCCTATGGAAACTGATTTTGATCATGCCATTCTGACTTCATAACCAGCTTTTCCTACCAACTTGTTCACCAACAATCTCTCTTTAGTGACCTATTCTAGAATTTCCCTAGGAATTTAGTCCAAATTCATTGACCTGAAGCTTGTAGACTCTCTTCTCATTCCTTTTTAGAAAATTGGACATTAGCCATTTTCTCATACTGTAGTATTTATATTTTCCATGAGTTTTCAATCTGCCATTTCTTTTAGAACTATAGGAGGTAGAATTCTTCTGGGCCAGATGACTCGAATTCCTTGAGGGAATATAGGTTTTCTCTTACTGTCTCCTTAATTTGTCTTATATGAGATGAAGTTTGAAGTAAATTGAGGATTCTGAGAGAGAAGGGACAACACTGCAGGTTTGAATCATAGCTAGGGCAGAGTAGACATGGGATAAAATGTTAAGTTTGAGTAAGGCCAAGTTTGACTGGACAGTGGATTTATGTGGATTTATTATACTGGATTTAGCTTTGCTGTGGATTTATTCCCACCCTCATTCTGACTTACTTTTTATGAAGTTTTAATTATAAAAGTCACTTATTACAGTCTTTTGCTAGATTTCTTAGTTATTATTTAGTCTTCTACTAATTTGGGGGGTTTGCTGTTGTAAATGTATTGGAATTGGATATTCTTTCCCTATTCAAGACAGTCAGCCAATTTAGGCCAGAAGTACTATATTTATAAATTCTTAACAGCTCATAACATAACATAACATTCATGTACTACTACAATTTATTTGGTTCTTCAATTGATGGATACCTACATTATGTCTAGTTCTTTGCTACCTCAAAAAGTGTTGCTATAAATATTTTGGTGGGTATTGGTTGTTTCTTTCTGGCTCTGACCTCCATGGTATGGGTTTATGCCTGCCAATAGAATTTGCATCAAAGATTTAAGACATAGTAATGTCTTATCTTTTGCTAATTTATTTATTTTATTGTCATGCATAACACTCTTCCTTGTTGTAAGAGCAAACTCATATATAACCAAAAACCCCAAATAAAACCATAAAGACACTGATATGGAAGATGATTCCAGCAATTCTTTCTCTGGAGGTGGATAGCATTCCATGTCATAAGTATAAATTATTTTTTTAAAGCATAATCCAATGTGCTTTCCAAACTGATTAAAGCACTTGACAGTTCTGTTAACACTGTTATTACTAGCTTTTGAACTCTTTGTTAATTAGCTGGATGTGAGGTGGAACCTCAGTTGTTTTGATTTCTATTTCTCACACTAATGAATTTAAGCAGTTTTTCATATGGCTAATACTTTGCAATTCCTATTTTGAGGCCTGGTAATGTGCTTTGACCACTTATTCATAGATGAATTGTTCTTGGTCTGATCATACTTTAAAATATTTTCTCATATATCTTACCTATCAGAACCTTATTCCATATATTTGATTTTTTTCCCCTCTGTCAATAGTCTCTTAGCTAAATTGATTTTGCTCTTGTAAATCAAGATTATTTGTTTTCTCATTTGTGATTACCTTTATCTCATGGGGTTAAAAATTCTTCTAGAGAAGGAATGTTATTTTCATTTTCTAATAATATCTAGAAAATACTTTTAGATATATAACATGACCAGATAAATCAGATCTTTAAAAACCAAACTGCTTATGACCCTAAAATCTATATGTTCTATATTCCTCCTCTTCCATCCTTATATTTTTGTTCCTTTATCAGCCTACACAGTTATGACCAGGTGTTTTCATGACCTAGCAAGAAATTGTGCACAGGTACTTAGCTTAAGACACTCTGAAAAATTCCTTCTGCTTTTCTTACTAATATTATAGATTTGCTTTGAGTCTTAGATTCCCATTTGTCCAGGCTTCAACTTTTTAGAATGGTATAGGTCTTTCTTGCTCAAACTTTTTCCAGAATCTTATGCTTCATTTCAACCAAAATCATTTCAGAGAAATGTAGATCTTAGAGAATTGAAGTAGCTTGAATTGACTAGCTTTAGAATCCAGGCTTTGAAGTAGAGATCATGGATCCTGTTAATGGGAATCTGCAATAAAATTTCAGAAGTGCCATGTGGCCTAAATAATAGACAGATTAAGACAGTACTGATTATCTTAAGATTTGACTACAGTAATAACTGCAAAAAATCTAGAGTGAAGAAAATTGTAATAATCTAAGCAAAGGATAAAGATGTTTTTAAACTAAAAAAAAATTACAGGAATAAAAAGAATTGTTTTATTTTCAAAGAGAGATGGACAGGATTTGGCAACAAATATGTACATTTGGAGAAAAGGTTAGTGCTAGGTTGAAAAAGTATCAAAGACCTCTTTTTTAGTCTACTTTGTCACCCAAATACATCAGACATTCTACCTTTTGCTTGTACTCCTCCCTATCTCCACATTGACTTCTTTTTCCTTTTTAATATGTTGGATTTCCACCCTTTGAAGGCATATTTCAGATGCCACTTCTTCTCCAGGGCTTTCTGTTGTGAAAGGGAATTCTCTATTCCCTTTGTGTATTTTGAGTTAACACTTGGTTAAACAATAATTTAAGTACCCCTACTTAGGACCTCACTAGATTGTGAAAACAGGATTAACTCTCCTTTGTCTACTTTTGGATTGAATCAATAAAACCTTGAACTAGATGGAGGAGTTTGCAAGTCAATTACTACAATGGATGACAACTACAGAAGCTTGTGAATTCTTTGATAAGAGTTTACACCTTAAGAGGATGAGAGGCATGGAATTCAAACTTGTGAATCTTATGATCAGAGTTAACATCTTCAGAGACCTTTTATAAGAGTTCATCCCCCCAGAAGGTGAGAACTGTCCCTTGGGCAGTGCTAGCACCATAAAAGCCAAGAATGCTCCAGCTAGAGTCAGTCTTGTGGAGATAGTCTCCTGACTGGAGAGAGTCTTCAGGGTAGCTTTGTGGCTTGGATTGTGGGCTTGGAGCTTGGCCTCAACTTGGACTTTGACTCCTGGACTACTTCCTGGGGTGAGTGAAAGGCTGATTCCTTTCCTAGTTTCTGGAGAGACTAGCTTCCATCTTGGAGGAGGCTGCGTGTTTACTCACCTCAGGCCTTTCTGGTTGAAAATTAATTAATGTTTGCCTGGATTAAGCTAGGATAGATAACTTCTATCGCCTTCACATTTCTCTACTTTATTTATTTCCCCTCTATTTTGTAAGTATTTGTAAATAAATTTCTGATTCAAGATATACTAAATACTGGTGAACAGTCAAACCACTAATTTTTAACCCAGACACCTTGAACCCTTGATCAATAACAACTTAACCACTAGGATCCCATATAAGTAATTTGTTTTGTAATGGTGAATAATGCATATTACCTGGCTTCAAGTCCCAACTCCAATAAACTGTGATCTGGCCAACTGAATAATCTTTTAACTGCCCCAAATAGCTTTCCAAGATGATCAGTGGTTGAGCAGATGCTATTTGACTTTGGGAGAGGGAATTTCTTCACTAGGAGTTCTCTATACCAGTGAAATCATGGATCCAATCTAAAACAATGTACTTATTGTATAATGTTGAGTTTTATAGTTACCTGAGTTTGGATCTTTCCATGTACTACCCTCTAAACCACATAAGGTCAGAAATAGTGTATTATTTAACCTTTTAATCTCTTCAAGTGCTCTGTACATAGTAGGTAATTAATAAATACTTGCTGAATTTGTCATGGCAGTCAGTGTTGTTATGGTGTAGTATACCATGCTATGTGAAGTTATACACACAATGATATTTCAGAAAATTAAGAAGCTCTGTCTTTATTCTATCTAACTTAAAGATAAGCACCAATATAGCATCAAATCTCAAATTTATAATGAAATTAGAATGGTCTTATGATGTCTTCAGATGACCTTTTGGAGAGAAAAACCTACAGGTATAAAGTGATTTATGTTATTATTGTAAGATATACATGCTTCAAAGAGATATGTGTGTAGTTATATTCATTTTGACATAAAAAGTATCATTTCTAGGTGAGAGGAGAGGAAGTAGAAGAATCATGTTGAGAGCTTTCTCAAGGAGTTTATCTTTTAAGGAAGATATAGAACATTATCTGATATATGACAGTTGCTAGTAGGAATAGCAAGATCAAATGAGGGCTTTTAAAGGATGGAGTAGATGTGGATATGTTTGTAGGCAGTAGCATCAGGAGATAGGATTTCATTGGGAGTAGTATATTGGAGCAAATGGGAATAAACATGATCAAATGTTCAAGTAAAGGGATTAGCCTTGGCAAGGAGAAGAGATAAGAAGGGAAGAGGGTAGAGGTGATAGCCTTAATTTTTTTTTTTGATGACATAAAACAGCCATGATTTGCATATTTCTGCCTCCATGACTTTGCTTATGCTGTTCCCCGAGTTTTCCATCCTTTTATGTGAAGCTCAAATATCACCATTTTCTTGAAACTTACTTTGATTGCACCTGTCTTCTTGATTTTCTCCTCTTATTACCTGTAGCATTGATCTGAATTATATAATTTATAGCCTAGTTCTGTTCTTTCCTTTATAATTTTGTTTTCTTGATGAAGTTGAAAGTATCCTGAGAGCAGAAACAAGTATTAAGTAAGTACTCAATAATTAATTTTTGTCTTGTAAGAACTCATTTGTATGAATTAAAAAGCATTTCCTGAACATTTATCATCTGTTCAACACTGTACCAAGCACTGAAAGTACAAATACAAAAGTGAGAGTCCTTTGCCTCCAATAAACTTACTTTCTAATAAAGGAAGAGGGCACTTAGAGAATAGTGATGAGTGAAAGAGATTCTGGTTTTAAAAGTTTCAGGCATGGTGATTAGACAGGGGGATGTGGATTGGAAAAGGAAAAAATCCTTTCTAGGAGAAATGACAGTTGATTTGATTGTGGTTCCAGAACTTGAAAAAGGGAAGAAAAATGAGAGTAGTTGGTGAGAAGCAGTATAGCTGGAGCCCTGGCCTGGAAGCAGTGAGTGATTGAGGCAAACACTAATCAGGGCAATTGGTCCTAGATCTCTGGATTCAACACAGGGTCCCTACTCTTTTGATTCTAAGACATCCTTATCAAAGTGTTTTTCTTCTGGATTTCCCCTCCTCTCCTGAAGTCTCCTTGTTTTAATAAGATTTCATGATATTGCTTTTATCAATGGAACTCTTTAATGACTCCCTATTTTCTAGTACAATAAATTCAGACTTCTTTCTGTCTGAAATGGTAAGGTTTCTGAAATTAAAGTAATGAAGAATTTAGAGGGGGTCATAGAGAGTGTTGTCCTTTGTTACAGAAAATATTATCACCAAAATCTCTGTAGTTTTCCCTATAATATATTGCCCCAAGACAGCAATTAATCAATAAACATTTATTCCTACCCTGTGTTATGCAGCACAGATGTATTAGTAGTAGTAGTAGCAGCAACAGCAGCAGAAGTTATAGAAGTGCAGCTATAAAAGTGATATAATATGTGCTTCCAAGTAACTTATACATTTCTAGGGAACAGTCTCTGTGTTCATATAGAAGTAAATATAAGATATTTACATAATAAATCCACAGTAGTTTGAGGAAGAGGGCACCAACTAGGGAAATAAGAACGGTCTCTTGAAGGAGATAGCACTTAAGCAGACCCTTGAAGAGAGCAAGAGTTTCCAAATAAAGAGTATTCCAAGGCATGGGGGATAGACCTTGCAAAGATTCAGAGGTTACAGATGAGATGCTCTCTTATGGGGAATAACAAGTAGGTCAATTCAGGTGGATCATGAAGTGTGTGAAGGGAAATATGTCATCAGCCTAGAAAGGGAGACTGGAGCCAGATTAAGGACTTTAAATTTTATTGTAATGTTTATTCTTAAAGTTTGAAATAAGTTCTGCTAGTACCATAAAATTAAGAACCATCTGAAAAGTATTTATCCTTTCAATTTTCTGTCTTAGCTAAAAGTAACAAATGCCAAATTATTCCTAATGGAGCCCAGCCAAATTCAACATTTAATCTTTGCATTTGTGGGTCAGTCTTTCTTCCCTTCATTCTATCAGGTTTGAAAAGAATGATAAACAACTCTTCACTATTTTACCTTTTTATCCAAATTTTGTTATGTCTTACTAAAAAAATTTGTTGTATCTCAGCTTGACAATCTGAGGATCATTCTGATTGATAACTTGTCTGTGTGATCCACTATTCAGCTTTCATTTATGACTCTGAAATTTGTTTTGGCCAAATCTCTTTCTTAGTGTATACATTGGTTATCAGCAGGTTCTGGAGCACTTATTGAGATTAGTTAGGAGTTTTTATGTACTCACTTAGTTTTTTTCTGTTTAAAATATCTATAAATTCTCACATATTGTGTCTTGAAAATGAAAAGGTATTTCTTCTTAATGATGTACTAAGAAAATAAAATAACTTTGTTTCCCCTGTCCCTCAGAAATATAGAATTTTAAGATCTGGAAGTAATCTTAGAGATTATTATCTAGTTTAGCCAAGAGACTTCTAAATAAATAGTTGTTTTAACACTATCTTCACCAAAAGTAGTGCTTTAAACCTTTTCTTTTGATTGCATAAACTCTCTTCCTTGTACTTTCCTAACATTCTAGTTCTTTAACCTTTTTTTAAAATTAAGAATTTTATCCATTTCCTGTTTCTAATTTCAATAATATTCACAATTATCTCTCTTCTTGTTGTTGTGCCACATATATGACTTTCACATCTTTATATCCAGCTATTGTCCCATATCACCAAATAACTTTTGAGCATTTTGAAGTCAAAATCTCATAGACAACTCAAACTCAACATATCTGAAACAAAAACAAAGCAAAACCTTTTCTCCCTGATTTATGTCTCTTCTGAACTTCCTTATTTCTGTTGAAGGTACTGCTAACCTTCAAGTGACCCACTTCACATTTTTATAGTCATTCTCAACTCCTCATTCGTTCTCACTACACATGTTCCATCAGTTGCTGATTCTTGATTCTATCTCCACAATAACTTTTCCATAAGATCCCTGCTCTCTCTTTACCTTAGTTCATTTTCTCTTGACTGAACTTTTTTTCTGTCTTAGACTTTTAGTACTAAGTATTGGTTCCAAGGCAGAAAAGCAGTAAGGGTGAGGGTTAAGTGACTTGCTCAGGTCACAAAGCTAGGAAGTATCTGTATCCATATTTGAACCCAGGATCTCCAGTGTTTGGGCCTGGCTTTTCAGTTCACTGAACCACCTAGCTAGTTCCTTACCTGGACTTTTGTTAGAGCTTCCTACCTCAAGTCTTCTCTGTTCAAAGCATCATCTACACAACTGTCAAATCAATATTTCTAAAACACAGGTTGAACTATGTTCCATCCTCTTCTTGATAAACTAATATCTCTAGAATCACATAAAAACTCTTCTGATGTTTAAAGTTCCTCACATCTTGGCTCCAACTCATCTTTCTTTGTAGCCTTTTAATGTCCATCACAAACTACACAGGTTAGTTTACTTGGTCTTCTTTGTTTCTTATACAGCAATCCATTTCTTTTCTCTAATTTTGTACTGACTGTCCTTCATACCTGGATCACACTCCCTCCTCATATCTGTCTCTTAGCATCCCTAGTTTACTGCAAAGCTAAACTAAAATACTACCTTCTCCACCACTTCTTGATTACTTCTTCCTCAGCTACTAGTACCTCCCTCCTTTAAAAATTAGTTATCTTTTAAAAAATATATATTTGCATATAGTCTTTCTGGATAGACTATAAGCTTGTTAGCTCCTGGCATAGATAGTTCTTGGCACACTGTATGCACTTAATAAATGATTTTGTTGATTGAAGTACCAACACATGGGAACATAAGTAGTTTACTAAGTTCTTTCTCCCTAAAAAGCAAACATTTCAAAAGAAGCCTTAGAATTCTACATTGGATATTAATTGGATTGATTGTCTTTCGTTGGACTAAGGAAGTGCATGAAATATAGTCAAAGTATTGAGTATGAAATCAGAAGTTTGGATGTCAGGTTCTCTGACTGTGGGTGAGTCAATTTCTCTGAAATCTTGTTTCTTTTTCCATGAAATTTGAAAAATCATATTTAGGGAGGAGAGAAGCAATAACTTCAATAGTTTTATGGGTTATAATAATTAAACACAATCTAAAGACTGTTCTTTAGGATCAACTGACCACCTGGTGTTTTCACCCTTTCATGTATCAAGACAGTTTGTGTGAAATATTCTTTTAGCTGCTGAAAGCATTATAACTCTAGCCTTAAACTATAACTTTAACCACTGTCAGACTCTCTTCTGGTTTAAGAGTTGGATTTGTCATATTCTAATTCTAAGGAATAAATTTCATATTAAATCTGAATGTAAATTAAATATGAGTAATTTATATTTCCATACTGCTTTAAGGTTTACAAGTCACCTTTCAAATGAGTCCATCAGTCTACCTTTATTAAAGATCTACTATGTGTCAGACCCTGTGCACCAGAGATACAAAGAAAGTCACTGCCCCCAATAAGTTTACATTTTAATGGCAAAGATAACCTGCAATGCAAACAACTACATATGAATTATTTGCGGGGTAGATTAGAAGTAACCTCAGAGCAAAAATAAGTAATGTATGCTAGGGAAGGTTACTTGCAGAAGGTGGGATTTTAGCTGAGATTTGAAGGAAGCCAGGAGGTGGGGGTGAAGTAGGAGAGTGTTAATGTCATCCAGGATAGCCATTGAAAAGGTAGAGATTTGAGAGATAGAGTGTCTTGTATAAACAACTATAGACCAACTTAGAGAATTTGTGGAGGGGAGGAAAATATAAGACTGGAAAGGGCTAGGTTGTAAATTTATATTTACAATATAAATTATTTATATTTGTTAATAATGAAACACTGCAATTTATTGAGTGTATGAGAGGAGGTGACATGATTGACCTATGCTTTAGGAAGATCATTTTGACAGCTGAGTGGGAGGATGATTTGAGTGAAGAAAGACTTGAGGCAAGAGACCAAAGAGAAGCCTATAGCAGTAAACTAGGTGTCAGGGTCAGGTGCAGGCATCATCACAGCAATTCTGTATAGTATATAATACTCAGTATCTGCATTTTTTGGATGAAGAAACTGACTTGGAGGTGTTAAGTGAGGAAATCACAGGCAGAGACAGGACTCCAGTTTAGCATGCTCTTCTCATTATAGCTCTCATTTATAACACCAGGCTTCCTTATATTTGACATAAGAGCAGGACAAAGTATCTTCTACACATTTATCTACCAACAGTCTTTCAGTTATCTTTTATGTCTGTGAGTCATGGAACGTGACAGTCTGTGAAGAACTGAAATTGAAGTTTACCTCCAGTGGAGAAGCTAGTGCATGAACAAGTTGCAATATATTATAGATGAGAGATTATAAAGAATAGCCAGCAGGAAGAATATATTTTATGAAATGACAGCTTGATAAAGAAGATGGCAAGAGCAAGGAGGAACTGATGGACATTTCGTATGTGAAAGTGCTGTTCTCAGGATGTCAGGAGAACAAAACTACCAAGCACATTAGGTGGGCCTTTTGGGGCAAACTTATGGGAAAACCATGAATCTAAATTGTGTAGGATAGGCAGGCATGGAAGGTTGGGATCTGCATTGTTAGATGGAATATCCACATAATGAGTCTGCATATGCCGTGTATACACATTGGGAATAGACAATATTCTAATGCCTTCATGACATCTGTGGGCTTTTTCATACTTTCTTTTCTGAGAAATAATATTTTATTTTCCCCTAATTACGTGTAAAAATAATTTTTAAATATTCATTAACCATTTTTTGAGTTTCAAATACTCTCCTTCCTTCAGAGCCTTCTTCATACTCTTCTCCCCTCCCTGAAGCAGTAAGCCACCGATATATATATATACGTCATACTTTCTTAAGTCTTATCAGAGGACCCAAAGTTGCAGGGAGTGCGACTGTAAGAGAAGAAAATTTAAGGGAATTTCTTATCAGGAAGTAGGAATTCATTGTTTTGCACTTCATGTTCCAGGCTCCAATTAATGGAGTACGAGCCCTAGTTTGTGACAATATCCAATTCTTTCCTGTCGTTCTGTGCTCACCTTGCTTGAACACCTGAGATCACAAGATAAAGGTGATTAGGGGAAAAGTAGGAAATAGGTGTATGACACCGTTTTAACACATGTACAGATACCATCTGTTTGCTAAGATGGCATCATCCACATGGAAGATAATAGAAACCTGCTTCCAGAAGAATCATGTGGACTGGTAAATGCTCAGCATTCCCTGCTGACCCACGAGGTGGTTGTAAGGAACCTTTTTCCATGGTCAGCATTCCCTTAATGATTGGCTTCTTCAAAATGACCTAACTCAGGACCAGCTGGGATTTTATACTCTCTTCTATTCTGAGGAGGAGGTGACTTCTTTACTCATAGTGGGAAGGAGAGGTTATAGCCTCCTTTCCTCTGAGGCCATAGGAACACTAAGAACTGCGCCAGTGTGTTTGGCCTTTTCTTTAGTGTTTTTTTGATCCAGTAGGGTAGAACCTAGAGCAGGAGCCACAGAAAACTGAGGGATTCAGGAATCCAGGCTAGGTGTTACACCCAGTCCATCTGGGCTGGTCCTGTAGTCTACACATTGGGACCTAAAACCAGCAGAAGAAGAATAGAAGGAATTAATTAAGACCCTGAGGCATTGGGAGAAAATGTGTCTACGTTTGTACTTAGTATCACTTTGAGGTAAATATCCTTTCATGAAAGTTAGTCTGAAGTCAAGTGATTAAATGGAATTAGATGTTCGTCACCAGGCCCCTAAAATGGGGGAACAATAGCTATCAGGCTCAAACCATGGCAGAGAAAAGAGGTTCCCCAATACCCTCAAGGGACATGAGAACTTAATGGGGAGGTGAGGGAATTTAATCGGCTTGGTTGGGAGAAATTGGAAGTTAGAGAGTCAGGGCAATCTGATGAAGAAGATGGGAAGAGATAGAGTCAAGGGTATATGTAAAGAGGTTGGCCTTACTGAGCAGAACGACCAAATATTGGAGCCTGAAATAAAGTAAAAATAATGGGGGTGTCAAATGGATTGTGAGATGAGGAGGAGTTTTGAGAAAGCATCTTTTAAAACTATTTTATTTGTATAATTTGTTTTTATATCATATTAATTTTCCAGTATATCCTTTTGCCCTTCCCCACCAACAAAGGAATCCCTTTTCAAGAATATATAAAGAGAGAGGGGGAAAAAACAATAAAGCTTATCAATATATCAATGCACACTGACAGTATAAGCAATATTCAGACTCATAGTCTTCCACCTTTCCCAAGACTGAGAGGTTAACTGTTATATCTCTATTTTGAAATGGTTCACATAAGTCTTACCAGACTTCTCTTATATCTTATATTAAACCTTTTAAAAATTGTAGTAATAACATAACAGTTTAGTCATCTATCACAGTTTTTATTTTTAAAAAAGTTTTTATAAAATCACAGTTTTTATACCCCCCCCCCCCAAGAAAACCTTTCCCCAGTTGATGGTTAATTTTATTTCCAGGTTTTTGCTGTTTCAAAAAAAATGGCAATGAATTTTTTTGGTGTATAATGATTTTTTAAAAAGTTTAAACTCCTTATATACCTCTGGGTAAAAGGTGTGAATATTCAGTTCACTTTATGTAATTTCTAATTGCTCAGAAAACATCTTTTCACTAGTAATGATTTTACTATAAAGTCCATGTTTTAATTGACTGAGGGTGACTAAAACCACTAGGTACTATTTTCTGCTGTTCATCCTTCTTACTTTTAATTTTTAAGCACCTTAGGAATGTGTAAGACATTATTAGTTTCCATGTCAGTTACATAATTAAAATTTTCATAATGAATAATTACAGAAAGCATTGCAACACATCAACTTTAGAATAAAACAATTTTCTCAGTTCTTAATGCTAATGAAACTGATTATAGAGGAAGCTTTATACTGATTATATAGATGGCACAATGGATAAAATACTGGACTTGGAGTCTAGATCTGGATTCAGATTCAGCCTCAGACACTCAATGGCTATGTAATCCTGGACAAGTCATTTATCCTCCCAGCCTCGCTTTCCTCAATTGTAACATAAGGAATGTAAAATGTAAAACATCGCGTCCTTTGTAGAATTGTTGTAGAAATCAGATGAGATAATATTTGTTAAAAGTTCTTGGCATAGAATAGATACAATATAACTATTTCTTCCCTTTCCCTTTCCCCCCTAAGAAAAATCTAGAAAGATTATTGTGAGAACAAATGAATAGGTACTTTTTTATCTTTCCTCTTTTAAGACAAACCACATTATTAATTATTTGTAGAGATGATTTTGATTTCTCCCACAGCTAACTGTTAACTCTAGTTCTAGCATGTTAATTTAGTGCCATCTCTTTACACATAATTTTCTTAGTAGCCCCATTTCATAATGTGGAGAATAAAAGACAGCTGGGTATTCTAGACCTGAGGCATCTGTTCCTTCCAATGAAACTACTTCTTATGACTGATAGGAACTGTTCTATTCAGCATGTGCAGGCAGAAACTGTGACCCCTTTATCCTCAGTGATTTAGCTAAATATATATACAATTAAAAGAAGGCCAGAATAAAATGTTGTTTCATTTCTACATGTCACTGCCCAGTGTTCATTTCATTTCATTTTATTTTATTAATTTAGAATATTTTTCCATGGTTACATGATTCATGTTCTTCCCACTCCCGGAGCCAATGAGCAATTCCCCTGGGTTTTACATGTATCATTGTTCAAAACCCATTTCCATATTATTACTATTTGCATTAGTGTTGTCATTTAAAGTCACCTTCCCCAATCATATCCCCATCGAATCACACGATCAATCCAAGGTTTTCTTCTGCGTTTCTGCTCCCACAGTTCTTTCTCTGTATGTGGATAGTGTTCTTTCTCATAAGTCCCTCAGAATTGTCCTGGATCATTGCATTGCTGCTAGTAGAGAAGCCCATTATGTTTGATTGTGTCACAGTGTGTCAGTCTCTTTGTTCAATGTTCTCCTGGTTCTGCTCCTTTTGCTCTGCATCAATTCCTGGAGGTCTTTCTAGCTCACATGGAATTCTTCCAGTTAATTATTCCTTTCAGCACAGAAGTCCAATATTCATTTTAGAAGCTATAAAAAAGCCTTAACTTTCATCTACATTTTTTAACTCTTGGATGATGCAAAACTGTTGAACACTATTTATGTTTCTTGTCAAAAATAAGAAATGCTCCAATAGTGAATCAGACACAATTCTTGACCTCAAGGAATTTGAAACATAATTCATGGATCTTTTTTATTTATCTGGTGGTTAAATTTAAAGTATCTGCTACCTTCCTGTTTTGGCTGTGATTTTATCCCTTCTGTAGTGTTTTATTGAAAATTCTTAGTACTCTTTTTAAACTTTATGTAAACCACACCATTATTTATACATGGCTAAAATTTTACTTTTGAATGGAAACATCTTTTTAGATCATCAAAGGATTTCACAAATATTTTAATTATTATTTTGAAATATTTCTATTTTAAAAGAAGATTTAGCTCCCCAAAATTGTTTGCAGGTACTTCCAAAAATGTATGAACTAGTAAACCATGCATTATTTTCAAACTTTATTCTTAAGCCAGTTTGACCATTAATAAACTATAAATATTTATCCCTTACTACTACTACTACTACTACCACTACCACCACCACCACCACCACCTACATTACAAGTTTAAGAGGATATATAATCACCTGTAACAAATGCTCTTGTGAAATTTAATACATAGATTTTATATGGATATAAAATCCATAAAAGACCCATTTATCAGATATTCATATAAAAATTTAAAACCTAGTGCCTATTTTGCCTTAAACCTAACTAGACTTTTCTCAAGGTATATTAACTTACAAACTTTCTTATAAGTGAACACTTCTTTCTCTCTTATACCATTATTTAATTAAGAAACTGTGATTACTTTATACCCACTGTTTTTGTAGAGGCATGAAAATTCTTCACGAGAAGGACATTATGATTGAAATGTTCATTAGAAAATATGCTCACTCACAAATAAATAAATAAATGTTTGCCTTTTGTCTTAGAATCAATACTTAGTACTGGTTCCAAGACAGAAGAGTACATAGGGCTAGGCATTTGGGGGAAAGTGACTTGCCCAGGGTCATACAGCTAGGAAATGTCTGAAGTCAGATTTGAACCCAGGACCTCCCAGTTCTAGACCTGGCTATCTATTCACTGAACCACCTAACTGCCTCTGTGTGTTCACATTTTAACATAATTCAGAATTTACTTTGAAGACAATCTCTAATGAATCTCTGATTTCATCAAGTTGGACATTTCTTTTAAAAAGGTAGATTGCAATTCTTTTTTTTTTTTACTATAAAGAATGTATGCCAGTCCATCATTTACTTGTCAAAATCCTAAAGTGCAGGTCTGAACATATCACCTCCCCACACCTATTCAGTAAACTCCAATGTTTCTCTATTGCCTCAAGAATTAAATATGCCCTCTGTTGGCATTTAAAGCCCCTTACAATCTAGCCCCTTCCTACCTTTCTGGTCTTATACTTTCCTCCCCTCTATAAACCATAAACTCTGTCATCTGGTAAAACTGATGTCCCTGCTGTTCTTTGTACAAGATACTTCATTTCCCAATTCTATGCATAACATTGGCTCTCCCCCATTCTATTAATGCTGTCCCTGCTCATTTCCATTTCCTGGCTTCTCTGCAGTTTCAACTATCCTGCTTTTTGAAACAAAGCTTCATAGTCATTGTATCTCCTACCCCCCCCTCCCCCCCAATGGCCACCTGCCTAGCAATTTTTACTCTGAGGGTCATTTCCAGTTTTCCTTTTGAGAACTCAGTCTCTCAAAGCCGAGGGTCCTTCTGTCTAGGTGGAGTGGTTAGACGAATAATGAAGACATGAGGGACAGGACAACTGCGTGCTCAGACCTGTGCTTGGCATCACGCAGTTGTTCTACCTTGGCACAGAGTTTGTGTTTATTATATAGCTTCAGTGAGTACATGCTTTTCTAGCACATAATCACTTTTCAACATACATAATCTTCTACAGATAATTGGATATGTCTCACATGAACAAATCACTTAATCAACATTCTGTGATCATTTACCATGTTGCTACAACAGAAATATTCGTGATGGAGATGAATGACATAGATAGGGTGATCTGGGGGTTAGTTCCCCCTGACCTGTGGGATGACCAATTAGGAGAATCATTGTTGCTTTTGATCAGCTTTCACAATCAATCACAATTACTTAGGAGATGGGTAACAAAACATTTTGTAACTAGGTCCAGGGTTAGAGGGTAACTTAAAGCAGACCAGAATTGGAATTTTCCTCAGTTTCCAAGTTACACTTTTCTTGTGTTTCATTAAGGCACCTTGACTATGTTGCCTGGTTATCGTAAACATAACGACCTAGTGACATAGTGTCAGTAGCTTGAGCTTCAGAGGAGTGATTGATGTGGTGCTTGTGTGTTTGACCAACAGATGAGTGTGGGGCCCATGAATGTACTTCTGCTAAGAGAGAAAGGAGGGGGTAATGGGTAATGATCTTTGGGTTTTAATTCTATGAATAATCTGGGGGGATTAAAGTGGGACATATGTGTGTTAACCCCATAAGTAGTTACTCTTATGTTTCTCCTGTATTGGGGAGAGAACAATACTCATAACAATTCCGTTAGTCTGGGAAATTAGTGGGAGAAGTCACACAGATGCGACTGAGAGGGTGCCTCATCTTTTTTTACAGCTGCTCTGCAGCCTTCATTTCCCAAACTGCAACTCTTGTCAGACAGCAGGAATATGATGGCTCTCTACATTTACCCTGTATATATTTTGGTACATAGTTGTTTCTTATATTCCTTTTTCCAATAAATATGAACTTCTTGGGGGCAGTGACTATTACCTCTCTTTGTACCTCCAATGCGTAGCATAGTGCCTCACGTGTAGGCCCTTAATAAATATTTTTGACTGTCTGTAATTTCTTTAAGGCAACATCTGTTTCATATTTTATCTTAGTAAACATTTATTAAATGCCTTCTTTCATCTTAGTAAACATTTATTAAATGTCTTCTATGTACCATGCACTGTGCTAATGCTGGGGATAAAAAAGCACAAAAAGATCCCATCCTCCAGGAACTCACATCTGATGGAAGGAATATAACATATAAATGGATCTGAAAAGGTAGAGCAAGAGGAGGATGAAATTCTGCTGCTGGTGGAAACAATAAGATGACAACCTCAAGTGCCCTCCTCTAAGAGATAATCTAGGACAGATGATACTGAAGAGAGATGAGTTTCAGAATTGAAATGATGTTGCAGGAGAATGAGTTTCTATTGACCATAATGAATTCTAGGAGAGCAACTAGGTGGTACACTATGAGTTTCTAAGGTTTAGTACAGTATCTGGTTCATGGTTGGCATTTAATAAAATGTTTGTTGGTTGGCCAACTCATCTACATCCTTCCATAAGTTTCCCCACAAGAATAATCTCACTGAGGTAGGGATTTCCCTTAATGTCTCCTGATAATATAAGACTGAGTGAATGAATCAAAACACCTTAATCAAGCCCTTAATGTATACACTGTACTGTGCTGAGGACTAGAGATAAAAATATAAAAGTGAGACAGACTCTGCTTTCAAGGAGTTCATTTTCTAATGTGTGGAAACAATATGTATGGGAAGGTTCAGTGTCACAGTCTGAATGATAAATGAACCAATTTGACTGGAGTGTAGAGAGAATGCAGTGATAATGTACAAACATATTTGTTGGTGTCATGTCAATTGATAAAACTATGTATTTCGCATATTGAGCCATTTTATGGTGTCTTGGCACCTTTGTAACTTTGTTGGCAAGAACTTTCTTTTTTGGGTCCCTTAGTCATTGTGACTGTGGGGTCTTTAGTTACCAATGCTTCATCTCCACTAGGGTTGCTTCTTTCAAAGATAAAAATGGAATAGGAATAGAAATGGAGTACCTGAGATATGGGGCAGTGCCATTCTTCTTTGGCATGAGATTCTGGGTGTCCACTATTGTACATCTTGTTCTTACCACATAACCAGCCCATATTTTTCTCTTTCCTTTTTTAACATGTATGTTTTGCCAATGACATCCTTTACTTTTGCTCTTTTATAATTCTTTTTTTCCTTAAGAGATAACTTTTTTATCTAGGTCCAGCTTTCTATTATTTATAAGATTCTTAAAAAAAATTATTCCCTCCTTCTCATCCTTCTTCCACCTTCTGAGAAGCAAAAATATGATATTATTTATATATGTGAAATCATGTAAAAGATATTTCCATACTAGACATATTG
Organism: Monodelphis domestica; assembly: GCF_027887165.1. Taxonomy (NCBI): domain Eukaryota; kingdom Metazoa; phylum Chordata; class Mammalia; order Didelphimorphia; family Didelphidae; genus Monodelphis; species Monodelphis domestica. Next base: position 90,814,212 of record NC_077234.1, on the reverse strand, counting down.
CAAAAAAGCTAGCAATCAAATTATACTTCAGTTTGCAATAAGAGTTCATTAGTTCTTTTTTTAGAGGTGGATGGCATTTTTTTTCCATCACTAATCCTTTGGAATTTGTCTTGGATCACTGTTATTTAGAGTAACTAAGTCTTTCACAGTTGAACATACTTTATATTCAACATATTCATATTACCCCTGTGCCTCTGTTATCTTCTGAGTGATTCTCATCTTAAATTCTTTAGTGACTATAATATTCCTTGACTTATAGCCATTAACATTGACTGTCATTAAAAAATACTGACCTTTGTTTTGGGAATAAGTTAGGTTTGCAATTTGCTAAAGGCATGTCATATCCTTTTAGAGACTCATTGTCCATTTGTGGTATTTGTCTAACATACTGATGGACACATTCTATAACTTGTACATCAAACTGCCTTGTATAATTTATACAATAAGCATTAAAAAATCTATTTTGTTTTCCCAGTGTAGATGATGAAGCTGGATGCTTTTGAAGCATTGACATTTTTAGGAGATTCTGTCTGGTTTTGGGCATGTATATGTGCAAACTGATATAAGAGAGTATCCAAAGGTCATCTATTGTCAACTTTTTTCCTGGTAACAACTTTATTAGATTAAGGAAATATTATTATGTATTTTTTCTTTTGGCTGGTATGGGGGAGAATAGATAGTTAATTTTTTGGAGGTCTGATGCTGACTATTTTCTTTATTAGTGGGAAGAAAAATACAGTTAGAAATTTCTTTGGTCATAGATAATTGCTTTTGAAAGTTATACTATAAAATAAAGGGAGTAGTTATCACAAATGTTTTCTAGTGTTGGGGACAGAAAAGTGAAGTCCATATGCCTGTGAACAATTTTTAGAAGAAACGTATGAATTTTATTTTTCCCATTGATTTCCTTTTTTCTTTTAAGCTTCCCAGAATCAAGAACGGTTATGTGCATTTAAAGATCCATATCAGCAAGATCCAGGAATTGGTGAGAGTCGTATATCCCATGAAAATGGCACTGTTTTATGTTCAAAGGGCAGCACTTGCTATGGACTTTGGGAAAAATCCAAAGGGGACATAAATCTCGTGAAACAAGGCAAGTCATATTTCTTTTTAATCTTAAGTGATTTTGTTTATCTTGTATTAGCCTTCAAATTGTATATTTGAATTTGGCTGCAGAAACGAAAAATGTGGAGCTAAATTTAAATCCATTCTAGGGAAAAAATGAACATAAATGTATATACATACAAATGTGAACACTAAATTTGGAAAGTATGACTCTTCTCCTAACCTACTTTATATAAATGTTACATTGTAGGATGTTGGTCTCACATTGGAGATCCTGAAGAATGTCATTCTGAAGAATGTGTTGTAACAACTACCCCTCCCTCAATTCAGAATGGAACGTACCGTTTCTGTTGTTGCAGAACAGACTTATGTAATGTCAACTTCACTGAGAACTTTCCACCTCCAGATACCACACCTTTGAGTAAGTTAAGACTTGAATCTAATATTCTAAGATTATCCTTTTTAGTTAAATTTGCAATTTGCTCCTTATATTACTATGAAAAGATTATATGTTAATTTTTGTAAAGTTTAAATTCTTTGTTACCACTTAAATCATAAGTGAGAGAGGAGCATAAAATCCTAACAGAACAAAAGGAGTTAATGAAGTGCATGTAGGTATGCCCAAGCTGCAATACATTATGAAACAGAAACTGTTCACAAGAAATAGTATAAGGAATATCAGTAGAGAATTGTCTAACTGTAAAAAGGGAGAGGGCAGTTTTGTAGTGAGAGCCCAGTATGCTCCATTGATATCCTTGCCTTTTAGATCCTGTTGCTTTCTAGGCTTATTCTTCAGTTTTATTTGTATTATTATTGTTATTCAGTCATTTTAATTGATTCTGTTCATTATTTCTTCCATAAATTTTTGTAGATATTTGATATCATTTTGCAGTTTCCCTAGTTGTCAACTCATCTCATCTTCTGTTTTGAAAAACTGATGCAGAATCCTCTTTTAGTGTCTATAGTGTATTATCTAATTTATTTTTCTATTGGTACATTCATTTATTTCATGAATTATGCTTAAGCATATATTTCTGGAGAGGTTTGAAGTGCTTTTCTCTTTTACTTTGCAGTTTTTCATTGAATCACAAATTAAATTTTTTTTGTTTAGAGATGGAAGTATGTAAAGTACCCAAGGTTTGAGCCAGGATTCCTGAATCAGATTGGAGGCTTTATTATAGCTTTTTGAGGTCACAGAGAAGTCCTTATACCTGTTTTCTGGTTGGGAAGGCAAAGAGAGAAGGCAGGAGCCCTTTAAGTTTTTGTGGGGAGTGGAGTACGCAGTGATGGAGCATATAACCAGAAATATTTGTAATATAAAATCAAAAGACACCAGTACATTTGAGATAATAATAAAATGAAAATAACAGTTGAAAAAAAATTTGGAGGGAAGTAGGGAGCTATGTAAAACTTTTTCACAAATTGTTCTTCTAACCGAGACTCATACTTTTAGTTTAAATGAAATGTAACAGGGAGTAGAATTCTCTACAGTTTATGAGTGTTGCCATCTCTTTAAGTCTCTCCATATGTGCAATTGTAATAAATTTTATTTTACTTAATTTGGCTTCAAATCAGACTTATTCATTGTTATGTATAAAAATAAGTTGAGTGGTAATTGCTGCTTAACAAGATGAAGCAGCAAGATTTGAGATATGTCCTTAACAGTATTTTCAAGGCTTTCTTCAGGGCCTGTTTTTCATAGTTTTGAATTTACTCAGTACATTAAAAATATTTTACTCTCTGTAGCAGTTATTTGGACATACATTAAGCTATGAAATACAAAATTCAGAAAGGAATACTAGGCATCAAGTAGAAATTTTTTCTTATATGTTTTGAATTAGTTTCAATTTAAAGTTTCATTTCATTTATTATTTACCATCCTCAATGTGCTTCTTACCCAGAAACTCAATTGTGAGCGGTAAACTCAGTCAGTGTTACTTAAAGTAAAATTAGCACATCATTCTAAGTGCTTTAATAACACTATCCTGGTGACAAGAAGACTAAACTAGTCCTGGTTCTCAGAAGTTTACCTTCTATTGAGAACAAAATGGACACACAAGTGAATACAAAAGAGACAAAATTAATATATAGTGATTTGAGGGAGGAAGGGTAGGAAGGGTGGGGCATGAGGAGATAATTGGGTAATGGAGCCACTACTCCATTTCCCAGCTACAGTACAAATAGGTCATTGTTCTTCTAGACTGTAGAGCAAAATGAGTGCCATTTAATGCATGCTGTCACTTTTTCATACTTAACATGAAATTATTTTCTGAAACTGGATTTTGCCATGTAAATGTTCCTAGAAGTCAGAAGAGTTACATTCTAGTCCTAATTCTACCTCTAGCTAACTATATGGCTCTGAAGGGGTCTCTTTTCTAAATATTAGTTCTTTCATCTCTAAATTGCAATTTGACCTAATGATCTAAAGGCTTCCTTACAGATAAAAAATTCTATGTTATTGCAACTTTTATAATTCCTTTGTGACAGTGTTTTTCAACTGTTACCCATTGACTCCCCTTCCCTGTCCCCCTTGCCTCCCCCTCCTCCAGTCTCCTAAACACACTGGGCAAACTGAGATGCAATACTTTTTTGCCTTCCTCTATCCAGAAGTTCTTAACCTGAAGTCTATGAACTATTTTTAAAGTTTTGATAACTATATTTTAATATACTTTATTATTATTATTATTATTATTATTATTCATAAAAAATCCTTACCTTCAGTCTTGGAATCAATACTGTATATTGGAAAGTGTCTGAGGCCAGATTTGAACCTAGGGCCTCCCATCTCTAGGACTGGCTCTCAATCCACTGAGCTACCCAGCTGCCCCCATAATTTATTTCTTTAATAGACTTAGGTATTTTACTTTATGCATTTAAAGACATTATTCTGAGAAGGGTTCCAGATTGCTAATAGTTTATATGATATGCAAAACAGTTAAGAACCCCTTTTCTAAAGCAAAATTGAGTTTCAATACTTGGACTGGCAAAAGGGGCAGTTTAAATGACTAATTTATTCATAGCAAACACAAGTTTCTGAGATGTCGAGATATTTAAGAAGATTATATCCAAATAAGAAGAATCCCTCTGCCAGATGGTTTCAGAATTCATGCTACAAACTATCCATTTTAAAAATCACTTCTCTACAACTTGATTTAAAAAATATTCAGCCAGAAGTATCTATTTTCCCATATTAGTTTGTATCTAGCCATGGTTATTAGTTTTTATCATATTGGGTCTATTGAGTTTTATATTAGTATATTGATTAGGAACATTTTTACTTCATTTGAAAAGAACGAGGAATCTAATTTTTACTTGGGGAACAAGTAGAATAAGATGCAATATAAATTTTGTCTTAATTTTTCTTTACAAAAAGCAGTTCATTAGGGAACTTGCTGGGTCAGTGGATAGAGAGCCAGGACTAGAGGCATAAGGTCCTGAATTCAAATTTGGCCTTAGATATTTCTTAGCTATGTGACTCTGGGAAAGTTACTTCCTACCAGTTGCCTAGTTCTTAATCTCTTCTGCTTTGGAACCAATAGTTAATGTTGATTCTAAGATAAAAGATGAGGGTTAAAAAAAAAAAAACCCAAACCAAAGCAGTTCTTCTAACCGCATTACATGCCAGGTGAATATTTGGAGCCATGCTTGACAGAATCCATAATCTTCTGATCTAAAACCAAGAATTCTACCAGTTGGAATTTGTGTATAGATACAGTATCTAGAACCTTTAAAGTTAGGGCTCTCATTCAGAAACTTTATTTCAATTATTAGGTATTTTTCTTCAAAAAGAAAAGTGATCTGTTAGTGAACTTATTAGCATATTCATATTGAATTTAATACTTGCTTCCTTATTACTCTTAATAAAAGTAATTTAATTTTGCATAGAATATCACTTTCAGATTATAAATTCTAGGTATCTGGCCAGAAGGGAAAACAATTATGAATACCTGGATGTAGAGGGGGAAAAAATGAAAATATTTCAGTTAAGAAAGGAACATTTTCATGACTTATAATAATGTTTCTCATTCCTCCTTCTTGACCTTTCTTCAGTGTTTTATATACCAGATTATCCCTACCCCCTGCATGTCCTCTCCCTTTGATCTTCATGGCATTGCATTCTTCTGGTTCTTCTCCTATCAGCCTTGACTGTTCCTTTTACTACCCAGCAACTATATTTTTCCCATGTACTCTGAGTGACTCCCAAGGATCTGTGTTCCTTTTTCTTTCATTGCTATACTCTTTTTCTGACTCTCTTGCAGTATTCTTGTTGGTTCTTATGAGCTAAATTCTCTATATATTAAACTTCTATATTATATTGCTCTAGTTTTACATCACCAACTACCCAATTGATGTTTCTATTAAAATGTTCTTATACAGGCATCTTGAACTTCATATATCCAAAATGAAACTCATTATCTTCTCTAAACTTCATTATTCTCTAAATTTCTTACTTCTATTAAAGGAAATGCTTAATTCCAGTACTTAGAGTCATTCTAGATCTTTATCTCACCCTCCATATCTGCCAAGTCTTATCAGTTCTACCCAGTAATATATCTGGCATCCTTCTGCTCTCTACTCACCTAATCACTACCCTATTAGGTCCTGATTTTTATTTTCATGGACTATTTCCACAGCTTTCCTACTAAGGAGACTCCTTGCTTCCAGTTTCCTCATCAATTCTGCCAAAATAATCTTTCTAAAACATGACTCTAGCCATGCTACTATGCTGATGGCCTGAGTAGTTCCCTCCTTGTTATTATAAGATAAAATACAGACTCCTCAGTTTAACAATGTCTCTATGCTGCCTTTCCATGCATGATTCCCTCGACACTGTCTGCATTCCTGCCACACTGACCCATGAGCTATTTTCCATACTCGAGAACTCCATCTGCTGTTTTCATGTCCTTTACACAGGTTGTCCACCTTCAACAGAAAGCCTCCAATCCCCTACTTGATAGTGCGCTCTCCCTCCTAAAATCATTGTGTATATATTTATCTGTTAAATGTTGTTTTTCCTACAATAGAACATTCTTATTTGAGGACCTCAAGCATAATGGATACTAAATAAATGCTTCTTTATGTCATAGTAGATTACAAAGTACAGAACAAAAGTTAGTGTTGTTCATTTTGAGTAACTAAAAAATGATGAAATTTAGTAACAAGTTAATGCAGCCCCGGGGGGTGGGGTGGGGGCTGTGTTATAATTAAATGTCTCCAAAGTAACTTCTCTATGTTCCAAAATATCACAAAATCAAACATTCTCTGAGTTGGAAGGGACTTCATAGTCCATCTAATCCAATTTATATTGAACAAGAACCTCTCTACTTCACACTTGCCAAGTGATCACTTGTCTTCTACCATCAACAGTAATACAGCCACCCTAATATGTTAACATAACATTCCAGATGTGCTTTTAGAGGAGGTAAACATGTTACTGAAGAGAGCAAAGGCAAGAAAAGCAGCTATATTAGACTTGATATGTCTAATATAGACTTAATATGTAGAACGAGATCCATGCTAGAGGTGTCACCATTGTTCAAGGCATTGACAATTTAATTCGCATGGCATGTGAAGAGGGGAGAAGACCTGTCACTCATTGCCCGAAGATGTCCTAGGGAAAGAGAGTCATACCTCTTCAGAAAGATTTTAAATTGATTTTGTCTCATTCCTAAATTTGCTTTTCTGAAGTTTGCACGAGTTATTCCCATTTCTGCCCAATAGGACCAACGTCTTGCCTCATTTTCTGATCTCCTAGATGATCAAAATACCTTGAATTTTAGTATGCTTCACATAATTTTCAAAGCACTTTCACATATGGAAACTCTTCTCCTTTAAGACACTAACAAATCCATTCAAAGAACACATCACTTTTCCCTTGAGGAAACATCCATAGTCCAAAGGCATAATCAGAAATATTTTTTCATGTAACATTTGCTCACTTCTTATTGAAAGTTTTTATGGTAAGTGTTTGCAAAAAGAATCCAATGAAAGTAATTGCATTTTATGTGCCAATAATATCTGCAGTAGATGAATTGGGAATCCAAAGAACTAGGTAAGAGGCTCCAAATCAAATAAACATATACTTTGATACTTGGTGACTTCGCTGAAAAGATGGGAATAAGTAAAACTGTTGAGGAATATATTATGAAACATGGGTTAGTAATAAAGAATCAAAGAGGTTAAAGATCTGCAGAATATACAAAAACTGCAGGCTTATATTCATGAATGATTGTACTTTACACTTTATATATTCATATATACTTTTACCTTTATATTTTAAGAAGAAAACACCTGTTACTCATGTGGGATCTATTCTTGAATCAGTTGTGTATAAGCCAGACCATGACATGCTAGAGGAAAGATGAAAGTTAGTGTGAGCTAGATATGAATCTTAAGTAGAAGGGAAAAAAAAGGCATATATTGGAAACAGCCTAATCCTGATATAGTCAGATAAGTCAATGATTATGAAAAACTGGTAGTGAGAAGACAGTAACACTGATTATTATTTAGTTGTTCAGGCATTTTATTCATTTTTGACTCTTCATGAACCTACTTTGGGATTTTCTTGGCAAAGATCCTGAAATGTTTTGCCATTTACTTCTCTAGCTCATTTTACAGATGAGTAACTGTGGCAAACATGGTTAAATGACTTGTCCAGTATCACACAGCCAGTATGTATCTGAGGCCAGATTTGAACTCAGAAAGATGAATCTTGCTGACTCTAGGCCTAGCACTCAATCTATTCTGCCACCTACCTGCCCTAATATAAAAGATTTAATTACTACTAATATAAAAGATTTAAATTACTACAACTGGGAGACCAGTAGAACCTTAAATGCTCCTTTATTAGCAGATGCTTCATTTACTTGCCAAACAGACCCAGCATCCAGTTAGAACTATATTATATATGTATGACCCAGTGCTTCTCAACTCTGGAAGGGGGAAAGAAAAGGGAGAGGGAGACAAGAATTATGTAATTATATTACAATATAAACTCATTTACAAAATGTTACCAAAAAAGCTGATAAGAAGTTTTGAGCAGCATAACCTGGAAGCAGGGAGAAGTAGTGCAGGATAAGACCAATGTAAATACAGCTTGGTTAGAGACCCAGCTTAACAATTTAGGTAGGACAAGAAATGGAAGAATGAAAAAGATCTGCAAAGAATTTTTATAACAAATTCTTTACCATCAGCGACAGGAGGGCAATCACCTTTTGGTTCTAACATAACAACCCAGATGAGTTAGACCAAATGTAAAGGAAGATCTGTCTAGATGTGCTGCTGAGGTGTGGGAATTAAAGCAGCAGTTCCCAGAGAATGTAAAGGAAGAAAATAACAAAAGTATTAAAAACATCTTAGACCTTAACGATGACACAAAAAAAAGTGGCAGAGAACACAACTTAACTACAGAGTTAATACCTACTTTTCCTTTTTTTAAAAAATAAATTGGGAAATCTGACGTCATCTACACATTAAAAAAGACAACTGCCATGAGGGCAATTAATAGGCAGACTTTTACAAATGATAATTCAGCTACATTTTTATTATTACCTGGTTGAAAAATATAGCAAATCTACACTTTCTTCACAAAAAAAGCTTTTGTAACAAAAGAAATAACTGTAAGAGCTCTTTTCCAATGAACTCTTCCTCATTTGTATTGCTCATTCATTGAAGATTCCTTGAAATACATAATCAAATAGCAAAGAATTGGAAATTGAGAGAATACCCATGAATTGAGGAATGGCTGAACAAATTAAAATATATGACTATGATGGAATAGTGTTATGCTATAAGAAATGAGGAGCAGGATGGTTTCAGAAAAACCCAGAAGACTTCTGTGAACTGATGCTAAGTGAGCAGAAACAGGATAACATTGTACATAATAACATCATTATTGTAATGATAATCCACTGTGAAAGACTTAGCTACTCCGATCCACATAGTCATCTAAGACAATTCTAAAGCACCCATGATGGAAAATACTAACCACTTCTAGAATTAGCACTGATTAACTATTGAGTACAGTTTGAGGCATACTTCTCCCCTTTCCTTATTAAGCTTTTTGCTTTTTATTATTAATTTTAGGCTATTCGACTAATATGGAAATAGGTTTCGCATGACTTCACTTGTATAATTGATATCATATTGCATGTCTTCTCAATGGAGTGAGGGAGAGAGAGAATTTGGAACTCAAAGAATGAATGTTAAAAGACACGACTGGGGTTGTTAAGTGGCTCAATGGATAGAAAGCCAGGCTCAGAGACGGGAGACCCTGGGTTTAAATATGACCTCAGATATTTCCTAACTGTGTGACCTCGGGCAAGTCACTTGACCCAAATTGCCTAACCTTTACTGCTTTTCTGCCTTAGATACTTAGTAACTATTCTAAGACAGAAGATAAGAGTTTTTAGTGGAAAAAAGATATGCCCTAATGCTCATTTCATAAGTATCAGGCAAGGAATAAAACAAGGAGCTAAACTCTTTCCAGAGATGTTTCATCCCTGTACTAGCATCCTGCAACATTTCTCATTCCTACCTCCATTACAACCAAGCAGTTTTAGGTTCCTCTCTAGCAGTTCTCCAATCACAGCCAGCCAGAGTACAACAGTCATTGCAACAAGAAATAAAGTCACACAGATCACCTTCTCTATTTCAATAAGAAATAGTGCAATATAGATTTACATTTCTATTTCACCATGTACTAGTTGCATCAAGCCCTAGAACATTGCAGAATATACTGGAAAATACCAATAATCACTCAAGAATTTGGATCCCCCCTCCAAGGATGAAGGGGTGAAGAATGTTTACTGTTCGTCTTATGCCATACATTTGGATAGAAAAAGTGTATTCACTTGCCTGGGAATAAACAGATCAATAACATTCAGTACAAATGTAGGAGGAAGAGAACAGACTATTGTCTTAAGGGAATTGCAAATCTCCTTTTCTGTCCCCTAATTTCTCTCACAAAAGACCATATTTTTAATGCTAATATTCTATTAGTGGTATTAATACATAGAGAAAGACAGAAAGACTTGTGCATTTATTTTTGGACAATCTCCCCCAAATTGAAAATGTTTTGGTAGAAAATAATTAGCTGTAACTGAGAGTGGCATTTATATTTTGGGCAACCAAAAATGGTTACAAGTTAACAGTATATTAGATCAAAGTATATGTTTAAGGGACAACTAGATGGAACAGCTAGCTCTGCTATAAACTCCTGAAAAAAATCACTATGCTGTATAAAGCCACACAATAAAAGCTACAGGGCTTAAGGGGAAAATGAGATTGGGGTACAATATACAAAAACGTCATTAGCAATAAGGACCTAATAAAAAATAGCAATAAGGACCTAATAAAAAACAGACACAACATTTACATTATTCTCAAATTGTTCCCTAACATATAAATCATATTGGAACAAACTTTTCATTAGTTTTTTTTTTTAATATTGTATTTTCCCAACTACATGTGATAACATTTCTCAGCATCCTTTTCCCACAATTATAAGATCCAAGTTGTATCCTTCCCTCCCCATTCCCTGAGATGGTAAATAAAATAAAATAGTTTGCTTTGGTCTTCACTCTGACTCCAACAGTTCTTTCTCTGGAGTTTGATAGCATTCTTTTTCATAAGTCCTTCAAAATTGTCCTAGATCATTATATTTTTGAGAATAGCTAACTCTTTCACAGTTGGTGATTGTACAATATTACTATTATTAGGTGCAATGTTCTTCCTCTGCTTATTTTGCTTCAGTTCATGGAGGCTTGTCCAAGTTTCTCTGAAATCATCCTGCTCATCATTTCTTATAGAATAATAGTATTTCATCAAAGTCATATACCACAATTTATTCAGCTATTCCCCAATTGATGAACATCCCTTTGATTCCTTATATAAATCCTACCTCGCCAGAGTGAATGATCCTTGTGATATATTACTATAGTCTCCTTGTTGGTATCTTGTTTAAAATTTTTGTATCCATATTAATTTAGGAAATTGGTCTATAATTTTCTTTCTCTGTTTTTGCTTTTCTTGGCTTATCAGGTGTCAGCACTATATTTGTGTTATGAAAGGAATTTGGGTAGGATCCCTTTGTCTATTTTTCTAAATAGTTTATGTAGTATGGGCCTTAATTGTTCTTTTCCATGTTTGATAGAATTCACTTTTAAATCCATTTGGCCATAGGGATTTTTTCCTAGGGAGTTTGTTAATGGCTTGTTTAATTTCTTTTTCTGAAATGGTATTTAAGTACTCTATTTCCTCTTTTGTTAATCTGGACAATTTATATTTTTATAAATAGTTATCCATTTTGCTTAGATTGCTAGATTTATTGCCATATAATTGATCCAAACAGCTCCTAATGATTGCTTTAATTTTCTCTTCATTGATGGTGAATTCACCCTTTTAATTTTTGATATGGGCAATTTAATTTTTCTTCTTTCCTTTTTTTAAGTTGTTTAGTTTTAAGTCAAATTAGCCAATACTCTATTTTATTTGTTTTTTTTTTATAAGACCAACTCCAACTCTCATTAATTCAATGGCTTTCTTACTTTCAATTTTATTAATTTCTCCTTTGATTTTCAGGATTTCCAATTTGTTCTCTAATTGGGGATTTTTAATTTGTTTTTACTTGCATGCCCAATTCATTGATGTGCTTTTTCTCTAGTTTATTGATTTCAGCATTTAGAGCTATAAATATTTCCTAAGTACTACTGTGACTGGATCCCATCAATTTTGATATATTGACTCCTCATTGTTATTCTCATTAATGAAATTATTGATTGACTTGTTTTTAACCCACCCTTTTTTTAGAATCAGATTATTTAATTTCCAATTATTTTTTCTTTCTCCCTGATCCCTCATTGATTATAATTTTTATCGAATTTTGTTCTGAAAGAGTTGCATTTATTATTTCTGTTTTTCTGCATTTGGTTATGATGGTTTTATGCCCTAAAACTTGGTCAGTTTTTGTGTAGGTGACATGTACTGCTGAGAAGAAGGTATATGCCTTTCTTTTTCCATTTAATTTTTCCAGAGATCTATTAAATCTAACATTTCCAAAATTTCACTTACCTCCCTTAACTTTTTTTAATGTATTTTTTAGTTAGATTTATCTAATTGTATGAGGGGAAAGTTTAGGTGTCCCAGTAGTATAGTTTTACCGTCTGTTTCCTCCTGTAACACATTTAATTTCTTCTTAAAAAATTTGGAGGCTATACCATTTGGTGCATATATGTTTAGTATTGACATTACTTCGTTGTCTATGGTACCTTACAAATTTGCATTTTCAAAGCCCATGTTAGAATAGGGTTAGATTTGGAATCAGGAAAATCTGAGTTTGAACCCTTCCTGAAACACTTACAAGCTACCTTTACCTCACAAACTCCTCTTCAATAAATAAATTGGAGATAATAATATCAATAAATTCAACCTTTTTACATGCTAAATAAATAAATGTTGCCACTGCTTCTACTTCCACCTCCATTTAACTGCCTCCAGAAAAACCTTCTTCATATACATTTGTGGATAGGGACTCTTTTGCAGGTCCCAGTCATTCCTGGGATGGTTTGGCTGGTAGTGATACCTTCAACTCTCAGCCCATCGGAATATATTTCTATTCGGATTAAGATAGAATCCTTCAAAAATCTGCCACCCTACAGAGTTTCTCTTTTCCTATTTCAGTATGTTATGTTGAGATAAAAGTAAAATTAGAAGGGATATTACACATAGGATTAGAGGTAGAAAATATTTAATGTAAATACTATTCTGGTGATTACCATATATACTTTTTTAGACACCTTATAGAACTGCTGTTTTAAGGTTTATTTTTATTTTTATGTTTTTATAATATGGATCTGTAAACTTCTCAGAATCTGTCTTGACACATTATTCTGTAAGACTTTCTTCTTAAAATAATAAAGCTGGGGCATCTAGGTGGCTAGGCCAGGAGATTGGAGGGCCTGCATTCAGATGTGGCCTCAGATACTTCCTGGAGTGTGATCCTGGGCATGTCACTTAACCCCAGTTATCTAGCTCTTACTGCTCTTGCCTTGGAACCAATACTTAGTTCTGATTCTAAGGCAAAAGGTAAGATTTTTTTAAAAGAAAAAGGAAAAAGAATAAAGTAAAGAAAAAAATTGAATGTTTTATTTGGTGACTTAAAGTTTTTATTTATAACGTGTTTGTAATAGTAAAAAGAACATCTTATTTTACTTTCTCCATGACTTTGAGAAAGTCATGTAACCTCGTTATTCCTCAGTTTTCAAATGTTTAGGAAAAGTAATGCCTCAAAGCAATCTTCAAATCAATTAGTCAATTCTGCCTACTCCTTTATTATTATTATTATTATTATTATTATTATTCTTTACAGATTACATATAGATACAATTTTTCAAAATCATTTTTCTGGCATTTTGTGATATATGTTCTCTCCCTTCCTTCCACCTTCACCCCCTCCTGAGACAGCTGGCAATATGATAGAGGTTATACACATGCTATTATGCAATGTGTATTTCTGTGTTCATCATGTTGTGAAAGAAGACACATGTCGCTTACACACACACACAAAAACACATTCAGGAAACAAAGTGGAAAATGGCATTTTTTAATCTGCATTCAGACTCCATCAGATTCTTCTGTGGTGGTGGATAGCCTTTTTTATCATGAGTCTCTTGGAGTTGTCTTAGACCTTGCCTTGATGATAATATTGAAGTCATTCATAGTTCATTGTGCATTATTGCTGTTACTGTATACAGTGTTCTGTTTTTGCTCACTTCACTTTTTATCCCTTCGTATAAGTCTTTCCAGGTTTTTGTGATTGGACTTTGCCTACCCTTATGGCTATTTCAGTCATAATACCATTTTCAATTGGTCTTGTCTGAAAATGACAGGAGTCTATGATGAATTGATACATTTTAAGGAAAACAATTGTACAGGCAATATTAAATGCAATGGACATGTTTCATTTGTCCATTCTAAGCTGAGTCTTTAGTTTCATTCTAAGTTCATTCTTTATTGTGCCGTCGCCTAATTTATTCACTATGGACTAATACAGAATTATTTGATTTTTTAAAAATCCTTACCTTCTGTCTGGGAGTCAATACTGTGTATTGGTTCCAAAGCGGAAGGGTGGCAAGGGCTAGTCAATGGGGGGTTCAGTGACTTGCCCAGAGTCACACAGCTGGGAAGTGTCCGAGGCCAGATTTGAACCTAGGACCTCCCATCTCTATGCCAGGCTCTCAATCCATTGAGCCATCTGTCCCCTATATTTGATTTAAAAAAAAAAGTATTTGCCATTCCTTAACTGAGAAGGAACTGATAAGATAAGCTTCCATAAGATTATAAAAAGTAAAATAAGATGAGTAAACTAACATACTAGCGTTAAAAAAATGTATCCTTATGGAAGGAATGCATGAATGATAAAGTAAAAGAAAAAAAACCTGTATTAAGGGCTTAGAATGTGCTAAACACTAGATGCAAATAGAAAACTAGAGACATTCTTGCTCTATAGAAGCTTACTTGTATTCATCTTCTGCAAGTCAAGTAGAAGTCCCTATAGACCTCTAGGTATAACATCAAAATGAATGATAATGTCTCTTTTAAAATGCCATTTATATTGTTAAAACCTTACGCACTGCTCATGTTGATCCATGTGACAGGGCTAAGGTATAGTGGATAGAGTGCTGAGCCTAGAGTCAGCAAGGACTCCAATCTGCTCTCAGAAACTGTGATCATGAGTCTTTGGGAATAATATTTGTGAAGCACTCAGCCCAGTGACTGGTACATAAAGCTTATTACCTTCCCCCTTTTCCATAATTTGCTTTAACTTCTCTTTCCAGCTTTGTTGTCCATTACTCCTTTTGGCACAATCCATAGTTCAACCAAACAGATTTTCTTCTTGTTCCTCATACACAACATTCCCTTCTCTCATTTCTTTGCCTTTGCAGTTTCTTGAAGTGCATCCCTTTCTCACCTTGCTTGTTTACAATTCTTTATTTCTTTCAAACCTCATTTTAAAACTACTTCCTGCATGAAGCCTCCTACTCAAACCTCAGATCACCTTGTATTTTATTCTGTATATACTTCAATATGTACATAGGATCATAGATGTAGACTTAGAAGAACCTTGAAGTCATTTAGCTTCCCTTGAGGTGTGCTAATAAATATGGTACTACTCTTGGATGGGGGGAGAGAGTGGAGGAAGAATCTACTAATGAAACACTTTTGAGTTTTAACCTCACTTTCTTAAGTCTAGACAATTATCACAACATTAAATCAAGCCCTGATTTGTAGTATTTGCCAATTTCTGGGGTATAAATGCTCACACGGAAAATTTAATAATCTTACTGGCTGGTTTGAGCCTGGCTATAGCATACTCCAGAGTCCAGCCCTTCTCATTTTATAGATATGATGATAGAATGTAGATAGAGTACTAAGACTTTTTTCTTTTTTTGTCTTTGTATTCTGAGCACCTTAAAATAGTGCCTGACACATAGTACATATTTAATAAATTGTTGTTGATTCATTGATATAAAAAAGTTATTAATATTTGATATCATCTTGGAAGATTTCCAATAGAGTGCTGTAGAGATTGGAGTTGTTTTAACTTCTTTTAGTGACACTCAAATAAAAGACATAGATAGCATGCTTATATATTTGCATAGTGTAGCACTGTAGAAGAAATAGCTAATAAGCTAGATGAAAGAATTAAGATTTTAAAAAGATCTTGCCAGGCTAAAGTATTGGACTGAATTCAGGAAAGTGAAATTTGATGTCAATAAATATCAAATTTTTCATTTGGGTTTTTTAAAAAATGTATTAAATTAATTAATTTAAAATATTTTCCTGGTTACATGATAAGTGTTCTTTCCCTCCCCTCCTCCTTTCCCCATCCCATAGCCAATGAGCAATTCCATTGGGTTTTACATGTATCATTGTTCAAAACCCATTTCCATATTATTACTATTTGTATTAGAATGATCATTTAAAGTCAACATCCCCAATCATATCCCCATTGAATCATGTGATTAATCATATGATTTTGTTCTGTGTTTTTACTCTCACAGTTCTTTCTCTGCGTTCTTTCTCATAAGTCCCTCAGACTTGTCCTGGATCATTTCATTGCTACTAGTAAAGAAGTCCATTACGTTCAATTGTGCCATAATGTATCCATCTGTGTACAACATTCTCCTGGTTCTGCCTGTTAAGAGAGTTTTTCTTAATTTCTCCCTTTTTCTATTTAAGAGGCAATGGAGCAATAAGTTTTCTGAGTAAGAGCCCCGCTGCTGTGCAAACTGTCAGTTAGTGAGAGTTAGAAGGGTGTGGCTCAGAGTTGGTCAGTTACAGCTGGCAGTTGGAAAGGTCTTTTGTCTCTGGGTCTCCTGAGGAGAGGAGCAGCGGATTCTGGCTCTCTCTGGTTGGAGACAGAGAAACAGATTTAAGGCCTTAACAGCCTTATTGATTATTGAATAATTTGGGTATATAGGTAGACAGATAGTGGGTAAATTATTAAATAGACAGAATAGGAGAGTAGGCGAGGGCTTTGACCTCGCAAAAGACACTGCCCTCGAAGGAAGATAAATTTAGGGTTTTTTAGAGAACATTTTAGTCAGAATTGGGATCTTAGTTATAGGTATAAGAGTTTTCTCGCTTTTCTCCTTTCTATTTACTATCTGAACTTTCCTCAAAATAAACTAAATGTTTTGTATTTTACAAAACTACTCTCCTGACTTTTTTTTAAACTCCTATCCCCAAATTTAACCCTTCACATGCTCCTTTCACTCTGCATCAATTCCTGGAGGTCTTTCCAGTTCACATGGAATTCCTCCAGTTCATCATTCCTTTTAGCAAAATAGTATTCCATCACCAACAGATACCACAATTTGTTCAGCCATTCCCCAATCGAGGGACAACTCTTCATTTTCTAATTTTTTTTTTGCCACTACAAAAAGCACAGCTATAAATATATTTGTACACATATTTTTCTCTTATTATCTCTGGGGTACAAACCTAGCAGTGGTATGACTGGATCAAAGGGGGGAAGGTAGTCTTTTAAAGCCCTTTGGGCATAGTTCCAAATTGCCTTCCAAAATGATTGGATCAATTCACAATTCCACCAACAATGCATTTGTGTCCCAATTTTGCCACATCTCCTCCAAAATTCATTGTTTTCTTTTATTGACATATTGGCCAACCTGCTAGGTGTATGAGGTGGTACCTCGAGAGTTGTTTTGATTTGCATTTCTCTAATTATGAGAGATTTAAAACACTTTTTCATGTGCTTATTGATAGTTTTGATTTCTTTATCTGAAAACTGCCTATTCATGTTCTTTGCCTATTTGTCAGTTGGGGAATGTCTTGGTTTTTTGAACAATTGATTTAGCTCCTTATAGATTTGAGAAATTATACCTTTGTTAGAGGTTTTAGTTATAAAGATTTTCCCCCCAATTTGTTGCTTCCCTTCTAATTTTGATTGAATTGGTTTTGTTTATAAGAAAACTTTTTAATGTAATGTAATCAAAATTATTCAGTTTACATTTTGTAATATTCTCTGTTTCTTGCTTGGTCATAAATTCTTTCCTTTCTATAGATCTGACAGGTATACTATTCTATATTCACCTGATTTACTTATAGTTTCCTTCTTTATATTTAAGTCATTTACCCATCCTGAATTTATCTTGGTGTAGAGTGTGAGATGTTGATCTAACCTAATCTCTCCCCTACTGTTTTCCAATTTTCCCAGCAATTTTTGTCAAATGGTGGGTTCTTGTCCCCAAAACTGGGATCTTTAGGTTTATCATACATCATCTTGCTGAGGTCATTTACCCCAAGTCTATTCCATTGATCCTCCCTTCTGTCTCTTAGCCAGTACCATATTGTTTTGATGACCATTGCTTTACACTAGAGTTTAAGATCTGGTACTACTAGGCTCCCATCCTTCACATTTTTTTTTCTTTAGTTCCCTTGATATTCTTGATCTTTTGTTCTTCCAAATGAACTTTGTTATAATTTTTTCACTACATAAAAATAAAATCTTTCATTTGGATTTTTAAATGTTTTTCATAATTAAAAATGGGGAGGTTTTTATATGTACATATATATGTATATATTATGTTTGTGTGTTTATATATATAACTTAGAAAGGTTATAGTCTTGCTGTGATCTGCCTTACACAGACCTTATTTGGAATATTTTGTGGATGACCAGCATGATGAAGAGCTTTGATTAAGTACCATATGCTAGTGGAAAGAACTTTTAATATGTAACTCAGAGAAGAGGAGCTTTAAGGACAAAATAGCTCTCTTCAGATATGAAAAGTTATCATAGGGAGAGAAGAAAGAATCCATTGGTTCTACTTAGCTACAGAGGAGGAACACTAGGAAGAATAGAGAGAAGTTACAGAGACAAGAGGCAAATTTAGGTTTAATGTGAGTAAAAAGTCCATTGTACTTTTGGCACTCTCTCAAAAGTGGAGTAGGCTCTTTGAGAAAGAATAGGTTCTCTTTCAGTTGAAGTTTTCTGTCAAAAACACTTATTGCTTTTGATTAGATGGTTTCTGGGTTGTTTTCTAACCCTAATATTCTGTAATTGAATATAGTAATAGATATACAATAATGCTTAAAATAAATTAAAACTGTAGATACTAGGAAGAACATTATTTGAACCTACTGCCTCAAGAATTATGAGGAGAGCATTTTTATTGTTTTTCAGCTGTGTCTGATTCTTTGTGACCCATGGACCATAATGGAACACTAGCATGGTCCATGAAGTCCTGGCAAAGATACTGGATTGATTTGCCATTTCACTCTCCTATAGATTAAGGCAAACAGATGTTAAGTGACTTAATTAGTGTCACAGCTAGTGGAATCTGAAACTGGATTTCAACTCGAGTTTTCCTGACTATAGACCCAAATATTCTATCCACAGGGCCACCTAGCTGCCATTTAGTAAGCTATAAAACTGTATGTATTATTAGCAGACTTAATATAGGAACTGTAATTTACCACCTTCTAAGGGTACCATGCAATTGTAATTGAAGGGTCATGCTTTTTGGTTGGTCTGTGTTGACAACTTTCTTTCTTTTTTTTTTTAAACCCTTACTTTCTTTCTTAGAATCAATACTGTGTATTGGTTCCAAGGCAGAAGAGTGGTAAGGGCTAGGCAGTGGTAGTTAGTGACTTGTCCAGGGTTCTAGAGCTCAATTTACCAAGCCATGAAGTTGCCCCCAGATAGCTTTCTTTTTAAAGGATATTTTAATCACTTTAAAAAGTGACTTTTAGGAAGAACTCATTTTTTGAGGCCAAGATCAGCATAGCAGTTCTGTTTTAAAACAACCCATCTACAGATTAATGCATAGGTTTGGGAGACCTTCATTTCTCTCTTGGTGCTTCTTTCTTTAGAGAATGATTGTATTAAATGAACAATTCAGTCTGCAAGTGCTAGGAACATTTTATTCTTCTTAAATTATTTTTTTACTGCAAAGAAAGAATGTCCTTTGTACTCTTGCTTGTTTGTTACAGCTGAAAGCCCTGTCTTCCTTCAATTGAAGGAAGGGTTGTTACTCAACCCTTTATTGCCTTTCCTCTTGGGTAGTAGAAGAGGAACATGACAAAATTGTTTCCTGGATCTATTCAACCCAAGAAATATTCTAACCAACAGAAATAATTTCTAAAGTAATGAATATTCTGCTTGTTTTTCCCAAGTGGGTCATTTTCAGAACATTTGACACTGAATATAATGCATATACAATTAAATATTTGTAATTACATACAATAGAAATTTAGACACAGTGTTTCAGATAGGGTGATTAAAGAATATTCAACACTCCTCTTTTTATTTTTCTGGGCCTACATTTGAGGAGACACAAACATAATTTCTTTTTGTAGTTTTTGTAGTACCTCTCATTCCTTACACTTTCTCTAGTTTTGGAAAGAGGTGCAAAGAGAAATATAAATCATAAATTTGCTTTTCAGTAAACTGTCTTAAGCAGCTCTCACATTAGCCACAATAGCTAGCCAAATAAGCAAATGTGTATTTGTAGATATGATTATGTTTGTTACATACATAGATCATTTAAAATTTTGAATCTCTAGAGTACCTAGAGCATGTTTCTAGAATATTTGAAACCCTGTCATTTGAAATAAACATTCTACACTTTACATATAACTGTCACAACCTCAGATCTACCAGTAGCATTATTAGTATTATGCCTTAATTTAGATAATAGCAAATAAAGATATTACAAATATAGCATTGAAAGAATACTGAGTAAATATAATAGAGAACTCACATGAGAAAGTCATCCACATAGGAGAATGGCCATTTTTCACATGCTACAATGAGCCTTCAAAGACCTATTTCATGAACCAATTAACCTTGAGAACTACTGGTATTGCACACTGTGTTGCAGTTTGAGTTGTTGAGTACTCTTCTCATTAGTTTAGTTTTTTATAATTGTTAACTTTCTGATTTGTAGGAAAGCCAGTATTCAAGGCAACAGGCTCAATATTTGAAAGATATTTTCCGATGCTTAAAAGTATGATTGAAAGTCCTGATGTTATGATTCTTAAGCCCACTGTAATGATGCTTTTCAGCCATATCATTTAATTCAACTAATTCATCATAGCTAGAACCCTTTGAAGTGCCACATACTCATAAAAGTCATGAAAATGTATAGTTTTTAGTTGTGGGGTGGGGGTACCTATCATGGCCCATTCTAGGCACCAAAGTATGTATAGCATCAGCCTAAGGAACAGTGCAGCTATTGCCATAGTGAATATCTCATTGCAGTTTCAGTCACATGGAAGAATTCCATATATTATAATCTGTGGTTTTATTATCCACTAATATTCCTCCATATTTGCTAGGTATTCAGTAAATGCTTATTGAACAAAAAATAAGTGAATGACATGATATGAATTAACTTGGGGAAAGAGTCTCCCATAAGACACCAGCAGCTCATTAGAGGAGTAAGAGAGCCACATTTGATAATAGCACTATATATTTTAGACTATGAATTGTCATGTTGCTATAGTAACAATACTTTTAGCATTTCATGATGGAACAAAGGAAAGGGCTTCTCTTATTTTCTTTCTTAGCATTAGCACAGATATGGTAGATCTTTTGTGTGGGTTCTTTATATTAGAAATGTACAGTGTTACTAGTAACAGAATATAGCCTCTTACCTAATGAGAATTTTAAGAAGGCTTAAATTTTGTTTTAAAAAGGAATTTTTGGGTAGGAGAGGAATTTAAAGAAATCTTCCATAGCAAAAATTATGCAGATTTGTAAATTTGTATGAAATACAACAATTCTCTTAAAATACAAAATTAGACCATGACAGATCAATAACTGAACTAAGAAGTGATAGAATGAGAATTCAAGGATGCCATTTAGATATGAGTCTTGATAACTGGGAGGGTGGTAGTGCCATTGATAGTAATAAGACAGGAAAATTAGGATAAGGAGAAGTTTAAGGGGCAAAGATATGTGGTTAGTTTCAGGCATGTTAAGTTTAAGATATCTGTTGGACATCCAGTTAGAGATATCTAATAGGCAATTGGAAAGGTAAGACTGAAGGTCAGGAGGGTCATTAAGGCTAAATAAGATCTAGGAATCATAAGCATAGATATAATAATTGAATACAGTTGGAACTGATGGCATCACCAGGTGAAATAGTGTAAAAGGAGAAGGGAAGAAGGTACAGCACAGAACCCTTGGGGACATTGACTTTTAGTGGGCATGACCTGGGTGAAGATCCAATGGAGGAAGGTGAAAATTGTAGGAGTAGAATCAGTGAAGAACAGTGTCATGAAAATCTAGAGAGAAGAAAATATATTAAAAAAAAGTGATGAAAGACAATGTCAAAACACTGAAGAGAGAGTAAGAAGGAAGTTGATAAAAGGCCAGAAGATTTGAAGATAAAGAGATCATTGGTACCTTTGGTAATAGTAGTTTGAGTTGAATGATGGGATCAGAAGCTAGATTCCAGAAAGTTAAGAAGAGAATGAAAAGAGGGGAAGTGGAGGTACTGATTGCAGATGTACTTCTCAAGGACTTTAGCCATGATGGGAGGAGAGCTATAGGAAGATAATGAGTTGGGATGGATAGATTAATGGAAGTGTTGAGTACTAAAGGACACATATATGTGTTTGTGGAAGTAGGAAAACAATTAGTAGATAGGTAGAGGTGGAACCATAAAACTATGCATATTCTTTGACCCAGAAATACCACTACTGGGTTTGTATCCCAAAGAGATCAGAGATAAGGGAGAGGACCCACCTGTACAAAAATATTTTTAGCAGCTCTTTTTACGATGGCAAAGAATTAGAAACTGAGTGTAGTGTCCATCACTAGGGGAATAGCTAAACAAATTGTAGTGTCTGGTTGTAATGGAATACTATTGCACCCTAAGAAATGATGAACAAGATGAGTTCAGAAAATCCTGGAAAGACTTACATGAACTGATGCAAAGTAAAGTGGACAGAAAAAGAACACTGTATATACAGTAACAGAAATATACAATGACCTATTGTGAAGGACTAAACTATTATCAGCAAGCAAGTTTCCAAAATACCTATAAGGGTCTCATGATGAAAAATGCTATTCACAGCCAAAGAAGAGACTGTTGGAGTCTAATTGCAAATTAGAACATACCATCTTCCCCTTTTATTTTCCTTCATGAATTTTTTATTGAATGTGTGATATGTGTTTTCTGTTATAGTGTGAATAATATGGAAATGTTTAGCATGAAAGCATTGGTATAATCTATATTAGATTACTGACTCGGGGTGGGGGAAGGAGAGAATCTAAATTATAAAATATTAGAAATTTTTTTAAATTGCTTCTACATATGATTGAAAAAATAGTAAGAATAAGAAAATTAATGACTAGGATTGATAGATTTAGCTCCATTACTATCTTCTATACTGTGATTTTAACATGTAAATATACATAAAATCCTAGTATTAAGTAAAAATTCATAGATCTTGTGGAAACATTTGGCATCTTCATGCAAGATTTTAAAATTAATGAAACTAAAAGCCAAATCTATAGGCACAGAAAGGGATAAATTGAAAGTAAAATGGTACTTGTAATAACTAGAGTTAAATGAAGAATTTAAAAAGTGGGGTGACCATTAAGGAAAACACATGGCTTTAAGGTTATTGCTAAATTATTTTTGTACTTCATAAAAAATTGATTGATATCTTTTGGGAACATAATTACTCTTCCTAATTAAATGATCATGTTTTAAATATAGAACAATTATTAATTTTTCTGATATTCAAAATATTTAGTAAATTACCATGTGATTACAGGCATTTGTGATACCTAATGTGGTTTTTGTAGGCTCCTTTGAGTCTGCATTACACCTGCTATTTAGTGAGGAAAACATGGTATATCTTAAAAATATTTCTGGCAAAGAAAAATGACAAATGTTGGAACCATGTGGAAAGAGAAGACCGTATGCAGTGTTGTGGAGTTGTGAACTGATCCAACTATTCTGCAGAATAATTTGGAACTGAATCCAAAGGGCTATCAAACTGTGATTGACTCATCAATACCACTACTAGGTCTGTATTCCAAAGAAATTAAAAGGAAAAGGATTCATATATATAAATACAGAGCAGCTCTTTTGGTGGTGGCAAAGAATTGGAAAATGAAGGGATGCCTATCAATTGGGAATAGCTGAAGAAGTTGTGGTATATGATTGTGAAGGAATGCTATTTTGCTATGAACTTATGAGCAAGATATTTTCAGAAAACGTAGAAAGACTTATGTGAACTAAAGCAAAGTGAAGTGAGCACAACCAGGGAACATGGTGCACAGTAACAACTATTTTCTAATGATAATCAACTGTGAATGACTTAAATATTTTCAGCATTGCAGTGATCAAGACAATTCAAAAGAACTCATGATGAAAAATGCTATTCTACTTCCATAGAGAGAACTAATGGAGTTTGAATGCAGATTGAAGCATAATTTTTTCACTTTTTTTTTCTTGGATTTTGGGTTTGTTTTTTTTAAATAATTTTTATTTGATCATTTCCAAGCATTATTCATTAGAGATAAAGATCATTTTCTTTTCCTCCCCTACCCCCCATAGCCGATGTGTGATTCCATTGGGTTTCACATGTCTTGATTTGAACCCATTTCCATGTTGTTGGTATTTGCATTAGAGTGTTCATTCAGAGTCTCTCCTCAGTCCTATCACCTCCACCCCTGTAGTCAAGCAGTTGCTTTTCATCGGTGTTTTTACTCCCACAGTTTATGCTCTGCTTGTGGATAGTGTGTTTTAGATCCCTGCAAGTTGTTCTTGGACATTGCATTGTCCTGTAATGGAGAAGTCCACTACCTTCGATTGTACCACAGTGTATCAGTCTCTGTGTACAATGTTTTCCTGGTTCTGCTCCTTTCGCTCTGCATCACTTCCTGGAGGTTGTTCCAGACTCCATTGATGTTTTTTTTTTTATGGGCAACATAGCTAACATGGAAATATGTTTTGCATATATTAAAATTTTTCTAGCATTAAATCACATATTCTGTTAATTTTTTTCAGATACTTGACTCCTGTGCTCATGTATATCTACATTTATAGGTTATTGTATAGATAAAAATGTATACTATCACAAGTCTTTCAGTTTCAGATTAGGAAGTTGCTATCTAGCTCTAGAATAAAATAGAAGTTGTTTTGGGCCTTTATTTTGTGGTCATTTCAAGATAGTCTCTCTCCATTTCTAATCAGACATTTTCTGGACTGTACTTTTCATGTTAATTAGGATCATAGGTTTAAGCCTTGAAGGACCCTGGAGTGGGGAATCATTTAGTTAAAACTTTTCTGAGATGAAAAAATTTGCCTACGGTCATACAGAGATAATAAGAGGCAGAGCTGAGTTTCAGACTTGGTCTTCTGATTCTAAAATCTTTGATTATCCAATAGATCTAAATCTCTTGAAGGCAATAACCTTTCTCATTTTTGTATTTGTATACTAGTGGCTGACACTCATATATGTAAGTTAGTCACTTAATATGTGTTGGGTAATTAGTTGTTATGGTTCATAATCACCAAATGGCTACTGTAAGAAGTTGATATATGTTTTTTTAAGATAATTTGAAATCATTAGAAGTGCTGAACATGGTTTAAAATGTAATTCAACTCACTCCCTTCTTACTATAATAGTAACGATAATAATAATGATTGCTATAGTATATATAGTCTTTAAATTCTTCAGAGTTTTCTGGTTATTTCATTTAATCCTCATTTTGCTGTAGGTATTAATATTATCATTATTTAAAGATGACAAAATTGAGGCTTATAGATGTTAGTGACTTGCCCAGGAGCTCACTTGATTACCTATCTGTATTTTTTTCTCCAGATACAGGAATTAGATATTATAGAACATGTTTGTGTTAGGAAAGGAGACAATATGAATTAAGTTATTATAGATTAAAGTGTATACTTTTGAGACCAAGCAGTATATATAGATGAATCACAGATTGTATTCGAAATGTAGCTGGATTTCTTGCTCTCTTGACAAAGTGAACCCACTAATAATCTGTTCTCTTTAGTGGCCCAGGGTTTCACCTTCTGCCTTCTCTTTCTTGCCAGTCTGTGGTGCTGCTTCAACTCTTAGCTAAGGGCAGTACTCAGAGGAACAGGAAATATAGATGGTTACTTGGTTCCCTGCTATTTTTCATTATAACAAAGCCAAAGAAAAATACTTTGATATTGACTTGAACAGTCTCAGACTTTTGCAGAAGGCTTCTGTGAAGCTTAAAAAGTACTTATAATTGTAATCAAGTCAGTAGGACTCATAAACATCCCTATATTATGAAGGTTTGGCCAGGGGGGAAAAGACAATTTAACTAACATTTACCAAACTCCTAAATGTAGACAGGGAGACTTCTTGGGAAAAGTCATATTTTTCTGTCATAGTGTTTGAACTTTGACCTATTTACAGTTAAGATCTTGAGTGAATTCTGAGCATATTTGTTGTCACTTAGACTAGTAAAGAAACATTTGGCAAAGAATTTTTGTCAAAATATTAGATTTCTTTGCAATTAGAATTATTGTGTATTGTGGGCTTAAGGTCTTCTGTGTTTTTTTTGGGGGGGGGGTCTTTTTAATGCCATGTGCATCAGTCAAATTTGCGGCTTCTTTACGTGAACTTAGTTTTTCAGGTTGTCTTTCCTTACCCAGATAAGACTATTGAAGTTTTCCATCAATTTTTTTCTATAGATAATTAAAAAATTTTTATTCTGAAGCTGTTGTCTAAAATGGCATTATTTCATTTCATTTAACTCTTTTTAAAGACTAAAAAAATTTTTGGTTAAGATTGGAATTCATTAAGGCATGGCAGAGAAAAACAAAAAAATTAAGAATTATATTTTCTATAGTTATCTTTAGCTTTAAATAGATTTCAAAATAAACCAGTAAAGTATTTAGATTTAATGTTTATATCAAAATTTGGGCTGTATCTCCTAAAGTTTGCATTTGTTTCTACAGAAATCCTATTTTTACACACAGTATTAAAGTGATAGTTTTGTCTTAGAAACATAAAATATTATTTACTTGGATAGACTTCATCAAATGTCAATTAAAAACAATTAGGCTTAAGTTTCTGTTTACTTTTTACCAATAAGAGTGATATTTTAAAAAACTCTAAAAATACATAAAAAAATTTCTATCAGTTGAAAGTTGGCTTTCATAATACTTCATAATCATTTCTATAATTTTATCTAATTTTAGCCTTCATCCTTTATGACCTTCCAATTCTTCACTCCTCTTTCTATTTTATTATCACAAAATTTTTTGACTGAACTGACAAATTTTTATATGATTTTTATTAAAAAAAGGAAAGATATGTAGGTGAGGGAATCTTCATTTGAAAGGGGTAAAAGGCAATAGACCTGTTTCTTTAGATGTCTTTTTACCATATTAAACAATTTTGAGAATTATTTAAATCTCATTCTTTACTTGGTTTAGTTGAATTTTCAGACAGATTAAGATAAATCTACATTATATATTTTTCTTTTAAAATATTTACTCAACACATTGATATTTAAGTAAGTCAGACAATAAATATACTTAGTAAAAATTTAACAATATTTCTTTGGGGAAATAATTTCACCCTGATTGTGTATTAATTATTTTTACTTCATATGCCTTTCCTTAATTTTATTCTAGGATTATTGCTTCTTTAGAAGACCCCCTAATCCTTAATTTACTATAAAAGGATTAAAGAGCCTGTGCTGGTGTGTTCTATTTAAACCACTCCTTTGCTGCTCACTCCACACACAGCAATGTTGTTCTTTCTTTGACACAGACCCAGACAAAGGCTGAGTGTAGTAAGGAAGCAGACAGCATGCCTCCAGTCAAGGTCCCGGCCTGGCTCCAGGATTTGTAAACAGAAACATCCCAGGCTCCATTAAGGCAGACAGTGGTTCCCCGTCTGAGCTGCATGCAGGAAGCACTTGCTTGTACAAGCTCAGCCATCATACACAAGAGTACATAACAGGGTTTTAAAGTTGGCTGGGTATTTAACTGAAAAAGTTAATGGAGAGGAAGAAGAGGGCTTACGAGAGCTGGGAGACCAGGGCAGCCTAATGTATAGTCTATATAGATTTTGCGGCATTCGGAGGAGGACATGTTTAAAGTAACAGGATGATCAGGTTGGCAGAGCTTTTCCATTTAACAGCCTTTTTACTGCACGCGCACGTGAATACACATACTGAATTATTTGTGCTGCCAGTTTTTCTGAGGTTTCATTTTTAGATTCATTTGACATATACTGGAAAGTTAATCCATTAAAATGTTTAGCCATTGAAATAAAAGAAGCGAGTAAGTATCTAAACGGTTTTTAAATTATACTCTTTCCAGCTCTCTTCTCCAACACATTCTTTTTTAAAGCCTAGCATTGTTACAGATGAGAAGTCCACTAGTTTATTCGTTTTTTAAAAAATACTGTAGTTTTGAAAAATTAAGAGCTCACAGTAAGATTTATAAACCCATAAATTAGAATTAAAAGGTACTTCTCAGAGCATCAGGCCCAATTTCTTCTGTCCCTATTTTAGAGTGGTGCTGAAAGAGGGCCCCCAGGCCAAGGTTGTACAACTGCGTGTTTCTTTCCTCCACACGACCTTATCTTTCATTTCTAAATTCCTGGGAAAAGCCAAACTTCCTAGCACATCTTCTGAGCCAGCGTCGGGGTATGTTGATCACAGATGGTCTGCTCACGTATTCTATCCATGGAATAGCTGTGGCATTTGTCTCCTTCACCACATCAGTTATTATGTAACATATCATTGCCCCTGCTCCATTGCTCAAACATACCTGTCTAACTCCAGCTGTAGAGCCGCTGTTTGGCTACTTCTTACTTTATATCATGAATGTCATTTCATAATTTCTTTAGGCTGTGATTTTCCCATTCTATTATTCTTAATCTTTTATGCTTGCTGACTTGATTTGTTCATTTCCTTTTGGACAGAACATTGGAATTTCCAGATCATTTTGATGGTTAATGGGGACAAGGTATTTGAAAAATAAAAGCTCCATATAGGATGTAGGATCACTGTAGTGATGTTAACTATTGCATGGTACTTTTCTAGCAATTAAATATTCATTGTAATATAAGCAGCACTTATCAGCTTAGCTTTGACTTTGAGGTCATTGATTTGAAAATCTTATTGAATGCTTCCTAATATAGCGCATCCTAACAAGCATTTAAAATAAATTTGATTTTTACCTATCAGTATACAAGCCTGAATGCTGAATGGTATACTTTTATTTTTTTAATCACTCCAATTATCTAGTAGGCAGCAAAAAATGATCCGTTTGGAGTAGTTGACTCCTCCCTTCATAACTCTCAAATTACATTGAGTTCAGGCACATGAAAGGTATCCTACAAGGAGATAGAAGAGCTTCACATATAGACCTGTTCAGAACATTTCTGGATTCTATAGCATAATATGATCATTGATGAGACAATATGTGGTTGTAGGAAAAAAAGCACTTAAATTTTGTGTCAAGAAAACCTACTTTCAAATTGTGTTTTTGCTGCTTATTGTTCGTGTAGCCATGGACAAATCACTCGATCTCTCTAAGACTCAGTTTCCTCATATGTGAGAGAAGAGGACCAGCCTGGATAATCCTTAAGACCTTCTATCCTTCTAAATTCTATGCTTTTCTTTTCATAATAATGCTATTAAATCATCTGACAAATTTTAAGTGATGTTTATTTAGCCTATTCATGAAAAAGCAAGAAAATGTTTAATATATTTTAAGAGATGATTTCCATCTAAAATAAGACTTTTTGTTCTCATAATGATAAAGCATCAAAAATGATAAAGCTACTCGAAAATCCCTATTACACTATTCCCAAAGACATTTATATATGTGTGTGTGCATATATATTTTTTTATGTCTATATACTGCTTCAGAGTTTGCAAAGCACTTTACAAATATCATCTCATTTTATACTAATAACAAATCATTTTTAAAAGGTATTTTATTTTCCCAATTATATGTAATGACAGTTTTCAACATATGTTTTCTTAAATATAAGATCCAAATTGTCTTCCTTTCTGCCTTCCCTCCCCCCTCTCGGAGATGGTTAACAATCTGATTCTCATAACCATCTCAAGAAGTAGATGCTGTTATTTCCTTTTGCAGATAAAGAAACTGAGTTAGACATAGATCAGGTTACTTGCCCAGGGTCACGTGGCTAGAAGGTGCCAAAGTCCAGTTTTAAAGCAAGGTGTTTTGGACACCAGGCCCAGCACCCTCCCCTCTGAGCCACCTAGCTGGTTTTTTGAAAAGAAGGCAAAAGCAGTCATTTTGGTTTTAGGCATTTTGATTTTGAGCTGAAAGTTGTTAATACAAAAGAAATGTTCCGATGGCCCTGGACATGTAGGACTGGGGCTCAGAGGAGATATTTAGAATAAAAACAGAGATTTAAGAATCATCTCTATACAGTGTATATGTGTAGTTCATGAAATAGTTTATGGAATGGAATGAGAATTTTGACTTAATTTACATGTTTATTGAATAGCTATATGACAAATAATGTACTAGCTAATGTTTTCTTTAATTATTGTTATGAAACAGGATTTTAAAAAATCATCTCTAATAGCATATTTATTGGGGGGATTGAAAGGTTTGGCATTCATGCTGCAAAAATGGAGATTTGAATCCCAGACTTCAATCCCCAGAAGTCCTTAGTACTTCCCAGAATTCCCTATAATCTCACCTGAGTCTCCACCTGGGCAAGATCACAATTTAGTATTTAACTGGCTCGCTTCCTCTACTTGAACTTTGCAACATGCAGTAAGTAGGCTGTGAATGGGCTAATCAGCCCTAGGCACTTGGTTTATTATTTTGTATCCTTGATTTCTAATAACTTTTAATAAACCTCTTAAAATATAATATTTCTATTACTAGAGACTAAATTTAATTTTAACAATGCTTAAGAAATATTATTACCATTATCAGGATTTACTTAAGGCATAAAAGGAGAGTTTTTAACTTTTCCTTAAATCTACTGTTATTATACCGAGTGGTAGTCTCTGGGTGTCCGAGAATGACGATTGCCTTTGTGCAGTTTCATCTACAGTGTGCCCTCATGTGGCTTTGGAGTCCAAAGGCTGAGGCGCACAGTTTGTGGCACATGGGGCATGGGACGCCAGTTGTTACTATAAATACACAAAAGGTAGTTTTAAAAGTGCATGTTAAGCCACTTTTGTCCCTACAAATCAAAACCTGATTATCTGTGGGTAGATAAATGCAAATATTGGAATCCATTGCATTTCAGAAACCAGCCAAGTCCAAAAGTGTCTTATTCCCTGTGTGGGGGTGCCGGTAAACAACTAAAGAGGGTCAGGTATTTTAGTCTTCTCAGACACTGGTTGTAGATAGGTCCCTGGTGGCTCACTGTGATAAAAGTGGAGTCAGACAGACCAGAATTCAAATCCAGCCTCAGGCATTCACTAACTTTGTGACAGGAGGCCAGTCACTAAGAGGTGGCAGCAGTAGCAGCAGATGTCACTGACAGTAATAACAGATTTCTTCTGATGTTTTTTTTGTTTTCTTCCCACTTTTAATGGCTCCACAAGGAGTCAGGAGCAGAAACACTAAGTGGGATGGTAGGAGAGAGGAGGTTGTAATGATGTTTATATTTATCTTTAGGCGGCTGTGGGAAGGGTGGGGGAGGGGAGGGAGGGAAATAATATAATTCTTGTAACCAAGGAGTAATGTTCTAAATTGACTAAATAAATTAACTTAAAAAAAAAGAAAGAAAGCATAAAATTCTGATTTTGAAAAAAAAATAAAGTACTGTATATTTATCTTTAGGGTCTAGTCTAGGCAATTCATGCTGATTTGGAGTAGACAACTGGAAGGCTTGAATAATCCTTTAAATTGGCTCCAGGTAGTAGAATCACTGACCTGAAACATCAACCTGAACCAAACTACAAGAGATGTATAATATGTATAATGTATAATGTATAATAATAATAATTAAAATTATAGCATTTATTTATTTATTGCATTTCTGTAATAGACATAGCTCAAAGATTTATAAATATTGTCTCAATCTCACAATAACTCTGGAAAGTAGGTGCTGCTATTATGCTCATTTTTTATATGAAGAAACTGAAGCACGCAGAGGTTAGGGGAATCGCCCAGGATGGCAAGCTAACCATGTCCAAACATCTTTTCTTTTTCTGAATTGATGTTCTGTTTCATTCCCTAGCTGGGTTCTTCTCAAGCTTAACCTCGCCTTCTTTTCTGCTTCTTGAGTGAGGTTCCAGAGTACAATACAGGAAGGGGGGAGAGCAGCCTCGAGCCTGAGGTTCGGGGGGCTGCCAATAGAACCCTGGCATAGCTGGAAGACTGAGCACGATGGAACAGAACACCGCACAGAATGGGAGCCAACAGAAAGGACAGTATCAAGCTTTTTGGAAGGGAGGTAGTCTGGAAAGATAGACCTGGATTCATGAGACAGATGTGGCATAGTAGATAGAGCACTGAGTCTGGAGTCAGGAAGACTAGCTTGGTGACCCTGGGCAACTCACATACCTTTACTTCACTTTCCTCAACGGTGAAATGGGGATAATAGCACATACCTAGAGGGGTTCATTAGACTATTAAATGAGCCCTTAGCATGGTACTTGGCACCCCACCCAACTCAGTCAAGTCCACCAGAGTGCCTGGTGGAATAAAATAATAAAACTAGTAAAGGTCCTGTGAGTTCCTATAGAGTTCTTATCTGGGTTAAGTGGGAAAAAACATGTGATTGTCTATTTGCACCCCTTGATTGTTTTCTTTAATCTCCCTTCTAGCCCTCCCCCCAGTCTTAAACCATTGGAATTAGACTTCCCTTAGGTATCCTGATGATACAATATTAGGATGTAATTAGGCTTTGTTGGTACTGAATGATTGATTGTTTACTTTTTGTGTGTTTTTTTTAATTCCTTTGTTTGAATATCAAAGTTTCTACACATTCTGATTTTTCATCAGAAATGCTTTGAAGTCCTCTCTTTAAGACTCAATTTCTTCCCTATAAGATTATATCCAAAATGGCCAGGTAAATTATTCTTAGTGGAATGCCTTAGATCCCTTGCTTTCTGTAATATATTCCAAGCTTTCCATTCTTATTTTTTCTTTTTAAACCTTTACCTTCTTTCTGCCTTAGAATCAATGCTGTGTATTGGCTCTAAGGCAGAAGAGTGGTAAAGGCTAGGCAGTGAGAGTTAAGTGACACAGCTAAGAATTTCCACTCTTATTGGTGTACCTTAAATCTTGTGTGATCCTGACTGTGGCTCTTAAATGCTTGAATTCTTTCTTTCTGGCTACTTGCAATATTTTTTTCTTTGACCTGAAATTTCCAATTTTTGTCATGTTCCTAGGAGTTTTCATTTTGGAGTTTCTTTAAGATTTCTTGCAGTAGGGGGGGCAGCTAGGTGGCTCAATGAACTGAGAGTCAGGCCTAGACACCTAGGTTCAAATCTGACCTCAGACACTTCCTAGCTATGTGACCCTGACCAAGTCACGTAACCTCCATTGCCTAGCCCTTGCCACTTTTCTGCCTTCTAAAACAGAAGGTAACGGCTTAAAAAAATATATATTTCTTGCAATGGGTTAGGCTCTTTTTTGGCCATAGCATTCAGATACTCCAATGATTCTTAATTTTTTTCTCCTCAATCTGTTTTCCAGGTGAGTTATTTTTTCTCTGAGGTATTTTACAATTTTCTTCTATTTCTTCTATTTAATAGTGGCATCATAGAAGTTGTTGGCTTTTATTTGAGCTATTCTAATTTTCAGACAATTTGATGCTTCAGCAGAGTGTTGTAGCTCTTGTGCCAAGCTATTTACTAATTTCTTTTTCAATTCTTATTTCCATAGCTCTCACTTCTTCTTCTTTAGCACTTTCATTTCATTTGTAAAAACATTTTTTAACCTTTAAAAATTCTTATTTCATCTCTTCAAGGAATTTTAGTTGAAATTGTGCCCAAACCATATTTTTATTTGAGGTTCTACTTGTTCTCTTTTGGGTTGGTATCTTGAGCATCCCAGTCAGCATAATAACTTTTTATGATAGAGTCCTTTTTGTTTTTTTGTTCATTCTTCCAACTAACTTTCTTACTTTAGACTTAGTGTTACGGAAAGACTGTATAATTGTGGAGGGAATTTTGGGGCTCATCTTGTTTCTGTTTTCTTAGAGCATTAAATACTATAGCCCTAATATGTCAGGGATGGCTTTGCCTAAGGTCCTGCAAGTTTTCAGTGCTTCTAGAGTGGTCTGGTCCAGGAAAACATGTGATCTAAGCTCTCAAGGTTAGAGCTCTGTGAGTGGCTGACCTGGGTTTGGGTCTGTGCAAGAGCAGACGGCCCCTGGACATAGCCACTCAGGCAGCTGGGCAACTGCTTATCGGATGACAGAACTGCAAGTTCTCTTGGGTTCAGAGATTCCTCCCCTCATGATTACTTCACAGGTGTCAGAATGGGTTAGAAGCTAGAATAAGAAACCACTTTGCTATGGAATTTGAAGCAACACCACTACTGCTTGCTTCTGAACTTTCATGACCAAGGACCTAGCAAAGGCTTCTCACTCCAGAGAACCCTTCCTTCTTCCACTCTTGTTGTGACAAAACTCCCAGGTGGCTTCTGTACCAGTATGTCATACCATATAGGGCTGAGGGTGCTGTGCTCTGGGATGATTTGGCGCCCTCTTTCTTCTTTTCCTGATGTGCAGGCTCCCCCAGGTGCTGGGAGTCTTCTCTCTGTCTCCCTATGCCAATGACGGTGTTCTGTGGATGGAGTGCTGTGCCCCTCCCCCACACCAAGTGCCAGGGGTGTGCTTCCCCCCCTCCCCCTCTCTCCCCAAACTCAGGGGAGGGAGGAATTGCTCCCATTGGGCTGCTTGGCTGCAGAAGGGCGGGTGATGTGGGGAAAAAAATGTTGTCTAACATAGTGGAGGGGGGAAGGGAGCAGCTCTACCCAAATCTCTCTGCCTTTGGGGGGTGATGCACATGAGCCTACAGAGAGCGCTTTGCGTGCCATCTTTGTCACCCATGCCATAGGTTCACCATCCCTGCCCTATGCTAACTAGCCTGGACAAGTGACTCATTGAGACTTTTCTGTGATTCCCTAGTAGGATTCAGGCATTTTCTAGATCTGTGTGGAGTTTTTAAGTGCAAGAATGGAACTCAGCTCTGCTGCTTCCTGCTGCTCTCCAAACTTGGCTTCTTCTCTTATCTCTTTACTTGCCAAATACGATAGCTCTGTGGTGGCGAACCTACAGCATGCCTTGGGCTGCTCCTCGCCCTCTCTCCAGCCTCCTGCAGACATTTCTCCCATCGCCGCCCCTTTGGGCCCCTAAAATCGATACCTCTGTAGATGGCACGGAATGCCAGCTGAAAGCTTTGTTGGAGAGTTGGATGGAGGGGGCTGGAGAACTCCCCAGCACCAGGGCTTAGAGTTTGAGAGAGTTGCTGGAGCCTACCTTTGCAGCCTTATTTCACGTGACCTTACTCCATGCATTTTAAGTTTATTCATTGAACACTAGCTCTGTGACACACAGTGCTGCAGATCCTGTGGATAAAAAGACAAACCTCAGACAATCCCCTTGTCCTAATGCAACGTCTGTTCCAACTGACCGCACTGGCAGGGTTGTCCCCATCTTAGCCTGCGCTTTCCCTCCATACATGGTCAGTTCCCCCCAATTGTATTTCCTTCTCATTTTCACCTTTAAGTCAATTGACAAGCATTTATCAAGCACCTCCTGTGTACTAATAAAGGCCCTGGTCGCACAAAGGGAAAAACAAAATAGCTCCTGCCCTAGAATAGATTACATTCTGAGGGGGAGAGAATGTGCCCGTGTGTCAATGGACTCAGAGCAGACACAGCTGGCTTGGAGGGAGTCTGGTAGTCAGGGTGGGGGGAATCTCTTGCAGAGTGGAGGACCTAGTCTGAGGCATGAAGAAGCAGCATTCCAAACAGCCAGGAAAAAGACAAGAGGACAAGAAGTATGTGAAGACTGGAGAATCCCTCAGAGTTCTTCTATTTCTTGGGACTTAGCTCAGGGGCTGCCTCCTTCATGTCGGCTTCCTAATTTCTATTTAACTGCTTACATGTTAAATTTCCTTTGAGGCTTAAGATTCTTCTTCTCACCTCTCCCTCCCTCCTGCTCATCTTTGTATCCTTCACACTCAGCACAGAGTAGGCATTTAAATGATGAGCAGGTTAATAAAACAAACAAACAAACATAGACAGACTGACATGAAATTATGAAAAGCAAGCAGATAGAAGCAAGAGAACATTATATACAGCTATGAAATTAACATTTGAAGGATAACGTGTGGATGTCCACCTCCCAAGAAAGAACTGATAAACAGAAACATGAAAGACAATTTATGTATTCACTTTTTAAAGTGTCCAATAATACCTTTTCTAATATGGGGAGGGGTGGGAAGGAAGGAGATCCCTAGGAATTTTAATGTAACCAACAAATTAAATTAAGAAAGAATTTAAATTAACAATTGATTGAATTGAATTCACAGAATCATAGGTTTTTAGAATTAGAAGGGTCATTAGCAGCCATCATTTAAAAGAAATCCCTACAGTCAACATACTGTCATCCAATGTTCATTCAGCCTCTATTTGAAGATTTCCACTGAGAGAGATCACCTCCTCTAACTCCCAAAGTGAACCATTCAAATCTTGAGGGACTTAAAAAACCTAAAAATACTAGGAAACTCTTGGTCGTTATTGGTATTAATGATTTTTGAACCCAGATTTTTTTAGGCAGTTGTCATTTTGGGTGGCTTTTATTTGTCCTTACTTTGTCCAATGTTTCAATTCTGTGAAAAGAAGTAATAAATTCTCCTCATTTAAAAAGTATTTCATAAAAAAAAAAATCATTTTAGTTATTCCTATTTTGGAGTATGCACCGTTTGTGGCATAGTGGAAAGAACATTTATTTTCAGGTAGTCCTAAGATTCTCAGGTTATCCCTTCTTGACCTGTTTTGTAGGGCAATTAGATTTTCTTCTGTTTTTTTCATCTTTTAATTTTGTTGTAATATTTGGAGGTTTTGTCTCATGGAGTTCTGTGGCCCATTCTTGTTTTCAGGGAGTTAGTTCAGTTCTTAGGTAAGGTTTATTGCCATCTTTTTTAAACTATTGATTCTCCTTGTCATTCTTTCTTCCATAGCTATTCTGAAATTTTACAAAAGGTATCTATGAGAGTATTTGGAAGAAATGAAACAAGTAGAAACAAAATATATCTTATTTCATCCAGATATTCTTGTGGTCTTTATGGCCAGGGCATTTTTTTTTCTCTGAGGTTGACTTTGAATTATTTAAGCAGTTACTCTCTTTTTTCTAGGTTTACTTCTTGGGCTTTTCTCAGTCAATTGTATTTCTCCATTATGCTCAATTCTTTTCTCTTCAGATATATCTCTAGCCAATGTTTCTGGATTGAGGCTTTTGCTTAGGTCAGATTCTGCTCCTCCTGAATTCCTGGATGGTGTCAACAGGCCCTGCTTGGACCTGAATGTGCCCATACTAGGCCCCACCTCCTGCAGTAATTCTGTATTTTGGCTCAGTCTTCTGGTTACTAAACTTAAGTTTTGGCTGTAGCTCTTTATTTGGCTCCTGCTTGCACTTTGCAGACTTAGAAGTGGCTCCATCCCTGGCAGAAGTCAGCTTCTCCAGACCCAACCAGATGATGTTATGCTGGTAATTAACCTCCTGAAAGATCCCGGGTACTTTGCCTTTCAGGTATTGCCTTGGTTCTTTCTCGTGCTAGGCCTGAGGTGTGGGCTGCCCAAGCACTGCCGCTAGGGAGCTAGTCTGACCTTGTCTCCAGCTGTCCCTCAGATGGGGCTGCTCTGATGGGGGCAGCGCTATTTGAGGCCTGTCAGGACGGTCTAGTCCGGCCTGCCTGCCCCCCTGCGGCTTTGCCTTTACCTTGCCATATTGTCTCCACTCAGAGCTTGCACAGGATTCTAGAAATCTTTTTGTTTACTCCTGGACTGTGTGTAGGATTTCATAGCAAGCTCGGTGGTTTTCTTTATCACCCTTCCTTCTGATGCATTTTTTGAGCTTTCCTGGAATATTTGTAGTATCTGCCATCTTACCCCATAAACTCTTTGGAGTCAGAAAGATTTAAATTCCATCTCTGCTACTTGTGTGACCTTAGTTTAAGTCTGTCTTTTTTTAGACCTCCGTTTTCTTATCTGTAAAGGGAGAGGATCAATTTAGGTTAGACCTAAGACTCCTTCCAGATTAAAATTCAATGAAATCTTCTGTCAATTTAAGGCTAAAAAAGAATAATCCTGAAAACGTTTTTTTATTGTAAATTTCAACTTTCTAGTCATGAAGATAAATTTCATTCAAATTAATTGTATTTTTGAAAATTGTATTTAATTGTAATTAAATTTTATTTTTAGTCTTTGGATAATGATCTTTAAAGCTAGGCCATCAAAAAGCACTGCTGAGTGCAAGACACTGTACTATGTGTTAGTCATCTAAAAACACAAATGAAACTACATCTTTCCTGCATAGAATATAGTTTAATGAGAAGAAAACGTGTGTGTGTGTGTGTGTGTGTGTGTGTGTGTGTGTGTGTGTGTGTGTGTGTGTAGGTATATGCAAACTATAATTTATCAAATAGTAGGTAATCTGAGGAGGGAAAGCACTAGTGGGGATGGGAGAAGATGTAAGAGGTGGTAGTGCTTGAGCTGCAGGTCCAAGGAAATAGAGGTTCCTAATAGAGGAGGGAGAGATCAGGAAGATGGGGCAAATAGTGCAAAGACATAGAAGGGAGGGATGGACAGCCAACACTTGACCTACGTTCCAAACTGCAAGTCTTCCTTGCTAGAGAGTTGAGCTCTGGGTGGTGTTATCACCAACGAGAGAGTACAGGGCTAACTCTTTTTCCTTGTGGAAGCTACTGGTACATGAAATGTGTGACTATCTTAGCCATACAGAGCAATGGCTGTTTTCTTGATCTTGCCATTATCTACTAGGGTTCTACTTCAGTGTTCAATAATTTTGAATTTCCTTCATATATTTTTATTTTATAAAATTTTTATTTTCCTAATTATATGTAATAACAATTTTCAACATATTTTCCAAAATTTTAATTGGCTTCATCTCCTTTTTCCTTCCCCCCTCCCAGAGATGGTAAGCAATTTGATCTAGGTTATACATGTATTATCAGGCAAAACTTATTTCCATTTTGTTCATTGTTATAAGAGCATATTCCTATAAAACTAAAACCTTGTAGGGGCAACTGAGTGGGTCAGTGAATTGAGAGCAAGGCCTAGAGGTGGGAGGTCCTTGGGTTCAAGTCGGGCCTCAGACACTCCTAACTGTGTGACCCTAGGCAAGTCACTTAACCCCCATTGCCTTTAAAAAAATAAAATTTAACCTAAAATTTCAAGGCAAAACAGTTTATATGCAAAACTTATATTGCAGTAAATTCAATTAGACCACAACTAACACTGGTTGAATCACAAGAAAATGCCAAGCTATTTTATATATGCCACTTGCTGTCAGAAGTTAGAATAAGGATCAATGACCTCCCTTCCCAAATTTGCAGTGAATATATTTTTGGAGCTCTGTCTTGTAATTAATTTATTGATTTTTCACTTACTTTTGTCTTTGTTTTCAATTCTATATAAAGTCATGAATTAATTGATTTTTTTTCTCAATTATTTTTGTCCTTGTAGGTTTTCAATGTAATTTTAAAACAAGAATTTGATTTTCACTTACTTTTTAAAAGACTTAGTTTTTTAAAAGAACATACCTTCTTTAAGGTGGCATAACAGTTTCTAATTTGTTCTCTTTCAGGTCCTCCTCATTCATTTCACCGAGATGAAACAATAGTAATTGTCTTGGCATCAGTCTCTGTATTAGCTGTTTTGATAGCTGCCCTATTCTTTGGCTATAGGATGCTGGCAGGTAAACTTTCAATTATTTTTCATCTTTTTTTCATAGCCTTTACTAACCAACAAATATTCACTAAGTTTCTAATATGAGCAAGGCATTGTACTAGAAGCTAGGAACCTGACCAAAAAAAGTGCCAGTGCCCTGACCTTCAAGGAGCTTACATTCTGCCCTGCATGTGCTTTGGAGTTAAGGGTGTGATGGGGAATATGAACATACACAGGGATAAGTTGATACAAAGTCATTGGAAGTGGGAGAGAACAACTGTCTGCTTAAGGGTGAAGCTAACTTGTGGCTCAGATCCAAAATCTTGCCGGGAATTTGCAGAACCCAGGCCAGGGGAGGTAGTAATCAAACACTGCTCTAGATCAGGCTACTTTGGGAGCACAGAAAGGTCCTCATTCTAAACTATCCCTGAGAGCCTAGAACAGTATGACATTCGAGAAAGCAGCCACAGGACCAGCCTAAACATTCCCTAGAGATAGGCAGAGCATGACCCAAAAGCAAGTAATCAAAAAAAAAAAAAAGAATCCTACCATAAAAGGCTGTGATGGTGATCAGGATGATCAAGATGTAAATCCAGAAGGGAGTGACTTTAAAATATATACAAGCAAAGCCTCAAAGAAAAATAAGCCTGGGCACAAATTAGTTAAAATTCCTGGGAGATTGATTTAGCAAGAGTTAAAAAAAAAATGTTTCCACAAATGAATTGAGAGCCCTAGAGGAAAAGAAATAAGAACTATGGAGGAAATAGTTAGAATGAGAATTAATAGCTTACTATAACTTATTAAATCTTAACCAAGGAAAAAAACCTCTCTGAAAATGAGAATGGACCAAATAGAACCCAGTGACTCTCTTAAGACCAGAAAAAATATGAAAGGAAATTTTTAAAACTCAAAAAAATTGAATTTTACTGATTAAAAATTAATTTAAAAAGAAATAATTTCTTGTGGATTTCTTGATTTAAAATGTCATTTTGTGAGCAGCTAGCTGGCTCAGTGAGTGGAGAGCCAGGCCTGGAGGGGAGAAGTCCTGGATTCAAATGTGGCCTCAGATACTTTCTAGCTATGTGATACTGGGCAAGTCACAACCTCATTGCCTCACTCTTACCTCTCTTCTACCTTGGAACTGACACATAATATTGATTCTAAGATGAAAGGTAAAGGTTTTTTAAAAAGGCATTACTCGTTTTATAGATAGTGAAGTTCAGTGTTTTGCTGATTTAGATTCATTTTGTGGACCCATTCAATTTGATAAGGATTTTTTTTTTTAAACCCTTACCTTCCATCTTGGAGTCAATACTGTGTATTGGCTCCAAGGCAGAAGAGTGGTAAGGGCTAAGCAATGGGGGTCAAGTGACTTGCCCTGGGTCACACAGCTGGGAAGTGTCTGAGGCCAGATTTGAACCTAGGACCTCCCGTCTCTAGGGCTAGCTCTCAATCCACTGAGCTACCCAGCTGCCCCCGTTGATAAGGATTTTTAAAGCAACTATAGTTTGCTACGCACTTTAATATTCACTAGGATACAAATGCCAAAGCCAAAGGGTCTCTGATCTCCTGGGGCTTCTGTTCCTTTTCATGTAAGGTTTGGTTTTTTGGTATCACTGTTTATTGGAGGAACCAATCTACTAGTACTGAACAAAGTCTAGTGGTGTGATTAGTGGTTTATGTGTTAAAGAATTCCTTGTTTTTAAAGCTTTGGGGAAGATTCCCTCTGCTGAACTGATATATTAGCTCTCATTTTTGCTTCTACTATATAATTTATTAAAGATACTCCATCCCTCCTTTAAAAAAAACTAATAAACTTTTTTTAAGGTATTAATAAGACTCCTTTGTTTGCCTCTAGGGGATCGTAAGCAAGGTCTTCACAGTATGAATATGATGGAAGCAGCAGCCTCTGAGCCTTCTCTGGACCTAGATAATCTCAAACTTCTGGAGGTAAGAATTCTGTTGAGGTCTTTCTTTATCCAATGTGTTCTCTTTAAGAAGAGACAGAGCCTATTACATATTGCTTATAGGCAGAAAGAATCTCACCTTTTCTAGGAAGTGTTTTCTGATTGTTCCAGCTCGGAATGGTTTCTTTATCTTATGAATCCTTTTTTTTTTACCCTTAACTTCTGCCTTAGAATTGATACTAAGGATTGATTCCAAGACAGAAGAGTGATAAAGGGTAGACAGTTGCGGTTAAGTGACTTGCTCAAGGTGACATAGCTAGAAAGTATCTGAAGCCAGATTTGAACCCAGAATCTTCCATCTCAATGTCTGACTCTACTGAGCCATCTAGCTACCCCAATCTTGT
This sequence comes from Monodelphis domestica, assembly GCF_027887165.1. Classification (NCBI taxonomy): domain Eukaryota; kingdom Metazoa; phylum Chordata; class Mammalia; order Didelphimorphia; family Didelphidae; genus Monodelphis; species Monodelphis domestica. Next base: position 90,772,405 of record NC_077234.1, on the reverse strand, counting down.
GAATTCTCATAGTAGTTAGTGTTTGTACCATTTATTTCCAATTATGTCTTATCTTTTGTTGATCATTTTTTCATCTGCACATGATTTATCTATGCATTTATAGTTGAAGCAACTTGAAGTTAGAAGGGAAAGAGTCCAGGAGAGGTGGGGTCTTGCACCAGCAAGACTGTCCCTGCTAAATTCTGATGAGGAAAGGGGAGCTAGAAAAGAGGATAGGGGTACACTGTACCTTTGTAAGCTTCTGATGGATATTTGACTTTAATAGAAAAGGTCTCCTCATTTAAAAAATCAGAATATGTGAGGAGATGTGGAAAATTGGGACACCAATGCACTGTTGGTGGACCTGAGAGCGTGATCTTTCCAGTTGTGAGAACAGTCTGGAATTATGGCCAAAGAGTTACAAAATTGTATATCCTTCAACCCCAAAATACCACTATTAGGCCTGTTTCCCAAAGAAATCAGGGAAAAGGTAAATGAACCCTTATATTTTCAAATATTTATAGCAGATCTCTTTGTGGTGGCAAAGAACTAGAAATTGAGGGGGAAAGTGTCTAAACAAGTTGTAGTAGATGATTGTAATAGAATTCTACTACATTGTAAGAAAAAACCAACAGGATGATTTTAGAAAAACATGGAAAGACACGTGAAATAACAAAGAACTTAAAGAACAGAACTCAGAGAGCTATACATAGCAATAGCAGTGTTGTTTGAAGAATTACCGTAAACTTCCACCTCCAGAGAAAATATAGTTTTACAAACATACACATAAAATGTCAAATGTTAACCTTCTCTACTGAGGAATGAAAGGGGGGAAAGGGAGGCAGCTTAGAATTTAAAATGTAACAAAAAAGTAACTTTTTTAAAAACCAGAAAATATAAAAAAGGCCATTTCACAACTAGGAGGGGAATGCTTGACCAAAAAAAAAAAGGCTTAGAGATGCTCATAAAAGCCAAATTGGACAATTTGAATTCCAAAAATAAAAATTTTAAACCATGATGGGAAGATATGATTCCATTTATGTGGAAGAAAAGTGGGGAGGGGAAGAGAATGAATATATAGTGTGTCTTATTATGTGCCAGGTACATTGCTAAATACTCTACTAAAATTATTTCACTTGATAGAAGGAGAAAACACACCAAAAACGCTATAATTAGAATGAGACATAAGTATTTAAGAAAAGTATAAAGAGGCAAAACAATATGTGAAGTATGAAGAAAGAAATATTTCTAAGTATGGATAAGCAATATTTATTATATATTGTCTTAAAATAGGATTGAGATTTATTTTAATCATCTTTTCCATTTTTATTTATAAAATCAGTGTTTCAATTCATTAACACTGATATTTTTAACCCTTCCTGTCATTCTTCTTCTTCTTTTTCTTTTTTAAAACCCTTACCTTCCATCTTGGAATCAATACTGTGTATTGGTTCCAAGGCAGAAGAGCAGTAAGGGCTAGGCAATGGGGGTTAAGTGACTTGCCCAAGGTCACACAGTTGGGAAGTGTCTGAGTCCAGATTTGAACCTAGGACCTCCCATCTCTAGGACTGGCTCTCAATCTACTGAGCTGCCCCAGCCTTCCTGTCATTCTTAAGATTAAAAATATGTATTTAAATACTTAAAGATATTGAATACATGGAGGATATTTCCCAGCCTTCCTGTCATTCTTAAGATTAAAAATATGTATTTAAATACTTAAAGATATTGAATACATGGAGGATATTTCCCAGCAGTTAGCAACTTTTAGTAAGTTTCAAACATTATAAGTTAAGATAAATAGTCATGAAAACATTTTTTTTAAATCCTTACCTTCTGTCTTAGAATCAATTCTTTTATATAAGGACAAAATAATTATGGCTAATTTGTTTATTATGCAAGATAGTAGTACAGTTAAATTGTGAAACATACACTTTTTGAGCATGTAAATAATATCTTATGTGATTGGGTAATAAATTCTGTGAAAATCACTCCCCTTCCTCTACATTAGCTTTTAATTAACATTTTAGTTAGCTGATTACTTATTAGGTATCAATAAACTAAACGGGAATGAGACCAATTTGTTAAAATATGTGATTCTTATGCTACCTGGGGAAGATTATTTATTCAGTTATCATACATTCCATTTGAATTACCGCCATGGCTTTACTTAAATTTTTGCAGCTGATTGGTCGGGGACGATATGGAGCAGTATATAAAGGTTCTTTGGATGAGCGTCCAGTAGCTGTAAAAGTTTTTTCTTTTGCCAATCGTCAAAACTTTATCAATGAGAGGAACATTTATCGAATTCCTCTTATGGACCATGACAACATTGCTCGCTTCATTGTTGGAGATGAAAGATTCACTGCTGATGCACGAATGGAATATTTGTTGGTTATGGAGTATTACCCCAATGTAAGTACTTTATTAAGAAAAGGAATTCAAAGTCATATTTTTAGACATAAATAAAATGTTAATTTCAGAATTTCACACGCAATTTCTCTTTACCTAAAAATATTTTAAATCATCATTATGTGTTAAATGGTATAGAAAATATTAATTATTTAATTCCTCATATTATGTACTTATAATCAAAGGGATTATAACAAAGGTACCCTTTTTTGTATTTGAGAAATAGTAACATAAAACCTATTAGATTGCCTTCTAGGTCCATCATGTTCGCACTATAATTTTTACTCTCCTTATTTTCATTTTTCTAATCAGTATGATAAGTTTGATTTATTTTTGTCCTTGCCTGTCTTTTGTGGATGATTAGCCACTGTAGTGAATACATTTTTCTCCTTTGTTTCGGAGTCCATTGAAAATAATCAATTATGCAAAAAATAAATACAGTATACATGATTCAGAAGAAAAGGAAATAGAATGTTCTAAGAAGCTGCTTCCCATTTCTTTTGTCAGTTTTTCCTTCAATGTCTTTTATGGATTTCTGTTACAATATGGTTTTAGAAGTGCTTTAGGTTAGTAAAGACAACAAAACCTCTTGTTCTCACTGTTTCTATATGATCTTTTAAAATTAATTTCCTCTTCAAATTCCATCCTTTATGATAATAGTGCTTTATTTCCATAAGAAGCCTCAAAGAAGAAATGCTTCTTTATCCTTACCTTATAAAATATAAAGCCTTTTTAGCTTTTCAGATGTTCTGTTGAGCTGATTTTGATTTTAAAATACTGACAGAATCAAATCTAGAAACCCTACTCAAGGCAGATCTTTTTAAACTTAATGTTGATTTATGATCATAGAATTAATTTTATTTTTTTATTCTTAAGGGTTCTTTGTGCAAGTATTTGAGTCTTCATACCAGTGATTGGGTAAGCTCTTGTCGTTTGGCACATTCTGTGACCAGAGGCCTGGCATACCTTCATACAGAATTACCAAGAGGAGGTAAGATAAGGAATGGACATGGCTTTAGAGATATTAAAATACTAAATCACAGTTTTCAAATAAAATAAGGAAATTTTTAAAAAGTATATTTAAATATGTGATGAGATATTTTTTGTTATTACAAATTTAGCTCTCTCAAAACCCAATCAGGCGGTTTATTATGTTCATCTCCAAATAAAATCCCACATGCAAGCTATTTACATTTTGTTTATGGGGGAAAATAGGGACTCAACAAAATAAGAATAAAGGTTCCACTTGGTATAGTAGACAGAGAACCAGCCTTGGAATCAGGAGGACCCCTGTTCAGTCTCAAGGCCTGCAGCTGACCTGTCATCATGTGACTATGGCCTAGGGGTGGCCCTAAAGGGCAGCTCTCCGACTTTAGCTACAGATGCTTTTGTGTTCAGCTCTGGCACAGGGATTTTCCACGTAGGTATTCTCTTGCTAGGAGAAATCACAGTCTGACTTTGGGTAGGAGGGTTAAAAAGAATAATACCAATATGTTTGCTTTCTGATTTCCTCAAGTTCTAAGTCCTCCTGAATACTTAGAAAGGGCCTTGCTCTTTGTTGTGGGTATTATTTAGTTATAGTTACTATGCTGGTAGTTTTTGCTCTTTGATTTGACTTTGCATCACATCCCAAAGATCATTCTCTGTTTCTTTGTATTCTTCATAGGCATTCTTCATAGATCAACTTTGATAATATTAAATACATTGATTATTTGTTCAACCATTCACTGTTAGTGCAGTATTGTCAGTAGATTTTTTTGCTTTTTTATACATCTAGTAGCTGTGAATATTTTTTTAAAGATAGGGCCTTTTCCCCCTTTTAGTTATATCTTTAGTAAGTATTGTTAGCAATAGGATTCATTCTGAGTCAAGGGGTATGATCATATTTGTAATTGTTATTTTGCCAAATGTTAATAGACTTTCTGTAGAGCACTTTATAGCCTCACAAACAATATAATAGATAGTGATTATGGACAGTTGTATATTCTTGATGATTTTTGCCTTAAAATTTTAATGCAACAAATTTTGCTATTCTTAAAAATTATTAAGTAGTAATGAATCCAATTTTTAGGGATTATATATCTTTATCTTTCAACTGCTTCAAAATCATCATGGCTATATTTCTTAAAAATATAAAATATGAAGGATGTGAACTTTAGATTATTCCACCCTACTTAGTCTAACAAAAACAGGAATGTCTACACCCATACTTATGGATTAAGTATTTAGGAGGATGGCCTATGACAGACATGTGCTAGCAAATGACAAATCAGAAACAACTGACAGACCCCTGGGCAGTCAAGCTTAAGCTACCATTGGTACACGTGAGACTCAGCAAAGTGATGTAAAAACCGTCTATATATTTCTTATCACTTCTCTCTCCAGCCTCTTTTGGCGGAGAGGTGGCTCTGGCAGCAGCTTGCTGAGCGTTTTGGCGTCTTGGCGTGGTGGCAGCTATTGTCCAGTTTTGGCAGTGAGTTTTCCTTGATACTATACTGGGAGAAGCTTAGTAGCCTAGTTCAGGTGAGGCATCTTCACTGAGCTTTCTTGAAGTGTAGGCTGATTCTTTTCTCCTTTACCTTCCAAACACTATCCTCTTAGAAAAGCCTCTCAAAGACCTCATGGTTGGAGGTCTTTGAACTCCCTCTGGCACAGTCCAGGTGGGAAAAATCCTATACCCTCTTCTCTCTCTTCATCTTAATTCCTTCCCTCTATATTAATTAAAATCACCATAAATTTCCAAACTAACTTGGGTATTTTATTTGGGATTTTCTCTGGTGACCAAATTAATTTAGATTAGGTCACAACCTTAAAATTATCCTTACAAGGAACAGAAATAATATACAGCAAAGAAGAAATGAAATTATATAGTATTATGTATCGTACCCACATAGTCCCCCAAAGACAAACCAAGCTTCTTTATCCTATTTCATTTTTAGCCCAATTCATTGTTTCTTCTTTGCATTGTTGGTCCACAAAGTGGTCTCTATGTGTTCCCAAGATGAGCCTCCTTGTTAGTTTTCTTAGCATTATCTGATCAATTCTTGATCTCCTTAGTTTTTCCAATATGATGTTAGGCCCAAGTCTTTTGAAATTTGACACTACTTGCCACAGCCAGCATAATAATCACCTAAAAATAAGGAAATCTGGAAGACTTCACCATCTAATATAGACTGGTCAGAATGCATAAATATTTGTGTGCACACAAAGAAACACATATATAACATGTACGCTTACATGCATACACATACATATTTAATTTATATACATACTCTGTTCAATTTCCTCTCTTCATAAATAAAACTATATATACAGAAAGGGAAACACTAGGAGTTTTTCTTATAGTTTATCTTTTAATCAAGTTTCATGACACATGTCATGAAAACATACTAACGTCACTACTTCATTTTCCTCTTCAATTTCTGTGGCTATGCCCCCCACATACCTAATAAATAAAGGTTTGAATATGCAGTTTTAAAAACCAGTTTTATAGAAGAAGGCATAAAAGTTGCCAGTGTGCAGTATAGTCACATTATTATAGGTAAAATAAATAACATGTCTGCAAAGAGAGATTTGGAAGCAATATGTTAAAGTTATATGTTAAATATGTTAAATACATGAAGTTTTACCCTAGAATCCAGATAAGTTGTTAAACAAAGTCTATTAATAGAGAAGAATTTAGCCAGAGCAGTGGCCGTTTGCCCAGCACCTTTCCCCATCTCTGTCTGTAGAAGCCAGGTCAATATGAGGTTGCTTCTGGACTGTGAATCTTCCATAGAGGATGCAATCTGGGAGGTTTTCCCTCCTCTGAAACCATTCTAGTGAATCCCAAACTGATCTGGACCTCTGTCCACCCCCAGAGCAAATGGAAATCATTCCTGTCCCTTCTATGGGGTTTGTTTGGATGCTAAAATTATCACCAAAGGATCTGGTACCTGCCTTTGAGGCTGCGACACATGTTTGAGCAGCTCCTCTGGCCATCCTGTCCATTACTGCATTGACTGGGGAATGTGCACAGTTCCGTGTTAACTGTACCATTTGAGGTTAATGTGCCTCTCTTTGTTTGTTGGTTTGAGATATAAAATACACAACCAGCTCTTAGGCTTTCTTGCTCATCTTTCTCAACTTCTCGGGACACCTTACTCTGTTGCTCATCTTTGGGTATTAAGATCGGATCTATACCTGTGATTTCATTGGAATAGAGAACTGTCAGTACAGGTCAGCACCTTCCTTTCCTGAAATTCAGAGATAGTTGCCTCAGTCATTGATAATTTAAGTGACTCACCCAATGCTTCACTTATTGTTCATTTTTTTGCCCTTTGCACATTGTCTTGATGTTTTTCTCTTCCCATAACTTCTGAAATCACTTTTCTTTTTTATTAGTGTCTTCAGGACACTTGTTTAAACACTGCTTCAGAAACATTAGTCCCTCCTAGGTAACTCTGAACCTTTCCTTCTGTGACACTTAATTGTTTTAAATCTCTTTGGGACCTTTTCATTCCTTAAAGAAATTTTTCTCTTTTTAAAATTTAGAATATTTTTCCATGGTTACATGATTCATGACCCACCCTCCATCCCCTGCCCCCCCACTCTTTCCTCTCCACTCCCAAATCCAACAAGCAGTTCCACTGGGTTATACATGTGTCATTGGTCAAAACCCATTTCCGTATTATTCATATTTGCAGTAGCATGAGCCTTTAACATCTCCTAATCATATCCCTATCACATTATATGATCGATCACATATTTTTCTAATGCATTTCTGTTCCCAAAGTTCTTTCTCTGGATACGGATAGTGTTCTTTCTCATAAGTTCCTCTGGATTGTCCTGGATCATTGCATTGCTGCTAGTAGAAAAGCCTGTTACATTTGATTGTGCCACAGTGTATCAGTCTCTGTATACAGTATTCTTCTGGTTCTGCTCCTCTCACTCTGCATCACTTCCTGGAGGTTGTTCCAGTCTCCATGGAATTACTCCACTTTATTATTCCTTTAAGCAAAATAGTATTTCATCACCAACATATACCACAATTTGTTCAGCCATTTCCCAATTGAAGGGCATCCCCTCATTTTCCAGTTTTTTGATACCCCAATGAGTGAGGATATATTTTTGTACAAGTTTTTTTTCCATAAACCCAGCAGTGTTATGGCTGGATCAAAGGGCAGGCATTCTTTTAAAGCCCTTTGCACATAGTTCCCAATTGCCCTCTAGAATGGTTGGACCAATTCACAAATCCACCAGCAGTGTATTAGTGTCCCAATTTTGCCACATTCCCTCCAACATTTATCACTTTCCTTTGCTGCCATATTGGCCAGTCTGCTAGATGTGAGGTGATACCTCAGAGATGTTTTAATTTGCATTTCTCTAATCAGGAGGAATTTAGAATACTTTTTTCATGTGCTTATTGATAGTTTTGATTTCATTGTGTGAAAACTGCCTATTCATGTCCCTTGACTATTTGTCGATTTGGGAATGGCTTGATTTTTTGAAATTGACTTAGTTCATTATATATTTGGAAAATTAAACCTTTGTTAGAGAGTTTTGTTATAAAAATATTCTCCCAGTTTGTTGCTTTCCTCCTAATTTTGGTTGCATTGGTTTTGTTTGTACAAAACCTTTTTAATATGATATAATCAAAGTCATTCATGTTACATTTTGCAATGTTCTCTATCTCTTGCTTGGTCTTAAATTCCTTCCTTTCCCACAGATCTGACAGATATACTATTCTGTGTTTAATTTATTTAGTATTTCACTCTTTATATTTAAGTCATTTACCCATTTTAAATTTATCTTGTTATAGGGTTTAAGATGTTCATCTAAACCTAATTTCTCCCATACTGTTTTCCAATTTTCCCAGCTTTAAAGAATTTTCTTAACAATTAATAGTCTTGTACTTTGCCTTTTTAGCATCTCAGATCTTGGTGTTATCGAGAATCTTTGACAGTTTTCTTAGACATTTTATGTCATTTTGTTATTACTTTAGAGTAGGAAATATTTTATATTAAGCCATTTTACCTTGAATGGGTGTCTTGACAATTGTATATGTCCTTAGTGCAGTAATGGCCACTGTCACTACTAGTGTCACCAGGTTAATATATTTGTCTTAGCTCACCAGTGCTTCTTTAACAAACTGCTCTAGGAGGTCAATTTATTCTGCTTGCCTCTTTCTTTTTATTCCTTCCAAGCTCCTCCAACCAGAGCTCTTCTGACTCTTTGCAATGATAACTTGTAGTTTTGTGGTAGAGTGAATAGAACCTGGGATTGAAATCAAGAAGACCTGCTTTGAGTTTTGTTCCGGAACTTTCTCATCATACAATTCTGGGCAAGATATTTTAGCTTCTTAGAGCCTCGGCTTCCTCATCTGTGCAATGGGGATTGTAATAGCATCTCCGCCTCACAAAGTCATTACAGGGAACAATTGAGATAATATATAGAAAGTCCCTTAAAGATCTTAAAGTGCTCTACGATTGTTAGTTATTTTCATAATGGAGCTGGTATTACCACCCTTCAAAATCTGGGTTTTACTCAGCTATTGTAAAATGAGGCATATACTATGTGTATACTCTTGATAGGGTAGTATAGTATATTTGACACAAGTATCTTTACAAGAATTATATGTGCCCACAGTGATGTAAGAGTGCTGCTGAGTATATTATTTTAGTGTCTAGAAATAATATTATTTACTCAGCTGTTAGGAACAATAAAAATAGAGAAATTGCTTTGGAATTTATTTTCCTTATTTGGAATTCTGTTTTTTGGAGTGCTCAGTCCTAAAGTTTTCTTTTGTTTTTATTTAATTCAACAAACATTTATTAAGAGTGTGCATATCACTGTGCTATGTATACAATAGACATTTTTCTGGGTGATCAGGATTATCTGGACCTATCATTTCATTAGTGTAGGGAATCCTGGTAAAGAAAATCTTGTCTACCAATGCAGAACCAGAACTATTTTATAGTTTTAAGAAAGAGTTGCCTCAGTTTCTATAATGGTCAAATTAATAATTTATATTTAACATAACACCTTCATTCTGATTGTAACTTAATTAAATCACTAGGTAGTTTTCAGAGTAAATTGGTCTGATTATTCTATTTCTGGGCATAATATAGAGGGTCATTTAAATTATTAATAGCAACAATAAATGTCATTTAGAATTTCAGCATTTCAGGAATAGTGAGTGTAACGCTTGGGAACCTACTGAATTCTTTATACACTGGAAAACCAACATCATGTTTTAATATGTAGTTGGTTGCTTTTTAGACAGGCAGCTGGTACTCTTTTCCTTTATAAGGGATTCCAGCTCTTTCAGTAATTCTCCCACCTCCCAGTCATCGAACCCTTAAAAGTCAAAAGGATCCCAAGAAATCAACTTGTCCAGTATACAGCTGAACAAAAATTGGATCCAGATTAGGATTTCACTTTGTTGGTCCCTTCACCTTTTGAGATTAAAATTAAAGAAATTATTAGCTGATGTGCTTCTGTGCATGGGCCCAAGAACTAGGAGTGTAAATAGTCTGTATATGCACAGTGTCTCCTGGAAAGGAAGCATTTTATAAAGGCTTGTTGGTTATATTGTCATTTCTGAGGCCCTGCAATTTATTTCTGTCTCCTTTTTTGATTTCTTTCTTCCCTGCCACTCTTCTTCCTGTGATGTAGCCCCTCCTATAAGATATAGCTTGGTGCATATAGGAGAATTTTTCTTTTCACTTTAAAGTTCTTTGGATTCAATTTGTGATTTCACTGGTGTAAAGCAAGGGTTCTTGACCTTTTTTGTATTCTAGGTGCCACTGCACTGTTTTAAATTGTGATTTTATCAAAATAACATTTCTGTTTATAAAAAATAATTCCTCTTCCTTTACTTCTTGATTCCCTATTGACACTCCCAGGATATAAAACTAGCATACTTGTTTGTTTTGGAATTTACAGGCAACACATTAGTTGTTAGTTTCACCAAATAAGTTTGTATTTAATTAACCCTTCCTACATAAGTAGGTATAACTATTAGAAATCAAGGATTAAAGAGTTGAGAAAATTGTTACAAGTATTATCTTTTTTATTTATAAAAATTGGTAGGATAGGAAATGACAGGCTTCTGTATTTATCTACCACCTTCTTAACCAAAGTACTATTTTCATCTCCAATAGAGTTATTCAAATATTAATAAACATTTGAAATTATCCAAACAGATCATTATAAACCTGCAATTTCCCATCGAGACTTAAACAGCCGAAATGTTCTTGTAAAGAATGATGGAACCTGTGTCATTAGCGATTTTGGATTATCTATGAGACTAACAGGAAATAGGCTTGTCCGTCCTGGGGAAGAGGACAATGCAGCAATAAGTGAGGTGAGCTTTTTTAAAATATGCCAAAATGAGACATCCAGGAGACCAGTAGCTTACAGAAAAAGCCTCTCTCTTCATCTCTACCATTACTCCTGGTGTATTTATTTAATCGTTGATGTTATTAGTAGGATTTTTAAAAATCTTCGTTGTTATTAGTACTTTAAATTCATCTCAACTTTTTGCAGCTATTGACTTAGGCAACTAAATTCCTTTTGGAAATCATTGTTAGGCCCATGCATTTTGACAAGCAAACAGAAGGATATTTTGGAGCAGGTTTTTTTTCCCTTTTTTATTGTCATTCAAAACACAATTTCATATTGGTCTTTGTTGTAAGAGCAAACTCATACATAACCAAAACCCCAAAATAAAACCATAAATACACTGAAGTGAAAGATGACTCCAACAGTTGTCTGGTGGTGGATAGCATTCCCCATCCTAAATCTTTCAGTTGTCCCAGATCCATGCGTTTCTGAGAGTAGCCAAGTTTTCACAGATAGTCATCGTTGAAGTAGGCTGGAATCAAGCCTGAGTTGACGTTCTAATGCTTGCTTGCTTGTTTTCATATTGAAAGATGGCAGACATCAGTATGTTGTTCAGGATACATGATGATTCGTATTTTCTAATTGATCATGATGATCCTTTCCAAAGATATATGCTCCAAGTTGATTGTCACTGATACAAAACAGAAGGGAGCCTGACCACTGCCAACACCTTCTGTTATTTGTCACAGCTAGTCTTTCCAGCCCCCTTTGTTAGGAGTTGGAAGGTGAGTTTTAAAAAATTCTTATAAATCTATTGTGATAATCCTTGACCCTGGGGAGATGGATTTAAGACAGAGGTTCGTATGTTTTAGAAGTAAAAGAGATCCCAGAAGTCATTCTGACCTGCTCTTTGTGATTCCTAAAAGTAAATTAAGAACCAATACAGCATTCCCAGGAGCTATGTAAAAGGGATGAACTCCCTTGGAAAAAATACTCTTGGTTAATTTCAATATGTAATAGAAATGAATCAGGCAGCAAACATGATGGAAAAGTTAACCACTTCTTATCAAGTGAAATCAGGGTTTATTAAGTGAAGGACATTAGCAGAAATAATAGAGGTGATGAAGTTAATTTTTGATTTGAACTTTTATTGATCACCTATCTCCTTAGGAACACAGGTATTTTCTGAGATACTTATTTCTAAAGTAATCCATTCATTAAAGAGGAACATTTTATAGATGAAAAATAAGAGGCACAAAAGTTAAAATGACTGATTTGAGTTCATGCAGCAAGTAATAGCACGTCTAAAATTCTAATCTTCCAATTGGTGCTTCATCCACTAGAATATATAACAGTTTCAGAAAATAACCCTTTTTCCCCTTAGGTTGGTACAATCCGATATATGGCACCAGAAGTGCTAGAAGGAGCCGTGAACCTGAGGGACTGTGAATCAGCTCTAAAACAAGTGGACATGTATGCACTTGGCCTAATCTACTGGGAAATATTTATGAGATGTACTGACCTCTTCCCAGGTAAGAGGGGAAAGTGCTATTGAAAATCCCATAAATATGTGGAAGTGAATCAGTTTCACATTACTGTATATCTTTTTTGATTGAATCTGTTTGCCAGAAGAATCATTTGAATTTTGTTTTATTCTTTAGTCTATTGCCATCTAGTGTTTAGAAATAATATTAACATACATTACAGATTCCAGCAAAGCTCCAGACTCTACTCCTTGCTTCTGAATGAAAAATAAATAACTGCCCTATGAGTTATGGCTTGAACTCTGATCACACCACATTTAAATATTTTCCTTATGACCCTTTTGAAATTAACTGCCGGTATATATTCATGCCAATATTTTCTGAATTTACCCAACAGAAAATTAAGAATAATGTGTTTTCCACTGAGAATGCCCATTTATCTGCTAATGCTGGTCTAATTACATTTCTGTCCTTTTAAGGTATTTAGCTTTAGGTGGTCAAGAGAGGTTCTAGTTGTTTCTAATGATTTACTCTCATAAAACAAAGAAGTGTTGACTGCCTGCATATAGAAGCTAAAGGGAGTTCAAATCTAATAGGGGAAATGAAATACATACATATGTGTCTAGGATACAAAGATCAGAATATGTAGAAAAGGTAAAATGTTCTAAGAGTGAAATGAGGAAAAGGTTACTTTCAGCTCTGTGGAGAGGAGAGCATTTTCTATAGGAGGTGACAGTGGAACTGGGTCTCAAAAAGCCTCATCAGAAAACATCAATTAAGCACCTAATTTTGATGGCCACCATGCTAGATTCTATATAAAGTGTATTAATCTAAAAGTATTTTATTGCTAAGGAATTTACTAAGACAATAGAGAAGAGCCATAGATAAGGCTTTTGGAATTATTTTACTTTTGAAGCATTTGACAGTTTTTTAAAAAATCTGTAACCAATGAAATAAAGCTTACATTTATATTGAGTTCATTAAGCAATTATTTTTTTATTTTATATTTTATAATATGGGAACAATTTCCCAATATATTCCCCTTCTTAGTTGAATCCTCCTTGTTATGAAAAAAAATTTTTTCTTCTATAATTGGTCATTTTTGTAAGAGCATACTCCTACAAAACCAAAACCCCCAAGTAAAACCATAAATAAACTGATGCAAAAGATAGTATGCTTTGTTCTCCACCCTATTCTAAGAGTTCTTTTTTTGGAGATGGATAGCATTCCCCAACATAAGTCCTTCAGCTTATTTGTCCCAGATTGTCACATTGCTGAGAGGATCTAAGTCTTTCACAATTGATCATCATACAATACTGCTGCTACTGTATATAATGTTCTCCTGGTTCCGTTTATTTCAATCTCCATCAGTTCATGTAGATCTTTACAGCTTTTTCTGATATCATGCTGCTTCTCATTTTTTTTAACACAATAGTATTCCATCACCAACATATACCATAGTTTGTTCAGCCATTCTCCAGCTGATAAACATCCCCTCAATTTCCTATTCTTTGCTACCACAAAAAGAACTGTTATAAATATTTTTGTACACATAGGTCCTTTCCCCTCTGGTTGTTTTTGTTGTTGTTGTTGTTGTTTTTAATCTCTTTAGGATAGAGTCTCAGTAGTGGTATCATAGGATCAATGGGTTTGCTCAATTTTATGGCCCTTTGGGCGTATTTCCAAATTGCTTTCCAGGATGGTTAAAAATCCACCAACAATGCATTAGTGCCCCAGTTTTGCCATATGCTCTCCGATATTTATCCCTTCACTGTCATATTGGCCATTCTGATAGATGTGAGGTGGTACTTTAGCACTATTTTAATTTGCATTTCTCTAATCAGGAGGGATTTAGAATATTTTTTCATATGATAATTGATAGCTTATCTGAAAACTGCTTGTTTATATCCTTTGACTTATATTCTCATAAATTTGACTTAGTTCTTTATAGATTTGAGAAATTAGATCCTTATCAGAGAAGTTTGTTATAATTTTTCCCCCAGTTTGTAGTTTCCCTTCTGATCTTGGTTACATTGGTTTTGTTTTTAACAAAAGCTTTTTAATTTAATATAATCAGAATTATTCCTTTTACATCTTATAACACATATCTCTTGTTTGGTCATAAATTATATGAAGAAAATTTTTATCAAAACCCAGTTGACAAAGCATGTATGTCTGAGAGCATCTGCTGCTTCCCATACCCATTTTTCTCCTAGCTTCTTCTGAGAGGAGGGAGATATGGCTCCTTGTTTTTTCACTCTGCAACCAGGATTGGTCATTGCAATTGAATGAACTTACAAGTAAGTTGCATCACAGAGTACTTAGTTTACATGTTCTATCTAGCATTAGCAAAAACTACACAGTACCAGTACTCTGTTGCCAGAAGACAAGTCTTTAGCCTCAGTCTCTAAATTTTGTGCCTTTTATTAGAGAATTATTATACTTGAGTCAATCTTGAGTTCAATTTTCAAGTCAACATTTGCCATTTATAGGCACGCTGTGTACAATGTCATTTATTGTTTTTTCCAGAAGTATGATGTTTGGCAAAACAAATTACAGTAAGTTCCATAAGAACGATGCCATAAAAATGGCTTTTTCAGGAAGTATCAGAGAAGATAAAGGAGGTCCTCCTCAGAGATCCTGCCAGGTTGTCTCTCCCTCAGATCCGCTTGCCTAAAGCTACTATCCACAGATTCTTCAAACGTCAGAAGTGTTTTGGGCAGCGAGGTGTCTCCTTGAGGTCCTGGGCTCAAATACATCTGCCCTCATTCCTAGCAGGATCACCCTGCACAAGCCCTTGGACCCCAGTTGCCGAGTCCTCAGCCCTCTTGTGCCTTGGAATCTAGCTATTCTAAAAAAGAATGTTTTAAGGGTTAAAGGAGGGGCTCCAAAATGTTTGTATTTTAAAGCCATCCCCCCCCTCCCCCAATTATCTGTGGGATCCTTAGATCTAGCGGCCTGGAAGGCGGAGATAGCGGACACGTGATCTGGCTGGGGAAGTCCCAGAATCCCCTTCTGCCTCCTTCCCAGCCCTGTGCGCAGGAGGCCTTCCTAGCTGGAAACAACTAAATCAAGTATCTATCGCCAGACTCCTGTGAGGCCACACTGAAATGAAGCTGCTCTTGTCCTCAGCAAGCTTAAATTCTGTGGAGGCAGCAGCGTCCGTGTGTGTGCGTGTGTGTGTGTGTGTGTGTGTGTGTGTGTGTGTACGTGTGTGTGCACATGTGTGTGCGCGCGTGTATATGTGTGCATGTGTGTGCGTGTCTGTGTGTCTGCACACACACACAGAGAATTGTGTTTACACATACACAGAATCGCTGTCTGGGCTCGTGGCTTCGGGGAGGAAGGGCAATCACTGATCCTGGGAATGAGCTGGCGTCCCCGGGGCAGCTGGGAAGGATGAGTGTTTCTTGCTACTAATTCGTTCTGGGAAGGAAGGCTGGCTGGCTCGGGGTGTTTAAGTCTAGAATGGAACTCCTCCGCTCTTGGCTGGACATCTCTGACTAAAGGAGGGGGGACAGGGAGCCGCCAAGGCACTAAGAGAGAATGCAGACCTGAATTCAAATCTGTCCTCACACTTCCTAGCTATGTGACCCTAGGCAAGTCAGCATGCTGGGGATAATAGGAGCACATAGATCCAGAGAGTCAACTAGATGAGATTTGTAAAGCAATTTGCAGACTTTAAAGGGCTGTATACATGCTAGCTATTATCCTGTAGGCTCCATGGACAGAACAATTACTCTCCCCAAATCCCATCATTGCCTTTCTTGACTGTAAAAAAGATTCACATCTCGTAGCTATCCGAGAATATAAACCATCTTGTTTATAAGCATGAAAAGGTTTCTGCATCAAAGGAAGCACCTGATCTGAGCCTTAAAGAAAGCAGAGCATTCCAAGAGGCCCAGGTGGGGAATGGAGGGGGCCATCGTCTAGACCTGGAGGACAAATGATGAGCTGGCATGGAAATAACACATGGAAGACTGAGTTAGGAAGCAACAAGGAGGCCATTTTGGCCGAGAGAAGTAAAATGCTGATGGGGAGCTGCACAAAACACATCTGAAAAGTCAATTTGTAGCCACCTTGTATGAGGTCTTAAATTCTGGGCTGAGAAATTGTTTTTCATGGTAGAGGCAGGCTGTAGGGATGGCTGGAGACTGACCAGGAGAATCCTCAGTCAGGTATTTTCTTGGGACAATTACTTTTGTAGCTGTGGGGCAGAGAAGAGAAGGAGAGAATGAGTACCAAGAACCAATTAGAGGCTGTTACAACCACCCAGGGCAGGCACCTCAAAACCTTTTTTTTAACATGCACACATCATCATTTTTGAGAACATATTAACTTGTTTTAGAGATATAACTTTGAGAACAGTACACATAGCTGAAAGAAAAAACAAGAGGATCTTGACCAGCTACTGAACCTTTTTGTTCTTAGAATGCCATCATACTCTTAAAATTTATTGAGGATTCCCCTCCCCAAAGAACTTTTGTTTATCTGAACTATGCTGTCAATATTTTCTATATTAGAAATTAAAACACCTTAGTATTATTGTAAAAATAATTTTGACCTTTTGAACCCCCAGGGATCTCTAGACCATAATTCCAGAACCATTCGAGTAGAATATTAAGCAGAATCTATTAGGAATAAAATACAAGGATTAAATAAGATGGAGAGAGGGGAATTTGGTTAAATAGCGATAGTTCTGAAAAAGTTGTGCTAACTCAAGTGAGTCAGGAGTATAGTGTTGGCCTCCAAAAGCTAATGAGATCTTGAATTGCTTTAAGAGGGCCATAGCTTCGAGGAATAGAGAGGTAATCATTCCTTCCACCATACTCTGCCCTTGTCAGACCTCATCTTTTCGTGTGTTCAGTTCTGGACCCCAAGGTTTAAGAAGAACATGGATAGGCTTTAGGAAAATCGCTTTGGCAATAAGTGGATGGACTGGAATGGGGAAAGACTTGAGAGTTAAAAGGCTCTTTTAAGAGTCTAATTAAACAAGACATGATTTGAGATAAACTAATGTGCTGGACACATGAGTATAGAGGGAAGGGGACAGGTGTGAGAGAGTCTAGACATAGAACCAACACAATGTGAGAACTGCTCAGCTACGGCCGTAAGATGTGCCAAAGTGAGGAGTTAAAGAGAATTTCCAGATTGTAACACCTCAGCCCCTGGCGAGATGCGGCTCCCTCAGTACAGCTATGAGGAAGGTTGGAAGACAGGTAGGCTTGGGAGAAATGATAAGAGCAGACAACCCATCTGTACACATTCTTACTGGGTGCCCAGCTTCATCCTTCCCAAAATGAAAAGGAGGCAAGTGAGGCTTCTAGTCTTAGTCTCTGCCTCCAGGGAGAGCCTCCGCCCTAGAGGTCCCTGCTGAAGGCAGAAGTTGTCGATGGTACAAGGAGGAAGAATGCGGTTTTCCAAGCGGCATATATTCTGCTGTGGGGCTGATAACCTGGCTCAACAGGGGGAGGCTTGGGTCCAGGTTGTACAACCTCTGGGGAAGAGGGAGGTAGAAGGGGACCCGATTTCCTATCCTCTGATGGGATAAAGTGATAGCCCCACAGGGGGATGCCCTGCCTCCCTGAATGAATGAATGAATGAATGAATGAATGAATGAATGAACGAACGAACGAACGAACGAACGAACGAACGAACGAACGAACGAATGAATGGAGTTAATATTGACCTGGCGTTAAAGTAGGAAATTAGGGCTGGCTGTGTAGATTGGGAGTTAACTGCATAGACATGATAATGCAGCCCATGAAAGTAGATGATATCATCCAGAGAGAGAACATAAAGATAGGCAAGAACAGAGCTGATGGCACCCACATGTGAGTCCAGAGATAGATAGTGATCTAAAAAAGAAAGTTCAGATTAGATGGTAGGAGAAAAACCAAAGGAAGGTAATATCACAGATGCCAGGAAAAGAAATAATGCTCAGAAGAGAGGAAAGATTCTGCTGCCAAATACTACAGAGAGGTAACAGTATAACCAGGTTGATAAAGAAAAAAGTTAATAATCCCTTTACTTTTCTTTTGAAATGGAAATATTTTGTTTTAATATATATTTACATATTTATATGAAATATGTTTACAGATGTTTATTTTAGCATATTAAATATTTAGTATGCTTATTCATCACTTTCATTTGGCAAATTTTCTAGTAATATTGAGCTTTTAGAGAGAAAAAAGATATTTGTGAATTTGATGCCTTTTACCGAACAATTATTCTAATCCAAAATCAATTTATCATAAGAAGCCTTTAAAGAGAATAACAAAGATCTTTAAAATGTCATATTGCAGATTTTTTTTAAATAAATAATAATGCCAGAAGGAATTTACAAATGCAACAAAACTCATCATATAGGGCTTCATGGCTGAAAAAGGTTTAAACTGGTAATATGAAGCCCTCTGGCTTCCACTTTGAAATTCAGCACTGATAAGATACTGTATCAAAGTAAATTTTGGATTAACTGCTTTGTGTAAAGTAATTGTTTTAAAAATTTCTGTCAATTGATATAGGTATAAGGTGTGACTATAATTACTTCTATTTACATATAAAGTACTATTTTCCAAAGAACACTATTATTCTATAACCCTTCAATAACATCAATATGATATAGCTATTCATAACCATTTCTTTTTAATGTAGACATGTTACATTTCACTTCATTGCTTACACAAGATCAAATAGTAATAGTAGCATTTTTCATCCCATCATTAACCTACAGCCTTCCCTATGTAGGTGTGTATGTATTATCTTTTGTTTTATAAACAAAGAAATGAAAGGACAGAATGGTTATACACTGAGTCATCACTAGAATCTAGACTCCAACTGGCCACCCTGTGTTTAGTAAGAGAACTTTGCTCTACCAACACTTTATCCTATAATTTGTTTAAACCATTGATTTTCAAAAAAATGAGCCCCAAAGGTTCTCCAGCTATTCTGTAATAGGTAGCATGAACTTGTGTGATATTACTGTTGCTACTTTCTTTCCCCATATGAATTAATAATTGGCCTGGGAATGAATAAAAATAAGACATCATCTCATTAAAAGTAGCACCATTATTATGTCTGGTAATTTTGGCAAGAGAGGGACAGAGAGAAAGAGAGAGGTTTTTTCTAGTGATAAGCAGGAATAAGTTGGGATATAAATATGATGCTTCATCTATTAAAGGAATAAAAAGACAAATGCATTTATTTCTGTAGTCAGATGGCCATATAATAAAAAATAACCATAATATCTAACATTAACTGGCAGCTACTGCATAGAGAACAGAGTTAATGGAATATGGCGACTTTATATAACCTGCCCATTCATATGGGTCCTTCAGACAAGTGCTGAAATCATAGAATCACATCTTAGAAGGGACCTGTGAAGTCATCTAATTAAATTCCTTTCCCCAGAAGCAGCGGGAGGGTACACTGGATAGGGCCCTGGGCTTCAAGTCAGGAAAGCTTTAATTCAAATAC
Source organism: Monodelphis domestica (assembly GCF_027887165.1). Lineage (NCBI taxonomy): Eukaryota > Metazoa > Chordata > Mammalia > Didelphimorphia > Didelphidae > Monodelphis > Monodelphis domestica. Next base: position 90,752,732 of record NC_077234.1, on the reverse strand, counting down.
ATCCTCAGATTTTTCCTAGCTATATGACCCTGAGCAAGTTGCTTAATCTCTTGTTTGCCTCAGTTTCTTCAGCTATAAAATGGGGATAATAATAGCACCTTTTTGTTTTTACAAGACACTTAGCTTTTTATCTGGCCCCTAGAAAGTACTATAGAAATTCTTATTCTCTTCCCTTCCCCCAAAATATGATTTTGACCTAAAATAAAGGAGATATTTTTATTATAACAATTTTGAAAACACTTCATTTTAACTCCTGCGTTCAGGTCTAAAGTAGGCATTTGAAAATGCAAATGCATTTGGCACAAGATGGAGGAATACAAGGTCAAAACAAACTTCTTGTTCCTTTCCCAATTGCATCCCATAACTAGGAGTATTTATTCTTTATTAAATATTGCCCATTTAGAGTTTCTTCTCATTTGATCACCAAAATCCTACTTGCCATTTACCCAAATCTCACAAAAGTAATTTCCTTTTTATCTAGTACCTCTGTTGACATTAAAAAAGGGAGAGCTGATGCTAGGAAATTCCAACTAATTTGTGCTCCTAGTTGAGTTGTGGTCCTTATTTAGAATGGTGTTTATAATTTTGCCCTCATGCTCCTCCATGTGATGTAAGAGGTTTTCTTTGCCAATAGATTAAAAACCACAAATGCAGCAGAGCAGCGAAACAACTGGTGTTCCGTCTTAGGAGGTACCTATTTGGGTTTTCTTTTCACGAAACTGATTCCCTGAGGTTTTTCTGAACTATTCCACAATTAGTGCTCTAAAGTCAGGAAACATAAAAATATTCACATCTCTAAATTTACCATTTTTTCTTTTTAGTACTATCTTTTTTCCTATTGGCATATATTATAGAACTACAATAAGTAGAAATTATTTGCTAATTGTTTTGTTGTTACGGTTCAACATTTCACATCCATCCAATTTCCTAAAACCTTGATTTTAAGCAGGTGAGTCTGTGCCAGAGTACCAGATGGCCTTCCAGACAGAAGTAGGGAACCGTCCCACTTTTGAAGACATGCAAGTCCTGGTATCTAGGGAAAAGCAGCGGCCCAGATTCCCAGAAGCCTGGAAGGAAAATAGCTTGGTATGTAAGAAGAAAAACTGAGTTATTAAAAAAGAGCTAACAAGGAAATACTGCCATATTCCTTTAAACAAACTGTGGAGTACATCTTTTTAAAAGTACATTTCAGAACTGCTCTGATTATTTCTTCCATCTAATTCTGACTGTCTAAATTCTGTGGTATAAAATTGTTGCTTGAGCTTTTTGCTTTTTTTTTTTTCAAATAAGAAATGACAGAAAACTTAATAGGAAATAATGTATACTACATTCATCATAGTTTCATGAAGAGTTTTAAAACCAGATTGAATGACAGCTGTAATCATACATATTGAATAAGTCTTTCCAAATGTGGTTGTTGAGATTTCTTTATTTTCTTGAGATCAAAAGTAAATATATCAATCAAACATGTAGATTAGCATAGGTCCATCACTTTATAAACTAATAGAAATCTTGGCTAACCACAAGAGAAATGAAGCTGGAAAGAAATCACATACATTAAAAATGTAACACATGGCACTGAAATTTATGCATGGACAGTTCTTGCGGTTTGATTAAATTGTTATTATAGTAACATTACTAAACTTGGAACAGATTAGTGAAAGTTAACCATTACATTAAAAAAAATCTGAAAGTCAATGTAAACCTCTAATTATTAAATTATTTCTTTTTATAATGGTTTTGTTCTTTGGTATAGCCATTTTCTCAAACTATTGTTCTATAGTTTTGTTTTACTTGTAGGTTAAAGTCATCAAATTCGGTTGATGATTTTGATAAATGAGCATTTCATTTTGGTGCCATCGTTTGCAAAGCTGTCACATAAAGAAATTCTTTGGAAATATTTATTTTGTGATGTTCATTGGCTTGTAATAATCTTGCTTCTTTTTTTTTCAAGAACTTAAGTCATTTAGTTAACCAGAAAAAAATGTCATTATTTTGAGTCTTCTGACATTTTAAAAAGCATTTATATTAAAGCACCTCCAAAGTTTCTTTTTGTGTGATATGCATTCTGTGCATTTTTTCTTGAAAGCTTTTTACTCTTTAGAATAGGTTGCTAAGTAAGGGATTAGAAAAGCTTGGTTTATTTCCAGATGATACATTTAAATAGTTGATCAGAAAGTCCAATTCTAGAATCAAGTTGTTCCTAAAGTGATGCCAAAAAATAAAAATATTAGAAACTAAATTTATAAATAGTTTTCTAGTATAAAAATTGAAGGTGTTCTTTTTTAAAAATCAGGGCTAGGTAAGTAGATTCATTCAAATGATGTCATGAATTTAAGGAAATTCTAGTATAGCTATAGATCACAGATCTCATCTGTAAGTTATGGTCTTATAGGTTGTATAATAAGCATTGGGAGATTAGGTGATTTGCTCATGGCCATACTGCTTAGCCAGGTGAAGTATTTGAATCTAGTTCTTTCTGAATCCAAGGCCCCACAACCTCCACTACCCAATATGCTTGCATAGCTTTTTCTTTTTAAGAATTTCAAACTTCAGGTATAAGTTCCCTATATCATTTTCTTTCTCCCTTACCATTCTGTCATTCCTCTTCTTCCTTATTCTTCTAATGTCTCAGTTACTCCAAAACTCCAAACCTATATTCAAGAGGCAAAACCCCTTGTGTTTTTTATCCACAGTTTCTTTTCCCTTTTGTTATTGTCATCACTGGGGACAAAAACATTTTTTCTCAATTCTTAAAAAATATCAGTCCTGTTCCCAGAAATTCTTGAAATCCTTTTCCTCTTCCTTCTGTCAATTCCACTCTTCTAAAATAAGTTATGTATCCCCATTATTGCTCTTTCCTTTCCTCATACTTCCTTTTAAATCCACTTATCTAGTTTCAGTCTTAAATATTTAACCTAAAGTTTCCCATGATCTTCTGGACCAGGCTCCCCCCAAAAAAATAATCCTCTGCTCTGGTTTTATTTTAATTAATTAAAAAAATTTTTTTACCATGTTTATATGATTCTTTTCATTCCCTCCCATTTTCCCTCCCCCTCCCAGAACCAACAAACAGTTCCACTGGGTTGTACAAATGTCACTTGATACCTATTTCCATATTATTCATTTTTGCTATAGAGCAATTTTTAAAAAGCTTAAACCCGAAATCGCATACCCATATATACATGTGATAAGTGATGTCATAGGTCCTTCTTTTGCATTTCAATTCCCATAGTTCTTTCCCTTGGTGTGGTTAGCATTCTTTCCCATATGTCCTTTAGGATCATCCTGGCTTGTTGAATTGCTACCAGTAGCAAAGTCTATTACATTGGATTGTTCCACAGTGTTTTTTACTTTCTGTGTACAACATTCTCCTGGTTCTGCTCATTTCACTCTGCATCAGTTCATTGAGGTTCTCCCATTTTTTATGAAAAGCCTCTAGATCATCATTCCTTTCAGCTCAATAGTATTTCATCACCATCAAATACCACAATTGGTTCAGCCATTCCCCAATCGGAGGGCATCCCCTCATTTTCCAATTTTTTTGCCATCACAAAGAGCGCGGCCACGAATATTTTTGTACACATATTTTTTCTTATTATCTCTTTGGTGTATAAACCCAGCAGTGGGTATGGGCAGGTAGTCTTTTAAAACCCTTTGGGCATAATTCCAAATTGCCTTCCAGAATGGCTAGATTAATTCACAATTCCACCAGCAAATGCATCGGTGTCCTGATTTTTGCCACATCCCCTCCAACATTTATTATTTTCCTTTACTGTCATGTTGGCCAATCTCTTTGCTCTGGTTTTATCCTCTTAGTTTTTTAACTATCCTGGCTTGGTTTCTCTTGACATTATCATTTCATAGTTTTCTTCCTTTCTATCAGTCACTCTTGGGTGCCATCAGCTCTATTGGTTTCTCGTAAAGACCTGTGGTGTCATTCAAGATTCAACACTAGCCCCCATGTTGCACTGAGCCCTTGTCAGTTAAACACAAAGGAAATACCATCCATGTATAAGTAACTCTTTCAGATTTCTATCTCTTGCTTTTGCCAGTCTTCCTTCTCTAAATTTGTTTCTTTTGCTTCTTCTAAAGGAAACATCATGGGTGTTGACCTGTCATCTCAAATAACATGTGAAAGAGTTCTGATTCTGATTCTTTGTTTCCTGTCTTTCTCCATCAGTGTTGGTGATGTCATCACATTTCTTTTCAAGAAGTATCCTGGTCAAGTAAGAAGAGGAATAGATTTTGAATCAGTTATGCCCTAGATTTAATCCCAACTCCTGATACTTGTTAGATATATGGCCTTGGGCAAATCATACAATTTTTCTGAACCTCTAAATTACCACATCTCATTATGGGGATAATAATGACAAATTTAGCCTATCTTGCATGTTTGTGATGAAAGTGGTTTGCAAACTCTTATCATGTAAAGCTAAATAAGCTAAAGAGCTAAATAGGAACTCTTATTCTGCAGGGGAGAGGTGTTATCATTTCTTTCCTTTGTCTTCCCATTCACCCTGCTGTTAAATCACATTGTTGCACTACCTAATATTTGCTGACTTTTTTTTCCCTTGGTTTTCTGTGATTTCAGATCCTCATTCCAACCAAATTCCCTTCCCTGCAATATACTATCCAAGTTCTTTCTTCTTTTGAACTTATCCTCTGAACTAGTTCTTCCTAATCAGTCCACAGTCCTGTAACAATTTTCCTCCCACCCATCCACAGCCAAAGCATAACCTTCATTTTTTCAAATTCCATAGCAAGAAGAAATCAACCTGAAATTTTAAATTTGTATATTATTCATCTTGAGAAATACTCATGACAGAAAGCTAATCAGATAACAGCTACATTTATGTATTGTGGTAGTATTTGTATGTACATGCATAAATTACATGTAAAGGCACTCTCTAACTTACATATGACCTGCCTTTCTGGGATCAGCAGGTAAGAGCCAACCTAAGATTATGTTATCTTCTTAAATGTCCATGTTACACTCTTGTTTCCTATTGAACCTGCAATCAAAACCACAAGATATTTTTCAGTTTGATTGCTATTTGTGCTTTTCAGGTTGAATTTGTAAATGAACCCAAGTGTAAAGAAGACTCTTAATCTGTTTGGAGTAGACACAATGAGATGGATGGTTAGCGTCCAAAAAGACCTCATGAGTTTGCCGACTTTTAATGGATTTGTTGATTTTTCCTTGGCATGCAGGCTGTAGAGCACAGCTTAAGAATACCTTATACATAATAGTTGTGTACTTAGTCTGTGTTGAAAGGAATTGAACTTATTGGCTTTTAAAGTTCTATTTTTCCACTGAATTTAAGATTCAAGTTGTTTGACACAGGATTTTATTTTTCTAGGCTGTAAGATCACTAAAGGAGACAATCGAAGACTGTTGGGACCAGGACGCAGAGGCTCGGCTTACTGCTCAGTGTGCTGAGGAGAGGATGGCTGAACTCATGATGATTTGGGAAAGGAACAAATCAGTCAGTCCAACAGTCAATCCAATGTCTACTGCTATGCAGAATGAACGGTAAGAATATGTGGAGTTGAGGCAGAGGCCCCTGAATGAGGGCTTTGGTTGAGAAAAGAAAAATAGATCAGTTCTTACATGTCAGACCAGTACCACCATTTTTCCAATGAAGGTTTTTGTTTTTCTTAATGAATACAGAAGATGTCTTTGTGAGATATGGAACTTCCTACCAAAATAAGGATAGCTTCTTTCAGAGGAGGTATACATTTCATGATCTGTTCCCTGGCACCTTCACTGGTTTTTCATTTACTTAGAGATGGACTTCCTTTTAGTGGTCTTTTCATTTGTGGTATTGGTTATGGTTCAGTGGTTAAGAACTCTGGGCTGGAATCAAGAAGACCTGAGTTCAGATCCTACCTGTGACACTTGCTAGCTGTGTGACCCCAGGGAAGTCCCTCAACCTCTATCAAATATCAGTCTTCTCATTTGTCAAAGGGAGGATAATAATAGCCCCCACTCCCCAGGGTTGTTGTAAAGCTAAAACAAGATAGTATTTGTAAGAACATAGCACTCTATAGCCAGCAAAGTACTTTACATGTATTCTCTCATTTGAATTGACAATGCCCCTGTGAATGGGCTCGTGCTATAATTATCATCCTCATTTTATGAGCTGAAAGCAGTCAGATGACTTACATGTCTTAAATGAGTAAGTGTCTGAAGCAGGATTTGAACTTGGATCTTCTTGACACCAAGTCCAGCCCGATATCCCTCGGACCACAGTATTATTCCTTTGATCTGCTTATTTTGTTCTGTTTCAGATCATGGAAATCTTGTCTTTCATCTCTTGAGTTTACCATATTGATTTTTTACTGCTTGATAATATTCCAGTACAAAGTCAAATTAATCATTTCTGTCAAATGAAGAACAGTTTTAAGAAATTCACAGTTGTGAACTTTCACATTTTGCCTTCAGCCTTATGCTAACTCACAATTAAGGTGGAATAATCTTCCAATGAAATCATTCCTAAGGAAGCAGCACAGATTCACGGAGGCACTCTGGACCTGGCTCTGGATCCAGATTCTTCTAGCCGGTTCATTTTGCTACCTAGAATCTGGGTTTCCTCAGCCGCAGAATGTGGGCCTTGAGCTAGATGATCCTGAAAGCCCCTTCCAAGTCAGAAATCGGAGGGTCCTGATCACTGTTAGGCAGCCCGCACCACGTCCCTGAAGCTCCCCAGAGCCGGGGGGGGGGGGGGGGGGGGAGGGTCCCTCCGCTGTCACCTCTTTCCCTATCGATCTCCTTATCCTGCCGTGCTCTACGGCTCCCTTTGCTCATCTTCTCCTCCCTGTGCTTTCCTTTCTGTCCGTGTTTGTGCTTTGGGCTTAGTCCTGACTCCCCTCCCCTAGCGGCTCCTTTTCCCTCTGATAGCCCCTTCCACCTCCTCCTGCTGGATTATTTTGGTGATTCCTGTGATTGTTGTTGTCTCGATGTTCTAACTAAATGTCACATATAGAGGAATGCAAAGGGGCGCTGAGGTCTCGGGTGGTTCACAGTGACGATTCGTCCCGTCCGTCCCACCCCCTTAGATTCTCTTACTTCTAAAGACACTCCAGCCATCTTGGGCAGTTCTGGGCAGTCACAATCGAGTCACTTTGAACATTTGTTACAGAGATTCAGAAGCCTTATAGGAGCCCCAAAATGGCCCCACAGGGCTCCAACTCCCCCCAGAGCAGGCACGCTGATGGCCAGCTTCTGCCTGTTAAGGGTGGATGCCTTGTCCCTCAGGACGTTGGCCCTTCATCAGATATTTCTCAGGCAGCTAGGATGTGCATTCTGGTAGGTGATGGGGAGCTCCAAAAGTAGTGACCCCCCCCCCAGAAATTTATAATCTAATTGCAGCCATTTGTTATAGCCTTGTTTTAAACTGCTGTTTGTAATTGGTAACGTTTTATAACTGTGGTACTGCTATTTATGCAGAGAGATTTAAATTGCTGCTTATATATATATTTAGGAAACTTAAAAAAAGAAAATGGTGTCTGAAAAGTCTTTTTAGATTGGTCTATTTCCACAGACTTTTCCTGTGTTTTTATGAACACAGCATCAGCAGCTGATTGTTAAAGGGAACCTTTTAGTATTCAAGTTAATTTAATTCTTTAATAAGAATTTTCTCCAAGATGAAGTGCCTAAAATAAAATGGATTATGATTTGAAATTAAAGTAGATCAGATTTTAAAATCGGAGCTGTTCAATATGGAAATGGTTTGTCATAAATGTCCTCTCAACGTGCCTTTTTTCTTTTTTTAAGCAACCTGTCCCATAACAGGCGTGTGCCAAAGATTGGCCCTTATCCAGATTATTCTTCTTCCTCATACATAGAAGACTCCATCCACCACCCTGACAGCATCGTCAAGAACATTTCCTTAGAACATTCAGTGTCTAGTAGCACACCTTTAACCGTAGGCGAAAAGAACCGAAATTCAATTAACTATGAACGACAGCAAGCCCAGGCTCGCATTCCCAGTCCTGAAACGAGCGTCACCAGCTTGTCCACGAACACCACCACCACGAACACCACCGGCCTTACTCCCAGCACCGGCATGACCACCATCTCGGAGATGCCCTACTCCGACGAGACCAGCGTCCACGCCAGCGGCGGGACTCAGCCGGTGGGGCCGACCCCCGTGTGCCTGCAGCTCACCGAGGAAGACCTGGAGACCAACAAGCTGGACCCCAAGGAGGTGGACAAGAACCTGAAGGAGAGCTCCGACGAGAACCTCATGGAGCACTCGCTGAAGCAGTTCAGCGGCCCGGACCCCCTGAGCAGCACCAGCTCCAGCCTGCTCTACCCCCTCATCAAGCTCGCCGTGGAGGGATCCGGGCCGCAGGACTTCCCGCCGGCCGCCAACGGCCAGGCGTGTCTCCTCGCCGGCGTCCCGCCGGCCCAGATCTACCCTCTTCCCAAGCAGCAGAACCTTCCCAAGAGACCGACGAGCCTCCCCCTCAACACCAAAAACTCCACCAAAGAGCCCCGGCTCAAGTTCGGCAGCAAGCACAAGTCCAACCTGAAGCAGGTGGAAACCGGAGTCGCCAAGATGAACACCATCAATGCCGCGGAGCCGCACGTGGTGACGGTCACCATGAACGGCGTGGCGGGCCGAAGCCACGGCGTGAGCGCGCACGTCGCCGCGGCCCCCTACGCCAACGGCGCGCTGCCCTCGGGCCAGCCCCCCGGCGCCGCCGCGCACCGAGCCCAGGACATGCTGCACAACCAGTTCAGCGGGGAGGACAGCCGGCTCACCATCAACTCCAGCCCCGACGAGCACGAGCCCCTGCTGAGGCGGGAGCAGCAGGCCGGCCACGACGAAGGCGTCCTGGACCGCCTGGTGGACAGGAGGGAGCGGCCCCTGGAAGGCGGGCGGACAAACTCCAATAACAACAACAGCAACCCGGGCCAAGATGTGCTCCGCGCGGGCCCCGGCGCCGATCCCGGGCAGCCCAAGCCCAGAAGAGCCCAGAGGCCCAACTCCTTGGACCTCTCGGCCACCAACGCACTGGACGGCGGCGCTCTGCAGCGTAAGTGGGGCCTCCTCTGTAGCCCGGGGACGGTGTGTGCCCGACACAGGCCGGCCGTGGCCTCTGACAGCCACCGAGCACACGGGCTCGCCACACCAGCCAGCACTGTCTGTTTAGGAGTGATAGGGACGAAGTCACTGTCCACCCATTCCCAAAGACGGGCAGGGACGCCACCTTTTAGGAGCCGTTCGAGCAGCACATAATAGGGCCCGTTGTAGCTCTCATAAGAATGTCACGAAAGACGGGGAATTTTCAGGCATAAAGAGAATGTGGGAGCCCTGAAGCTGGGGGGCTCTGAGGATGGGGATCCTGAGGCTGGAGGGTCCTGAAGCTGGGAGGCTTTGAGACTGGGGGCCCTGATGTTGGGGGTCCTGAGACTGGGGATCCCAAGGCTGGGGGGCCCTGAAGCTGGAGACCTAGAGACGGAGAACCCTGAGACAGGGGACCCTGAGGCTGGGGGTCCCAAGGCTGGGGGGGATCCTGAGGCTGGGGGGGCCCTGAAGCTGGAGGCCTTGAGACGGAGAGCCCTGAGACAGGGGATCCTGCGGCTGGGGTGGGGGAGTCTTGAGGCTGGGGGTCCCGAGGCTTGGGGGGGTCCTGAGGCTGGGGGGCCCAAGGCTGGGGGGGTCCTGTGGCTGGGGGGCCCGAGGCTGGGGGGGTCCTGAAGCTGGAAACCTAGAGACGAAGAGCCCTGAGACAGGGGATCCTGAGGCTGGGGGGGCCCTGAGGCTGGGGGTCCCGAGGCTTGGGGGGTCCTGAGGCTGGGGGGGCCCTGAAGCTGGAGGCCTTGAGACTGAGAGCCCTGAGACAGGGAATCCTGCGGCTGGGGTGGGGGATCCTGAGGCTGGGGGGGCCCTGAGGCTGGGGGTCCCGAGGCTGGGGACCTCGTCCTCCTTATCTTCCCGTCCTTCATCTGCCTCTGGAGGCTCCCGCGTGTTCTGGGCACGTTAGGTTGGGGCGTGACCCCTGGCCTATAGGAACAAATCACCCCAAACAAAAATATGCTCAAGTCAGTCTGTTGACCAGTAAGTAGCTGCTCGATGGCTGATGTCTTTGATGCCAGCCTCTTGCGGCAACAAAGCTATCAGAAAGAAGCGGCCGCCTGATGGAGAGACATCTTTGTCTGCATCATTAGAAAAGGCAGAAGGACCGTTGTCCGGCACAAATGAATCCTGCGAGCATGCAGAAAGGTGAAAAGGCTTTCTCAGCGTCACTGGCAGGAAGCAAAAAATACATGTAAGATTTAGGAATCACTTAAGAGAACTGCAGCATGGTAGAAAGACAGCTGCCAGGTGCGCGTAGCCACACCCTTCACCCAGCACAAAAGCCCTCACGGCGTGGCGGCTACTTCAGACAGATTGAAAAATAGCACTTTATCAATCCCTCCTTAACCTTGGTCCACGCTGAATTGACTAGTAAGGGGAATAGAAAATTAGAAGTAAAGCACGTGTGAATTTCTTGAGGGCTTTACTTTCCTGCTGAATTTATATGTGCACTTCTTTCCCATCCTACCCTGCACAACATTTTTACATTCATAACTCGTTATTAAGAGTTATTTTACAGGTAATTAGTCTAAAGCTCTATTTCCTGAACATAAGTTGTGGTTCAGGAAAAATCACGATAAACAAAACCCCAAATGGTTCCACTTGGGCTTTGCACAAAAATGAGTAATAGTGGATTTCAAGGGCGTCTCCATCCGTTCCTGTCACTGTCACTTGCTGTTTCGTCAGTCTTTTATCTCTGTTTAAACTAACAGAGCACTGTGGGCAGCTTTTTCCAGATAACACTTTTTTTGCTCTTCTGTTTTCAGTAGGTGAGTCATCACAAGATGGCAAGCCAGGATCAGGTGAAAAGATCAAGAAACGTGTGAAAACCCCCTATTCCCTTAAGCGGTGGCGCCCTTCTACCTGGGTCATCTCCACGGAACCACTGGACTGTGAGGTCAACAACAATGGCGGTGACAGGGCCGCTCATTCCAAATCCAGCACTGCTGTTTACCTTGCAGAGGGGGGCACTGCCACAACCAGGGTGTCTCAAGATACAGGAATGAACTGTCTGTGAAGTATCTCCCAAGCCTACCCAGAAAAGTACTTTTTTTTCATCATTTAAAACGAACATACAGAAGACATTAAAAAAGAACAACTTTATCCTCCTGTCAGCTCCCCCTACAAAGGACTTGCTTTAAATAGATTTCAGCTATGCAGAAATTTTTTTAGCTTATGCTTCCATATTTTTTAAGTTTGTTTTTTTTATGTTTTTGCACTTTTATTTAGTCTCCCTAAAGTTAAGTCTGTCTGTTATGACCACAATTCTATATATGTGTATCAAGAAGAAGTGGTCTCAAAATATATTTTTTAATGTATTTCTGATAATCAGTTTGGACCATTTTCTAAAAGGTCACTAAAATCAGAAGCAGACTCTAAGACAGGTTTGACTGCAGTGGTGTCTTGTATCCATGTTTGATTTCTGTGCACAAGCTAGTTTGTATGTTTATACGTTCTTGAGTGTATCTTTTGAACATCCCTCTTGTGTTCTGTTGGAATGTGCAATAGTCTGAAGGCCACGAGATGCCTGGTGTTTCTGACATGGACACAGGTGTGTCCTCCCACATGGTTAATACTACTCGACATTTTCCCCAGCAGTTGGGCTGGTTGGAGTGTGTGATAGTGAATTTTGCTCCATGCAGCCACTCTGAAACTGCTATCTTGCCTCATTTTTTTCTCTAAGGTAATTATGGAGAGTACAAAAACCTTGCCTCAAAGGGCTCTGAAGAGGGAACCACAAAATGTAATTTGAAATGCAGTTCTTTTCAACCTTCCAAATCTGAATACACTTCCTTCTGAGCATTTTAAGAAACCATAATTAGAGTATTAAAAAAACAAAGAGAGCATTGAACAAAGTAAAAAAAAAACATAACTGTCAGCCATTTTTCCACTTTATTTTTTTATTTGTATCTGTACTTTATCCATATTCAGTCACATTAGTAAAATGTTATATAAGGAGCACATTTTTACCAGAAAGCATGAAGAACTAGCACTGTGATGTAAATTTTAAGTAGGTAGGTTGTTCTCTACTCACTTCTCTAAGCAATCAGTCTTGGACTCAAAAGAAGTTCCATTTCCTGGTTTAAAAATGGATTTTAAAAGTAATTTCTAGTTACGAACCTGTAGTATCTTGTGTATTCTGTTCCCAAACAAAGCCTTATGGCTTCATCAGAATGATTCATCTTCCTAAGACCTAAAACACTGTGTGGAAAAATTATTCCGTCAGCATGCCAAATGCCTGTGGCAGGAAGGATTGCTGCCAAACCTGCCTGTCTTAAGCTGATTGAGGCCGAACTTCTCTCCTTTCAAGCCCTCTCTTTCTTGCTTTCACCTCTCACAGGGTTTCTCCCCCATTAAATACTTTTGCCCTCTCTCCACACAAACTGCTGATCTAGAACTGGCATGTGTGATGTGCTGGATGCCTTTTTCTGCCGTAGCATGTGCCTGCCCCATGCTTTGGGCTCTTAGTATTTCTAAAGCTCCCCTCTCCTCCTGCGTTCTTCCCCAAGCATCTCTCAGCAGCCTTAGCATATGTCTCCTCAGAACTGAGAGCACCTTCTCTCGAATGAGGGATGCCTTTCTTTCTAAGCACAATTCTTGGACAACTCGATAGGTGAACAACAAGAATCCAGTCCCTTTCATTTCTCCGAGCGCCCCCGGGCTTCAGATCTATTAACTCAGTAACTCCCCAAATGTTGGTTCAGGGATCTGCCTCCTGAACGCACTGCCGCAGGCATGGAACTCTTTCCAGATGCTTCTCCATTTAGCCAGAGACGGCCAGCCCGATGAACCAGTTCCCTTTGCATGCTCATTTCCTCCTTACGCTTTCTAGCCCTTATAAGCTTACATCCTAGAAATACTTTTCCCACATTTGGGTTTTGGACACGGAGCCCTTTGTTCACTTCTTAGCAGTGATGCTAGCAGAACGGATACCCCAGGCTTCTGTGTCTTATTGACATTGCTCTTTCCTTGGAGTTTTACAGACTTTTCTTGAGTTTCTACTCACATGTGATGAGCTTGATTTTTCAAGTGAGAATTATGTAATGATATTATTTGGCATTTTCCCCTTTGTTCTTCTAGATTTAAATACATCCCTCAGAGATATTTCAGAGAAATTTCTTATTTTTCAACAATGGATAAGATATCCAAACCCTCATCAAATATGAAATACATTTACTAGTGGGAAAAGAACATTTGAGCTCTACCTGATCCTCCTCTTCCTGCCATGATCGGAATTAGTCCACAGTTTATTGTGCTTCATGTAGGGACTAATTCTTTGTCAGTTTTCCAGCGTCTTAATGCTTGATGCAATCAAATGATGTGAACAAAGTTATATACCAGATGAAAAAAACCTCACTATATTATTCATTTAACAAAAGCCTATTAAAATAGTTGTATTTTTTCCCCTCTACTTACTTCTCTAGAAGTCTGATGGAAAAAGCTAGGGAAGGTAGAAGATGTATTTTATAATAAAGCATCTTATCACCAAAATAATTCTGAAAGATGATTTGGTTAAATAGTCATTAAATTTGTTTCAAACTACTTAACTCCTTAAGTATGTTTGTAATTACTAGTGAAGCAATTTCACTTTAAATGTCTTCATTGTGGCTCTGCTACTGCTGCAGAGCAGTAGGCTAAAATATGTTTCCAAATTCTGATGTTTAACTGACTTTAAAACATTGGAATTTAGAAAGTAAGTAATTTGATCTTTTTAGTGAACAAAAAGCCTTATGATGAAAATAATAGAATGTAGTTCATTGAACAGTAGTAAATAAACTTTAAAGATCTAATAATAAGTAACCCAGTTCCAAAATTAGTAGCCCTAAGTAAAGTTAAACTAGTATACCAAAAATCAGTAGTTGAAAGTTTTTGTTTTCATTGACTTGGGGGAAAGGGTTTAATTGTAATCTATGAGGACAATAATTTTCCTTTCCTTTGTTAATAGATGGTTTACTGGAAGACAGGTATATCATCAGTAGACTGAGACTGTAAATAAGGGATTGTGCCAATATTATATAAGCAATGACAAGGATATTTTATATGCTGCTTGGTTGGATGAAATTCAGTCACGGTAGGCAAGCACAGGACCAGGTATCCTAACTGTTTTAACAGAGTAAAAACTAAAAGGTAAGCAGGCATTTGAAGATATGGGTAAATGTGTCCAAAGTGAATTTTCTCTACTTGCAACCGGAAAATATGGCTCATTTAAGATTTAAGAAATCAATACAATACATGCCACCACAATTCTAAAGAGGTTTTATTTCTGCTCTTTGTAGCTTTACATTGCTGACTTAAAGCAAGATTATTTTTGAACAAAATGGAGAGTGCATTATTGGTATAAAAGAGACATTTTGTTATGATTCCATGTTAATATAAAAAACTTGACTTTTTTGTTAGCACATTTAATGAGCTCAGTTTCATCAAGCATTGTTTCCATTGGGAAAACAATCTCCTTTTATAGTACAAAACATAATTTTTTTTTCATTTTAGAAAACAATACTGAGGCAAAGAGTGAGTGTAGCCTGTAGGAAGGATACAAGGAAAAGCTTTGTGTCAAGTGGGTTTTGTAAGGCTGACTCCTGTTCATCCACTTGCTACATAAAACTTTAATTGATCCTGAAGGCACCAAGAATTGATATAGGAAACATTTGATTAAATATATATAAAATATACATATATATGAATGGGAGTTATCTTAAAATGGAACAAGAAGTATATTTTTTAAAATTTCCAAAACTAAATTTAGTATGGAATGCTCATCTAAATGGCTTAATAGACCAATAGTTATATGTGATATTTCTAGCTAGAATAACAATCCAAGAATCTTTTTGGAGTGGATCTTACTAAATAACTTTCTCATCTTATATTTATGCAGGTGAATTTTCCATAGGTGGTCATTTTCTGGTAGGTAGATTATGAAGTCACATCTGATTATATACTTCCTTCTCTCAACTTCTGGTACATTCACTGTCAGTGTCACATAGCTTAGTAGTTAATAGTTCTCTCATTTTCCAGATTAGATTTGATTCCTAAGTTAAATATAAGCTTCTTAAGGGCAGAGACCATGTCTCATAATTCCTTTTATCTACCATAAGACCTAGAACAGTACAAGCATGTGTAGACTCCATTAATTCTTGGTTGGCATATCCTATCAGTTACATTCTCTAATATATGAAATGGTATTAATAAAGAATTCAACCTTGAGCCATGTGAATTTCAGCCAAAACTACCTTGTATGGCCTTTTATGGATACACCAATAAATGAATAAAACTTAAAAATCTCTGGTTGAGGTACCTACCTGAAAGACAGAATGAAAATAGCCTTTTTTACCTGATACTCAAAATTGAGTAACTTTGTAAAAAAAACATAAGAAATTATAGGATTGGGAGAGCCAGCCCAAGATGTCAGGTCATAGGTAACCTAACAACTCCCTTAATATACCCCTCCAAATAACTTTAAAGTAATGCCTCGAATGAAATTCTGGAGCAGCAGAGCTACCCAAAAGGATGAGACATTTTTCCAGCCTTAGAAAACCTAGGAGGTTATCAGGAGAAGTTTGGGAGGAGAAGGAGAAGGGAGGAGCAAACCTCTCCAGAGTCCACACACACGACAGTGGCAACAATAGCTACAGTAGCAGCAGCTTCAGAAGCACCCATCCCAGAGAGGGTAAGGGATGACAGAAGATCCTTTGTAGGCACTGGGTTCAGCTGGCACTTGACTTGATACTCTGTCCAGTTCTGGGTCACAGTTCCAGGGCAGAGAGCAATGGGGATTGATCACAAGGGAGCAGGGAGTCTGGTCAGAGTTCAAGGCAAAGGGAATGCTAGCATTTGAGGCTGCAAGGGACTTTCCTGAATAAAGACCAGAGCACAGACCAGGAAAGTAGTGATCATACCTCTCCCTGCATCACACCACATAGGAAGTACCAAAAACTTGCAGAACCCCCCAGAACTAGCTTTGAAAACAGCACAAATAAGCTTAAAGCTTAGGACAGTACCTTCCCATCTCCAGGTGAGCAGATTCCAACTTTGACCTAAAGTTCAAGTCAAAAATAAGCTGCAAAAGGGAGAAAACAACAACAAAAAGAATTTGATTATAAAAACCTACTAAGATAGAAGGGAAAATCAAGACATAAAGATGTCAGAAGATAACAGTGTGAAAACAGTCACTAATAAAGCCTCAAAGAAAAATGCTAATTGGACCCAAGCTCAACAAAGTTTCCTGGAAAAGTTAAAGAAGGAGATAAAAGTGGTATAGGAAAAGTTGCGAAAATAAATGTAATTGATGCAAGAAAATTAATGACTTTGTAAAAGAGGCACAGAAAAATACTGAAGAAACTAATACTGTAGAAATAGAATTGGCCAAATGGAAAAAGAGGTACAAAATCCCACTGAAGAAAATAATTTTCTAAAAATTAGAATTGAACAAGGGGAAGCTATTGACTCCACAAGTCAGCAATAAAACAAAGTTTAAAAGATTGGAAAGACCAGACCATATTGCTATTTGTCCATTTAAACTAACATTGGTCTTGTGTATCTACCCTTCCTTGTTCCAGAGAATGAACTATGGCACTCTTATTTTTAACAGATCCATTCTTTACCTTATAGAAGTTTCTTCTTGTTTATTTCATAAACCTTATACTTCCCTTTCAAATGTTTCCTCTCTCCTAATAGAAAATGGTCATGATCCTTTTATCCTTTCATATACTTGAAAACTGTTCCATCAATCCAGATATCTGTTTTCCAGTCTCAATTTTCCTGACTCCTTTAATTTTTTCTCTTTAACCCTACCATCATAATCATTTTTATTCATAGTTTTAAACAGTTAAAATATAGCTTACAAATAGCCCCAGAAATTGAAATTGAAATTTGAGATTTCAAAACTTGACAGTTATTATGCTATTAGCAAGTTAACCCTTAAGGTTTGGGCTGAAGACTGGACCTTCCAACACTTTGTGAATTTCAACTGTGGGATTTTATGCTTAAATGTTCCCACCAATTAAAAGTGTAAAGCCATGCATGAAGAATTGTATGTCTCACTAGCTTGCCATATTTTGGTCTTATTTTAACTCTTATTGTAGCAAGCTTTGCATCATTGTAATAGAGCCATAAAAATGTTGTACAGATCTTTTTCTAGACTACAATATTTCATACACTAAATGCTACAGGTTCGGCTATCAAATAGGCATAATATACTAACCAAACATCATCTGTAGTTTTCATAGGCCATTTTAAAAATGTGCATTTCACTGCAGTATAGATTGAATTGTGACAACCAATTTCCATTCTTGTAATCTCTTTCAGTGGCTGGTTGAAGCTGAGTTATTTCCGCACATAAAGAAAAAGCTAGAAATCCAGTTGATAGCTAATACACCGAAAAGCAAACAATTTTAAAACTCTAGTCTGTATATTATATGCCTAAAATAAATCTATGATTTTAAAAGGATTACTTGAACATTTAAGTTCCGTTATTATTGTTATAATAATGTTCATGAAGTTATTGTGAAAACATTGTATACATGTTTATTTTTTGAACCCAATTTAAAATTTAACACCTAGATTTTAAAGTCTTTGGGGGAAGAAATCTAGACTAAAATCATATCATTCTCAATTTAGGACTGAATTTTTCAAACATATCTTCTAAAATTATAATACTTTCAGTGTTTTAAAAGATGATTTATCATTTTTGCCATTTGATTTGCACTTGTAGATATCAAAAACAAAGCTGTTTTAGGCTTTTGAGCAACTAAGTCAGGATACCCAATTTTGCTAAATTCTCAGGGCCCACCACGTCCCTTTGCACAGTGCGGACTTCAGTTGTTAGCATCTAGACAGCTGAGTCCAGTCTGATACATAAGTGTAACCTGTGTATTGCACAGTGTGTTTTATTTCACCATATGTTTTTATTAAATTTACATAATTACATTATATAAGAGAAGAGTTTCAGAAAAACTTGTCTGGTCATATAATTATCTGGAAAAAGAATGGTTCTGAAGCAAAGGAACCTTTCAGACTAATTGGCTACATGTTGCAGCACAGAAATAATGGCCTTTGAGTGGAAACACCATCTTCAAAGCCATTACAAACCCTTTGAATGAATAAATATGCAGGTTGGTTTGAGTGGGTTGTTTTTTTGTTGTTTTTTTTAAAGGAGGAGCTCACCTATGTAGTGGAATTTTCTCAACAAACAACTTGCTTAACCTCATAAAACTTTTATTCCAAAACAAAAGTCAATAAATTCAGAAATCACGTAGGAGGCCTCTAAGAAATAGCCCAAGGTGGTAGCACCCACCCATCTGTTCACATCATTGAGCCCAGCAAGAATTGCCAGGTTACTCTCCATCCATAGCTATTGATTCAGACTTCAGCCTGGAGTTCAGTTTTGTTTTTCCAAATTATCAGGCAAGTTAAGACCCAAGGCTAGGCATTTCATACTTAAAATTCTCCTAGTGAAGTGGTCCCAAACCTAGTCTTTGTCTCAGGCAAAACACCTCCGTATCAATGCATTCATGGTTATGAGAAAACTAGCACCAGCCCCCCAAAATGTTTTACATTGAGACTGAAAGAACACAAAAGATCTAAAAAAGATACAATTCAAAGGTAATTCAGCCTACATTTTAACTTCGAATTACCTGGCTTATGTGGCTTTTTTTTTTTAAATCACATTTATTTATTTAAGCAGTTTTGTATGCTTTGTCTTTTCATTTCTTTAGGTAATGTGCTGCATAGATGTTTGTATAAACTGGAGTCATCCTTAGATTTCAGTTGGTGACTTTTTTTCACGTGACTATACATGACTTACTATAAAATACTCTAACTTCTAGGGTTTGGTATTTGTAGAAGCTGAAACACGGAGATATCTAGCTGCCATGGTTATTAGGAAAGGACAGGAGAAATACAAGCTAGGGAATATTCATGTCTAAGTATGCTTTTCTGGAAAAGAAAGTGTAAAAAAAATCTATCTCCTCAAAACCCTCTTGTTAACGGGTATTTTTTGTTGGTGTGTTTTCCTCTTCAATTGGTGTCCATTCCTCTAAACTGCGGATGGAATATCATGTATGAATTTATAAATACTTACTTTTAGTTACTTTGCTTTTGTATAAGCTGTCTGATAACTTGCTATGCTGTATAAGTTGTGTTTGATGGAACAGTGTGAGTATGAAATATGAAATAAAGCAAATTACTTTTCCTTTTTTATCATCTATGGATGCCACTATGAAAGCTGACATTAAGCCACTACAGAGTTTTCTATGAATACTTGTAAGTAAATGCTTTGATATATATAAACCTGAATAAAAAAAGATTGTATTGATACAGAGACATTGGATAAGAAAATTTTAAGACAATTCTTTAGGTTTAAAAAAGGCTTGCTGTAAAATGGTGCATTACTCCATTTATTAAAGATCATATTAATGACAACAATTGTGACCTTTTGACTGGGTGAATTCTACCAGAAGTTTGGAATGCTTGAAAAATTGGTTTTTGTATCCTCAAGAAAACTGGAACATTCACCTCCATTGGCTTCTCTGATACTTAAATCAGTGACCTTTGATTTTATTTGACATGAGCATTCTTGCTAGTAATGCCGTTCACAACTCCTCTGTGATTGTGCAAAAGGTCTTTAGGAGTTGGAGCAGCCAAAAATTTCACTGCCTTGAGCCAGTCGCCTCATGGGCGCCCTTTATCCCAGGCTAGTCCTGACAACGAGTCCATTATCAGCGCCTCCTGGATCGTCTTTATACAGAACCGTGTGCGTCCGCTCAGTCAGGAGGTGGCAGCGCGCAGGGCGTCATTGGAAAGATGCCTAAACCCCCTTCAGTTTGGCACGAAGCCCTTGACAAGCGAGATACTTAGCCCAGGTTAGACGGCCACCGGCTCGGCTCCTCTTGTCTCCCTGGCCAGCGGCACGAAAGACAAAGTCCTGGGCGAGTTCGCAGGGGGAGGAGAGGTGAAGGGGCTTCTTGGGAGGGGCATTGAGGTCGGGCTGGAAGAGAGGAATTCAACAGAAGGGGGGAACGTTCCCAGGCAAAGGAAGAGGGGGAGCAAAGAGGCAGGCAGTGCCTGTGATGTGGAGAAGCCCGAGACGGGGGTCTTTGAGGGTCTGAATTTCAGGCAAAGGAGTTGGGGACCTGGTTTGGTTCCCCGAAGAGAGATTAGGTATGGAGAGGAGGAGTCAGAGGAGCCAACTGCAAAACTTCCTGCCCGCTGGGGCCATCAGTCCTGGGGAATGGCGAGCTTTGGCTCTCTTGAAAGCCCTTTTTCAGATACAACAAGCGAATGCCAGTACGAGAAAGTCTTGCAACAGGAGCTCTTGGGAGTCCAGAGGGTTATAACAACAGTTTCGTGGGTTTTTAGATTCACAAAATTTTATGGGCATTTCATTTGGTCTGAAAATCCTAACTAGAGCCAAGGAGGGGATGGCTCTGAGTCAAGCATTTTTTGATTAAGAATGGAGGAGGGTTGGAGGCAGCTGGGTGGCTCAGAGGTCCTAGGTTCGAATCTAGCCTCAGATACTTCCTAACGAAGTGACCCTGGGCAAGTCACAACCCCCATGGCCTAGCCCTTACCACTCTTCTGCCTTGGAGCCAATACACAGTAAGGTTTAAAAAAAAAACGAGGAGGGAAAAAATAACTATCCCTCGCTAATGTGAGGACCTGAACAGTAGAAGGCGCTGAAAGCGGCCCGTGGCGGTAACCCTTTTAACCTTCCTAACCATTTGGCTTCCCGGCAGGCCCCCGAGCACGTGCCAGAGGAATTCTTGGCAGGAAGCGTGTGGACGGTGGCCAGAGACCGCGTTGCAGCGCACTGAACAATAAGAGCGGCACTAGGGCTAGGAGACGGCGAGAAACTCCTTTGGTGACTCACGTTTGTTCCACAGGCTAATGCAATACTCCATTTGACAAGCTTCCCCTCCCAGGCCTGCACTCCACCCCGGTGGGTCGCATTTGAGTGGTTATTCAGGTCCTTGTAACTAACGCTCTGCTTTTTTAATGACCTCGAATGAGATCCTCTGACCTGGGAAGTTCACCTGAGCCGGGTCCCTCAGAGCCTCCTAATGACGGCCTCCCTTGTGTGGCAGGGCCTAGGAAAGGAGGCCAGGCCTGAACAAAGGAAAGGCCCGCCTTGACCTACACTTGCAGCATCCTGGAAATGGACTCCCTTGTCGCCATAGGCGAAACTTCCCCTTTTGAGCCCAAGAAAATAGTGACTTTAGTCCGCTTTTCAATCAAATTCAAAAAAGTATTTGTCAAACGTCCAAGACTGTTCTCTGCCTTAGCTGGGCCTTCTTTACAGTTTGTGAGCACAGACTCTTAACGATGGAAGGACTGGACCCCAAGATTGCTGAAGGGAACCCCCCGGGGTCTCGGCTGTGTCCCCACACTGCCTAGGCACAATGACCCAAAGAGGATGAGGTTAGGATCCGGGGGTAAAGGGGAAGAAAGGAAAAAGGGGGTTCCAGGACATGGCGGCTCTCTGTTCTCTTGGATGAGCGAGTGGGGCTGAGATAGCTGTGGCGGAGCGCTCACCTGGCGAGATTAGAATAGGCTGAAATCTCTCGTCTATGCTCTCTATTTCAAGCAAATATCAAACTGGAAACTAAGGACGAGTTTTAATTTAATTGTAACAAGATCATCTCACTTTCCTCGTGTCCTAGAGTTTAATGGCGTCTGGCTAACCTCCCATTAGAGCTGGCAGTGGCAGCTTAGGTTCTCTGCTCCCAAATCCAGTGTTTTTCTACCCAGTCCCAAGAACCCTATTCTCTAGGCTAACCTCCCATAATTTGATCAATGGGAAAACGAGAGAACAGAGAAGCGAAACAGCCTGAAACTGGAAAATGCCAAAGGAGAGAGGGATGGGGCACAGCTGAGGCTGCAAAGAGCTCGTGAGCAGCGAGCACGGAGAACAGGCCCTTGTGTTTGGCACCCAAGAGCTCTAGTAACTTTGGAGAGGGCAGTTTAGGTGGAATGATCGAGCCGGGAGTGGATTGTTGGGAGTTAAAAAGAAAGTGAGCCGAGAGAAAAAGAGGAGCCCCCTCGTGTAGATAGACTTGAAACGGGAGGGAGCTGCTCTTGAGTGGGAGCCCTGAGAATTCTGAAGCATGAAAGAGGCCTGGGAGAGCCTCTGTGGAGTGCAGGGTGGGTTGCCAAGAAGGGCCTGTCCGGCAGCAAGGGGGGCCCACTGGAAGTCGTATCACGAATTTTTAATGAGCCCAATCAGAACAGTAGCACGGTATTCTCCAACTTCATTCCGCAGCACGAGTGAAGGAGCAAAAGCAACCGATGGGGGCGGTGACCAAGGTTAAGAGGTGGCCCACCCTAACGAGGGGGGACGATGTAGACGAATGGATTCATTATGGGTCCTGATGGAGGGCGGATGGCCTAGGAAGATGGAGACGGGTGTGGAACATGATGAAGAGACGGACGTGGCCGGGATCGAGGCTCATATAGGCCAAGTAAAATGGAACAGAGAGCGAAAGACTTTGGAGACCGGCCGTGGAAAGTGGGTTAGATGTGAAGACACAGGAGCCTGGTATGCTTATTCCAGAAGAGATGACCGTGCACTTTGAAACAGAAAAGAGCACCAGGGACCCGCCGGTCCGTACTTGAGTGCCCTCCGTTTGCTGCCGTGTGAGCGAGCTGCCATGATGCTGGAGGGGAGAGGACCAGCCCGTCCCTACGCCTCACAGAGGGCGTATTTGCATGACGCCATACCACGCAGAGCGTCCGTGTCAGACACAGCCCGCCACGCTCTCCACTAGGGAAATAGTTAACAAAATGACTCAAAAGACAACAGAACAAAGATAGGGCATCCGATCCCAACCAGAGCCTGCCTTTTCTTTTAAGGGATGGAGTGCCTCCCCCCTGCCACCGTCACAAGGCGAGTGAAGACCGAGAGACCCTTCTGGCTTTGCCACATCATACCAAGTCCATTCTTTTCAGTACTTGTCAGACCCCAAAGCTCCCACGTTGTCCACTGGAACCAGGAAAGGCAGCTCTTGGGACATGAGTGTTAGCCTCCGCCAGTCTAGCTCTGCCATTTACTCATTGTGCACGAAGTCATTTATATTTTGAGATTATTTGTAAAATAAAATGGAGAGATTAGATGATCTCTCTGGTCCGTTCCAGCTCCAATGATCCCGCCTTCACACAAGCCCAAGTCTCCCTCAGCCTTAAAAAAAACACCTTCATTAGGTCCTACCATCCCCCTATGCTATTGTCACCCATCCTTCTTCCCCTTCTCAGCCAAAATCCTGGGGAAAGGTGACTCTACTTGTCCCCCCTTTTTTCTCCTGCACTTTTTGCCATCTGACTTTTGAGATCGTCATTCAACTGAAACAGTTCTCTCCAGTTACCAATAATATTTAAATCACAGAATCTGATGATCTTTTCTTGATCCTCAACCTTTTTGACTTTCCTACTGCATTTGCTCATTGAATAACCTTTCCTCTTGTACATTCCTTCCTTCCTGGGTTTTTGTGACATCTTTCTCTTGGTTTCCTTTTAACTGTATGACCACTCCTGTTCATCCTCTTTTATTCACTTATCCATATTATACCGCACAACTATGGAGGTTCCCCAAGATTTTGCCTGAGATAGAAGGCATCCTTCTCTATTTCTCTATTTCTTGGTAACCTCATCAGTCCCCACAGGTGTAATTATCATCTCTCTGCAGATGAATCACAGATCCAACACCAGTCTTTCCCTTGAGCTTTAGTCGTGCATCCCTAACTGCCTATTGAACATTTCGAACTGAACGTCCCACTTGTAGGAGTTTGTTTTGCTTGACTAATTTGTTTCAAGGATTTTCTTTTTCTTTTTCTTTCCTTGGAGAAATGGGAAGGGGACGAAACAAAAAAAAATGCTTGTTCATTGAAATTTTAAATTTGACTTAATTTTTATTAGCTATGAACAGAAGGCATTAGTTTTTCTCCTAAACCCTTCCTCTTCTAACCTTCCCTTTTTATTTCAAAGGCACTATCATATTTCAGGCCTTCCTGACTCTTCCTCACCCCATATACCCAATCAGTGGCCAGATTTTCCCATTTCTACCTCCAGTCTCTACTAGAGATGCACATCTCTTACATCCACCCCCAGCTCTCTGTTTAAGCAGCTACCACCTTAGTTTATGCCCTCATCACTGCTTACCTAAATTATTTCAATGGCCTCCTCATTGGTCTGTTTGGCTCAAATCTCTACCAACTCATCTTTCCTGCATATTGCTGCTAAAATAATTTTCAGTAAGCATAGATTTAACCCCCTCAACTTAACTCTAAAAGCTCTTATTATTATAATCAAATACAAGGTGTCCAACCAATCTTTCCAGTCTCACTAGACATCACTCCTGCATTCTGTAGAACAACCACACTGGTCTTCTCTCACACCTGGCACTCCCATCTCCCAGCCTGTGCATAGGTCATGCCCATGCCACCAATGCAGCCTCTCCTCACCCCCACCTTGCAAAATCCCTCTCCCATCTACCTTCTCTCCCAAATGCCATTGCATTGAACAACTTTGCATTTATTTGCATTCATACTACTTATATTTATTCTGTATATATATATACTTATTCCCCTTATTATAATGTAAATTCCTTGTGCCTAGGGATAATTTCATTCTTCGCATCTGTGATCCCAAAGCCTCCTTGCGGTGCCTGACATTTAAAAAATGTATTTTTTGGATTAATTCATTTATTTAAGGGAGAGGAGTTGAATTTACTCTTTTAACTTCAGAATTGTCTTTACTCCTGACTCTCCCTTACCCCACATATTCAATCAGTCAGTGGTCAAATCTTCCAACTACCACTGGTCTCTACCAGAGATGCACATCTCATATCTAAAATTGGAAATATCATATGCATGAATTTCACACAAATGGTGTCCCAGAAATAATTATAACGTGCATAAAAATATAAATAACTGGATTAGGAGGTTTTACTTTTTTTTCCACTTCATATCAGATCTATTTATATCACTTGTTTTAACAGAAAACTTATTCAAACATGACTCTTGGGACATCTGGATTTCATTTTTAAACATTTGAATTGCTATTTCTGGTTAATTGGTCTTGTTATTTTTAATTTTATGCTAAATCACTTAAAAAAAAAGAAACAAGGAAATAGTGTCTCTGCCATCAACCCTTAAACGCACCATTTTGTCCACTAGGTGACTACCTTCCTTTATGTTCTAGTGACCAAGATGCCGTCCATGACTC
Source organism: Monodelphis domestica (assembly GCF_027887165.1). NCBI lineage: Eukaryota > Metazoa > Chordata > Mammalia > Didelphimorphia > Didelphidae > Monodelphis > Monodelphis domestica. Next base: position 90,727,428 of record NC_077234.1, on the reverse strand, counting down.
TTACACTAGATGTCTCTGTTCTCTGGCTCCCAATGTGGCCAAGCACACAAAGCTTTGAATCATTTTTTTCTTTTCTTATTGAAAATAGGAATATAAATAATTGCTCTCCATTCATGCAAGTCACTTTAACCTCTACTGCCTCAGTGTCCTCATCTGCAAAAGATGGGTAATAATGACACCTACCTCCCAAGGATCAAATAGGATCACATAGGTAAAGCACTTTGCAAATGCTAAAATGCTACATGAATGCTAACTATTACTATTTCCTATTACATGTAGAAGGAATAGCCCCTTTTTTGGTGACTGACTGTGAAAGAAAAGAAAGGCTCCTAAATGGGTGGTAGTTCTTCCTCTAAAACAATATATCTACCACTTGTTCTGTCCCAACCCAAGAAAATGGCAGAAGCTTCAGTTTAGCCTTATGAATTGATCTTAAAACTATAATTAAAAATTAAATCACAATGTCCAGGGCTAGATTTTCAGATCAGATAGCCTAGTAGGATGGGAGAGGTCATCCAAGGGAAGATTTTCCCAACTGTGTTAGAAACTGGCTATTTATATTTGTACAAGGACATCATTTCTGAATCATATTCCATTCTCTTCTTCAATCTGCACATTATATTCCATTCTTCATAGTTGTAGGCATGCCCTGAGGTTCATACCCAAGACTGGCAATCATAATAAGCTCTCCTTCCTTTTTGTGCTGCTGTTTGCAATTGGCATTGCCCTGACAGCATCAGTGCTGGCTGACACACCCAGAAGTCAAATAGGACAAGAATTACCCCTTCTAGGCAAAAAAATCAATTACATTTATTTTCCAGAGAGCCCTACAAATAAATAACATAAAAAGCATAATTCTCATTACCAATCTCTGCAGTCTTTCTATCCTAATATTTAAGTACTTTAATATTTCAGACTAGCCCCCTTACTGTGTACCACCAACTACAAACTCATCAATTTTACCTTATTGCCATCAGTTTATGTAGTGTTTATGTTACTTTTAAAAATGTACTCATTTACTGAATATCGGTTACAGATTGGTGTACATTTTGCATTAAAATAATTTGCCTTATAGGCTACCTAAGCTTAAGTGGATCTGCGATGTCCTCCGTGTAGACCTGACCACCAATGAAGCAGATTATAATTCATCCTGGATGTGACCTCCCTTAAGTACCAGGGGCTCCTCCTCCATTTCCCTCTTGACATGCCAAAGACCACGGCGGGTGAGCAGGGGTCCTCTGCTTAGGGAGCATGCCTTTTGCTCTCCCTTGGCTTTGTTTTCATTCATGGACCAGCTCACCTTCATTTTTGATCCTACACTCCCCAAATGCCATCGATTCACTCCATTCCTTCCCAGTTCTTCCTTTGCTGTGTGTGGCAGACCAATCTTGTCCTCCCTTGCTTCTCTGCTGTCCTCTGGTGACTGTTTGTTTTTAATTCTTTAGAAGCTAATGTTCCATAAATCATAGTCATATACCAACACACAACCCATTTTACCTATGTGATTGTACAAGTCATCTGCTGCATAATGCTAATAATGGAGGAGTTTCAACAATATCTATTTTAATATATACTTCAAGATCCATTATTTCAGCAATAGGGGTACTCCCTTCACTACTTAAAGCCATAACTCTTTAAATGTTTTCTTGAGTTGTTATAACCAAAAAAAATAATTCATCTGGTAGCAAACTTAAAGAGCAAACAATGATAGTTAATAATAATAGACTAATATTTATATAGTGCTTTATAAATATTTCATTTTATTCTCATACTAGCCTTGGGATAAGGTGCTATTATTATCACCCCCATTTTATAGATGAAGAAACTGAGGCAGATGGCAATTAACTAATTTGTCCAGGGTCACACAGCTAGAAGGTGACTAAACCTAGATTTGTACTCAAATCTTCCTGATTGAAGGTCCAGCTCTCTATCTTCTGTGCCAATAATATTATAGCAAAAAAGAGAGATCTAAAATAACACACAAATATTAGCGTAGGAAAAACTGGGGATGAAAGTTTAGATGTAATATCATTGCTACCCTTTCTTTTAATGCTTCTGTTTTCAGGTGGTATTGTACTTTTGGCATAGGTCATAGCACAGTCTGTAGTTATGCTTATTTATTCCAATAGGAAGAGAAGAATCAATAATATATTCATTAACCTGGCATTCCATCATAGCAAACCTATTTTTGAGTGATAATATATGTATAACCCAGAGAAATTGCTTGTCAACAGCAGGAGGGAGAAGGGAAGAGAAGAGGGAGACAACATGAATCATAAAAAAAAACCATGGGAAATGTTTTTAAATTAAATTTAAAATTAAAAAAATAACAACAACATCATAGCAAGCCTATAACTGGGAAGGTCAAGTCTAGGGTCCTGAGATCCATATACACTCAGAACAAATAGGCTTTACACAAGAAAAATCAAGTCAATTATGACCATTGTACAGGTTTATGACAAGCAGTAGGATGGGAAGTCCAGGTGTTTGAACATAGGCAGACCCTGTGGATAGACAAATGAGCTTAGCCTAAAACCAAAAGGATCAGTAGAAGAAAAGGAGGGCATCAATCAAATTTGAGAAATTATACAACAAATCTCAAGTTGCTCCATGCCAAAAAATCCTATTTTCAACACTAATGAAATTTTAATGCTGCTATATTGCTTCAAATTCTATAATAGCACAACCTAAAGATTCAAAATTAGATATGATCTGAAAATCAAGGGAGAGCTATATAGTGGACATAAGTTGGCTCTAATGTGTTATAATGACATACAACAACAACCAAAAAAAGTGATATAAAAATACCATTTATGAAGTCTATAATTAGAAAAGGTCATGTGCTAAAAGAATGAGATTAAAGATGCATATAGTCCATCTATCTCCTGGATGCTTCAAGACTTAAAGGAAGAACTCCAGAACATTGAATAGATCATCCATGGAGAATTTATGGGGTGACATGAACAAAAACATCAAAGAATGAGAAAACTTGAAAAGGTCACAATCTAGATTACTATAAGAGTATTAATGTCACTAAGACATTGAATCAAATATTTTTTAAAAATCATAATAAGATTCAGCAAAACTAACCAACACATCAGCCAAGTCCATTGTTACATGTATAGGTATCATTCCATACCTCTGCAAAGAAGGGAGGAGGGGATGCATTCTCTTATTTCTTCTTTGGAGTTAAGGGGGGGGGGCATTATAATTTCATAACATTCAGTTCTGATTGTTTCCATAACAATTATATTGTTATAGTCATTGTGTACATTATTTTCTTGGCCCTCCTTTCTTTGCATCAGTTTTTATGAGTGTTTCCCTGCATTCATCATATCCATCATTTCTTATACTGTAGTAATATTCCTTTACATTCATCTACCACAACTTGTTTAGCCATTCTCCAACCAATGGGCATTTACTTTGTTTAAAATTCTTTACTGATGGGGAAAAAAGGGCCATTATAAACACCCTGGGGATCCAAGATGGCAGAGTAATCCAGAGCAGATCTGTGCCACCATAAGAATCCTCTCTAACCAAGATTAAAATATCACCACAAAACAAATACAGGAGTGAAAGAACCACAAGGAGACAGAGCGAAACAACTTTTAAGACAAGAAAAACCCAAAAGGTAGGCAAAGAATATCAGGGGCACTAGGGTGATAGGGGAACAGAGCCAACGAGAAGCTGTAGCAAGGAGGGAAGAGCAAGCCACACACATACACACACACACCTGCTGTCCTGTAAATTTTAGATTTACTCCACCCTGCTTAGTCTAACAAACAGGAATGTCTACACCCCTACTTAAGGATTAAGTGTTGAGAAGGATGGCCTATGACAGACATGTGCTAGCAAATGACAAATCAGAAACAACTGACAGACCCCCTCCTGGGCTGTCTTAAGTCAAGCTTAAGCTACCATTGGTACATGTGAGATGCAGGAAGTGATATAAAAAATGGTCTATATATTTCGTGTCACTTCCTCTCTCTGGTCTCCTTTTGTGGAGAGGTGACTCTGGCTCTCGTTGGGCAACAGAGGCATCTTGGCATGGCTGAAGCTATTGTTTGGGTTTGACAGTAAGCATCCTTGATACAGTCCTGGGAGAAGCCCAATAGCATGGTTCAGGTGAGGCATCTTCCCTGAGCTCTCTCAGAGTTTAGGCTGATTACTTTTTTTTTCCCCTTTATCTTTCCTAAAAAGCACCATCCTCCTAGGAGGTCCCCCATCTTGAAGGAGGCCTTGTGGCTGGAAGATCTTTGAACTCCCCTTGGCTCAGGCTAGGCTGGAGAAATCTTATACCTTTTTCCCTCTCTCTTCTTCTTAATTCCTTCCCTCTATATTAATTAAACCACCATAAAATTCCCAAACTGACTTGAGTATTTTTATTGGGATTTGAATTAATCCCTGGTGACCATAAGGATAATATATTAGTCAGAAAGCCCTAAATTTACTCCTTACAGTCTGAGGTTCTGAACCTAACCCAAGCCAACATCCAGACCCTGAAATTATACCTGAACAAATAGCAGTACAAGCCAACCCACACCCTGTGAAATTTCAAACCTGTGGAGTATAGTCTGGGCTTGGGTAAAGACATATTTCATACTTTTGGGTGGCTAATAGTACTAAATACTAATCTTTTCATCTAGAAATCAGAGCAAAGCTCCAGGACAGGACAATAAAGAGTGTGCCTGATTGGATCAAGTACACAGTGAGACCAAAAACTTGAACCTAAGCCTGGGGCTAGAATTTTATTAGTCCCTGACCTGATCAAGATCATAGTGATCTAAAGCTTACACCTAGAGATCTGAGGCAAGTCTTTAAGCTATCAATATCACAAAGGTCAATTGAATCAGCAGGAGGAGGGGCTCTCAGAGCTCTCAGCCATCATACCATCACATCACCTCCCAAGCCTACCTATGATTAGATAGGAAAAATGAGCAAACAATTTTTAAAAAGCAACTAAATCTAAAGAATTTTTATAAAGACAAAGAACAAGGTACAGACACAGAAGGGGACACTGCCCAAACCCACCCTTTCCTTCCCCTTGCTCAACTTCTCCTCTTACTTCCCCCACCCCCTGTCCCTCCCCTGCTAGCCTAGCCTCCCTCCCTTCTCTCCATCCTCACTCTCCCCACTCCCCTTTGTCTCCCCTCCCTGTTCTCCTTCTTCCTGTCCTCCTTTCTTGACCAACCCCACTCATCCTACCCAGTGTCCTCCTCTCCTCCCTGCTATGACCAACCCTTCCCAACCCACCCAGTCTCCTCCTCCCCTCCCCTCCCCAATCCCTGTTCTATCCCCCTTCACCCTGCCTCCCCCTCCTGATGAACCTCTCCCTCCCCACCCAACCTCTTCTCCCCTTCCTCCCATCCACTTAGCCCCAACCAGAGCAACAAACCAGTCAATGGCAATCACAGACAACTCAAATACATTACAATATGAGCTGGACAGATGTGTAGGACTTGATGTACGCTCTGCTAATGGAAAGTTCCTTTCTCTTCTTAATAAGGGAGAGGGAGCTATTTATTCCCTGGCCCACTGAAGACCCTAAATGGGACCCAAATTTAGAGGAAGATTACATACATCTATGTCAGACTAGAAATGCATTATTAAAAGCAATGAGAAATTGTTCTGACAGGCCAGATACTTGAACTAAGTTCAAAAACTTGAAACAAGGGGAAAATGAGAAACCATCTCAGTTTATGGATAGATGTGTTGAACTGGGATGCAGATACCTTGACCTAGATCTTTCTAGAGAAAAAAATGTTAGACACATAAAAATACATTTTGTAAAAAACTGCTGCAGGGTTCTTGGAAACATTTTATGACTAAATGCCCTGATTGGTCCACTATGGACCTTGATAAATTTAAGAGAGTAGCAGTTTATGTCATTGATGGCCATGAAAAGTAAGAGAAAGAGGAAGCTGAATTAGTTGAGAGACCAAAGAAAGAAAAAGCTGAATTAGAGGAGAAATTAAGGGGAAAATAGCCAAATTAAAGGAACTAGTAAAATAAGAATCTGTAAGACAGACAGAGGTCATAGCTCTTTTAAAGGAATATAAGAGGCAACCAATGACTTGTTTGTTTGGTTTTTGTGGGAAGGAAGGCCATGTAGCTATGGATAGAAACAGAAACCAAGAAAATAGAAACAGGAGAATCTGGAGAAATAATGATAATAGCAATAATAGATCCTCTAACAGGATCAATGTGTAAAAATTAAAATCAAATGATTTCAATATTATATTTTATAAGATTTATTAATAATCACTAGAAGTAACAAAATAAAAAAGTAACCAAATAAAACCATGTGCCCATGGATAATCTACCTGTTCAAACAGCCTCACCCCATCAATGACCTGACCCAGGAAGGAAAGAGAGCTAGCCACAGAAGACCACCGTATTTATCCCCTGTCTATGTCAGCATGTAATGACAGAAAGTTAGTGGGCTCCTGAGAAATGTAGTTCAAAGGTACAAGATTTCCAATTACACAAATGATTGTAATAGGATAAATTATAACTCAGAACATAATGCATCATGTCAAGGAAACTATTATCACTGTGAGGTACCACAGAGAAATGGTCAAAATGACCAAAGGTATGGCCAGAGGTATGGCCAAAGGAATCTAGATGAATGATGGTACTTGGGAGAGGAAGTAACCTCAAAGAGTCTGGAGATGAATTTTAAGCCCTTTCAGACCTCACTGCCTTATTGTTAACTGTTTCAGTTTTTTCCCCTCCTTATAGTGAAGATGTCTATGTAAAGCAATCTTTAAAACAGATCTACACCCAGGAGACAAAATGTATAATTTCCAGCAAACTACTCCAACAGCTATCAAAATTGGAAAAAAGGATTCTTGGATTCATTGATCACATGTAAAGCAGTTATCTTCTATTGACACCGAGTAACTATATCCTGTCACAGATATTGTACTTGCTGTTTATTTTAAGATTTAATTTTGTTTTTAAGTTTACATATTAATCTAATTTAAAATATTCTGTTACATAATATTACTTTCAGTTACTATGTTTTGGCTATTTGCTATATGTTCTGTTACATTGTCTTTATTTGTACAGTCCTATCACTGGACTGAAGATAATACCATTATAAAAGTCCATAGACAAGTTGGATGAACTCTTTTCCATGGCAAAGCCATAGGTCCTTATGGATGCTGGGTTTGTCACCAGATCCAGCAGAGCTCTATTTTGTCATGGGCAACAATTCCAGTTCACATTAATGAGGTTACCACAGCTTATAACATAAGGAGGCCACTTATTACCTAAACAGCTTTTTGCTCCTTTTGCCTTTGTTAACTGTCACATAGATAATGATGGATGTGTAAAAATGGAGATTTTGAACCCCGGACTTCAATTCTCAGAAGTCCTTGGTAGTTCCCAGAATTCCCCAAAATCTTACTGGAGATACCCACCTGGACTGAAAATAAAATGGGCATTTAAACTGACTGTACCACCTACTCGTGCTCTGCTTCTGCTCCCAGGCTCACACGGCTCTCTACCTAGCAGGCAAGATGTAGAGTAAGTGGTTGTGAATGGGCTCTGTGCCTAGGCACATGCTTTCTTATTTTGTATTTTTTTATTTCTTAATCTTTAATAAACCTCATAAAAATATAATACTTTTAGCGGAGAAACTAAATTTAATTTTAACAGTTGGACTCCATCAAAATGGTTACAACCTATATCAATGACCTTTGAAGAATTTAATGAGCTGAAAATCTCAATTGATTTTAATTGATCTTCAGAAATGTTTTTAGATATCTAGGAGCACCACTAATTCTGACTGATCATTTGCTTACCTTTGACTTGTGTGTGACAAGAGGTAAGGATCTATTGAGTTGTAAGTACATGGGTGACAAAGTGAAGTCCAACCGTACCATTTCATTCCTTACCTCCACATTTACCTGTGCTAGGGTACAGCTCCAAAATGCAATGGATGGGTTGTATAAATACATGCATTTCACAGCTGTTACAGTCTCATTTTGAAGAAGAGAGGATTTCCATTGGGGCTTGGTGACCCCTGGACAGTTCTATATTTGTAACTCTTCAGCTTACTCCACCCTTCCACCAGGATGGAATGGTATTTGTGGTTTAGCCTATGTTATTCTACCTGTATCCATGCATGATCACTATATTGGCTGGATAGACATGTCCACAGCCAGAAATCTAGGCTCTTAGTGGCATTCTAGACCCAAGAGGTCAAGGCCAAATTCAGTAGCATCTTCATCAGCAGTACAAAGGTTTTTCTGGGCACTCCTACCAAATTTTGGAATGATGGCAATGATAGACTGTTAGAAATATCTCAGCTGAGGTTGAAAGATTGGCTCAAGACACAGTTCAAGTCATCTCCCAAACTAAGGCCATCTCTTACCTACAGGAAGAGATTGACTCCTTCACAAAAAACAGTTCTACAAAATTGGCTGGCCCTTGACATGCTCACAGCTGCAACAGGAGGTGTGTGTGCCTTTATTAATCAATCTTATTGTTCTTATGTAAATAGATTTGGAGAAATTGTGACAAATATTCATGAGCTTCAAAGGATTTTAAATGACACACAAGTGGCTATAGAGACTCATGTGACTCCTAATGATAAATGGTGGAATCTCTCATGACTACAGGAAACTGGTTTGCTTGCAGTTGTCATCAAATGAGCTCTTATAATTTTGGGGATTGTGGTACTTCTTAGAATCTGAATTAGTTGTACTACTGTTTAAAACAAGCTTTTACCTGGTGAAAAAAATATGTACACTCACACTGTGGATCATGGCCAAGTTAGAAAGGAAATAGAACTTGCTTTTGAGTAAGAAACCTTTGTGTTATGTCTCTGTTTGACTGACAGGTCACATGGAATGTGAATTATGAATTCTTGATTTTTTATTTTTATTATTGTTTTTCTTTATATTTTCAATAGCATATTTGATTTTTCTCTCTTTTTTTGTACTTGATATATGGAATCAGTATTAATGTTTTTTTTTATTTTGAAGGATAAGTTTACAATATCTATTAGCTCTAATACCAATGCATGCCCAAAAGCTTTAGACTATGGAAACCTGATATTGATTGTTAAGTATTATGGGACTTTAATAATTGTGTCTGATTTCAGAAGAAGGGATCACAAAAGAGCCACTGCACAGTGCAAAGAAACACAAGGTCAAGGAGACCAACAATCCCTGTGAGATTGATGAGTATCTATCTATGTCAAGACAGAGGATTTGTTTTGAGGTTCAAGAAAGGCTATTTGACCACTTCAGATGCTGGACTTCCTTATGCCAGATTCCTACAAATACCGTAGTTTGGCTTTCATTTTGGTTCCCCTATCCCTGAGATTGAAGGTAAAATTAGACTAGGGAATCATTCTTCCCTTTTACCTCATAATCGAATCCCTTTTCTTTTATAATATGGCAATTTTCTGTAGTCCTGGCTGCTGATGGGTAAGTGCAATATTGCTGCAATTGTCTTGCAGGCTTGTAGGATATAAATCACTATAATTGTGCCTTGCTGGTGATTCAAGGACTTGTTATGGGTTTATTTTTCTTTATTCATAATTTTATACACATAAGATTTTGATGTATATTTTTATCCAGAATTTAATTTTTTCTCTTCCATTGGGTTTTTTGGTTTTCTTTTGAGAATTAATTTGTATACCTCATGACTCAGCCATGTATCCTGGAGTGATTCTAATGTTGGTCAATGCCCTCCTCAGGGAGGGATTGTATAATTATCCTAAAATCCAAGGTTTAAGAGCTTTTAAAGCAATTTTAGGAAAAGGAAATCATCAACACCTTGAATCAGGAAAGTGGATCTTTTGGAGAAAGTGCCATAAGGATGAAAAAGATCCAGAGTGAACTTTGGGATATAATGAACTGAACTGGAGGGGGTTGAACATATCATTTATTCAAAATGTAAACTCTTATGCCAAAGGGGACTGCCCCCTAATTGTTTTTTGCCAATGCATCTATCAATCATTTTTTTGTTTTCTTTCTCTTTTCTTTCCCTTTTAAACCCAAATTGCTGTAATTCCCTCTTTGTAAAGTGCAATGTTTTACACACCTCATTGGGGAGACCTGACATGTTAATCTCCTAGAAACCCCAAGGGAAGAGATTTTAATGAGCTGGTCTCCCAAAGAATCACAGGGAGATTGTATAAAGGGAACCCTCTCCCCCAGGAATCACATAACTACGGTCATCCTACCTGTGTCCCTACACTGTGTGCACTACTACCTCACATGAGAGCTTGGGACAGGGACCTAGGCACATGACCTAGAAGGGAAAGGTTAGGATCTGAGGGATAAAGGAAAAGAAATAAAAGAGGGGGTTCCAGGAAGTGGGCTCTCTCTATTCCCTTGGATGTGGTGGTAGAAGACTGTGACTAAGATAGATAGCCATGTGGAGAGCACCCACGTGGTTAGATTAGAAATAAAAGTCAGTCTCTATCTATCTGCCTTCTCCATTCAAGTAAATTTTAATAAACTCTATGGAAATTAAGAACCAGAGAGTGTTAATTTAATTTAGTTTTTACAATAAGTCATATGATATCAAAGTGAATAAAAAATTTTAACTGAAAACAAATTAGGAAGTTAATAACAAAACCTTATAATCAGGCAGCTAACACCTCTATTACCATTTCACAAATCTCCAGACTCAAGGTTGAGTGTCCAGTGGGTTCTCTGTGTCCAGTGTTGATTTATTAATCCAGAGCTATGGTCTAGGAGAATCTGAAAAGTGTGCAAGTCTAATCGTTCCACATTAACCATCTTGAATATTAAACATATTATTAATATTAAATTATTATTATTATTAAACATTAACATAACAAAATAAATAAATAAAACATAAAAATATTAAACAAGTGACAGGCACAGACAGTTTGACCATGAGTGAGTAAGATAAGCTCCATGTTGCTGATATATTGGAGAAACCAAAGGGCTAGTCCTGTGGGGGATTAGAGAAGGATATGTGTTCATTTAGTTCTTTTTTTCTGGGTTTTCTATTTGGACATTTCATTTCTTACCTAACTTCCTGTTTTCTGTTAATGCACCACTATTGTCCTCTCAGTCTGCTTCCCAGACTAATAAGTTGTCATTTTCAACTTCACAATCTCTCATTCCCCATTTTCAATAAATTGCTAAGATCTATTACTTCTACCTTCAACATCTTTCCATGTTTCCTCCTCTCCACTCCAACTAATACCACCCTAGTTTAAACCCTCATTAATTCTCTTTACCTTTGATGATTGGAATAACTTCCTAATTAGTCTTCCTTCTTTCAGTTTCCCTTGACTATTTCATGCCAATATGAAAATAACCTTCCAAAGGGTAGTTAGGTGGTGCAGTGGATAGAGAGCTGGGCAGGAAGTTAGAAAGACCCAAATTCAAATACAATCTTGGACATTTACTAGCTGTGTGATCCTGGGCAAGTTACTTAACCCTGTCTGCCTCAGTTTCCTCCTCTGTAAAATAATCTAGAGAAGGATGTGACAAATCACTCTAGTATCTCTGCCAAGAAAACCCCAAATGGGGTGTGACAAGGAAATCACTTTAAAAGACTGATATATATTAATTTAAGGTCGCCAAGGAATTCAGCTATGTAATTCCTAAATGAAAACTCAAGTCAGCAGTCAACCTTTTATAGAGTTTAATTACAAACAGGAGGAAGAAAGGAATTAGAGATAGAGAGAGAGAGGGAGAGAGAAAGGGGAGAGAAGGGAATAGGGCCTAAATACCCCTTCTGTTTAGGCTGGGCCAAAAGGCCCAAGCCCTTAGATAGCTGAGGCAAAGAAAAGAGATCAGTCCCTATTACTCACGTGACCAAAATGGAGAAACAGTCTCAGGGGCCTCCACCTCCAGCTTCCTTCAGAGCCAACCCTCAAAGCACCACCTCTCAGAGCCAAAACCTCTCCAACCACCCACCCCCTCGTCCTCAGACCCCTCTCTCTTTAAGGAAACCATCCAAGTTCCCTCCCCTCAGTTCTCACATCTACCAATCACTGTCCATGTCTTCCCTGTGCCAATGGTGGCTCTAGCTTAACCCAGGACCGCCCAGAGGTCTGTGGCTTTGCACATGTCTGTTGAAGGTCATATTCTCAAATAATTAAATCTTGATCCTTTGCTGCAGCCCTTCCTAAATCCTGTTAGGACTGAGTGGGGTGGAAATTGTATTTTCCAAGATCTGGTTCTGTCATTCCAAGTATCTCTATTGTATCAATTCTAAAATCAATCATGACTCAAAGAACTTCCTGTTCTATGCTTAAGCATAGGTCAAAGCCCTTTCCATTGTTCAGCAAAAGGTTTCTGTCCTAAAGTAATCTTAAGAAGGGAGGAGGAGGAACCTCCCATGCCAATGGGGTTCACATTCCAATAGAGTTCCCACTATCAATAGGAAATTTTTCAAGTATGAAATTTCCCAATGGTGAAATTTCCAACATTTATAAGTCTAAGAAATTTTAAGGTTTACAGGGGTCACAAAGAAGGCATGACTGAATAACAACCTAACAACTTACTCCCTTTTGGCTCCCAATTGCTTGAGACCTGGATTCCAGCCTTGCCTCTGATACTCAATGGGTAAGTTTTTAGCCTTGCCAAAATTCAGTTTTCACATTTGCAAAAATAATCTTTATAGAACCTACTTAGAATCAAAGGATGCTTGTAAGGAAAGTGTTTGGTAATATTTTCAGAAGCTTATGTAAATGTGAGTTATTATAAATATTATTTCATTTCTTTGAGATTCCTACATTTAACCTAAATTATGGAGCCCCAAATAACCACAACTTCAACTCTAAAACACTGATGAAGAGCAGGTAAGGTGGCTCAGTGGGTTGAGAGCCAGGCCTAGAGATTCTAAATTCAAATCTGGCCATAGATACTTCCTAGTTTGGAGACCTGGGCAAATCACTCAATTCCAATTCCCTAGACTTTACTGCTATTGTGCCTTACTTAGTATTGATTCCAAGATGGAAGGTAAGTTTGGTTTTTTTTTAAACACTGATGGTACTGTAATTTGAAAATTTCTGCCTGGGAAGATTATGAATGCCATCCTTATAAGACTGAAGTTTCTACACCAAAACGTGATAGGATCCTCTGCCATTAATTTACCCATTTTGGCATTTTTAATATTTTCTTTTCTTTTTAATTTAATTTAATTTTTTCAATAAACAAAAAATCTATTTTCTCTCCCTCCCAGGTCCTTCCTCCTGAAGTAGAGGATAATGAAATCCTTATAACAAGTATGTGTGATAAGCAAAACAAATTCCCACATTGGGTACATCCAAAAAAAGTCTCAATCTTACCTTGAACCCATCATCTCTGTCAGGAAGTGGGTAACACATTTCATCATCTTTCTGAACCCAGAAAAATGTGCAAGTTCTATCCTTTTATCACTAGCAGGGAGCAGAGATGATGAGAGTCAAAAGGGTCAATGGAAAGGGGAGCAAGTGTTTTTCTCCATCTTCTAAAAAACTCAGCAAGAAGTTCTGGCCATGGGAAGGCCACCATGAGATGGGGGAAAAGTGAATGGAAGTTCTTGCTAACTCATTTACAAGGGAGTTTTAGAGTTCTTGTAATGTGGATGAGTTAGCAGGTCCCCACAGCTACCAAAGAGATAAGTCCTGGCTGGACAAAGAAGCAAGAACAGAAAAGCAATAAGGCAGAAACATGATGTAAAGGAGCAAAACCAAGCCAGAGCCTTTGCTGGTACTGGGGGTCTTGTGGATTGTGAAGGACCACAAGAGAGGGCAAAGGCAGTTCTCCAACAACCATAAGACCTTTCTTTGATTTCAGGGCCTTAAATCAAATACAGAACTGGACAGATTTGGAATGGCTATTTAGGTAAGATGGGAGCCACCAGATAGGGAAGTTTTCTTAACTGTCAATGGACTCATATGTGAATCTTTGGTATATATACATTTTTGCATGCAAGTAGTTTGTTCCATATCCCTAACCTTGGTAGTCCAGTTTGCATATAAGAGAACTTAAGACCCTTAGGTGATAGCCTAAAAAGAAAAGTAATTCAAGTATTCTCAGGAACTCAGATCTAATGATGAGGGGCAAATGGGAGTCATATAAATTGTTAGTTATTAAGAATTCTTCCAGATTGTATTTGTTCTACATTGGCTCAAAACCTTAGTAATGGACCACAGATTTTACATTGTATGTGAAATGTAGATTAGAGTTCAAAACATATACTTTCCATTTTATGTAGATAAGTCTGGTTAGAACTAAAATCCAATTCTAAATAAAATTAAAAGGAAAAAAGAACTAAACATCCAATTTTATAAAGGAGAAAAATTCAGAGTGATTCTTTCCTAGACAGAAGGAGGCATGATGGGAGATTTAAAGGGTAGTTCTGACTAATTCATTTTAGCCTTTAAAATAGGATTAACAAGATTTTTGTTTTTTTAAATCTTTTTTTTTATATCCCTTTTTAAAATCCCTTACACAGTATTGGTTCTAAGGTTCAAAATGTAAACCATTTGGATAATGACATATGTATAATCCCGTAGAATTGCTTGTCAGCTCCTGGGAGAGGGAAGTGAAAGAAGATGAATCTTGTAACTATGGAAAAATATTCTAAATTAAAATAAATTAAAATAATAATAAAATGTTTTGATAGGGAACAGCTAGGTGATGCAATGAATAGAGTGCCTGTCTTGGAGACAGGAAGATGAGTTTTCTTTCCTAAGCTCAAATCTGTCCTCAAACACTCACTATGTGGGTGACCCTAAGCAAGTCACTTAACCCTGTTTGCCTTTAAAACATTTTTTGATAGCTGTATTTGATAACTTTCTTTGTAATCTTGTGTATTCCATTTAATGCATTTAAAAACATTCTTCTGAGAAATAAGGGTCCACAGGTTTCACCAGATTGCCAAGGAGATCCCTGGCACACAATCCATGTTTATCCTCACCAACAACTCTTTGAGACCGAAAGGGCAGCCATTATTATTGTTCCCATTTTACAGGTGAGGAAATTGAGTCTCAAATAAACAAAAGGACCCGACAGAGAGGAAGCAGAGCGCAGACTTGGCAAAGTCAGTTCTCCCAACTCCAAAATCAATGATATGCTGCCTTTCCCAGCTCTCATTTGGCATGCAGAGCAAGGTCCACCTATGGTGTGGGTGGGTGAGAAAGAAACTATGGGAGAACCCATTTAATCCAACAGATCAGGTCACATTATAGAAGGAGCAAACAATACCTCCTTGTGTCAGGTAACTTTACGCTGCCCTTTACTCCTCGCCTTCCACTTTCTTAATGAGCCTCCTCCCAGGAGTAAAGCTTAAAGGGCCTCCTTCTATTTCTTCTCTCCTAGATAAACAAATTCCTCCCCACCCAAACCTGGTCCAAGGAAAAGAAATTAAGTCTTCGGGGAGAAGGGAGAGCAATCAACACGCCTCTTAATATCTCTTCCTTTCGAATTCTCAAAAAGATTCCATTAAATGTGGACTTTGGGCTCCCTCCTATTCCCGGGACCTCCTAGCCCAAACAGGTTGTGCAAGAACTCCTTTTATTCAAATAGTTCCTTGAATTAATCAATTAAGATCCACCCTCTGCAGAGCTGATACCTGAAAGGTGAGAGCCTGCCTTTGGGAAATTGGAACCGAGAAACCAAAATACATCCTCTCAGCAAGTATTTGGGAGAGGCGGCACTGCGGTGTAACGAAAGAAGCCCTAAAGCTGGACGAAAGGGAGCCAGTGGGGACTTTCAGCTCTGCTACTAAGTTAGCTTTGTGACGTGGAGCGAGGGACTTTATCTCTGGGGCGCTCCGTTTTCTTTTCTCGCCAGAGGGGAGGGGATTGGACCTGGCGTCCTCTCAGGTCCTGGCCAGCTCTACTCCTCTTTCCTTTATGTCTGGTTTCTTGAGAAGACGGAGAACCCCCATAAGGCTCAGAGCTCTCTGGGTCCCTGAGGAAGTGAGGCTCCCCCTTTCTCTGGGCTGCTCCAAAGTGAGGAAAAAATGAACTCGGTGTCCTCGAGAAACTCAACAGCTAATTGTCACAAGGCTAAAGGAAGTGGAAGTGGTGGTTTGGGGCAGTTAGGTCCTTCTCACTACCACTTCTTCTAATGGGTCTCCCCTTCCCCCCAGGGACTGAAGGAGTTGCGATACTCTCTTCAAAAATAACCCGTTTCCCCTCCTCAATCAGATCGAACGAGGCATTGCAGTTCTTTTAAAATGGTGGTTTCCCCCGCACATGTGGGGAAGGTTGAGAAACTCTTTTTTTGTTTGGTGCTTTCTCCCTCTGTCCCGCACCAAATATTTTACTATTTACTTTCTGTATATTTTATATTTATTTACATGGTCCCCCCTTTAGGCTTCCTCTCCCAGCTTGTACTTGACTGTTTCCCAGAAAACGAAGACAGAAGGGGCAGCTGGGTAGCTCAGTGGATTGAGAGTCAGACCTAGGGAGGTCCTAGGTTCAAATCCGATCCTAGACACTTCCCAGCTGTGTGACCCTGGGCAAGTTACTTAACCCCCAGTGCCTAGCTCTTACCTGCCTTGGAGCCAATACATAGTATTGATTCCAAGATGGAAGGAGGACTGACATTTCCAGCACTATTTCTCATGAGCCAATCGTGTAATTGCTATCAGTGTATGAAAGGGCATTTACTGAGAAAGTACAGCCATAAGAGTAGTTACAAAACAACTGGGCACATTCTCCCCTTGGATACAAATATGGGGTCCACAGGAAGAGTGAGTTTACTTTTTTTTTAAACCCTTGGAATCAATACTGTGTATTGGTTCCAAGGCAGAAGAGTGGTAAGGGCTAGAATGGGGGTCAAGTGACTTGCCCAGGGTCACACAGCTGGGAAGTGTCTAAGATCGGATTTGAACCTAGGACCTCCTGTCTCTAGGCCTGGCTCTCAATCCACTGAGCTACCCAGCTGCCCCCTTACTTTTTAGGGTACTGAGTCCTCCCATTAGGGAATCCATGGGGCCAAGGGTTACTCTTTGACTCCTGGCCCCAGCAGAGGACGGAGTATATTTGGGGGTAAAGTGTTCCTCTACACATCTGAGATGATTCCTTGGTCAGGTAAATCACTCAGCTCCTGCACTGATGGGACTGTTCCAGCTACTGACTCCATATATCTGTAAGAGGGTTCTCTCAGGGCTTTCATGAGTCTCACCAGTGCCTGAGCACTCCAATCTCAAGATATTCATTTACCCAAGACCAGAAAAAAAGAAACAAAAGAAACAGCTACCAGGTGTTCTAGGCATGTGGCAAACAGGTGAAAGAATACAAGTACTGTTCCTCCTCTCCTCTCTTTAGATCCCTTTGGTCTTCTTCACTTGAAAACAAACTAGGAAGAGCCAGAAAAATTGTCTACTTGAGCCATGTGTGTGTTTGCTCCCAATTCAGCCTCTCCTAAATCATCGATCCATCTGTCACTGAAGCCTCTTAGAAGGCTCCTCCTCATCATGATGAATTGTTAGGGCCTAAATTCTTTCCTAAGGTTCCAAATATTGAAAAGACAGCAAGTAGGGAAGATAATCCATTTCCTATAAAACCTTCCCCCATTTGAAAAGCCAAATCCAAGGATTCTCCAAGGGCTGAACCTGCACTGGCCAGTCCTTCATACTCATTGATGGGCATGTGGTTTCCCTGTGCCCAGTGGAAGGCAAACTCCCTGAGGTCAGGATCTACTCCCTTTTTGGCTCTGTCCCCAGCCCTAGAACAGTGCCTGGAACACATAGGAAGTACTTCATTTTCAATAACTCCTTTTTTTTAACTGAATTGAATTGTTAGGTCAATTTATGTCAAATCTCAATTTCATTACCTCTGTAGAAATATCTCATAACTGAGTAAGTAAACTTACAACACAGTGGGAAGTGTCCTTTGCCCCAGTGTCTCAATTTGTATATATGGAAACCGAGCCTCAGAGAAGGGAAATGAATTGTTTGAAGTCCTGCAACCAGTATGCACTTATTCTGTCTGCCAGCTATATAGAGATTGATAGAGCAGCTCTATAGGTTGTACTTCTAGCCATAGCTGCCTGTTATGATCTAGTTAAAGGCAATCTTTTTTTTTTGAAGGGGGGGAGTTGGAGGGACATTGAGCCAGTGATTTTATCTGTGTGGGGAGTTCCAGATAAGGAACTTCCTCTTTTAATGCATGTCATCACCTCTGAAATTTAAAAGTCTTAAGAGAGTTCCCTGGGGGTACTAAAATGTTAAGTAATTGCCTGTGTGGTAAAAGGAGGTCTAGAACTCAGGTCTTCTGGATTTCAGAAGCCAAGCTTCTATCTGCTTTGCTGTACTTTCTCTCCAAGACATATTTTCATCTATTGATCATCCTTCCGACATAGATGGTTAGATCAAACTGTTTTGAGTGGTTATAGAGACTTGTTTCAGTTCTATATAGTGGTGGAAGATCCTTGACATAAACATATCATTTTGTAATCTCTGCTTATTTAAAATAGGAGGGAGTAGCTGGGTATCTCAGTGGATTTAGAGCCAGACCTAGAAAGGGGAGGTCCTACGTTCAAATCTGGCCTCAGACACTTCCTAGCTGTGTGACCCTGGGCAAGTCACTTAACTCCCATTACTTAGTCCTTATCACTCTTCTGACTTGGAACCAATACACTGTCTAAGGCAGAAGGTAAGAGTTTTAAAAAATAAATTAGTAAATAAAATAAAATAGGGATGTGTTTAAATGCTGCTGCGATTTCTATATATTTCCAACACATCCGGCAGCAAGAATTAGAAAGAGAATTTCCATTTAAAATTACCCTAGATAATATAAAATACTTAGGAATCTATCTGCCAAGACAAGCACAGGAACTATATGAACACAACTACAAAACACTCTCCACACCACTAAAACTATATCTAAACAATTGGAAAAACATTGATTGCTCATGGGTAGGACGAGTTAACATAATAAAAATTACAATCCTACTCAGATTAATTTACTTATTTAGTGCTATGCTGCTGGGAATTATTAAGGAATTCATTTATTTGGCACTGTCATTTCCTATCTAGAAAAGTTGCTGGGATAGGAAATGGGGAGTAAAAGTAAAGATGGCTACTCTTTCCCTTCAGAAAGGGAAAACCACCATGGTGGAGTGAAAGGAACACTGAACTTAAGACTTAGAGGTTCATAGACCTGGAGCCTATGAAAGGAATCTCAGAGATTGCCTAATCCAATTCCATCATTTTGCAGATGAAGAAACTGAAATAAAGTAAGTTGTCCAGGGTCACACAGTCAGCAAATGGGTGAGCCCATGTATGGAACCAACTAAGCCCTCCAACTTCAAACCTGGATATTGTGATATTGAAATCACTTTAAAAGACTGATATATATTAATTTAAGGTCACCAAGGAATTCACTTATGTAATTCCTAAATGAAACACTCAAGTCAGCTGGCAAATTTTTATGGTGTTTTAATTACAACAGGAGGAAGAAAGTATTAGAGGGAGAGAGAGAGAGAGAGAGAGACAGAGAGAGAGACAGAGACAGAGACAGAGAAAGGGAGAGAGAGAGACAGAGACAGAGACAGAGAAAGAGGAGGGAGAGAGAGAGAGAGAGAAGAGAAGAGAAGAGAAGAGAAGAGAAGAGAAGAGAAGAGAAGAGAAGAGAAGAGAAGAGAAGAGAAGAGAGAGAAGAGAAGAGAAGAGAAGAGAAGAGAAGAGAAGAGAAGAGAAGAGAAGAGAAGAGAAGAGAAGAGAAGAGAAGAGAAGAGAAGAGAAGAGAAGAGGAGAGGAGAGGAGAGGAGAGGAGAGGAGAGGAGAGGAGAGGAGAGGAGAGGAGAGGAGAGGAGAGGAGAGGAGAGGAGAGGAGAGGAGAGGAGAGGAGAGGAGAGGAGAGGAGAGGAGAGGAGAGGAGAGGAGAGGAGAGGAGAGGAGGAGAGGAGAGGAGAGGAGAGGAGAGGAGAGGAGAGGAGAGGAGAGGAGAGGAGAGGAGAGGAGAGGAGAGGAGAGGAGAGGAGAGGAGAGGAGAGGAGAGGAGAGAGAGAAGGAAAAAGGGAGAGAAGGAAAGAAGTTTAACTCAGAACCACTCTGGCTCAGGCTGAGCCAAAGGGGGCATTAAGGCCTTGGATAGCCAAGGCAGGGAAAGGGATCAGTCCTTATCACTCACATGACCAATCTGAAGGAAAGCAGTCTGTGGGGCTCCTCCAACCTCAAGCACCAGCCTCAAATTGCCTCTAGCCCTCCTCACAGAAAGTCCTGAGAACTCCAGAGGCTGTTTTCTACCTTACTTCCTGCATCTCACATGTGCCAGTGGTGGCTTTAGCTTGACCTAGGACTGCCCAGAGGTCTGTCCTTTTTTTGCACATGTCTGTTGAAGACTATATTCTCAAATAATTAAATCTTGAGTTTTCTGCAGTCCTTCCTAATCTTGTTACACTGAGTAGGGTGGAGAATGTAGTTTCCAAGACCTGATTCTGTTATTCCAAGTATCTCTATTGTTATTGATCAGGAAATAGCTAAATCCGATCTTCTAATGAATGGTCTGAATAGGGTGGAGTAGTTTTGAAATTCACAATATATATTTATTATATATAAGTAGGAAATGACTTGTAGAACAAGAATTAATTGGTAATTTGCTCTAATAAATTAAATACTTTTTTGTGTCCAACAAACTAAAATATAATAGAATCTCATATTTTCTGTGCTTTAATCCACTTTATACCTGTGTGGCCTTGGACAGTTCTCCAGGTCTTAGTTTCCTCACTTGTAAAGAAAAGCAGTTAGACCAGATGATCTCTACCATCCTTTACAGTTCTAAAATCCTAGGGTCCTATGGTGTTGGTGTATGATAGTTATTTTGATATGTTTTATGCATGACAGTGCTTTTTTTTTTTTAAGGAAAGGGGGTGATTTTTTAAAAATCACTGAATAATATTTTCTGTGGCCTTAAGTTTCTTACTGCTCAAAAAGCCCAAACTCTTCCAAGTCAATATGAGTGCAAATCATAGAATATCAAGATATTAGAAGACATTTCCAGTGCCCGTTGGCAGTGGAAGATGCATGATAGCCATAAGTAGGCTTCATTCATTTATCATAGGCAACTTGTTTATGAGAAGCTTACATCATTAGACATGGCATAATTTAGATAGGAGGAGAGCCAATTAAGGCTAGAATGAGAGGTGGAAAATGGACAGTCACAGTACAATAGTGATATCCCCAAGATATTAAATGAACTGAAGACAAAATATTGATGTACTGAATTAATTAATGAATGAAAAAGTAGTAAGTGCCTACTTAGTGCCAGGCATTACACCAAGCAACAGAAATACAAATACATTAATAAGACTGCCCTGCCCCCAAGGACCTTACATCCTAATATCAAGGAGACAACAAATATGGGGGAACATTAGTCAAAGAAAAGGATTTTGAGTTTGAGAAGCCCTAGGAACAGTGAGTGGATCTCACCAATAAGTGGCAATTATCATGCTCTTTTTTAAAATAAAGTTATTTATTTAATTAATTTAGAATATTTTCCCATGGTTACATGATTCATGTTCTTTCCCTCCCATTCCTTCCTCCCCCCTACCATAGCCAAAAAGCAATTCCACTGGGTTTTACATATATCATTTCCATGTTATTAATATTTGTAGTAGAGTGATCATTTAGAGTCTACATCCCCAGTCATATACCTATTGAACCATGTGATCAAGCAATTGTTTTTCTTCTGCATTTCTGCTCCCACAGTTCTTTCTCTGGGTGTGGATAGCGTTCTTTCTCATAAGTCCCTCAGAATTGTCCTGGATCATTGCATTGCTGCTGGTAGAGAAGTCCATTATATTTGATTGTACCACAGTGTATCAGTCTCTGTGTACATTGTTCTCCTGGTTCTGCTCCTTTCCCTCTGCATCAATTCCTGGAGGTCATTGCAGTTCACATGGAATTCCTCCAATTCATTATTCCTTTTTTAGCACAATAATATTCCATCACCAACATATACCACACTTTGTTCAGCCATTCCCCAATCAAAGGGCATCCCCTCATTTTCCAATTCTTTGCCACCACAAAGAGTGCAACTATGCCACCACAAAGAGTACAGCTATGAATATTTTTGTACAAGTCTTTTTCTTATTATCTCTTTGGGTTACAAACCCAGCAGTGGCATGACTGGATCAAAGGGCAGACAGTCTTTTAGGGCCCTTTGCATAGTTCCAAATTGCCCTCCAGAATGGTTAGATCAATTCACAACTCCATCAGCAATGAATTAATGTCCCAATTTTGCCACATCCCCTCCAGCATTCATTACTTTCCTTTGCTGTCATGTTAGCCAACCTACAAGGTGTGAAGTGGAACCTCAGAGTTATTTTTATGTAATGCCCTTTTTTAGAAGTGATGATTTCATCAAATATTAATTCAAAGACTTCCTCAAGTAAAATGAAGAGAAGAGACAAAACCAGAGACAGACAGACAGACAGACAGAGAGGGAAGGGTGAGAGAGAAAAGGGAAGGAGAGAGACAGAGTTGGGGAGAGAGAGGGGGAGGGAGAGAGAGAGAAAGAGAGAGAGAGATGGAGAGTCAGAGAGGCAGGGAGAGGGAGAGAGAAAGGGGGAGGGGGAGACAAGAGTTGGAGAGACAGATACAGAGACAGAGAGAGAAACAGAGAGAAAGAAATTGAGAAGTAGTGGGCAAGATGCCCAGGGTAGGTAGGTGGATGTGAAGTATGGTCTGGGTAGGCAAGTTTATGCTTGTTCACTCACCAGTCAGGACCACTCAGCTCCAAGGCTGGACTTGCAAACTGAGTGACTTAACTCCCTCAGGTTGGAGACAGGAGGCACAGTCTCAGTCTCTGGAATTCAGACCAGGAGGGTCCTGTTCCAGGTGGGGTGAGCTATAACAGGGCAAATGGCAAAATGCCCCAGATGGATGGGTGTAGAAAGATAATGGACAAGAATGTGCACTGAGTGAGAAAGCAAAGAGGGACTGTGCTCTGCTGAACTTGAAGGAGTGCCCACACAGATGAGATCACACATGGCTCTAAAGAAAGATTTCTTTCCAGCTCTATATCCTATGATCCAAGAGCTAGGTAGAAGGGTGAGATTTCCTTCTGCTGTGGTTGCTGTCTTGAACATTATCTCTTTTCATTCCTGTTGTTTCTTTTTCTTGCAGTGTATTTCCTTGTAATACTGTAGTAGAAAGAACCCTGGATTAGGAGTCAGAAGACCAGTATTCTTTCTAGTCAGCCTCATCCTCCATGGACCTCTAACCTGTTAACCTGTTACATTCAGTACATTATTCACCTCTGTGGACTTCAACTTTGTAAAACTGAGGGGATTAAAGGGCAGCTACAGTGACTTGGCAGATAAAGAACCAGGCCTAGAGACAGGAGGTCCTGGGTTCAAATTTGACCTCAGACACTTCCTAGCTGTGTGACCCTGGGCAACTTACTTACCCCCATTGCCTAGCACTTATCACTGTTTGGCCTTGGAACCAATACACAGTACTGACTCCAAGAGGGAAGGTAAGGGTTTAAAAAACAACAACAACAACAACAACAAACCTACCAGGTGTACAAGGCATTGTGCTAGACACCAGGACCCACAAAGTGTATATATATCTATGTGGAGAAGAAGATAAAGGGGAAAGCCAGTACAAAGTACCAGTGCCCAGTGTCTGGAAACTATTTCCAGTCTTTTTCTCTTTCTCAGTATAATAATTATTTAATGGTTATTTTTTACCTACATTTTAAAATCAGTAAATTTCAAAGAAAATAATGATAAATGAAAACTTACTAATTATTGGCCAAAACAGTCTATAATAATCAAAGAACTATTACATATTAACAAAATAATATTTAAATTTTGAACTATATATATATAAACATATATATATATTTCATGTTCCAGACATGCCTGATTATAAATAATGTCTTCTAGACAAGCCTTGAAATAAGCATTTCTACCTTTAAAGTTTATTCAAATATTTGATTTGGTTATAGTGTCGTCTCATCTTCTTATGCATAGCCTCAACCTTATTGAATCAATTCTCTTAAAAATACAGATTTTTATGAATAGTTACAAATTGGAGTGTAATTTTATTTTATGATGGTAAGGTATATAGTTAAATTTTTAAAGTTATTTTTTCATTACAAAAGGCTAAATGATCTACATGTTTATTTTACAAAAAATATAATTTATTTTCAAATCTTTCTAACGACATTTCTTTTATTTTTAAAATAAGTAAGGTTTCATGTAAAAATTATACATTTATTATTCTAGGTTAAAACCAAAAACTGTTGCATTTTGCAAGTACAGTAGTTAATTTTAAAAATGTTACATTACATGAATGTTGCAATTTACAAAAAGTTGCAATTTGTGAGGTTGCCTTTCACAATTATTTACTGCAATTTTAATTTAATGAATGTGATATATGGAATTTTTATTTGTTTTAATATGTTGTTTTTTTAAAACCCTTACCTTCTGTCTTAAAATCAATTCTTTGTATTGGTTCCAAGACTGAAGAGTGATAAGGGCTATCACCTACTCTCCTCTCACCTCCCCTGAGAGAGGCTGTTGTCAATTTGCTGCACTGATATACTGAGGTTCCCTGGGGGAAGTTGATGACAGGGTTCCCCTACCAAATAAACCCAAGGACAACCTCAGTTTCTTTGGCACAGAGAGGTTTTGGCAGCAAGCCTTGGTGAAGGCTTTACCTCAGTGAGGGATGGTCTTGGTCCCTCTCTGTTGAACTTGATCCAGATATCTCCTCAAGTATAAACCAAGAAGCTGGACAAATCTGACTACTGTTTGTAAAGTTTAATAATGGAATTGTAGGCAAATTGGGAGATGGAAAGTGGGGATTGGTTTCCCTAATGTTTTCCTGATACTGTCTTTCACCTGGGCAGCATAATTTTGTGGACCCAGGTTTCTCTATCCCGTATCCCATCTAAATAACGCCACAATTTTTTATATATTGCCTAAAGAATCTATAAATAGATAGGTGCAAGAGGGCTGGAAGGGCAAGGGAGCTGGGCTCTCTCTTCCAGTAGTCCACAGACCCCCTTTGGGGTTTGAAGGATCTTCTCCTCAGTTGAGAGGTGATTAGAGATATAAGACCAATGATGGATCTATGGAAGAAATTGAATACAGGAAGAGGATATTCTCTTGTGGCTCTTGGTGAAATCCTCCAGCTAGGAAACAAGTCCTGCAAGGACTCAGCTGAAAGGCTAAGAATTCCATTCAGATCTTTCTCAGGTCAGTTTCCTTTCCCAGCATGCCTCGCTCTCCAATCCACACTTTCTGTCACTCACCCCTGATGCCAAGATTCCAAAATTTTCTCATGCACTGATCATTACACATCCCATCATAGTCAACTCACACCCATGCCTTCTGTCTATGTATACTCCTTCTAAAAGCCCTAATAATGATAAAATTCTTAGAGGTTACAGATATTGTCTTCCCAAGTATGAATGTAGTCACTTTAACCTTATTGAATCCCTTGTTATTCTTTTTATGCTTCTCTTGAGTCTTATATTTAAAAATCACATTGACTTTTCAACTTTAGTCTTTTTATCAGGAATGCTTAAAAGTTTTCTAGTTCATGAAATAGCCATTTCCCCCCTGAAAGATAATACTAATACTAATACTAATAATAGATTTGTTTTTTTTTAAACCTTACCTTCTGTCTCAGATTCAATGTTAAGTATAAGTTCCAAGGATAAAGAGCAGTAAGGTCTAGGCAACTGGGGTTTTGCCTGATCTAGGGTCACACTGCTAAGGAGTATCTTAGGCCAGATTTGAACCCAGGTCCCTTCTCCCTTCTCTAGGCCTGACTCTCTATTCACTGAGCCACCTAGCCACCCTGGGTACATGATTCTTGGTTGTGATCCTAGTTCCTTTACCTTCTGGGATATCATATTCGAAGCTCTCTGATCCTTTAATGTAGAAGTCACTAAATTTTATTTTATCTGGACTGTGGCTGCATGCTATCTGAATTGTTTCTTTCTGGCTGTTTGCAATATTTTCTCCTTGACCTGGGAGTCCTGGAATTTGGCTATACTATTTCTGGGAGTTTTCATTTGGGGATCTGTTTTAGGAGGTGATCACTGGCTTCTTTCAGTTTTTATTTTATCCTTCAGTTCTAGGATATCAGGGAAATTTTCCTTCATAACTTCTAGAAATATGATATTTAGACTCTTTTTTTTTTTAAGTATGACTTTTAGGTTTCCAATAATTCTAAAATCATCTCACCTCATTCAGTTTTCCAGGTCAGTTGTTTTCTGTGGAAGAGAGAGAAATTTGGGGAGCATGCAAAAAGACAGGAACAGCTGAGAATGATGACCTGTCAGTCAAATGAGAAATATTCTGATTTGGAATGTTACCGGGAGAAGCAGTTGGAAGAAAGGAACAGACCAACTGAAGGGTTATGTCTTTAAGCTTGAAGACAGAAAGGAGGTGGTCTATTGATTTTGAAGACAGAAGAAAGAAGGACAAAAGTCCAGATATATGTTTCTCTGACTTGCTCTGATGATGATAGTGACTGAACTTCCAAACCTATCAGCCATTTCTCTCATTTGAACTATATTCCACCATCCTCCAATCTAAGACTCATCCTAGTAATAGGGAAACCTCAAAATCCTCATTCTTTCCATTTCCTTATCCTTCCCTGTCTTCCCCAATAAACCCTTTTAGTTAAGATAGAGAAGAGAATAGGTATTTCCTTTGAAACATCATAGAACTCATCCCTGAGTTGATTTAGAAGAAGAAAGAAGGAAGGGGGAAGGGGAGGAAAAGGGAGATTGAAGGGAGGGAGAAAAGGGGAGAGGAGAAGAAAGTAGGCAACAGCCTGATCTTTCATTATAAATTACCAATCAATATAGTCCTTTATTATTATGATTTATTACATTTCCCAGTGAGATAGTTCATATTTTTTCCCATTTTTTTCATTCTTTTGATTTTTTAAAAATTGTTTCTTGATGTCTGGTGGAATAATTTGCTTTCACTTGCCCAATTCTAATTTTTAAGAATTGATTTTCATCAGTGTGAGCTTTTGTATCACCTTTTCCACATAGCCAATTCTGCTTTTTAAGGAGTTATTTTCTTCAGTGAATGTATATCTTTTCCCATTTTTTGTACTTCCTTTACCAAGCTATGAGTCTTTTTTTTTATTCTCTTGCATCATTTTCTTTTATTTTCCCAATTTTCCCTCTACCTCTATTATTTGATTTTTTTATCCTTTTTTTTAAGTTCTCCCAAGAATTATTTTTGGACTTGACCCCAAATGACATTTTTCTCTGAGGCTTTGCATGTAGGTATTTTGACATCATTCCCTCTTCTAAATTTGTGTGCTTCGGCCTTCCCTTTCATGACAGTAACTTTCTATGAACAGGTTCCTTTTTGTTGTTTGTTCATTTTTCTAGCCTAATTTTTAACTTTTAACTTTAGGAGTTATGGAATGGAGGAGACACTGTTCCAAGCTTCAAGTTTTTTCATGCTGTTGTTTTCAGAGCTATTTTTGGAGACCTGTAAATTTTCAGTTCTTCTAAGGTGGTATGATCTAAGGAGAAGTGTGGTCAATGCTTTTCCTGACCTGTGTTATTTTTTTTGAGTAACCACAAACACTCTTTTCTGCCCTAGAACTATGACCAGGGTCTTAGATTCCCTGTGGCTGCAAGCTCTAAGGTGCTAATGCTTCTCTTTGCTCTTGGACATCATCTTGGTCTACAACCCAGAATTGCATATGGGCAATGCAACAGAATCCTGCCCATATTGCCAGCAAAGTATCCCTAGTAGTCTCTTTCTGACTAGTTGTCTGGCCCTTTTACCATCTGAAGACTGAGAGCACGAGAAGTTACCACTGCCAATTCACCAAGACCTATGCTGGTGTGGACCTCACTATTGGTTTGCCAGAGTTCTACCTGCATGCTCCACTCTTTTCCTATTGACTCTGTACATTGATTAAGGCAGGAAAATTATTTCACCTCATCCTTTTGTTGGTTCTGATGTTCCAGATTCAGTTTTGAGGTATTATTCTAAAGTTGTTTGGAATGGAAGCTGAGAGAGATCAGGTAAGTCCTTGACTTTAGCCCACCATTTTGCCTCTATTTCAACAAGACATTCTTTAAATTTTCATTTTTACATATACAACTGGAAACTGACTAGAGATGGGTTCTTATTTGCCAGTCTTCCATTAAATATGTTTAAAAAAAATTTTTAACCCTCACCTTCTGTTTTAGAATCAATACTGTATATTGGGCAGAAGGGCAGTAAGGGCTGGGCAATGGGGGCTAATGACTTGCCCAGTATCACACAGCTAGATAGTGTCTGAGGCCAGATTTGAATCCAGGATATCCCATCTCTAGGGCTGGCTATCAGTCTACTGAGCCACCTAGCTGCCCCCTCATTACATATATATTTTAAGAATAAATGTATTCTTCTCTTATTCTACATTTTATTATACCAGGCAGATATGTGGGGGGGTGGGGGGGGGGGAGAATCTGTTTTCACAACAATACAAATTCTGTGTAAAGATTTCTAGCTGGTTCCTGGAAATTCTCTCCTCTTTTCTTCCCCCACCCCCACCCTCCTTGAATCTTCTTTCTTTTCCTTTTCTCTTTTTTTCCTAAAATTTTATTAATATCTTACTGCTTTTATAGGTCCTGCTAAGTACCAGATATAGATACAAAGAGAAAACAAACAGTCTCCACTCTTGAATAGCTTACATTCTTCTGGGGGAATGCTATCCCTTTTCATCTCCAACTTTACAATCTTTAAGGTTTCTTTAAGTCTCTGTTCAAGTGCCACCTCCTGAAGGAGGCCTTACCCAGTCCCTGAAACTGCTAGTGCTGAGATTACCTTCTTTATAGTCTCTATCTTGCATGTACCTAATTTATTTTATATATTGTCTCCCCCATTGTAATACAAGCTTCTTGGAAATAGGAAATATTGTATTTTATTTTTTGTATCTCCATCACTAACACAGGATTTGGCACAAAGTAAGTGCTTAAAATCTATACACGTAAACAGGTAGGAAGAAAATGGATTTATAAGCTATGTTGAATATAAAGTACATTGATAACTATACAGCTGATCTTTGACCAACTCCTCAAACCCAGAAGTCCCGAAATCACTAAAGATATTGGTGAGGTTATAGTTAGTTAAACTCAAAAGATGTATCTAAACCTTAATTGAGAGGAATTAAAGGGAGCGACCTCATTGGACCAATAAAACTTAGATATGCTCTGCCTTTGAGATTGTTCAGTTAGAGAGTATTTTATGGAGGACACTCCCATACGGAGGAGAGGAAGAGCATTCCTCTCTTTCCTCTCCTCAGTCATGTCATCTACTAGAGAAAGGCACACCTAATCCAGCACTTTGAGAGCTCTTCTGTTAGAAAGAGATCAAGGTACAATTAAGGGAGGAGAGACACATACTCCAGGCAGCCACAAATGCAAGGAGATGTTTGCCTTAGAAAAGAAGCAGTTTTGACCCTGCTGAGACTCTGGCAGCAAACAAACAAGCCAGCTACAGAAAGAAGACTATGGGAGCTCCACTGGACAAACTTCCCAGCAAAGGTGCTGCACCCAGGGAGAGCTGCTGGCCAAATTAGTGGTCAAAATACCAAGAGCTCCATGAAGAAAGAAAGGACTCCCAGACCCTTTGCAGCCAGGAATTTGGGATTGCTTTTGCCTTGTGTGCATCTTACACAGGTGCCTCATTACCATAAACCCATTCTTACTAAAGATGCTACATTCATGGGAGAATTTGCCTCAGGTCTATCAGCGAAATGCTTTGTAGCTACTGTTTTTACTGTGCCAGCTTAATAAATTCCTTTGCTAAGGACTAGACATCGAGTGGCTATTTGTTGATGAGAAGAATGCTGATGGAGGCTCATGAGCTAAGGTTTTAAGACAAGCAGGGTGACCCTAGGACCCAAGGTAGCAGCGACCTTCTGGGGACCTAATCTGCCAGTTCTAGTATACATTGGCAGGAGGAGATACATCTATAAAGCAAGTTTCAAGAAGCACGAATAGGATCTGGACCTGTGGTTTGATTGGGAAGAGAATTCTCTCCACCAATGCACAGTGTCACCTTTTCTGCAGCTTATGAGAAGTTGCTTTCTTTGCCCAGGGTCACACAGACAGAATGTGAGCCCAGTTTATCCTGACTGTAAACTACACCCCATTGCTAACTACTGGGAGAATCAGGAAAGGCTTCATGGAAAAGGTAGCATCTGAGATGTGCTTTGAAGGAAGCTATAAATATGGATCCTTTAATGTAGCAGTAAAAATACAATATGATTTTGAGTAACTATTTCTATAAAGTCATTTTGGCAAGAAATGATATGGTTGGTTTTTGAGATGATCTAGAAGATCATTTGGACTGGAGTAGAATAGGTGAGAGGCAGTAACATGGAATAAGCCCAGAAAGACAGATAGGGGACTTGCGCGTTGTGACCTAAACTATATTAATTATTGGTCGCCATAATTTCCAGCTGACTTGGTAATTTATTGCTTGAGATATCCCATGGCGACCAATAATTAATTTATATTTTAGGTCACCACTATAAAATTTTCCTTACAGGCTTTGACACGCTATGTAATGTCTACTTGAGAATTTCCTAGAAACATGCTTTTATCAGTGTGGGTTCCTGTAGATCACTTCCATCTTTCCCAACCCCCAGGACTAAGAAGACAGTCTTTAAGAATTATTTGGCTCTTGGAAACCTATGCCAGGAGAGCTCAGACTCTGGTAGGTCCTTTCAAGATGGACAGGCTTCAAGTGGGAGCCCAGAAATCCTCAGACCTGCCTAGATGAATGCAAGGGCTCATCCCCAAGAGTTTGGCCACCAAAGTGGGATTATTTTCAGTCAAAACAATTGACTGGGAGTGTCTTCTAAGGCGTGGGGGACCTAAATCAGTGGAGGAATGATTAAATTATGTATCCTTAAAATATGGAGGTATAAATATTCTCTTAATGCCCTGTGGCTCATGTAATGTGGGCACAAAATAAGCATTATTTGTATAAAGGGGCAACACCTAGGTGAAGACATTTTCAAATAACCTGAGGTTAGCCTGTGTACATGATGCTACATGCTAGGTTTCCACTTTGCATAATATACCCACACAGCCATTAAAGTGGTTAATTATTTGACTGGCATGGAACTACTCCCTGAGCTACCACATGGGGAGGTGGCCTATTCTCATTCTTATAATAATAATAGCTCATTCTCATATCATATTTTATATACATTATTTAATCTGAGCCTCATAACAACTTGGTGAAGGTAGGTGCTATTATTAACTCCATTTTACAGATGAAGAAATTGAGGCTCCAAGAAATGAAGAGCTTTCATTTACTAGGTCACATGACTAACAAGTTTCTGATGTGGGGTTGAACCCAGATCTTCTTGCCTCCAACTGTGGTGCTTTATCTATTATCCCAATAAATATTGACTAAAATCTGAAACATTCCATGTAGATATTACATGCCATACCTGTCCTTTGCCATACAAAAGAAAAGCCTGAATTGTGTGCCTTAGCTGACATCTAGATAAAATTGTTCTGCCATCTTAACACTGCACTTGAGTAATTTTATTACTTTTTGAAATCGCATATCTTAGAAATGAGGGTTGAAAGCATGTTTAAATGAAAAAACAAATGAACAAAAAACCAAAATGAGGGCAGAAATCCCTTACTATTGATGAGTTTAGGAGCAAGTGTTGCTAGGTATTTCACTCAATAATGCATGGTTTTGCCATTCTGTAGCCATTTTGATTTTTAAATCTTCTACTTTCCTGACAGCATTTCTCTGCCTCAGTTTCCCCATCTGTCCCACAAAGATCCTAACCTAGCTTTGGTTCCTCATATAGGACAGCAAAGATCCTGACACTCTGGACTCCAAGTGTCTTGATTTAATAATTATTCAGAATTACAAGCCCTTGCAGAAGGCTTGACCTGGTGGAATGGAAACTCTTTGGGAGCAGCAACTTTGCATTTTAGTCTTTGTATCCTCAGCACTTAACCACTGAGCCTGACACATCGTAGCATTTAATAAATGCTTGTTGAATTGAATTAAATCTATCCAGGCTTGAATTAGGATGAAAGATAATGCTCTGATTCAGTAGCAGATGAGTGTCTATCTATATACACACACATAGATAGACACACGTAGATGCTGCCAGAACTTTGAATGTGCTTCTTCTCCACACACACACGTGACATAAGTAATTAGGAGTCCACCCCAAGCCCGTCAAAGAATTCCCACTCCATCATACATACTAGTCTCGACCTGAAGACCTCCCGTGATCCCCCCTGTGCACCCTCCAGAGTTGGGAGCCTTTGGGACATTTGCTCTAATTATCAGAGGTTTTTCTTTAGCCCAGGCTCAGCTCTGGCTCCTTATCCGCCCCCCCTCCCCGACCCCCATCATTCCTAGTTCTGCCCTAGGTTATACCAGGTTGTGTGCATACTTGGGAGTCAGTGGCTTGTGAAATCACCAGGCGAGCTAGAGAACACAGAGCATTTTTGAGCTAGAGCAGGGTGGATGGGCTGCCCCGCTGGGCAATTTCCACAGAGTGAAGAGCTGATTTCTCCTCAGTTTGGACATAAAGGGGTACCTCAGAACTTCATTTTGTAGCTAAAAGCGCTCTCTTTGAGGAAAGGCAACAGTCGTTGCTTTATTCCTCTTGGGACTCAACTAGGTTTGACAACCACAACCCAGGGGGACCATTCTCCTGTGGCTCTAGAGAAAAATCTCACAAAGAGCTCAGTGGAATGAAGAGGCCTGGGTTCTGATCCCAGTTCTGTCCCATTCTTAACCTCTCTGCCCAGGGACTAGGGACATTGCAGAGTACCTTGGTGTCATAGGACCTGAGTTCAAATTTCATTGTTATATTCTAGTAGCTAAGAACCTAACTTTCTTATCTGTGAAAGGAAGGCATTAGGCTAGATGACCTTTAAGGTCCCTTCCAGTTCTAAATCCATGCTTGAGTCTTTGTTTCCTCATCTGTGCAATGTGAGAGTTGGACTACCTAATCTCTAAAAGGTCTTCCAAAGTCAAGATTCTCTACTTGTACCTGTTACCAGAGAGTTAGAAAGAATGGGGGAAATTTTTCACCTTGGAAAGAAAAAAAAAAGCTTCACCTAAGCCTCATGAAATGCAGCTTTACCTTTTTGGCATTCAAAAGTCTTTTCTGCTTCGTATCTCTAAAAGTATCTGCCTTTTCATTTCAATGACTTCCATTCCTTTTTTTTCCCCATTCTGCCCTGAGAAAGAACAGGCAGAATCTTTGAATGGCATCACTAACTCAGGCTAATGATTTCAATCATTTCCTCCCTACTATTCTCTTTTCAGAGAACCTCTCTGAAATTCTCCTCTCATCCCTTTCCCCCTAAAAGCCTTGGCTCCCTGGCCTCCGGCAGTCACCCAAGGGAAACCGAATGGTGCCAGTTGGCCAATTCTTGCAAAAACTGGGAGGGAGATAGGGACATAAGGCACAAGGGGTCCTGTTCCTGATGCCTAGTGACCCCTCAGAAGCCTTGGGGGAGCAGCCAGAAAGTGTATTTTCTCTAAGAGGGGGAGGGAAAACTGCCAGACTGCTGACTTTGCTCTAGCAGATGACGAGTCGCTGCAATCTGACTCCTTTCCCAGTTGTGGGGAATTCTGGTTTCCTGCTGCCTTTGCACAGTCCTCTAGACATGTCATGGCAGCATATCTCTTGCCTTGTGCCCACACACCCGGTACCAGAGAATCAAGAGATGAGCTTCTTTGGCTCCAGTTAAAAGGATGCCCTCTTTGGCTGAGGTGGAGAAGGCTTGCCATACCCTGGATGTGCAAAGCTGCTGAAAGCATAGTTATTAGTTGACAAGTCAAAGAAACGTGGGCCTGGCTAGACTTTCTCTGCCCTTAATTTGCCTTGCTTTTCTTTTTCTTCTTTCTCATGCTGGTCTAGTTAGGCAAGAGTGTGTGTGTGTGTGTGTGTGTGTGTGTGTGTGTGTGTGTGTGTGTATACAAATGTGTGTGTATGCATATCAAATTTCTTGGCGGGTTTTGGGTGGTCCCAAGTCTGCCTCAGTCCCCTGAGAACTTGCCCTGAGGCAACTCACCCATTTCAGACTGAATAATAGACCATAAAGTTCTTAATAGTCCAGGTTTAGGTAGGACTAGTAGATCTAATCAAATGTTAATATTAATAAGTATTATTATATATAATATATATTACTATATTATTACACACATATAATAATAATGAGACAAATCGTACCCTTTTGTCTTAGTAGTTTCTCCCATTGTATCAAAGTCCTCTCCCAGGTAGCCCAGCCCTGGACTGAACCCTTTCTTTTTGTGTCCATTGTAAAGCATCAGCCTCTCCCTGATAATCCTGTCTTCTCTTTCCTGGAGCCATAATAAAGCCAATCAATCATACTTCCCTGTCCTTAGTTCCCCAAATGGTATATAAGTTCCCCAAGTTCTGTTACTCTTTGGAGAATCTTCTAGCACAGTGATCCTCCCAGAGATATGTCCCCAGAGCCCCAGGGTTTTGACTCTGTATAGCATTTTGGCACTTGGCTCTATATAGCGGCTGATTATTATGGACCTCTCTCTTTCCTGATTAAAGACTTGGTTTTGCTGACTACTTTAGTAGTTCTGTGTTTTTCCAAGTTGATATATGTACATATATATGTATATAAATATATTTATTCAAAAATCATTTATTTTCCCAATTATATGTAATAACAATTTCAGAGTGTTTTTCCAAATTATAAGATCCAAAATGTCTTCCTCCTTCCCTTCCCTCCCCACTCTCAGAGATGGTAACCAATTTGATGTGGGTTATACATGTATTGTCATGCAAAACATACTCCCATACTGGTCATTGTTGTAAAAGAATATTTATATAAAACCAAAATCCCAAAATAAAAACAAACAAATGTGAATTTTTTTTTTTGCTTTGATCTGCATCTGACTCCAATAGTTCTTTCTCTGGAGATAGAAAACATTCTTTGTCATAAGTCCTTCCAAATTGTTCTGGATCATTGTTGAGAATAGCTAAACCATTCACAGTTGGTCATCGTACAATATTGCTATGTACAATGTTCTCCTGGTTCTGCTTATTTCACTATGCATCAGTTCATGTAGAACTTTCTAGCTTTTTTCTGAATCATCCTGGTTATTGCTTCTTAGAGCACAATAGCATTCCTGTACCAACATATACCATGATTTATTCAGCCATTCCCCAATTGACAGACATTCCCATAATTTCCAATTCTTAGAAACAGTATGATTTTAAATTATTTAAACATTAATGATCAGATATATAAAAGTTTGGGCCATGCAAGAAAACAAACAGGTGTGTGAGCTGGGGTCTAGAGATAAAGAAAACCTAAAAAGAAACATTGAAGTGCAGGTAAATGGAATCCACATGTAAAAGTCAAGGCAGCATAATAAGCTCAGAATTTGGAGACAGAGAACATGGGTTCAGTTTCTAGGTAGGCTATTTATTTCCTGTGTGATATCAAGCAAACTACCTACCCTCTTGGGCTTCCATTTCTTTTTCTATGAAGAGCTGCCATGCCCTGAGCCAAAAAAAGCTTTGGGACCAAAGAGTGTGCCATATGATTATTGGTGCAAACTGAACAAATATAAAGAGGAAGAAGTATGTATGACAGTGAAACTGGGGAAACATTAACCTGCTGGCAAAAACCATGACTTTTCTCTCTCTTTAGCTGAGCTGGACAGAAGTTCATGTTCATGGACACCTACTCACTCCTACAAGAACATGTGTACAAATTAGATGCATAAATCAGATAATACTGGAAATATGAAAGTGGAGGGATGGCCTCCAGAAAGCAAAAGTATACTAAATGCTACCTTCTTTGGGCATCCCTTACATCTTTAGGGAAACAAATACTCAAATTCTTATATTGCATCAATGGACAGCCCACAGGATAATAATAAAATCATAGAATCATATATAAACTGAAAGCAGAAAGGAAACTTAGAGATTATCTAATTTGACTCCCTCAAGTTACAGATGAGGAAACTGAGACCCAATGAAAGGGTTTTTTTGTTTATTTTGTTTTGCCAATCCCAAATATACTTCACATTCCTCCATGTTGATTGTCATTTGTGGGCCACTGTTTCCCCAGAGGCCAAACTTGGGGGACCTAACCCATTCAGCTCTAAGACTCATGGCCTGGAACCAATAACTTCTTCCATGCTTAGACGGCCCACATATATCTAACCAATATATTTGGTGCTTCACATTCTGCTATCTGTTCTGCTGTTGCAACCATCATCTTCTCCTTTCTATATTTTCCTCTGGGAATAATAATCATATTCATATTGCCATTTTATTTATAAAGGGCATGTTAGTTGCTTCCTAACCCAGTGATCCCTCCAATCCACACAGAACCATGGTCAATAGTGAGTTTCATTGATATGAAACCTGATGTTGTTCATCCAGCAGGTCTTGGGCCCTGGGCAGGGACACTATTAAATTTTCTGAGTAGATGTAATTCTATGTCAGGGACATGAAGTTCCTTAGGGCCTCAGAGGAACATCTGAAATAGCATCATGTTGGCCTGAAGGACAGATTGTTTTTCCCCGGGCTTATGAAATACCTCATTTCAGGGCTTGTTGTGGCCATGGTCTGGGAGGGATTGAATGTGGTGAAGGCAGCAGAGTGATGGTGGGGGAGACCAACCCAGCTGTTTCCAAGCTAAGCATCATTTCTGGGAACTTCTGCATTCAAGTCAACAGGAACATCATTCACCACAGATTCTGTAAAATAGTGCTGAAGAGGAAACCAAGTCTGTGGTCTAAGAGCTGACCAACTAGAAGTCTTGTGCTCAAGACTGTGTCTATGTATAAGGATTTTAGAAGTTGAAATCCTACCTTTTTTTGTGGGATGTGTGTGTGTGTGTGTGTGTGTCCATCTCTTAATATAGCTTTTCACACCTGGATTTCAAAAGAAATTAAAACCATCATTTTCTAAAATAACCCCAGTAACAACCCTGTCAAATAAAGTCTTAGAAATCAGGGACAAAAAAGGATAACATAAGAAAAGCACCTGTTGATCAACTCCCCTTTGGTTCTACTTGTCATCTCAGTGGCTTCCCAGACCAAAATACCCTTCTGTGGTCACTACTGCCCTATGTACATTGTCTCCTCCCATTAGGATCCAAGCTCCTCGAGGGCAAGCACCATCTCCCTCTTTTACATTAGTTGAGTTTTTATTGTTTGTTTTTTAGGCATTTCAGTCATATCCAAAGTAGTATCCAACTCTTCGTGACTGCATTTGGGGTTTTCTTGGCTGGTTTCCTTCTCCAGCTCTTTTTACAGATGATGAACTGAGGCAAACAGAGTTAAGTGATTTTTTGACACAAAGGAAGAACTTAATGAGTATTTTTCATTTGTTCAGTCAGTCATTGCCTAAAGACACACAGCTGGGATTTGAATCCAGGCCCTCCACACAAAGGGAGTAGAGGTAAGGAGTAAGTTGTATTAGACTATTCTAAGACCCATAAAGACATATTAGTGGTTGGTTATCTTAAAAAACTGGGGATGGGGAACAGCTAGGTGGCTTAGTGATAGAAAGCCAGTCCTAGAAACATAAGGTCCTGGATTCAAATTTGACCTTAGGCACTTCACTAGACAAAGCACTTGATCCCCATTGCCTAGCCCTTACCTCTCTTCTACCTTCAAACTAATGCATAGTATTAATGATAAGATGGAAGGTAAGGGTTTAAGAAAAAAGTTAGGGGAGCATGAATCAGTGTTAGGGGGTATAAGTGACAGGTGAAGCTGAGAGAAGGACTAAGCCTCATGCCCAGAGTCCAAACTACTAAACGAGATCAGTCATGTCACTCCTATGGTGGCACATCTAAAATGAAAAGCTTAAACTAAATAATCTCCATTCTAGGGACAAATTCTAGAAATCCTTGGTTTGATTCTATTCAACAAACATTTATTTTTTTAAAATTAATTTATTTAGTCAATTTAGAACATTATTCCTTGGTTATATTAATCACATTATTTCCCGCCCTCCCCTCCACCCACCCTTCCTGCAGCCAACAGGCAATTTCATTGGGTATTACTTGTGTCCTTGATCAGAACCCATTTCCATGTTGTTGGTGTTTGCTTTAGGATGTCCCTACATCCCCTCAACCCATGTATTCAAGCAGTTGTTTTTCTTCTGTGTTTCTACTCCCACAGTTTTTCCTCTGAATGTGAATAGTGGTTTTTCTCGTAGATTCCTCCAAGTTGTTCAGGATCACTGCATTGGCACAATATGGAGATAATTGCCACTACATTTGATTGTGCCACAGTGTATCAGTCTCTGTGTACAATGTTCTCCTGGTTCTACTCCTCTCACTCTGCATCAATTCCTGGAAGTTGTTCCAGTCTCCATGGAATTCCTCCACTTTATTATTCCTTTGAGCACAATAGTATTCCATCACCAACATATACCACAACTTGTTCAGCCATTCCCCAATTGAAGGGCATCCCCTCATTTTCCAATTTTTGACCACCACAAAGAGCGCAGCTATGAATATTCTTGTACAAGTCTTTTTCCTTATTATCTCTTTGGAGTACAAACCCAGCAATGCTATGGCTGGATCAAAGGACAGACAATCTTTTATCGCCCTTTGAGCATATCAACAAACATTTATTAAGCACCCAGTGTGTCAAGTCAGCAAGTATTTATGAAGTGCTTCTTTCATGCCAGGCACTGTGATACAAAGAAAGCCAAGACAAAAACAAAAACCAGTCTTTGCTTTTCAAGAGTTCATAGTCCAATGGCATAGTCCAATGGGAACAAACTATGTACAAATAAGCTATTGACAGGATATGTTGGAAATGGATTACAAAGGGAAAACACTGGCATTCAGGGGGACTGGGAAAGACTTCTAGGAGAAGAGGAGATTTTAGCAGGGACTCAAAGGAAGCCAGAGAGGCCAAGAGACAGAGATTTGGTGGGGAGAGCATTCCAGGCCTGAAGGATAGCCAGGAAAAATGCACAGAGTTGGGAGATAATGTTTGAGAAACAGCAAAGAGGCCAGTCAATGGACCAAAAAGGACTTGGGGAAGAAGGCATTAAGATGTAAAATGCCTGGGAAGGTAGGAAAGGTCCAAATTGTAAAGGGCTGTAAGAATCCAAGTGGAATTTAAAATTTTATCTTGGTAGTAAAAGGGGGCCACTGGAGTTTATTGAATAAGTAGCATAATCATACTTAATAGTGACATAATCAACTTCAGGAAGGTCACTGACAGTTGATTGAACTTAGGGGACTGTGAGAGAGTAAGGAGTCAAGGATAACATGTAGGTTTTGAGCTTGGGTGACTGGAAAGATCAGGGTGCCCTTGACTGTAATAGGAAAGGTAAAAAGAAGGGCAGAACCAGGAGAGCACCATACATACTAGTAGCAATATTGTGGAATGGTTGACTGTGAAAGCCTTAGCTACTCTCAGAAATACACTGAAACAGGACAATTCTGAGTGACTTATGACAAAGAATGCTATCCATCTCCAGAGAAAGAACTGCTGGAGTAAGAATGAAGATGAAAGCATATGATTGTTCAACTTAGTTTACTTGGGTTTTGACTTGGGGTTTTGATTTTACATGATTATTATCTTGCAAAAATGAACAATATGGAGATATATTTTGCATGATAATGCACATATGACCCAGATCAAATTGCCTGCCAACTCCCTGAGGGGGAAGGGAAGGGAGAGAAGGGACAATTTAGATCATATAACTTCAGAAAATTTATGTGGAAATTTGTTATTACATGTAATTGGTAAAATTTTTTAAATTTAAAAAGAAGAAAAGGTTTGGGATGAAATATACTGAGTTCAGTTTGGCATGTGTTGAGTCTAAGATGCATGAAACGTTCAGTTTGAGTCCAATAGATAACTGGGGATGAGAGACTAGAGATTAGGAGAAAGGGTGGGGCTGGGAAAGTAGACTTATAGTCATCTGTAAAGATGGACGTAGCTATGTGGCAAACTGGATAAGAGTGCTGCGTCTGGAGTCAGGAAGACTCAATTTCCTGAGTTTATCTGACCTCAGATATTACTAAGCTGAGTGACCCCGGGCAAATCATTTAACCCTGTTTGTCTCAGTTCCTCATCTGCAAAATGCTCCAGAGAAGAAAATGGCAAACCACTCCATATTTCTGCCAAGAAAACCCCAACTGGGGTCCTGAAAAGTTGGACATGACTGAAAATGACTGAACAACAAAAAATAAAGATGATAAATCCATGGGTGCTGATGGGATCACCAAGTGAAATTGTATAGAAAGAGGACTGAAGGGTAAACACCCATGGTGTGTAGAGTATCATGTCGAGTGATGGGCAAGAGACAAAGATAAATAAAACCTGGTTCCTGACCTCATGGAGTTTACCATCTAGTAACCACAGGAACATAATAAAGTGGTTATGATGTTGGGTGGATCCGAGAAATAGTGTAGAATAAAAAATTATAAGACTTTGAAATGGATTGATTGAAAAAGGTAATTTTATTTTAGTTCATCAAGCATCTAGCATGTGCAAAGCATCATATTGGATGATGTGGATAAAAACAAAAGGCACTGAAATAGTTCCTGCCCACCAGTGGGTACAGAAGGCACAACATGAATGCAGATAAGAAAATACAAGATCATTGAGAAAAAAGAAAGCATCCAATTGGAAATACTTTCATTGGGGGGAGGCTTTCATGGAGGAGATTGCATCTGATTTCAGCCTTGAAGGAAGGGAAAGAGTCTGAGCATGAAATAAGCTTCCAAAGGTAGATTTGGAAACAATTTATAAAAGGGCCTTCAATGCCCAGCTGAGGGGGTTATATTAATCTTAGAGGACATAAGGAGGTTTTTGACCATGTCATATCTGTAGTTAGGACACAGGACAATTCTCCTTGGGTTAGAGAGGAAAGAAATTGAAAGCAAGGAGGCCAGTTAGCACCATACCATTACTTCCTCTTCTGGGAGGGTAGTGCCCTTTGAAGGAGGAGATTAGGGGAGAAAAATGGTGAAATTCATTTTAGTTGTGCTGAGTTTTTTAATGATAGTGCAGATATTCAAGAGATAGTGATATGAGACTGGATTCTGGAAAGAGATGAGATGTACTGATCTGGGAGTTATAGAGGTGACAAATGAGCCTACAGGAGTGGATGAGATAATAAAAGAAGGCAGTGTAGGGAGAAAAGGAGAAAAGACCTAGGACAATACCTTGTAGGACACCCTGAGGAGGCAGGACATGGAGGAGGATACTGCAAAAGAGAAAGAGAAGTTATCAGAAAGGTAGAAGGATAATAGAGTCCTAGAAGCCAAGGGTAGAAAGAATAAGTATCTGGGGGAGAAGGTTGTTGACAATGTTAAAAGCTGCAGAAAGTTCAAGGAGAATGAGAACTGAGAAAAGGCCATTAGATTAAGCAACAGATGATCAAAGGAAAGAAGGGGTAGAAAATTAACTCATGTCTTAACAGTCTAGAGTGTGATAATAATAATAATAACTGACATTCACAAAGTACATTAAAATTTACAAAAGCCCCTTGGGTAAATTGTCTCATTTGAGTTTCATAACAACCCTGTAAGGCAGTTAAAACAAATATGATTATCCCCATTTACATATTGAGGAAAATGATACTCAGAGAGGTCATATATCATAATTCTCTTGTGTCTGTCTTTTATTACTATATTAAGCTGTATGTTCCAAGAAAGGGACAATATCTTACTTAAAGTTAGTAAATTATTCAGCTCCTGCCTCAGTGCTCTACTTGGAGGGTGCTAAAAAAAATTTGTTGAATATAGAAATGATGAAAATTCAGGAGAGGAAGTGTTAATGGTCAAATAGCTAGCAAGTGTTAGGGGCAGAATTTAAACATAGGTCATATTGATTTTAAATCTAGCCCTTTATCCGCTGTTTATTTGCTAGTAAGATGGCACAATTATTTATAATAATTTTTTAATCAGAGTATGTAAAGCAATGTATAACGTGTTCAGGCATATCCCATCTAATGTCCTTAACTTAATCTGGAAAAAAAAAACCAACAACCCTAATGCTAAATGAAACAAGGTGTAGACCCCCCCCCCCCCCCCCGCTTATTCTCCCAAGCCTATACTCACTAAGGCAAATTGAATGCCCCTATAACTTAGAGTTATAGAGGTTACCATGAGGGTTGTAGTTGCTAATATTACCATTCATGAGCCCCAATCTGTTGTGCTCTCCCAATAGCAGTCAACTAGTTCATATAAATTAGCTTTTACAACATTATACTGATGAAGGTTAGAAAGATTGTAGTTACAAACCATCTTCCCAAATCAGAAGGCTCACTCTCCCCTGGGCAGCATGGGGGGCATCAAGCTTAAAGTTATTGGTTCAAAATACTCATCCTCTCACCTAGGGGTATGTGCTCTTTACTGAACATATACAAGATCCCCAGGGAAGAATGGGCTCAAACTCGAAGCATAGTTATTTTTTTTTCATTTATTAAATTTAGAATATTTTCCCATGGTTACATGATTCATGGTTTGCCCCCCTCTTCCTCCTCCCTCTTCCAGAGGTGACAAGCAATTCCACTGGATTCTACATGTATCATTATTCCAAACCTATTTCCATGTTATTCATATTTGCAGTAGAGTGATCCTTTAACATCAAAACCCTATTCATATCCCCTTTAAATCCTGTTCTGTTCCCTTTCTCTCTGTTCCTCCTCATCCCGCCCCCCCCCCCCAACTTCCTCCTCCCTCTAATTACTTCCCTCTTCTCTTGTCTTATTCCCCTTCTACTTCTCTGTGGGATAAGATAGAATTCTATACCCCACTGAGAAACTAGTTTTACCCTCTCTGAGCCCTTTACCACGAGAATAAAGTTTAAGCATTGCCCATCACTACCCTTAACCTCCCCTCTATAATGATTTTTCATGTCTCTTTATATTATATAATTTACCCCATTCTATCTCTCCCTTTCCTTTTCTCTCAGTGCAACCCGTTCTTTCAGTTCTTGATTAATTTTTTACATATCATTCATATGCATACACATCATATCATATATACATATTGTTCCATATCATCATATTTACATATATATCATATCATCATTATCAGCTTACTTCTCCACCCTCTTTCTGAATAAATTCCTCCTATCTTCTCTATTACTAAGAGTAATTTTTGAGAATTACAGAAATCCTCTTTCCATGTAGACATATAAACATTTTGACTTTAATGAGTCCCTTAAATTTCCTCTTTCTTATTTACCTTTTTGGGCTTCTCTTGTGTCTTGTGTTTGGATTTCAATTTTTTTGTTTAGGTTTGACATTCCTCAGGAATGCTTGGAAATCTATCTTATTGAATACCCATTTTTTTGCCCTGAAAGAATATAATCAGTTTTGCTGGACAGGTGACTCTGAGTTGTAAACCCAAATCTTTTGCCTTCCTAAATATCATATTCCATGCCTTTTGATGCTTTAATGTAGAAGCCACTAGGTCCTGTGTGATCCTGATTGTAGCTCCGTGGTATTTGAATGGTTTCTTGCTGGCTGTTTGTAGTATTTTTTTTTAATTTAGCTATTATATGGAAGTTGTCCTTTGAGGATTTCTTTCTGGCGGTGATCTGTGAATTCTTTCAATTTCAATTTA
Source organism: Monodelphis domestica (assembly GCF_027887165.1). Classification (NCBI taxonomy): domain Eukaryota; kingdom Metazoa; phylum Chordata; class Mammalia; order Didelphimorphia; family Didelphidae; genus Monodelphis; species Monodelphis domestica. Next base: position 90,683,885 of record NC_077234.1, on the reverse strand, counting down.
ATTTTCTTGTTTGAGGATCTCTGGGCAGTTATCTTTGATAATTTATTGTGTAATTTTTTTTGGGGGGGGACTCAAACTCCTTAGATAGAGAAATGAGGGTTGAAGGCAGTGAGGAAAGGGTTGATGAAAATGGCTTCCCTCATTACTCCCTCCCTGAATCCCTGAATTACTTGAGGGAGACAAAATGGAGATCTCCCCTCAGTGAAGACTTGCCCCTTGATGGCCAGGCCGGCCCTCAAGGGTGGCAGGGAAGTCTTCTCTACAAGGAGAGGTATGAGGGACCTCAATCTGGATATGTACAGCTTTGGAGCGCTTATAAGCCTCCCCCTCATGTCCTCTTGAAAACTGGCAACAAGATGGAGTCTGCCAATGGGCTTACTCTCCAGATATAAATAAATGAGATTGAATTCACTGACTGATTCTTAGATTTAACTGTTGATTGGGACAAAGGGTCAAGGTTAGAGGGGTTCTGGTTGACCTAAATCTCTTTTCTAAATAAAACTAATTACTGAAGTACAAGATTTACTCGTACCCAGGGGAGAAGTAGAAAAAAGGGGAAAGAGAACACTGCTCACTGATTTGAGTCCAGTATCTCAATAGTTCATGGATTGAAAGTCTTTGAAGAAATTAGGTTTCTTGACAGGAACCAGTGATGCTTTAAACAGGAATCCTCAATGTTAGGATTTCTGTCAGGGTCAGAAATCTCCACAGGTGTCTTGAAATGGCCCCAAGAAACAGCTCCTCCTTCTACTCCCTTCTATGCCTCTACCCTCAAGACCCTGCTCCTCAGGAGAATTTCCCAGAAGTCCTTGTTCCATTTCCAACTGTCGTTCTTGCCTCATGCAACTCTAGATCCTCAACATTCCATTCACCCCCAACAGTTCTCTTTCCTACTCCCCATCATTACACTTGTAATATGATAAACAAGTTTTTTTTCTTGATCATGGCTTTCAGGTAGTCCAATAATTCTCAAATTGTCTCTTATTAAATGGTAATTTGGACCAGTGATAATGTTAGTTGAATCTTGAATCTGTTTAGTTGCTAATCCCTGGACTAAGGGCAAGATGGATACTCTCAGGCCTGGAGCTCACTCACAAATTCGATCTGACTTTCTTGTAAACAAAAGTAGGTTTATTCAAGTTGATATTCTGGAATAAGGGAAGGATGGTGGGCTAGTAAAGTTCCTAATCTTTACCCAGATCTATCTATCCCAGGGCCCTCTGATCCTTGTGGATCTCTTCAGTGTCCAACAATGTTGGGTCTACTCTGCCTCCCTCTCTATCTAGTTCCCACCTTTCTGTCTAAATAAACTAACCTAAGCCCATCCAAATAGTCTGTGAATTAAGGTCAGAGCTAGTTGATCAATCAGGAGAATGGTGACAGAAATGACTTCACCACAGTCTGTAGGCTGAGTCCACTTGAGGTGACTAAGAAGTCCAAGTCCAAGTTAATGTCTTCTTGGGAGTCAATGGATGTCAATGAGATGTCTGGAATCAATCCGGAACCAAAGAAGGCAATTTGGGTCAATGTCCACACTTGATCTGGAGAGAGGTAAGTTCAGGAGCTGTGTCCTCCACAAACCCCTCACTTTCCCCAACTGCCAGTCCAGGCTCTCAGAACTCACTCAGAATTCCAAGCTCCCTCTTATATTCTCTTTTCTGGATCCAGCACAGTCCTGTATCCTCATCTCTGTCCCTTCACATTTTTTGCAAATTTCTCCCCTTCACTCTTCTAGATCTCTTTTCTAGATCAGTTATTTTTTCAATAAGATATTTCATGTTTTCCTCTATTTTTTCATTCCTTTGATTTTGCTTTATTGTTTCCTGATTTCTCATGAAACCATTAGTTTCTAGATGGTCAATTCTGATTTTTACAGCCTAATTTTTTTCTATCAGTCTTTGGTTCTCCTTTTTCAATTGGTCCATTTCTTCTTGCATTACTTTCCTTTCTCCTTGCATCACTTTTATTTCTCTTTCCCACTTTTCCTCTGCCTCTCTTAATTAGTTTTTGAAGCCATTTTTGAGTACTGCCAGAATCTGTGTCCAATACATATTTTTCTTTTGGACTTTGGGTGTCTTTCCTTTGCTCTCACTGTCCCCTTCTTTGTCTGTACCTTGCTCTTTGTCTTTATAAAAATTCTTTAGAATTGGGTGCTTTTATTGTTGTTTACCCATTTTTCCTATCTAATCATGGGTAGGTTTGGGGGGAGGATTTGATGGTCTGATGACTGAGAGCTCTGAGAGCCCCCTCCCCCTTGCTGATTCATTTGACCTTTGTGATGCTGATATCTTAAAGACTTCCCTCAGATCTAGGGGTAAGCTTTTGATCTCACTCTGATCTTGATCAGGTCAGGAACTAATCAAATTCTAGCCTCAGGCTTAGTCTCAAGTTTTTGGTCTCACTGTATACTTGATCAGGCATACCCTTTGACTGTTTTGTCTTGGAGCTCTTCCCTGAGCTTTAGGCAAAAAGATCAGTACTTAGTACTTTGTACTATCATCCACCCCAAGGTGGAATTAAGTCCTTGTCCCAAGCCCAGGCTAGAATTCCATGGACTGAGGTTCTGGACTTCTCCACAGGTTTGAAATTTCAAGGGGTCTGGGTTGGCTTTTACCTCTATTTGCTCAGGCAGGGTCTCAGGATCTGGATGCTGGGTCGGGCATAGGTTCCCAAACCTTGGACAGAAGATGTTGGGTGGGGTAGTGTGGGTCACTCTTGGCTTGCTCTTCCCTCCTTGATACATCTTCTTTCTGGGTCTGCTCTCCTCTCACCCCAGTGTCCTAGATGTTTGTTGCCTACCTATTGGGTTTTTCTTTTCTTGAAAGTTGTTTCACTCTGTCTCCTTGTTGGCTCTTTCACTCCTGTATTCATTTTGTGGCGATATTTTAATTTTGGTTGGGGAGGATTCTCATGGTGGCACAGAACTGCTGAGAATTACTCTGTTATCTATGAAGTACAGTTATTTAAGATGCTGAAAAATACCATGCACTCCTCAAAAATGCTGAGACATGCTCAAAACACTTGGATCATTATAGTAGTCTTTTTCACTTTTTACCGTCATGAAAATCCCCAACAAGTATATTTCTGGGTATGCTATTACTACACCCAGGAAGAGTTGATCATTTCCTCAGCTGTAAAAACTCCTTACATATCCTCATTAGCCTAAAGGAAAAAATTCAAAATAAACAGGCTCCATGCACCCAGGGACAGGTGGCAGTTTGGTGGGGAGATAAAGTAGCTACAACTACTGACCCTTTCCCCATCTAGAGACACAGAATTCCTTCCTCAATTGAAAGGCATCTGGAAAGAGAGAAAAGCAATTTAAAAAAGCCAAGAGAGGGGCATCCTGATCCTTGTGTATGCCAGCTTGGTTAGATTTCATCATCAGTTCTTCTGCTCACAAAGCTCTATCTTATTATAGAGTACTAGCCCCTTAGTCCTTCTAGATCAGAAAGTCTCTCTATGGTTCATGGATTAGATTGAAGCAGGTTGAATATATTCTGTATAATTCACAAGGAAGGGCAAACCTAAACCTTTTAAAGAAGGTTTGTCCCTTTTTATTGACCATTCCCCTGTTACAAATATTATATAAGGTCATTAGGTTACATAGGCACAATGTGATAACTAGATTTTGTAAATGGCATTACTTTAAGAATTCATCATGTTCTGATGAGGTTTGGTTAAGATCTATTAGTGATGTTTTTGTGAAATAAAGTTGGTTATCTGATGTTCTGTGAGAAATGACTATATGTACTACCTATAAGTCCTCTATTCTATTATTAGAGAATATTGGCAAATTAATGGAATTAGAATTCTGAGAAAGTAATAAGAAACTGAATGAAGCTGTCAAAAAAAATTTTTTAATGAACGCAATAGACAGCTTGTGATAACAACAAATTACATGTGCATGGAATTTGCAAAGCTTATAAATTTTGCAAACTTTTGAGTTTGCAAAGTTTATAAGGTTTGCAAAGCATTTTGCATACATTATATTATTGGAGCATGTAGAATTCTAATATAGTAAGACTGATGCACTGTATTCTATTTCCCATTCACACTGATAAGCTACTGAAAGTATACAAGTCCCAGGCTGAGTTTTAGATGTACTCTGAGAGATTAGGGGTAATTCTTTTTATACATTTTTAACTAAAAAACAAAATAAAACTAAGTCTCAGGTCCTACCTTGCACAGACTCAAAATGTAGGGGCTATTCACAGACCTAATCCCACTATTGATTGATCCTGAAGCTCTGACCTGCTCCATTTCTGATCTTGGCTAGTTTCCATCTTTTTAAAAAATTAATTTTTTATCTTTATATTATTCATTCTTGTAAGTGAAAAATCCCATAAAACCCAAACCCCCAAACATATGCCCAAATAAAGTGATAAATCATATGTTTTCATCTGCATTTCTACTCCAACAGTTCTTTCTCTGGAGGTGGAGAGAATTCTAGGTCATAAGTCCCTCAGAATTGGCCTGGATCATTGTATTGCTGTTAGTAGCAAAGCCTGTTACATTTGATCACCCTATGATATTTCAGTTACTCTGTATAATGAATGCCTGATTCTGCTTATTTCACTCTGCATCAGTTCACATAGGTCTTTTCAGCTCTTTCTGAAATCATCCTGTTAATCCTTCCTTATAACACAATAGTATTCCATCACCATTGTATACCACATTTTGTTCAGCCATTCCCCAGTTGAGGGACATCCCTTTAGTTTCTGATTCTTTGCCACCACAAATAGAGCAGCTATAAATCTTAATCAATCTTAAAGTGGCTCTGGTAGGCAGATAATGTCCTGAAGCCTCTCTCCCTTTGGAGGGCTTACAGTAATATTTGTCTTCTTACTTGGAAATAGAAGGCAGGGAAAGGAAGATATTCCATTTGGGTAGTTAATGTCTTTTGGATGCATCTCCAGGTTGACTCAGCAGTCAAGCAAAGGCCTGTCTCTTTACCATGCAGTTAGCAAACCCAACCAGTTACAAGCTCCAGATCTGGAGGTAGGACTCTTCCATCATACCTCAATCATGTCTTTTCCACCTGGGCTGGCAGCAAGCACAGCATTCCGTATGGGCTCTGAGGATGGAGCTCCATCAGTGAGGTCATCATGATACTAGGAAAGGATTTTTTATTCATCCATTAAAGTTCAACTGAAAACCTGACTCTTCCATGAAGCATTTCCTTATTTGCCCAAGTTGGTCATGGACTTTGCCTTCAACCTTGATTGGCATCTTATTTTGTAACTCTCAAATGCACTTATCACATGATATTTGTTCATTATAATTATCAGCCTCTTATAACTGCATTAAACAATACACACCATGAGAGATCATCTTATCTAGACTTTGTCATACAGTGGGGCTTAATAAATATTTGATGAAAACAGTCATAATAGAGTCAAGAGAGAAAGGTTGGAAAGAAAAGGAGACTTAAGACTTTTTATCAAATGTGAAGAAACTTGGATAAAGACAAGGAAAAAATGGGACTGTTCCAGCATCTCTTTTGGATGCTGGTGTGATCAGAGTGAGGTTGGTTTCTTTGGGGGACTTTTTTAATCTTTACTAATAATAGACTATGTCCATATTGAGAAGTGATCTATGACTGCTAACCATCCTCAGAAACAATCATGTATGCTTACAACGGAGTCATTGACTGAGAATTTTCTAAGGATGCTGCTTTAAGGAACAAGAAATAAATGGGTGATTGCTATAGCTGGGCAAACCAGAGGGGCTTGTTGCTGATTTTCTGAAATACTTTCTAAATGATGAAAGTATATGAAGAGGCTTTCATCCTTTCATCCAAGCAAAGAGACTTATTTTACTTTTCTTAATATGAAGACTGGAGTGGCCTGTGCTTTCCACTCATGGGAGGAAAATGTACCTTGTCTCTCTTGACATAGTGATTTGATGAGTGGTTAGATAAAGCTTGAGCCTGCTCATATTTTAAGGGTGAGTGAGTTAGCCTACTGAGTGGGATGGCCTGGTCAGTTTTCCCAATACAACCAAGTCACACTGAATAATTATTGAGCCCTGGGGATTCAGAAGTTTACTCTTTGAGTCAATATATTTTATATTTACTTTTCTTTGTACAAATTATTTCTTTCCAGCAGAAAACAAGAAATTGTTTTGCTTTTACCTGAAACAAAATAGATGCTTAATAAATGTTGGTTTTTTTGGTTGATACTGTGTCTGTATCCTAGTACAGTTTGAGCCTGGATATGGGGCAAGGAGGCAAGGTTGGGAAAGAGGATGAGAAGGGTCCAGTAAAGATTATCTAAAAACTAATATAAAATTAGGACATTCATCTACCCAGGATCCCATCTGTTCTTGGGTATTCTTTGAGAAGAAGGATAAAATGAAATTAAAAATAAGGAAGTGATATTTGCAAAAGTGCTTTGCAAACCTGAAAGCACTATATTCAGTAGTGATAGTAACAGAGGTAGTAGTAGTAGTAGTGGTAGTGGTAGTGGTAGTAGTAGCAGTAATACAAATTTAACCTCATCATCCTTAGACAAATGAGGTGATATTTGCAAAAGTGCTTACCCTTAAAGCATTCTATAATTCCCTAGTAATGGGAAGAGAGGCAGTAGTAGTAGTGGTAGCAGTAATACAAACTGAACCTCATCATCCTTGGACAAAACCCAGCTGGTAAAGGGGCAGAGAAGAAGAAAGCATCGTTTCCTCGGTAAAATAAAGGGTTCACACTAGAAGGTGTCTAAGGACCCTTCTAGCTCTAACAGTCTAGACGAAACAGAGCCTGGGCTGTGTGGATTCTCTTTGCTGCTTTTCCTTTCCCTTCCGCACTCTCCTTCTTCCCCAGCTCCTCTAATTCAGCAGCAGGCAGAGAATCATAATGAGGAAAGTTTGTGCATTTACACGAGTAATACAAATCCTTCCTGGAATACCCAGTACAAAGTGCCAGGGTGTGGAGGCAGGGCCCCAGGGATCATAGGCACCCAGGCTAGAAGCTCACCCCATCCTGCTCCCCAGGAACTTTCTACTTCAATTACTCTAGCTAACTGAATGAATTCTGTTGTTATTACTCTACCAAAGCGCTTCAAGTCCCTGTAGAATCTCTATTTGGCAAGCCTTCAGTCCCCCCCACCCCAGCTAAAGCCCTGACGGTGGGGAAAATGCTGGCAGCTGCACGGTTATCGCTGATCTAAAAATTAGAATCACTGCTGGGCTCAGGGGGGGCTGAGGACACTCGCCTACCAAGGGGCCCATCTGTTCCTGTGTATTCTCGGGTGTAGTCGAGCCTCTAGAACATCTCCGATTTCTGTTTGCTATTTCGCAGCAGTAAACGGACTTCTTTCGTTCGGGCTGTGGGTCGTAGTCTTTTCGTGTAACTAACATTCGGTGGGGAGGGGCCAGGCTGGCAAATGTGAGCGAAGGGCTACCCTTTCCCCTAGGAGCAGTCTGGAATGGGGCTTTCTTTTGCAACCTGGAGTCGGGTCCCTAAAACAGAGATATTTGATTGGGTGGCGGATAAATATAGAGAGATGTGTATACACATTAGTGCGTGCACACACATAACACACGATGTTGATGCATATGACATATGTGTGTAGTCTCATACATGTATATGCACATGTTATAAATATTTATAACTCTAGCTAGATCTATAAATATATATGTAAGTCTATATGTATCTCTCTGTGGGTATATAGAGTAAAGAGAGACAGAGATATATATACACACATAGGGATGTATACAACATATATGTATATGTAGATCATATATGCTATATATGTATATATATGTGTGGCTATATATATTTATCTATACAAGAGAGAGAAAGAGAGATGGAGGGAGGGAGGGAGGGGGAAGGGAGGGAGGAAGGGAGGGAAAAGAAGAGAGGGAGAGAGACAGAGTGACAGAGACATAGAGAGGGGGAGAGAGAGAGAATGAGAAAGGGAGGGAGGGATGGAGAGAGAGAAAGAGAGAGAATGAGAGGGAGGGAGAGAGAAAAACAGAAACAGACAGAGAGAGACAGAGAGAGAGGGAGGGAGGGAGAGAGAGAGACAGAAACAGAGAGAGAGGGAGAAAGGGGGGAAAGGAGAGGGGGTAGGAGAGAGAATCATCCTCACTCTTCCTCCTCAAGATTATTTCTAATCTTTCCACCTTTCAATCATTTTCTAGGATATCACTCCTTCACTGGCTTCACGCTCAGCCCTTCCTCATCTTAACATCTTGGTAAACCAGTATAATTCTACAATATCCTCTTCCCTGGAATCTGATCATTGATCATTCTCCACCAAGCCTTACCTTAGGATTAATCTTGCCATCTGCTGCCTAAATGGAACCAGATAAAAACCTCAAAAGGAGGATAATTGTGTCCACTACATATTTGTTTTGCACAGTTTCAACTGGGCCCTCCTAGCAGGAAGGCAATCCTTTGATACCTCCCTAATTGATTCACTATCCAATGTACCACGCATTTGTAAACATTTCGTCCCTTCTCAAACCTTCTGTGGCCACCCCTCACCCCCCATCCTCTTAGCTGAGAATCTTGCCTTTCTAGAAATTCATCATTCTGCAAGATTAAATCAACTGTGAAACTTTTACCTTCTCAGGTTATTTCCCTGCCTGGGATACACCTGCACATGTAACCATTCCTTCAGTCCCTTTCAACTTCTTTTTATAGGTGACTTCCCCCATGTTATGTAAGCTCCTTGAGAGCAGGGACTATTTTATGGGGTGGGTATTTTTGGTAACCCCAGCAATTAGCACACTTCCTGGCACATAGAAGGCACATAATAGGATGACTCCTATTTCACTGAAAAAACTTGAGACCATTTGCTGAGTTCCCTCTTCTCTCCCTCTCATCTCACTTCACTCAGATGCCTTCTAGTATCTCCTCCTTCATCTCTATTTCACATGAAGAGGTGGCCCTTTCCCTTGCCAAGAAAACATAAATACATCCCAGACCCCCATCTCTGCCAGCAGAATTTCCCTCTTTATAATCCCCCATTTTACTAATCTCCCATCTCTTTCTGTATGTTGCTCAACAGACACACACATGCAGGCACACACAATTAGTTGCCAAATCCTGTTGATTCTATCTTCTTAGACTCTCATCACTCCATGGATTATTGGAATAGCCTGCTGGTCATTCTCCCTATTTTAGGTCTCTCCACTCTACTTTATCCTCCAATAAGCTGTCAAATTGATCTTCCTAAAATGTGGGATAAAGCATGTCACCCACCATCCTCAATGAACTCCAATGGTTCCCTACTACCTCCAAGATCTACTTAAATATCCTCCTTGGCTTTTAAAGTCCTTCATAACTTGGCCTCTTCTTACCTTATATCTTAGTTTCACTGTTCTACCCCCCAAATCCTGCATTCCATTTAACACTGCTTTCACTCCATCTCCCATCTCTAGGTATTTTCCTGGAATTTTCTCTCATCTCTACCTCCTGGCTTCCCCGACTTCTAAGTAAGACCCAGCTAAAGTCCCACCTTCTGTGAGAAGGCATTCCTCAGTCTCCTATAATGCTATGTGCTAGTGCCTTCCCTCTGTGATTATATCCCATTTATTCTATATGTAACTTATTTATATCTCCTTTTCATATCACTTCCTTTTTATTTTATTTTATTTTTTAAACCCTTACCTTCTGTCTTAGAATCAATATTGGGTATTGGTTCTAAGGCAGAAGAGTGGTAAGGGTTAGGCAATGGGGGTCAAGTGACTTGCCCAGGGTAACATAGCTAGGAAGTGTCTGAGACCAGGTTTGAACCCAGGAGCTCCCATCTCTGGGCCTGGCTCTCAATCCACTGAGCAACCCAACTACCCAGCTGCCCCCATAACTTCCTTTGTTTTAAAAAAAAAACAAAGCTCATAATAAGTGTTAAACATTACTTTGGAAAGCATCCTGCTACAGCCTGGCTGTGCTTCCTTCTGTTCTTTTCTATGCATTTTAAAAAATGTTTCCATGGCCTGCTTCTTTATTAGGCAGGGGGGAATCACTATTCCTTATCAGCCTGGTGCCATCCAATTATTGTCCAAGAGAAAGCTAGGGGAGAGAAGCCCTCTACTAAGTAAGCATAGTCAGAAAAAAATAAATCCACATAGTGGCCATTAAAAACAAAGTATACCCTTGTATACTCTTCTCACACACTTCAGTTGTGAGAAATAACAAGTTCCACCCTCTTCTTCCTCTCTCTACCCTAATGTGCTCCTTTATGCACCTACCTTGAAGTATTTGTCTAGAGTTGAGTAATCATTTAATCCTAGGTTCTCTGAAGACATGGCTGGTCACTGCTCTGATCAGAATTCTCAAGTCCTTCAAAGTAGTTGTTTTTTTTAACAATGTTGTTATCTTTATATAAATTATTCTCCTGATTCTTCACACTTCATCCTGAATCAGTTCATGATTTCCCAAAATTCTCTGAAATCATCTCTTTCACTATTTCTTATGGTAAAATGGTATTTTATAACATTCATATGCCACAATGATTACAGTTATTTCCCAACTGTCCAAGAGAAAACCTAGGTTTAGGGTTTTTCTGTCTATAGTTCCTTAATATTTGAACTAATATTCTCTGTATGTTTATAGTATTTTTTCTTTGCCATGGGAGCTCTGGATTTTGGATATGTTATTCCTAGAACTTTTCCTTTTGAATTTTCTTTCATAAGATAATTAGTGGACTCCTTTGATGTTTACTTTGCCCTTTACTCTTAATGGATCTAGCCAGTTTTCATTTGTGATTTTTTGAAAAGTATGTCTAAGTTTTTTTTTAATCACAATTTTTAGAGAGTCTAATGATTCTTAAATTATTTCTCTTTGAATCATCTATTTATTATATCCTATATCATATTTTCTTCCATTGGTTAAATCTTGTGATTTTGTTCTAATATTTCTCTCTGTGTATCCTCTTAGTGGCATAGTAGATAGAGAGCTTGATTTGGAGTCAGAAAGAATTGAATTCAAATTTAACCCCAGACACCATGATCCTGAACAAATCACTTATTTCTGCTTCAGGTTTCTTATGTACAAAATGGCTATAATAATAATATCATTCTCATAGGTTCATTGTGAAACTAAAATGAGATGATATTTGTAACATGATTTGTAAATCTTAAACTGTTATGTAAATTCTAACTATTATTATTTTCTCAGGACAGGTAGGTGGTACAGTGGATAGAGTCCTGGGCCTGGAGACAAGAAGACCTGAGTTCAAATCTGGATTCCCAGATATATACTAACTGTGCATTCCTTGGCAAATCATTTAACCCTGTTTACCTCAGTTTCCTCCTCTGTAAAATAAACTGGAGAAAGAAATGGCAAACCACTTCAGTATCTTTGCTGAGAAAACCCCAAAGGGTGATATGAAGAGTCAGACACAACTAAAACAAATGAATGATAAAACAATAAAAATTACCTCATCAGCAACTATGTGTTCAATGATCAATGAATCAATTCCAGACCTATATATCCAATCCTAGTCTTTTCTTGGTCTTTTTCTGGGTTTCAGTTCTGTATTACCTCCTTATTAGTTCTCTCTAATTGGATGCTCCATTGGTATCTCAGGCTCAGCCTGTCCAAAATTAAGCTCATTATCTTTCTCCAAAATCTTCCTCCTTTCTCCAACTTCTCTATTTTTGACAAGTGTACCATCGTTCTTCCAATCACTCAGGAGCACAATCTCAGAATCTTCCTTAACTCTTCATTTCCCAAATCTAATCAATAATCTAATTATTTATTCGATTCTACCTCTTCACCTTTTCTTGCATTCATTCCTCTTCTCTCTGCTCACAGAGTTACCACCCTAGTCCAAGACCGTGCCGACTTTCACCTAGACTTTTGCAACAGCCAGCCTCCTACATGAGTTCTCTCCCTCCTATCCATTCACCAAACAGCTGCCAAAGTGAGATTTATAAAGTGTAAATATGACTACGTCACTCCTTAGCTCAAAAAGCTTCACGGATTCCCCATTACCTCTAGAATAAAATACAAATTTCATCAGCCATTTGAAGTCCTTTACAATCTGACTCCAATGTCTCTTTCTAGATTGATTTCACATTACTTCCCCTCATGAACCCCCCAGCTAAACTCCAGGTATTTGCTATTCTCCATAAACAACATCCCATCTTCTATTATTGCACCTTTCCACAGAGTGTACCCCAACCTCAGAACATGCTCCCTCTGAAGGAGAGGATCACAGCTCCTCCTGAATTGGGTCTTTCTTTATCCCTTTAGTAATTGGTGATCTCCCCTTTCCCATTCAATGAGATGGGGGAGGATGATTTAAGAATGAACTCAAAGCTCTCTTTGACTCTATCTACATATAAAAAACTGGCAATGGCAGGACAAGCAGAAAAGAGAAAGATCTATTTGGTTGAACTTAACTTTGTCTCTGTTCTACCATCCTCAGGCTGAGATATTTGTTCTCCTTGGGTCTGGATCAGAGGTTTGCTGCTTTTGGTGCCAAACAGGACTGAGACAGGGCAGATGGCAAGAAACCCACTCTGGAGAGACCCTAGTTTTTTGGTGGCCAGTTGTAAAGGACTTGGGTCTAGCTTGATGTAATGGAGTCCAGTGACATTCCTTCCATTCCCTCATCTTCATCCTGATGTAGAAGTGTGGTCCATAGGTGTCTTTTATTGACCATCAGACAACCTTTAGCAGGAACCACCAACCCTGAAGCATCAGATCTGCAGAAAACAGTTATGCCATAACTCATCTGAGTATCTAACAGTTCCTCTACTCCCTCCAGTTATTTATGACTTTTATTAGCTGCTGCCTGCTTAGATCTTTATAGAAGAAATATCTGACTAAGCACTTCTAATGCCCAGCCCTGAGTTGGTAGACTTTATAGGTTTTCCACTTTTATTTTGGCTGCTGTAGCTATAAAATGTCTTCTCTGCAGAATGTAATTTTGTTGTCTGGCAAGATGAGAAATTTAGCCTCTCAAATAGTCTCTGTGAGCAGCAATGCTGAATTCAACTAAGACCCAGAGTTTATTTTAGTTCACTTCATCTCTTGGGACATTAATTCCACAAGGAAACGGTTTCATTAATGAAGCTTGAGGAATGCTGACATTTTAGACTTCGAAGTGCTTTTGTTTGGTTGTGTTTAACCATATTAAGACCTCTCCCTAGGTGACCAGTAAGATTACCCTGGGGTTTAGGATACTCTAGTGTGGGGCCGCAGCAATGAGATGAGGACACAGAATACACCACAGTCAGAGAGCGTGATGAGCACTTCATTCTTCAGGAGCACAAGTTTTATAGCCCAATACAGTGGACTGAACCAGGAAGACTTGAGTTCAAATTTGACCTCTGACACCTTGTTGGCAAGTAGTTACTTAACCTCTGTTTGCCTCAGTTTCCTCATCAATAAAATGGGGATAATAATAGCATCAGTTTCCTAGGGTTGTCAAGATCAAATGAGATACTTATTGCATACTGCTTAGTATAACGTCTGGCACAGAGTAAGTGCTATAGAAATGTTAGCTATTATTATTATCAAGACCTGTGCTAACTTCTGCCTTTGACACACAAGCTGCTTTTAACCATATTAAATCATGTAAGTAATGCAATCCATAGAGCCCCCAGTACCCTGAGGAAATTCTCTTAGACTCTAAGATGGCACTTGTAGAGGAATTTCTACAATGAAAGTTCTTTTCCCTGACAAAATCATAGGTCTGATCCCACTCCATCCCCTTCTTCCACAACATATAATCACAGAATCACAGTTTAGAATTGGAGGGGACCAGAGAGATCAGCTCCAATCAATCCCTTCATTTACAGATGGAGAAACCAAGGATCTCTTCTCAGAAACCCTCTAAAGTGAGCACCTAAAGCCTGTGCAATGGCATGAAGTAGTGAGCTAACAGTTAAAAGATCAGGTTCTAATTCCAGTCCTGCCCCTTGTTACATGCTTGAAGCTTGAACAATAAAATTGAGCTCTCGGAAGTATTATTTACGGTCTCATCTGTAAAATGGAGTAAAATACCATTTCTTCTGCAGGGATTTTGAAAACTGCAATGTTGTTGAAAACTATCACAATGGAAGGCCTCAATTATTATTGTTTTTCATTTTTTCCTACCTTCCAGACCACAGCATACAACTGGCACATGAGAGGTCTAAGTTTTGTTACTGTTCCCCTGGACTCCTTTCTTCTTCTCATATTTTAGACTTTAAATGCTTTATATTTAGCTTTGAGTATATTTAATCCTTC